>NC_060009.1:927506-1573382 GCF_912999745.1 Papilio machaon
TATAAAATAGATGCACGACCAATTTTTTACAAAGGATTAGAAGTGTTCTTATGTCTATTTCAATTACACCTTCTGGAGTCGTAATAACTTGTTTTTTTTTATATTATATGTTAGCAAAGAAGCAAGTATCCACGTGAATTCGTAGAAATAGTGAAGCAAATGCTGCCCATAAACAACTGAAATTTCAGATGAGTTGCCTTTAATAAATGGAGGAGGAGACTCATCCGCCAAATCCACTTACCCTTCATAACATTTCCGTATAAGAAAAGTGTGGCGAATGGCGACTAAAATTAGGACTCCAGCACGCAAACTCATCAGACGAAATTCGGAATTACTTCTATTTCACGTCTGTCTTCTGTGTGGTCGTGCATTCCACGGATGGATCCGGGCCATTCGTGCACCCAGCAAATATTGTTACGGGATTTATCACTGTTATGATTTAATTTGAGCAGTGAAATGTTAATCGTACGTATTCTTTCCCGTGGCTTCAGTCGGAGTTTTTTTTATATTTTTTATGTACTTAAAACTAATTGTACATCCTAAATCGGAGCATATCCTGCAGAACGACTCGCACGGGAGGTGCACCGGCAATAATCAACGATGCACCCCCAATGCGGAGCACGGGGAAATAAAACCACCTAATGCTAGTAAACGGAACAGGGTTTATTTGATATGTATGTCGCTTTATATATGTTCTTAGATGCCTGACCAAGCATGAGCATTTACACGATCTACATAGGTGTCGTTTAGACTTCCTGCTACATATCACGTATGCTCTTTATATTTTTATCGTTGCTGTGCAATCTTCCGTTACTATGGGCAGGCTCTGCTCTAGCCATGGTCGTTGATACGAACACTAATGATACCACCAAAAATTAGCTATAAATGAAATGTCACTTCTTGGTATATTTAAAGTCTATAAATATTATGATCATTTTGTCGATTCTCGCGTGCGTTTCAGAAGACATACTTATTTGAATTAATTACGTGCTATCCTCTAGATATATGACTTATAAATAAATTTAATAGCTGTTCGATATAATATCTTCATTTTATAAATGACACATCATTTTAACAAGCAGGTGGACATTGTGGCGCATTTAAATGTACAATTTGTTTATTTTTCTACAATTGCGTGACAAAGGATTATTCTTAATTCAGCCAGTATTTTTTATTTGAATATAAATGTCAAAAATGACACTTGCCTTTGTATTTTTTTCTCTGTGCAATAAACATATTTTAAGTAAATCTACATTTAAATTGTTTTAAAAATTAATCTTTCTCTTTTTTTTGACATTTACTCGATTGTTATCTATTAAAATTAGTAGAGTTTTTAAACATGTTTAAAAAAATGTAATTAAAAATGTCAATCAATTAAAAATACACCTCTGTTATTCGTTACTCTGTGCTAGTATTAAAAAAACCTTACAATGCTGTTAGTAAATTGTAACATTGTTCCGCATTTGTTAATAATAAATTCTCTTTGCTCTCCAAACGTTGTAAATTCTAGCTCACGACAAAAATGGAATTTATTGTATTAGTTAATTGTAATTCATGTTATTCTGTAGTATAAATAAATCAAAGCATTAACGAAGGAAAGAGACAGAAGCAGAAGTGTAAATAAAAACTGAAACAGTATTATTATAAATGTTTCTACTGTTAGTTATAGTTTTGGCGCTTAAATATTTGTGTAAATATTTTATTTATCACAATGATTAACCGAGTATTATAAGTATTTAAATATTAATATTTGTTTTATGTAACTTTTACTATTTATTTTTGTGACAGTTTTTGTTTTTTGAAAATTTTATCACTGTTTGGTGTGAAGTTGTAATTGCAGCTTTACCGGGCTTTATGTGGCCTGGCGCTGATGACCCTTAGCCTTAATCTCATTTAAGAGTGACTGGACTCGAGGTCTCCCTCTGAAGTCTCGATATGGGCTGTTACTTCTTTATTATTACCGGATTGGAAGGCCGCCGAGCTCTTAGTTCGCTTCGGTGGACGCTCCATGGAGTGACTAGGCTCAAGGGTACCGGAGAGGGTACCTATGTTTGGGCTGTCACTCATTTCGATTCAAGGCTGCCCGTGAGGACCAAACCTCGGCTTCATCGATTGCTATTATTAATACATCTAACATTCCTACCACTTAAAAAGCGTTAATGCTGGGAGAAGTGGCGGAAGAAATTTCAGCAACGCTATTTCTTAATTGTATAAGCAAATGTCCTTTAGTTTAGACGACAGTAATTAACCAGAAGACTAAGTCATCCTTAGGGTTCAAGCCCCTCCTAATATGTCACTGGCAACCAAAACAACATTGGTGGAAACTACGCGGGTAAGGAGTGTCCCCCTCTGTATACTTAAAACAATTTATTTTATTGTACTATTGAAGTATGGTAGCATCACATCACTATTATTTAATAGGCCTCATAAAGATCGTATGTTTGTTGGTCTGTCCATATCGCGTAATAAAACCAATAATTAGCGTCTGAACACGAAGCGCGCTGTAGCGGCCGCGTGATTGCTTCAACATGTAAGTATAAATTATTGCGCGGGAAATGAGCGACACGCCCCGCGACCCGCCGCCGGCGCTAGGGATGCACATCGATTGTACCATATCGATATTATCAATATCGATTATATCGATAACAAAGTCGATAAGCTTGTACGTTGAGCATTGCAATATATTGTTGTAGAAAGAATTTTGGTTCACTTATATTCATGAAATGCTTCAGATTTTAGTATTTTATCGTGGTTAATCATTCTAAAAAAAAAAGGAAATAGTGGCCACTTCAATTTTTATTTTATTCCAAACAAAGGCAGTGTACCTAAATCTTTGCCTAACAAACTTTAATCCTAAATCTGACCAACAATCAATTAAATATATTACGAATTACGTAATCGTGTTTTATAAACAGCTGTCGTTAACCTGGTCAATGGTATTCAAATATTTGTTGTTATAACTAGCTATGTCGCAATACCTCGTTATAACTGTCCAGCACCTGTTTGTCAAACAATCAAACTGTCAATAATTTAACGTTTATTAACATTGTTAATATTAAATTAAAAAGAGAAACAGTGGTAGATGGCAGATGTTAAAGTAACTAGGAATTTATCAAAACCTCAAACTCCTTGGTTATCAGTTTAGAAACATGTTCTTAGGTATACTTTTGAAGAAAGATTTATTATTTCAGTGTGATTATTTAAACGACTCATATTGACATGTACAGAATTGTAATAATTATCAGCTCATTATACATCTCCACTAAGGGGCTCGGATCCTAACCTAAGTTCGAGGTGACATAGTCAAGCACACTGGCCCAGTGCGGGTTGATTGACTTCCCCATCTTTGAATTTTTTCTCAAATTTGTTCAGGTTGCATCACAATGTTACGTGTACGTCCCTTACCGTAAGAACGTTTGATAAATGTACATATGTAAACGAAAATCGAAAAACTCATGGGTACATTTCAGGATTCGAACCCAGGACCTGCAGTTTACAAGTCAATTACTTAAGCCTTGAGCCACAAACGTATTTATTGAAATATCACACGAAATTTTCCAAGCTACATTTTGTTGGTCGTCAAACATTTGCATTAGTGTTACGTATCACTAATGCAAATGTTTGACGACCATCCCGACAGTATCCCACTGTACTTTCGTCTTCGTATATATTTAACAGTAAATTATCGTCACCTTTTACTTACTGCCACGCAAATATTCGTTTACACTGGTTTTACTTTTATTTTATTAATTATTCTGCTTTGTGTGGTTATATTCCTTATACTAAACTAGCTTTTACCCGCGACTCCGTCCGCGCGGAATAAAAAATAGAAAACGGGGTAAAAATTATCCTATGTCCTTTTGCTGGTTCTAAGCTACCTGCCCACCAATTTTCAGTCAAATCGATTCAGCCGTTCTCGAGTTATAAATAGTGTAACTAACACGACTTTCTTTTATATATATAGATATAGATTTACATTAATGATCTCTCTCGCTGACCATTAACGTCTCTGAGTATACCAGTGTACAACCATAGTTATACAGGATGATTTACATTGTTGAATGTGGGATATTATATTACAAATCCATAAAGGTTAATATTGTCTCCGATTAAATAAGATAACTTAAGCTAGTCCTTTATTTATTGTCAATAAAGTAAGTATTGGGTGTCGACTATCGATCGATGTTCTAAGAAATACGCAACAATGGCGCTATAATATTTAAGTTATGACTTCCGAGTCTTTTCAACATGTTTAACGTCCGGTTTATTTGACACCCATAGAGTAATGTACATTGTTAGTTTTATAGTGTTTTGTTTTATTAAAACTGTCATGTGATTGTGAATAGTTTCTAGACTTTTACATTACTCTAAGATATAAAGACCTTTGTCGAACTAGACTGTAGCTGTCTTATTATGTTTTGTCTGTTAATTTCAATACGTCAGTATATTTTAAACATATTCTGATAGTAGTAACTGCTATAACAGCGATTTTCTCAAATATGTTCTTCAATTAACTTGCAATTGCAAGAATAATATATAAAACTTTTTTTCACGCAATTCATTAATTTAGGTCGAAGTTCGACGTCACTAGTATATAACAACAGTATACTTAGCTTAATAGCAAGTAGGCTAGATTGTAAATATATAAATCACAGCCTAAAGCTGCATGTGGCGCTTGGTTTATAGTTAGCTTATTGTGTTACTTAACTAAATAATGAGCTTGTATCTGTGGCTTGAAATAAAGATTATTATTATTATTATTATAATTATCACATATTTACTGTGATTTATTCTGATTTATCGATATTACGCACATCACTATGGTTCAGTAACAAGGCAGCATCATACGATGCTTTCGAGTGATTAACCGTTATTATATAAAGTAAATTCAATAATGGGTTCGCACTAAGGCAATATTTGTTGATTCGAAAATCGAACACACATGAAAAATAATCAATTTAGTCTTTATCTCTTTTCAATAAAGTCTGAAATCGAATGTTGTTGTTGAGATAATTTTTAAAAAAGACAAATATAAAAGTACATTTATAATCGATATTATTCCTATGACAGTAGAGTTTAATTTTGCTTATACGGGTGGTAAATTTAATGTTGTTCATATAATTTTGGCCAGGGTTGTCAGTACTAGTAAATTACCAAAGTAAAGGGTAATTACGGCAGATATTTGGGTGCATCCTTTAATGTGTTCGTGGGACGAAGTAATGAGGTAAGTACGATCGTTGACAGGTGATTTTAATGTACACAGTTCCGGGAAACTAAATAAGCGAAGTTAATTATTTACTTAAGTTAAATTGTAAGTGAAAATGTATTTAAAACGTGAAAAGACAAACTTTTTAATATTAAATGAGATATAAAATGCCTACAAATTTGTAAAATTACATGACGTAAGTCATAGACATTTATTAGTTAATATTATATATTAAAGATAAAGCAATCCGCACTGAGTCAGCGTGTTTTTTTTGCAGACACATGGATCAACATAGAAATTAAATAAAATTACAACACATGTAGACGTGTCCACATGGCTAATATGGGACACTCCTAACCCACTCTATTTTTTTTGATTCTAGCTTTTATGTTAAAAGGATAGGTAAAAATTTTACGTTATGGCCGCTGGTCGAATTAATCTCAGAAAAAAAAATCATTTTATAATATTAGCAATAGCACATAAAACAGTATTATATTAACAAATATATAGATAAAGAAAACAACTTACCATTTACTAAGTGTTGGCTACAGATCAAACGCGTTCAAATTAACTTGACCTGTATCAATAGCTGGGCCTCGGGCAGTCTCGTATATTATTTATAATATTAATAACAGCTAATTATACGCTTAAAAGAAATATTTTATAAGTAATGATACGATATAAATCTCGTTCGAACTACTAGTGATGTGACTATAGTCGATAAATTGTACCATTTAATATCGATAAAGTTTTAATAATTACAATTAAAATATTTTTTTTTTTGGTAATTTTTTCTTTTATCCCGCATATAAAAATAATAATTAAATTTTATATTAATCTTGCTAATTATATGTAATATGTATTCTTTATACAAAGATTAGCAAACGACAATGTATATATAGATTATAGATCTTTAGATAAAAATTAAAAAAGGTTTGAAATTAATCTTGAATAAAAACTTCTCACATCCAAGTGAAAAGAAATCTCTAGATGCATTCAATAAAACATATCATAAAACGAACGCCCTAACCTTTCCAATCAATATACAAATAAAGTGCAAACTCGATTCGGACGCCGAGAAACCTCAAAACAAATAGTTCCGAGAACTCGACGCTTTCATAACTCTGCCAAATTGACACCTTGCCCGGACCCGGCGCGATTCCCGACAATTTGCGCTGCCCGTAAGTGGCCCATTATATCGACAATTTATTTTCATCGATAAATTCAAACGAGAAACGCCCTTCCCTCTTTATTATAAGAGTCATTCAGACTGCATTTAGTAAAGTTGTAGTGTTGTTCTTAGTCGAATATCGATGTAGGTGCATATCGACAACGAATTTGTACGTTTTTTTCCCAGCACGAGTATCAATGGAAATTTGTTTCGTGGCCAATTATGTGGGTATGCTTTATTCCTTGCATCGTGTTCCGTCGAAATCGTTTTACGATATTTCGCTGCTTCATTTATATTATTATAATTTTATTAATTGTTAATAGCTTCCAGTTATTTTTATCATTTGTTGGCTGCTCGTTATAGTTCCTTATTACTTGTACAATAAAGCGTTTATTTCTCATGATTTATTTAATGTGAACTATTGAGTAACTACCGAACAGATTATAAATTGTACACTGATCTCATGATATTATCTAATTTATAGATATGTACCGTTTTTAGAAAACAACAGTTAATATTTATTAGATTTAAGATATAGAGTGGTAGTATAATAGGTACGATGCAAGCAAGATGATAAAACAGAAAACAAAGATTAGAAAGACACTGAGATTGCTATCAATAAAGTGGAAGTGGACAGAACGTGGACAGCAGAAACCACCAAATGGCTTTCCATCAGGTGAAAGAAAAGTCGACAGACCAAAACAGCGTTTGGAAAACGATATAGTACAAGAGGTGAGAAAAGATTGGATCAAACGTGAAAAAGATAGAGACAAGTAAAAAAGATTGGAGAAGGCTTATACTCAGAAAGGGGTCCAAAGATTGTGATAAAAAGGCTAAATAATAAAATTAACATGTAAATGAATTATAGTGTGGTTTTATTTGATACTTGATAAATGACGAAGTGATCGCCATCTGTCTTTTTCTCTCTCATTCTCAAATTTTCCGTAACACGTCGATAATTAGAAAGTAGAATCTTTATTTCTAGACTCAAGATTAGGTATTTGAGTCTTCCTAGAATTTCATTTTCTATTCTGCCACATATTTTCTTCTTTCATAACTAATTTAGATCTAGTATAATACAGACCAGCTGTCACCACGACTCCTTCCGCGCGTAGTGTAAGCGTTCTTCCAGACTATGTTCTACATCGGTACCAAATTTAATCAAGATCCGTTAAACCGTTCCGGAGATGTCTTCTAATAAACATCCATCGATCCATCCATCTAAAGTTTGCCATTTATAATTTTAGTAACATTAGTGTGTAAGGGGCATATCTTTTATTAAATGCGACTATTTTTGTTGGATGAGTCGATATATATTCTTACCCCAAGCTAGAGTAGTCTAGTCTAAGTGTAAGGGAATGAAAGATGCCGCAGGCTGTCGGTAGATTTATGTTGCACTTTCGCAGTTATTAGGTTATACAATTGTTCTAAGCTTGCATTGCGCGTTCGTAGTCCAGTTCCCCTTCTATTATAGACCTTTATATCTTGTACGGATAGCAGAAAAGTACAAAGACATACCTATTATTGGTAACTAATTAAAAGTCTTTGCAATTTTCAAGATGGCGTAGCAAATCTATACAGTTATGTAGTCGCTTTGCTTCTTCTTACCGAGTAGACAACTTGCGACAACGATTCAACGTTGGATGTATGGAGCGTGCGAATCGCAACCATACAAGATTAGTATTGGAGATTTACGTTCCTTTCCGTACGAATTGGCTAATTGATACTGACAACTTTAAAGTCCGTGTAAAAAAAATCTAGTTATATTTTTTAATTCAAACGCATGGATGGTCTATAAATTAATTACTATGACCAATAAAATAGGTGAATTAAGATATTTCTTTTATGTTTTATTGAGTTTTTTCTATACTGGTACAGTTTTGCTGTCTGTACGGGCGGGTCACGCGAGCGAGTAATAACTGAGCAGCGTTGGCAAATATTTAAACACGTTGCGAAAGCAAATCGTGCCTGCGTTCGATTCATTTTTTATTCGATTCGTTTCTCGTCTTTTTTTATTCTGTTGTCGTTTTTGATGATTCAAAAAATTTGAATATTCTAAAATTAAATTTACAATAGATAAGTGTGACGTTTGCAACAATTTGGTTTTGAGTTGGGATATACAATTAAATTAAAATTCTCCATTCCAATTAGATTTTGTGAGATGTTTATACGAAGTCAATTGACTTACTGAACCATTCAATATATAAATTCAATTTATTTATCCTTTAACAAATGAATACTGCCACAGATTATACAACATTTGCACGTATTGTGTTATGATTATAATTAAATTCTTGTTTAAAAAAACAAAGGAATCCATATCCGGAGATCAAATAATCCGATCATTATTTTATGGACTCCAATTTGCCTCTTAAAGGCTGTTATTAGGGTCAATATCTGGCCAATTATAGACCTTCTCGGAACCTACGATCTGGGTGTATACGGTGACTATAATAACAGAGTTTCGATGTATTAATTTTTAAAAATAAGAAAAGATTTTTATTTCACATTTGATTAAGAATAACTAAGTTTCTTTCTGTTATATTTATTTAGTGGTAGACGCCAGCAATAACATCTGTTGCATGAATATGCCCAGCGCAATACCATGATCTAACAGAGCAAGCGGCCACATAAATTCGCTGAAATGGCGAAGCGACCGCTGCCCATAGACATTCGCAATTGCAGATGCGTTTCCTACCCTCATTCGACGAAGGAGGAGACGCACAAAAAGAGAATATTTAACTTTCCTATGCATCTCCTCCTCCATCAAATCCACCTTCCCTTACCATCCTTATAAGAAAAGGGTGGGAAGGAAAAGAGGACTAATATTAGGCCTCCGGTACCACACTCATCGGACGAAACGCGGAGTTACTTCCACTTCACGCCTGTCTTCTGTGTGGTCGTGGTATTGTCTGTCGTAGACAACGTATCTGCATTTGCTGATTTGTACAGACAGCGGTCGCGTTGCAATTTCAGTGAATTCAGGTGTCCGTTTGCTCGTTTGCCACTTTATGATATAACAAAATCCAATTTAACGTTAATAATGTGATAACATCAAATAAAGTTAAAGCAAACCCCGAGGCAGACGTTAGTTTGCGCGGGAATTCGTGGCGCCATTACCTTGCTTTAATTTATTGCCGTTGAAATGTTCCTGTTAAATTGTTATATTGCTCACTAGGGATGTCCCAAGACAGAATATTTAAACGATAATTTTTTAAATATTTTTTTCTTTCTATCTTTGAAACGGGATGCCGTCAAGTTTGTCATTTGACATATTTCTGTCTACTACTTTATAATATTCTGAGTTTTGTTACAAACTAAATTATGAAAGACTCCTGTATTATCAAGGAAGCAGATTTATGAGCTTACTTCATCTGTAGAAACGTAACTTTAGTATGTATAACGTTAACTTATAGTACATACACAGACATAGGCCTAATTTTAGTCCTCTTTCCCTTCCCACCCCTTTTCTAATAAGGAAAGGATGGGAAGGGGAGGTGGATTTGATGGAGGAGGAGATGCATAGGAAGATAAAATAATCTCATTTTCATAAGCTACAAACGTATCATAATAAAATGGCCAAGCTAGAATACATAAAAAATATTAAGTAATTAAATTAAGAACTCGTTAATATAAAAATGATCGGTCGATGTAAAGAAAGCGTCGTGCGATCTCAGTTGACGAGTACAATGTGCGGTAAGTAAGGAATATCGCCCAACGCATGCGCGCTAACGACTAATGAATACGCTACTCGTATGCAAGTATGAACAAGAAATCTTTAACACCACTCATGCTGTAAAACGACGAGTTATTCACTAATGTAACTGCACCCTTAATCTGTCATTTTTTATTGTTCATATTCTCTTTAAAAAAACAGAGATATGTGTCAATACAAATGACATCGATCGAAAATAGCAATCAAATTTTTTTCCACCAAAAAAAAAATAAGAAAAATGTAAGAAAATCGTGGAAAAAAATCAAAATTATTAAGATGAAATTGATTGCCCTAAGTAACAGCCACGCCCATTATCTCTCCAGAGGCGGGTTGGAAGCTAATTTGGTCTGCACAAATACACACACATGCAAACATAATTACGTACTCTGTACACAGAGTGGAACAATTTTGAAGTATTACCTTAACTAATAGTAATTTGAAGTGATGTTTACATTCGAGAACTGCAGTAAGATGAATGTACATAATTCTCAGAACAAATTTTACTCTTATTAATATCACAAATGAGAATGTATGGATGAATGGATTTTAGAACGTATCTCCAGATCGGTTAAACGGTTAGTTGTAATTCGGGATACATGTAAGAAGATATAGGTTACTAATTTATTTATTTTTACTCCCCGTGGACAGAGTCGCATGCGACAGCTAGTTATATATACTTTCAAATTATACAATTATAATATGTATGGATAAATTCAATGGAAATGAGAAATTATATTTACACATTTCACTGCCTTACAATATCATTATTGTATACTAGGTGTGCCCGCGACTTTGTCCGCGTGAAACAATGTTTTCGAGTGGCATTTTACTTATTAAGGCTAATTATTCTGTTTAAACATACAAAACATTCACATAAACTTTATATATTTCCATACAAACTTACATGCCCTATTACCTATTGTTGTTTTAAGCCAGGGATCCCCAAACTATTTTGGACAAGTGACCTCTTTTCCAAAATGAACTGTTATCTCAGACCCCCAATGGCCAAATTACCTACTTTTAAGATCAATTATTATTATTATCTTTCATTCTGACTTAGGTCAATAGAAGACAGAGTGAGAATTAGCAATGCTTTAAGTTCGATATCGACCCCTTTGGGAATCCTTGTTTCAAACCCTTGAGGGTTTAAACATTTACAAACTTTAAATGTCATATCTATTTCTATCAAATTAACAATCTAAAAATAAATGTCAAGTTTCTAACTCTACGAATGACGCTACTAAAACTTTTCATGCCACATGTCGAAACCCTTACAATAGTTTTTTCGCATTAAAAAGTAGCCTATGTCCTTTCTCAGGTTCTACCCTATCATCAGTGTACCTACCAAATTTTATTTAAATCGGTTCAGTAGTTTTGAATGAGTTACCTTCGCATTTATAATATTAGCAAGGATTAGTTAATTAGTAAATAAGCAAGGATCAATAAATTTGTGCATTGGTTAATTGGTTATTTGGTGAATTGGTGAATTGTTGAATTGATTAATTGGTGAATTGATTATTTGGTGAATTGGTGAATTGATTATTTGGTGAATTGGTGAATTGGTTATTTGGTGATTTGTAAATTAGTAATAAATGTAGCAAATAATTTTCCTACACAGAGGAATCATGGCTTAAAATATTATTAAAAACAAAAAACCGGTACAGAGTTTATTAGGACAGCTAGTTTAAATTCCCAAGCGAAGTATTGTGTGAGAATTTCCTTCACAAATGGGCGTACGAAGGAAATTTATTGATTCTAATTACTTATCAGCCTCATTTCGCTGCGTTCAAGCGCTTTATTTTAAAGGCAGACTGTTTAAATTAAACCTCTTTCCGTTGAAAGCTCGTGTATGCTAATATGAACAAATATTTATAATTTAAAAGTATATTATAATTTATATATAATTTATATTTATTTATTTCGGTTTATTTGTTACAGCAGTCGCCCGCGACTCCGTCTGCGCGGAATTAAAAGAAACATTATAAGTAGCCTATGTGTTCATAATCTATGCCAAATTTTATAGAGATCCGTTGAGTTATTTGTGAGATACATTCAAATAAATATCCATCTATCCATCCAAATATTCGCATTTATAATATTGGTAAGATAATATCTGCTGTTAGAACATTTGTTCAAAAACACTTTTAGCATCCCGTTCATTTTTCATGAAAAAAAATTGTGACAAAAATATATTTTTGTTCGTCTTTTTCTAATGGAAAATCAAGGTTTCATCAAATGAAATATCATTGAAAACTATATTTTTAAAGTGATCTTACTTCTATATATATAAAAGAAAGTCGTGTTAGTTACACTATTTATAACTCCAGATCGGTTGAACTGATTTAGCTGAAAATTGGTGGGGAGGTAGCTTAGAACTAGGAAACGGACATAGGAACTTTTTTATCTTGTGGACATTTTTTTTATTCCGCGCGGACGGAGTCGCGGGTAAAAGCTATTTTTTAATATAAGAAATACATTGAATGCGGTTGCATGCAGTCTCAGGCGTAATGAATCAAGAGATTATAGTTTATATTTAAGGTATATAGTCCACAGAATGAAGTATCATATTACGGATCGTTTTAGCATCGCTTCAGATTTGCGTTGCGCGAACAAACTTAACAGATACGAACGAACGGCACGGAAAATTAATTATATAGTAATGGCCACTGAACTTATCATACCGCCCGATGACGGGTCGACGTTTTATAATATATCCCAGCAGAGTAAAATTGATTTTAATAATCCCACTATTAATATAACTACAAGTTAAGCATCGTATTTTTAATCAGCAGGTTCAGGATCGTACTCGTATCAATGTTTTTCCGGCACACATCGACAAAAAAATTAATATGTTATGTAGGTATGTAAACTTATCCGAAGTAAGCCAGCGTTACTGATTAAGGCCTAATTGTTAACATGTTTAGGCTCAAGTTCCAAGAGTGGTGACTTATATGAGCTAGTCATAAATGTAGTCAGATTAGCGCAAAATTAATAGCAATCAGGTAATTATTATCCAAACCCTGGATTTCTAAACATGTACTGTCAAGTTATTTAGTTCCTTTTATTCACAATTCTCTTCTGTAGTATATCATCATCATCAGCTCACTATATATCCCCACTGAGGGACTCGGAGCCTACCCCAAGTTAGGGGTAGTAGGTCATAGTCAACCACGCTAGACAAGTGCGGGTTGGTTGACTTCACTCATATCTTTGAATTTGTTCTCAGATATGTGCAGGTTTCATCACGATGTTTTTCTTCACTGTATGAACGTCGGATAAATGTAAATATGTAATCGAAAAACACATTGGTACATGGCGGGATTCGAACCCAGGACACGCAGATTGCAAGTCAAGTGCTTAACCCCTAAGCCACCAACGTCCTAGTATCTGCAAAAGTATAATATTAAGAGAAAAACATTTAGTTCCACATAAAAATAACAAAGTAAACGAGTTTTGAAAGAACCCTGAGGATGGGCAGTTTCTTAATTTGCCAATTAACAAACTGTCCGTTCGAATCGAGTTCGCTTCGATATTTTTTAAAGAAATTATCGTTTTCGTATTTAAAAGTCGACGGGAGTCAGGGAATAATCGGTCGTTAGTCAAAACTCGACGTAAGTAAGAGTACCACGATTTTAAATCTCGAATCATTTTCGCTTATCAAGAAGTTATTTACGGTTTTTTAAAAATATTTAATCTCACATAATACAATGTTATCTTACAAAGATTTTTGGTTTATTATCTATAACTTAAACGTTATTGCTGTGATATAAATCAGCTAAAATATATCGTTTCTACTTCAGAGAAACTACACGTAGAATCTTTGATAGACCGCTCCATCTTTTATTGACGATGATTTTGGGAATATATGGAAATATTATAAATATTACTGACTTCAATTCTTAAAAAGGGAAGAAATCTATATATATAAAAGAAAGTCGTGTTAGTTACTCTACTTATAACTCAAGAACGGCTGTATCGATTTGACTGAAAATTGGTGGGCAGGTAGCTTAGAACCAGGTAACGGACATAGGATAATTTTTACCCCGTTTTCTATTTTTTTTCCGCGCGGACGGAGTCGCGGGTAAAAGCTAGTAGTAAATAAAAATTGATGTATCAAATTACAATATGCTCAGAAATAAATAAACGAAACATGTTTTTTACACGAAGTGACCTTAGTAGTGGTCAAAACCAAACACCGTTCGCGCTTGCGAACACTTTAAACCCTTTTTTCTTCAAACAATCAAAGAAACAAACACGCGTTTTTACGAGCGGTCGCGGCGCGAATCCACTTTGTGATTTTAAAGTAAAATTCTATACAGACAGACTGACGGACGCCCGATTTGACAGAGACATACGACCTGGCCCGGTAGCCCCGAAAACAATCACCGAGCGAGCGCCCGAAACAAATCCAAACGGAGCAAAACGAAACGAGTAGAAAAACAAAAACAAACCAAACGATACGAGCAACAAAACCAAACGAGCGATGCGACGCGCCGCTCGCAGATTCCTCGCATACCGTCCACCCCAATTAAGATCCCGTAAGATTGTCGCCCGCCCGACTTTTTTGCTCGTTTCGTTTGTTTTTGGGGCGACGTTTTATTTGTCCCAATCGGTTTTTTAACACCTTCGGGTCGGCTCGTTCCGTCTTAGATTACTGAATACGATAATTACACGAAGTTTTGTGAGAATCGAGATAATGACTCGACTTCACATTAGTTATTGTCAATGCTTGTTTACGATAACGTACGAATTGAGTCGCCATCTTGGATATTCTTTTTAATATTGTCTTTTTTATATTGCAAAGATCATTTTGTAAGTCGATAAAGTTATTCACATTATTATTCTTTTTTAATATTATTAAATGACAAACAGCAAGCAGTCACCTGAATTTGCCGAAATATCGAAGCGACCGCTGCCCATAGACACCCGCAATTGCAGATGCGTTGTCTACCATCAATCAACGCAGGAAGAAACACACAAAAAGAGAATCCCTTCCTATGCATGCCTTCCTCCATCCCCTTCCTATCCTTTCCTTATAAGAAAGGGATGGGAAGAGCAAAAGGACTAAAGATAGGTGGTATTCATCAGGTGAAACGCAGAATTACATCCACATGAGGCCTATTTTCTGTATGGTCGTAGTATTTATTGTACAGGGCCGACCCCAATCTTGTAACCGATGTTATTGTTATTTGCGTCTACCACTGTAATTAGTTATTAGCCTTTAGTTAGTTAAGACCTTTATAACTTAATTAACAGACTATGACTTATTTTTTTTAATTATTTCTTCTTAAACTTACATCTATGACAATAATAAAAAAAAGCTATAGAAAAAAACTACACTAAACATTACAGCATAACTAAAAAAAACTTTCATCTGACTTGATAAATAACTAACATAATAAAACACTGTTTGTATCGAAAATCTTCATTAATGATTGTAAGGTATTTACAACCTTTAATAATTAGTCCGGCACCTTGTTAGCTCTTTGTCCGGACAATTGGCTTGTTAAACTGACCGCCTTTTACACCGACGTGCAACAGACGAATACGTGACTGTTAAACGAACATCCAAATTTGAATTATACAACTAATATATGTATGTTTATGATAATTGGATCTTTGAAATACAATAAAAACTAAGTAATTGTAGAAATTAATACATAAATATATTTACCAATAAATTATATAATATATAACTAACAAAGTAGTTATTTATTCTATGATTTATTATGTTTCTGAGGCCTTATTATAGTCCATGTTCCCTTCCCACCCTTTCTTATATGGATATGATGGGGCTGGGAAATATATTTGGCAGAAGAAGGGACGCGTAGGAAGGGGTAATATGTTCTTTCTATGCGTCCCCTCCTCTTTTCATTAAAGGTAACGTATCGGCAATTGCAGATGTCCTTGGGTAGCGGCACTTGCTCGTTCGCCTCTTTAGTATAAAAAAGGCAATTATATCTATCTAAAGTGTAATACTGTAAATGTAAAATAAATACAAAAATAGTAAAATATAATCCACTTGAAAACATGTCCTCATGACTTCAATTAAAAATTAAGATTGCAAGAATTACGCTACGTTACGGTGTAACTATTAAATATATTTTGTTGTAAAATAAAGAAATAATGAGACTGATTTAAAGAGGTAGCTATTGCTCTATAAATCGACCTACTAAGAACTAATCAAACGCTTATCCAATTAAATGTAATATTAGAAATAATTGGACCACAATTTGTATTATTGACACAGATTATAAAACGATTTATTTATAATCTATGGTTTGTAATCACTAATGTCTATTAATGGATATGTCTTTGCTTGAAAATGAAAGTTTTTTCTTAGTTCTATTGAACTTCCTGACGGTAAATTCTACCTGTACCATTAGTTCGAACCCTCACCTCCATCAACCGCAATCGTCAGAGCCAAAATGGCGACAGTGACAGGACTTAGACGGGAAGGTAGTTGATGCACGCGGGCATGTTATAGAATAAATATTTTTAATTCTACACTGATGATATCGTGGACGACAGCTAGTAAAAAATAAACAAATCTTTGATTATGACTTACTAGTTGTCACCCGCTACTCCGTCCGCGCGGAATTAAAAAAAAAAACTTAATAATGTGTTCTTCCAGACTATGTTCCACATCTGTGCCAAATTTCATCAAGATCCGTGGAGCCGATCCGAAGATACCTTCAAACAAAGATCCATACATCTAAACATTCGCATTTATAATATTAGTTAGATGGTCGAATTCCGAAGAATACAACGACCACTAGGATTTTCAATTATGTGCAATTTCTTCTGAATTACTTTCCTCTAATAACGTGTATGTGATTTTTTTACACCCTCAAATCAATGTTTAAATGCTTTATAACACGTTATATCGTTAAGAATTGGGTAGCGACAGAAAAAAGGTTTTATTGGTTAATTTTAAACGCTCGTTTGTTGTGGAGGGTTTAAACAAATGGTTTAATTGCCTTACTCTTGTTAAAGTGGTTGTAATAAAATTTCGTATAATTAAAGAACAACTCTTGAGAGACAAAATAATGGATAAAAATAAAAATATTCTTTGTTCCAATTAATATCTGAATAATGTATATAATGGATACAATGCACTTATTGCAATAGATTTAGTAAATTCTAAATTATTTAAGAAAAAAATTGTTCACAAATTATTACATAACCTTAGCTTACGTATTATACAATTTGACTTCACTCCGATGAAAATTTGAAATAGTGTAATGGCCGCCATGCTTGGAATTTGACGTTTGTGTGTTTAAATTTAGCGGGTTTTTTTTGGAATCGAATAAAAAAGTTCTAATATAGCTAAAAGAATTTATACTCTATATTATCGTATAAAACTTATAGTAAGCGGTTACGTGACGTCTTGTCTAGAGAATTATATTGTTTTAAAAACAAACAAATTACTAGTACCTAACAATACGTCTTAACAATAATTTTGTGTAATGAAAATAGAGATATGAAACCCACGATGCTTTCTTGTGTATGAATTTAAAGATTAATTTGTTACTAGGGTGACCATGACAAATTAAATCTTAGGACAGGACTTGGTACAGGAATGTGGGACTTTTTTGACCAATTAAATTCGAAATCAGATGCTTGCGAATTTGAGATGACAGTACTATAGTAATTGTGACTATGAGCTAACTCTACCGGAACACTTTTTTTTTAATAAGAGTGAAGAGAACATTTTCATTGGTTTTGCCGCTATTCCGTGATTAGATAAACAACGTTCACGTATTTATTATTTTAAAATGCAGAATTTGATGTTTATTTTTTCTTTTATATTTCACGTAATTAGTATATACCGATTTGTAAAAGTTGTCAATCCTAATGCAAGATATTTTCAAAGCAACAATAATGGCGGAGCAAGTTTGTGGCGCGGCGTTTGCAGCCTTACGATCATGTACAACTCCACAGCGTTACAAAGACTTGAACATCTATGGACCTCAACACATATAGCAATGAAGTTATAAGTTTTACGTTATTCGAAAATTATATTTTTTACTTATATTATTAATGCAAATGTTTAGATGGATGGATGGATGTTAGAAGGTATTCCAAGAACGGCTTAATGAATTCATTGAAATTTGGCTTAGTAGAACATAGCCTGGAAGAACGCATAGACTACTAATTAAGTTTTTTCTTAATTCCGCACAGACGGAGCCGCGGGCGACAGCTATATATAAAAGGCATAAAAATCACTGTAAGTCCTATATCATACTAGCGCCGTCTAGCAGATGTACACTTTATAATTCATATTTTTTTTTACTCGACGTTCTTTGCAGCCGTATGTCCACAACTAAAACAGCGTGCTCGCTCATTTCATTAACGTTCGTGAGCAGACAGCGTTACTGCGTTCTGAACTAACGTCACAGTACATCCTAAAAATGCACAATAAACACCTTTTTATTAATAACTTGTTATAGTTTAAGCTCTAAGAGTCTATTAGACCAAGCGACAGTGAAATATTTGATGATCACGAAACAAATATGACTACGTATAATATATTAACGAATGTAGCTAACTTCAATCCTAAGAAATCCAAAGTACAAACGTAATAGGGTGATTGGGGTTAAAATTAAATGTACTGGATTTATACATGTGTTTGTCTTCGTTTAGAATAAAAATGAATCGTTTGCTATAAAAAAAGTTATCTGTATTGTTTAATGCGATTTATTTACTTATACTACATACAAAACATACTGCAGTGTAAAACATAAATAAATAATAGTATGATTATGTTGAATGAGGCTTAATCACCGGCTAATCACAGCCTTACAGACCCATCAGGCTGATAACATAATGAGCGTAGAAAGAAATAGCGCCCTCTCTCTCTAACGCCATAATTTAACGAGAGCTAGCAATAGATCTATATAGTCTATGCGCAAATATGAGAGAAAGCTTAGTAATTTTAATTGATGCAAATTGCATTTGAAAGTATGAGATTAAAATTAACATTGTGAGTGATTTATTACATTCATTTTATATATGACCGCATAATTCACGAAGGAATTTAAATGCACGCATAGTCAATTAGTTACTAAGGGTGTTCATTAGAGCAGATTTAATTAGATGCTAAGAAACTGGTTAGGTAACTATGAAACGATTCTGTGAAACATCTTCTTGTGCCTCTCCGCTATTGGAGGTTGGCCGTCAGCTTAGCGAATCTCTTCTTATCTTGCGCCAAGCTAAACAGGTCTTCAACGCTAGCATATTGATCCACTCCTTGATATTCAGCCAAGACTTCTTCCTACGTCTAACGCGTCTCTTTCCTGCAATTTTAGCCATCATAATGAGTTGAACAAGATGGCATTTCTTGTATCGCAAAACGTTGCCGAGGTAGACGACTTCTTTGCTTGATGGTTTGCAAAAATTCGCGATTACCGCACGTTGGAAACTTTCTGTATCCAACTAATACGTAACATTCTACCTACATTAAACTCTGTGTTCTAAATGTGTATTTTATAAAGTAAAAAAATAAAATCTACATGCCAGTAACAATAAAAAACAAAAACTCATAAAAAAAAATTATCACATATCGTTCGTTACCAATTTGTAATTAACCTATTCGAAGTTCTTACGATGAAGGAAAACATCGTGATGTTTCAACTTGCATATATCTGAGAAGAAATTCAAAGATGTGTGAAGTCAATCCGCACTGGGTCAGCGTAGTTGACTATGACCTAGTCATACCTAACTTAATATAGACTCTTTATACCTCAGTGGAGATGTATAGTGAGCTGATTATGAATGAACTTATCAATTGATATGTGCTGGGCCTAATTTTAGTCCTCTTCCCCTTCACAATCTTTTCTTATAAGGATGAAAAGGGGAAGTGGATTTGGAGGAAGAGGGAACGCATTTGCATTTGCGGATGTCCATGGGCAACGGTCGCCTCGCTATTTCGGTGAATTCAGGTAACCGTTTGCTTGTTTGTCACCTTTTCATATCGCTTGTACCGGTTACACAGTATTAGTTATTAGTATTATGAGACATTCGTAGTTGTTAAACAGTTAACCGTTAACGTTGTCTTGCATTTGCAATTAACTTAATCGGTTATTTAGAGAGTATTACTAATCGAAGGATAGTTACATCACGGCAAATAATACTGCTTATTACAATGTAGACTTAATAAAATAATAGATACGGCATAACAAATATTAATATAAAGGTAGTGTATTATTAAAAGTGTGTATAAATAACGATATCTAATTAAATTAAAACATTTAGGTATTTTTTTTTAATAAAATCTTACTTAATTTGGCGACTATTTTACACAGATTGACATTCGTAATTTGAGGTAAGCCGTCTCTTCATTAGGATGTAATGAAGGCGTATATATTTAAATAAAGAGAAAAACTGTAGATACTTGTAAACAACAAGTAAGTTAAAATCTTTGAATAAACAAAATAGCGAATCGATTTATTTCCCATGTCATTTCTAAACATTTGTAAGTCTAAGATCTGCATCTTAGACAATCAAGACACGCACTTACTGAGTTACTGATGTGACATTATATAGACAGACAGACGGCACACGAATCTTAAATATACATGACGTGTAGCACCCAAACTGTGCTTTAACTGGCTGTTAATTTATAACTATGGGATTTAATCTAACTACTGTTTTATATCAAAAGTTAAAAAGCAATATGCAAAAAAAGTCTGTGTCAACCATGTTTTGTAGGCAAAGTTTTGTGTCCCGTCTATTGGTTCATAACTATATTGAACGTCTTTGGTCATCATGGTGGCTCTTCAACTCACAGATAATATAACGTATGTCTGTTCTATTTTGACAATAACCTAAGATAATTGAATTTGGAAGAGTAAAGTTTCAGGGTATTAATTATTTAAGCTGTAGGTAATTAATTAAATTAATTTAGTACTCGTTGTTGCACGCGACTTCGTGAGCGCGGAATAAAAAAGTCTTTTTTATATCAAAAGGTGGCAAACGGCAAACGGCCCATAGACATCCGCAAATGTAGACGAGCTGCCTACTTTTAATCAACGGAGAAGGCGACACACAGAAAGAGGATATTTGCCCTACTTATGCGTCCCCTCTTCCGCCAAATTCACTTCCCCTTCCCATCCTTTCCTATTAAGAAAAGGAGAAGGGAAATGGGAAGGGAAGGAGGACTAAAATTTAGCCTCCGGCACCACACTTCTCAAACGAAAACGCTTGCTTCCACTTGACGCCTGTCTTCTGTGTGGTCGTGGTATTTCACCAGTCAACACGGCACATTCGTGAACCCAATAAATATTGTTGTTGCCGGCGTCTACCACTGTTAAGTAAATCTCCCATCAAAATCGAACCAGCCGTTTTGGAGCTTAGAGACGTACTAACCAACCCAAATATAGGTTATAAATTGTATAGATATAGGTACTTAGTTAATAACCCTCATTATGATGCTTCGTCAGTACCTAACTAAGGTAAACGAACGAAATAAGATTTGCAAAAGTAGAAAATGTTAATCAATTCTAAAGGCACTTTACCCTTATAAATACTTCAAGCAAATGTGCCGAGAATTAAACGTATTTAGCATAACGTTGAGTTTTGTTGCGGTTGCGGCTCAGTGATTAGAATAAAGGTTTTTTTTTAATACAGAGTTTTACAAATGTACTTTGCAAATCAAATTTCAGTGTTTACTAAATTAAAATTGAACAAATATCGTAATAAAATACATTCTTTTGTAAATAATTTATAAATTTACATTTGCATTAACAATGTGATTAAAACTTTCCCGCCAAAATCGCTGTCAAAGATTAAAACTCGAGCATAGATTAAAGAGCGTAGACTATCCCGCAAATAATGCATTCAGAACACATCCACCCACCCTGGTGGCAGGAAACTGCATCGCAGGCGCATATCTATTAAAATATTACATCTGTACTTGAATAGAATTCTGATTTAATAAACAATGACTCAATATGAACTTTTATATTAAAACGATTTACTAACGTAGTCAAAGTTATAACAAAGTAGCTGTCATCCGCGACTCCGTCCGTGAGGAATTAAAAAAAACATAAGTAGTCTATGTTCGAGACTATGATCTACATCTTTGTCAAATTTAATCGAGATCCGTTGAGCCGTTCTAGAGACCTTCAAACATCCATACATCTATCCATTCAACACAACATTCGCATTTATAATATTAGTAAGATTTAAAAACACTAATTGAATGACATATTACACTAGAAAAAAGGTTAAGCTATTTATTTCTAAAAACACACTCTTTACTTTGTTATAAAAATAGAAAACACACAAGACGTGACACAACAGCCACTTTAATTTCCCTTTCTTACATCGGGACAGATAAATTTGTCGCACTTTAACATCAAGAAGATTATCATAAGAATTATAATTTATACAGTCCTATATAAAATTCTTAAAACACTTATCATTCTAAGGAACGTCAAATAAAACTTGTATTTCAGACAACTTGGTCGTCTATTTCAATTTACTACCGTCTGTTCTCGAAAACATCCATTAAATGTACGACGTAATATGTTAAACAACACCCGAAAATTCCCTTTATTGTTATTCTAAAAAGAAAGTTTCTACACAGTAGTGGAAATAAATAAAGCTATGTTCACATTGATGTAATGACTGAAATGTCAAATGTAGGTTACTAGCAGTAGCCTGCGACTTCGTCCGCGCGGTATTAAAAAAACTTAATTAATAGTCTATGTGTTCTTCCAGACTATGTTCTACATCTGTGCCAAATTTCATCAAGATCCGTTCAGCCGTTAGATACCTTCAAACAAATTATGACACTTAACAAATCAATTTTCGTACAGGAGTCATCCTTTAAATTCTTCTTCTCTGTCTTGCATATCTAAAACATGCAATTTTGCAACGTTACAATTAAATTAAAAAAATACAATTTAAAATAAAATGTAAACCAACCTTTACACTATAATTGTCCAATGTTAAAACAATAGCATATTCAGATAGTGCGTCAACAATAAACAAGTGCGTTGAATGGAAAGTCACAAGAACTGTCCGTGTGGTCAAGTAGGGTGTCGAGATGCGAGGCACTCACGATACGCCCTTAAACATAACTAATACGTGAAATGCAACAAGAATCCTTGATTAGGTTACTTTTTTAAATTACAAATGAGGTCGACGAACACGTACAAGAGGACAGATTATAAATAGATTGATCACTCGTTTATTAATTTAATTTTCTAAAATAGCACCCTTTATTTTTATAACGATATTGAGAGGGATAGTAAAATTTTTTATACAAGTGTGCGAGACAGTGGAAACCCACAGCTAAAAGCAGTAAATTCTAGTACACGAATGTTTAAGCAAAGCTGGTTTTAGCATTTTCGTCGCCCTGGGTAAGATTTTTGCGGCACCCCCTTTTTGGTTTCGGGGAAAATCTTCCAAAGATAAGGCACCTCTTGGTTTACTCCCTTGGCACCTTCCTTGGGGTCTCCCCTACCTGGGTTTAAATTATAGCCTTTAACACAAGCGGTAAAAGATTATTAAAATCTAGCAATTTTACTATGAACAAACAACAAAAATCACAGTAGGTAGATATTAAAAATTCCATCTGTCGCCTCTTTCACATTCATTAATCTACACAAATGTACACGATTTTAAATATACAAAATAAACATTACCATAGATAAACAAACTACTAGAGCTACTATATATAGAGATTACAAACGAAGCACGTTATAAAGTATGTTCAATTAGCGTGAAGTTTAATGTAGACAAATTGCAGAGCGCTATCACTAGATGGCAGTACAGTCGTGAGTAATTTTTATTACTTAAGCTGCCAAGTGAATATCCTTTGACGCTAATGTGCGGTACACTCGAGTACTAAATTGTTACTTGCGGTAAATAATTATGTATACTTACACTAACTGTACAGTATTGTTTGGTTCTGTAACAGTACAGGTTTGAATTGCTTGTAAAATGTATTCTATAATTTGGAATATTGTGTTCTATCTGTTGGGGGATGCGCCTTTAGATAGATACATAGATTTTAAATTAATATCTATCGCAAATACTTGTACAATCCTTTGACTTTAAACTATACTGTACTCAATACTGGACAATAATAAAACCATCTGTGAGAGAGGTGTTGTCACTATTTTTGTCAGGAATTCAAGTGCAACACATCGCTGATAACATCTGTTTATATAAATTAAGTCATAGTTATAATATTTCTAGTTAATATTATAATAATATGGCAACATTCTAATGATTATAGCAACACTGCTTTGTTTTTTTTTATAGGAGAAGGGGGCAAACGAGCAACGGACCGAAAGTTATTTGATCCAACGTCCATGGACATCCGCAACGCCAGAGGAATCGCAGATGCGTTGCCGGCCTTTAAGGACGGCGCTCTTTTCTTGAAGGTCCCTAAGAAACTGTCATAAACATAAGTGTTCTGTGAATTTGAATTTTTCAGTTAATAAAGTCAATAAAGCAAGCACACCATTTGTTATTCTGCAATACCTGTTAATTTCGGGTACACCCGAAGTAAAGGCAACAACAATAGTATGATTTAAAATAGTTCTTGTAATATTTTAAATAAAATTAAAACTATATACTTTTGAACTTTCACACGTATTGTACACATAGTATATCTATTATATATATAAAAGAAAGTCGTGTTAGTTACACCATTTATAACTCAAGAACGGCTGAATCGATTTGACTGAAAATTGGTAGGCAGGTAGCTTAGAACCAGGAAACGGACATAGGATAATTTTTACCCCGTTTTCTATTTTTTATTCCGCGCGGACGGAGTCGCGGGTAAAAGCTAGTAAGACATAAAGTATATATATGTTTTTTATAAAGGCGATTCACGTAAATTTTTATGTAGGTAGCACATTGTTACGGCCAAATCCGTTATGTGGTTTGGCGAAGTATTCGATTTTGTAATTCGTTACGCGGTTGTATAAAAATATTTTGCAACATTTTTTAGTTTCACTTTTCTTCCTGATTATACGTCTTGTTAACGATTAAATAGTTAGCATTTTACAATGAATCATTTACTAATAAAATTGTTCCAATTTGGAAACATAATTTTTTATGGTATATTGAGTAAAACAATTTGAAATTCACTTTTGTATTCGATTGTACATTACACCCGCGGGCTATCTGCAACTGTACAATAATTATAATACAATAAGGCCGATTCCGCGAAACCTCGCCGATTAAATTCACATTAAAAATATTCCCCTAATTTAATTCTTTAAAGCTCTTCCTTTTATTAAAATACGTAACCATGAAATAATGTTTGTCTCACTCTCACTAATTACTTACTAAACTTATAATATTATTTGTCTTACTCTATAATAATTACTAGCCCAGTACACATCTACAAGTAATTAAAGTATTAAATAAACGATTATAACTACTAAAGTTCCTATTTTACTTGAAAAAATATTAGGCAAACTGCAGAGACATTTCAGTAAAATATTCCTGTTATCTAACGCTGTTTTTTTGATATATAATTGACCAATACTGAATAATAATTATACAAAATTAGTATAATGTAACAAAATTAAAAGTAATAAAACGTTTTACGCAAATCGTTACAAAACGCGCGAAATTTTACGAATGCAGATTAAATAGTCGTAGCGCTGATAAAAAACGATTAGCTAATTATAGGTTATAGTTGAATTAATAACGCCAGCTGAACGATAAACGTTATAATTAATCAACTCGTTAACCGCTAGGGCTGTTATTTTAGCAAATTAAAGTGGGCGTTAGATAGATACACGAAGGCGGGGACCGACTGACTCATTTATTTTAATTGGTGGACGTCTGTCTCGACGGCCTTTGCCTTTTTATTAAAAAAAATATAATTGACAGATAATGAAATACCAGTTGTTAATGAAGTTATGTAGTCATTGAAGTATTTATGGTTTCATTTCTTACGACGGTTTATCATATTTTAGATGGAAAGAACTATAGTTTCTTTGACGAAAATTTGTAATTTATATTGTAACTAGCTGTCGCCCGCGACTCTGTCCGCGCTGAATAAAAAAAAAACTAATAATCTATGTGTAAGAGTCTATGTGTTTTTCCAGACTATGATCTATATCTATGCCAAATGTCATCAAGATGCTTGGAGCCGTTCTGGAGTGTGTGTGCCACAGGAACGGTAACCATGTCAGGAATTATATGTAGCCTATGTGTTCTTCCAGGCTGTTTACTTACATCTATACCAAATTTCATCGAGATCTATGCAGCTGTTCTGAAGATACCTTGTAACAAACATCTATCCAAACATTCGCATTTATAATATTAGTAAGAACTGCTGACCGCGAATCCTTCGACTCGAAAATTAAAAAAAAAACTTAATTAGTAGCCTATGTGTTCTTCTAGCCATCTGCATCTATGCCAAATTTCATTAAGATTCATGCAGCCATTCTGGAGATACCTTCTGACAAACATTTATCCATCTAAACATAATAAACAACTAACCTAAACAATCGAATCCGTGATTTTCTTATTTATTCGTATCAGTTAATAGTCTATGAATTCTTATAAACAAATATCTTCATAGACATCTTAGACTAAACCTCTGTTATAAATTTGCAGATTTGTCATCATAGAATCAATTCTAGACATGTACGAAACTAAATAGCACCCCATTATTATTTCAATATCGTTTCAGTCCCACATTACATATTTATTTGGCCACACAAGGTTTGAAAAAACTTATTATGTATCTATCATTGATCTATAATCTCTATTTATAATCTATGCACCGTATAAACACAATGGCTAAGCGATTTAGACACTTATTACTTATGTAATACGAGTTATTAGTTTTAATCTTCGATTCAGGATTCGATTTGATCTAATACCGATTACCGAATAGAAAACTATTGTTTTGAAATCGTAAAATGTCTCGATTAAAACCTGATCATGCGTGATCGTAAAATTTGACCCCGAAACAAAATGGCTTCCTTGAACGTAGCTAAATTTTACGCTACTTAATTTTAAATAGAGACGTGACTTTTTTTATTTGGATAATAAAGTGTGGTCTAAGGTAACCGGAAAATAGAACAAAAGAAGTTATAGTTTAAAACTTGGGATTTTTTTTAACAATAAACAAGTTTTGTCAACGTAATGTCTGTCTAGTATTCTTTTTCAAATGAACTGTTTTTTTTATATCATAAGATATCACCTGATTCGCTGAAATAGCGAAGCGACCACTGCCCATAGACATCCGCAATTGCAGATGCGTAGTCTATCTTTATATAACCAAGGAGGGGACGCACAGAAAGAGTTTTCCCTTCCGATGTGTCCCCTCCTCCGACAAATCCCCATCCCATTCCCGTCCTCTCCCTTATAAGTAAAGGTTGAGAAGGGGAAGGTGATTAAAATTAAGCCTCCGGCATTACACTCATCAGACGGAATGCGGAATTACTTCCACTTCACGCCTGTCTTCTGTGTGGTCGTGGTATTTCACCAGGCGAGCCAACCTATTCGTGCAATAGATCTTGTTGTTACACCACTGTTAAAATACTGTTTACAGAAAATTCTAACGTCAGGTCTTAAATTACAGTTGTAGTAATGATCTCCATGGATTTATTAGTTCAATCTATTTATATTAACAGTTATATCCACTCCTTTCGACACAGTTATTTTAACCAAATTTTCAATGCCATGCTTAATTTGTAAAATTAATTAATATTACGTGACAACGTAATTTCATCGATATTATGATACGAAATTGATGTTCTGAATTGGACATCACTATGCAATGCAAATAATTTGAAAGTTCAAAATCGCGTAAAAATTTTTTGTGAGAGTCACAATTGTATTTTTCTGCTCCCACTGCGTCCAACGACAGAATTATTAATTTTATATTAGCATGGCATTGAAAAGGGATTGACACGTTGAGTATATCGTTTTCCACTTCATCTATAAAAGCCATTATCTTTTAATACTCAAAAACTATTACAACCACAACCGAATACAAAAACACAAGATGTTCATAATCTCTATTGCATTGGAATAGAGTTGAAATTTAAATGACATTTATTTAAACGACCGCAAAATAACGTTGTAAGTAAGACAGCGCGAAAGAGATGGAGTTATGTGAAAGAAAAGGATCGATGATTTTTTCTTTTTTTTTTCTAAGGCAAAACGCAACTGCGTCGTTCCAAGAAGGTGTAAAGTGGTCCTTATTTTGTGTTATTTGTTATTTATATTTATTGTATTGTTAATAGGCATGCTAAGGGGGACGGTTGGCGTTCGTAAACTATTATTAAATGGTTATTTGGAACTAAATAGAATATAATGGCCGTGAATAATCTCTGAATTGTGTACTGGCAATCAATAAGTATTGTGCTCGTTTCCGAACGGACTTTTGACATCTCCATTGTCATTGTCACAGATACAAAATTAATTTTGCTATCTGTGTCACATAAATTCGCCGTATTGTCAAGCAATAAAATTTGAAATCGCTTGTTAATTTATATTCAAAATTTGCCAATTTATATGTGACTTTAATTCAAATACAATTTAGAAAACGGCGCGGCGTCTTCATCGAATCGTGAAAGATAAATTGTTCGAAATACAATTTGTCGTTGAGTGTATTTTGAATTGATTTCAAGTATGTTGTTATATTGCCGTTTTTTTTTTTATGTGGTTGAAAGATTATGAATATAGACTTTATTTAACTTATTATTCATTAGATCCAATCTTATTTCGTACTATCTTACTAATATTATAAATGCGAATGTTTAGATGGATGGATGTTTGTTTGAATGTATCTCCGGAACGGCTCAACAGATTTTGATGAAATTTAGCATAGATGTAGAACATAGTCTGGAAAAACAGATAGGCTACTTATTTAGTTTTTTTAATGCCGCGCGGACAGTCGCGGACGACAGCTAGTTTATTATGATTGCAAACGAAAGGTATTTTTCTATGGATGTATACCAAAGATGGCGAACTTTTACGTCAACGTGCCATAAATATGTCATCTATATCTATGCTTGTGGTCTACAAAGAAATAATCATATATTTTTTCTTCTTTTATATCATAAGGTGTGGCAAACGAGCAAACGGCCTCCTGGATTCACCGAAATAGCGAGGCGACTGTTGCCCATAGACATCCGTAAATGCAGATGCGTTGCCTACTTTAAATCAACTGAGAAGGGGACGCACAGAAAGAGGATATTTCTCCTTCCTATGTGTCCCCACTTCCGCCAAATCTACTTCCCCTTCCCATCCTTTCCTAATAAGAAAAGGGTAGGTAGGGAAAGAGTACTAAAATTTGACCTCCGGTACCAAATATTTATCCAAAGTGGGTACACTCATAATAACAATTCTTATCCAATTAATAACAATTTATTTAATGGTATCCATCGTAGAACATTAAACTTAAGTTTATAGCTTTCTGTGTGAAAGTACCAAATGACCGCTGTCAAAATTAATTGTTGAGGGTTTAAATAAATTATATAGTTTAACAAGCGAGGGGTTTTGATTGACCCGAAACATTGGGGTTGGTTACAGTACATTTGTCACAGATTTTAGAGCAAATTATAATAGATTACTTGCGAATGTATGTAGAATGTAAGGACTATAATCATGAATAACCACTACTTGTAAAAAAAATATTTTAAAAAGCCCTTTGATATTAGAAAAAGTAAATATTATTAACTAGCTTTAGCTAGCTTTTACCCGCGACTCCGTCCGCGCGGAATAAAATAGAATAGAAAACGGGGTAAAAATTATCCTATGTCCTTTTCCTGGTTCTAAGCTACTTGCCCACCAATTTTCAGTCAAATCGATTCAGCCGTTCTTGAGTTATAAATAGTGTAACTAACACGACTTTCTTTTATATATATAAGATATGTTTCCATACTTGTGTATTAGACGATACAAATTAAGTCTTTTTTTTCGAATTTTAAATAATTAAGATCAATGAAAATCGAATCTTCAAAACTATTGTTTCAGGTCTGCCTTTGAGTAATGAAGAGAGGTGACATATTATTTTAAATTAAAATCTCGTCAATAAAAAAAATAACAAACAGTACGTATCGATCAATTATTTCAAAACGCCACCCAATTATAATGACCAAATCAAATTAAATAAACCGTAAAATGTAGAGAGAGTAGTTTTAGTACAGAATAACATCTGCATCGGTTTCTGGGTAGTAAGGGCACAAAGTAGTCACTGGTTTTGCCACCCCCCGTCGTGAGGGTGTGGCCATTATTACGTCTTTAGTGCAGTGACGGATTCAAACCACACATTTATAATTAAATAATTTATATTTTTATTTCTAATTTGTGTAATACAAGCTGTCGTCAGCGACTCCATCCGCGCGGAATTAAATAAAAACATAAATAGCCTATGTTCTTTCAGACTATGTTCTACATCTGTGACAAATTTCATCAAGATTCGTTGACCTGTTCCGGAGATACCTTCAAACATCGATCCATCTAAACATTCGTATTTATAATATTAGTAAGATTAAAAATATATTAAAATATCATATACTTAATTAACTTTAACATTAATTTATTTTTAAACTCAAAACTTAAACGAAATTACTAACGAGGTTTTAATATTGAAATTTCAGAATCCGGCTCTGCCTACGTCTACCCATTGGTGCCTATTTCAAAACAGTATCATTCCTCAAACACAACATCCCGCTAATTATTTGGAAAATAATAGCCTTGAATAATTTATTATTCTTGCTCTTAAAGTATGGTCTTTTAATGACCTGTCAATGGCCACAAAATGGACTGCTTTTGTCTTGTTTGACAAAAAAAAAAGTTGTTTTGTGGTCACTAATTCTGCTTTGGTATAACTATCTGTCTTAATTGTTATTTGTTTGTCGGTTGTTAAAATGTTTTTGAAGGAATCAATAGATACTAAGTATTTTATTGTTTTATTATAACAGAATGATTGTTTAGGTTGTATAGATTATGGCGCGGAAAGATGTACTCTGTGGTTTTATTTTTATCTTTAGCACATAAGATATTTTGACAGATATAACAAGAAGAATGCAAAAAAGGTTTTAATTATTATTTATGTATTTTAAAAAAATAGTTTTGATTACAACTTAAAATCTTTATCTTACTAATATTATAAATGCGAATGTTTGGATGGATAGATGGATGTTTGTTTGAAGGTATCTGCATAACGGCTCAACGTGTCTTGATGAAATTTGGCACAGATGTAGAACATAGTTTGGAAAACACATTGACTTTCATTTCGCGCGGACGGAGTCGCCGGCGACAGCTAGTATTATAATAAACGTTATTTCATTTTAAAAAATAACATCAATAAAACAAAAATATCGAATTAACATACTTTTTCTTTGTATTAAAAGGGATTAAATCTGTCCAACCAGCCTGTCATTTAATCGTATATCATAGTAAGAATGCTAGCCACTAACAATACACACCACAAAAAAAAGATAAAAAGAAAACAAAAACCATAAATAACACGCGCAACTAGCGCCATATTAAACTCGAGATGAGCGTACCAACACCCGAAACTGACAAGGATCAGAAGAAGCACGTAACCAGTATCGAGTTACTCGTAATTTGAATAAAATATTACCCGTCTTTTGGGAGCTTGATGTCTCCATTCCCTTCTATATAATGTTAGTTTATTACTATTTATTTCAGTATACGTTTTTATAGTTTAAAAGAAGAAACACAAAGGTCCATATTTATGAAATAACCTCAAAATTCGCGCTACAAAAAACTTTAGACAATTTTTTTTGAGTGCTTTTATATTTCTATTGGTGGTCAGAGGTAAAGACAAAAATACAGCCAAGTACAACAAACTGAAAATCAGCAAAAGTTTTGTATATTTTTCAAAACTAATTAAATATTTTAAAGTTTAAAAATTTAATGATCTAAATCTTATTATGAAGTAACTAGCTGTCGCCCAGAACTTGGTTCGTGCGGTTTTTAAAAAAACTTAATAAGTAGTCTATGTTTTCTTCTAGACTATGTTCTACATCTGTGCCAAATTTCATCAAGATCCTTTAAGCCGATTCGGAGATTTTCAAACAAACATCCATCTAAACATTCGCATTTATAATATTAGTAAGATAGGATTCCCTTTAAAACTTTAAAAAACTAGCTTTTACCCGCGACTCCGTCCGCGCGGAATAAAAAATAGAAAACGAGGTAAAAATTATCCTATGTCCGTTTCCTGGTTCTAAGCTACCTGCCCACCAATTTTCAGTTTAATAGATTCAGCCGTTCTTGAGTTATAAATAGTGTAACTAACACGACTTTCTTTTATATATATAGATGACAAACAGGTTTTTAAATACAGAAATCTAAATATTGTATATTAGAATATCCAACATCCTTTTAAAAATATCTATTATTCTCAGACGTACATAGATAATAAAATAAATATAAAGCTCCATTCAGACAAGCTGGCTGGACGATTCTATTAAATAAATGTGACATTTCTATGGAAATTAGAATAAATTTGATCGTCCCGGATAGCGTGCCTCCCGCTGCTTAATGACTTTGAAGCTATTGTGTGGTAGCCCATTGCTACCATTTCCTACCATTCGGTGCACAAGCTTTGTTATACGTTGTCTTAATTTAGAGAATAGATACGTGTGTATTAAGTATGGGCAAATGAAATTTACAATTTTATTACACATCTAGGTATCGCCCGCGACTTTGTCCGCGCAGAATTAAAAAAAACAACTTAATAAGTAGTCTATATTCTTCTCAATTATATTGAACCGTTCCGGACATAACTTCAAACAAACATCCATCCATCTATCAGAACTCTCGCATTTATAGCAAGAAAGTATACGTTAGTAAGAAGGTACGTTTTTCATTAAACAAAAATTCAAAAAGTAGGTACTGAACTTATATTTATTATTCTTTCACATTTGTAAATATATAGTTAACTAGCTGTCGCTCGCGACTCCGTCCGCGCGCAGTAAAAAAATGGGGGGGGGGGGGTATGAAAAATAGATGTTGGCCGATTCTCAGACCTACTGAATATATTCACAAAATTTCATGAGAATCGGTCAAGCCGTTTCGGAGGAGTACGGGAACGAAAACTGTGACACGAGAATTTTATATATTAGATAATACATAATACCGAAATAAACATTGTCTTTATTTTTCTAGCCGTGGGTTTCTAACACCAAAATCCCCATTTAAAACATCTTGTTATCTCCGTTGTGTCAAATATAAACAGGGAAGAAAATATGTTTTATATAGAGATTTTGTTCTCAGAAATCAAAGGTAGGTTAACCTAGTTTCTTTAAATAGATTCCATAACAATCATCTCTGTCCAAAATCTGTCAAGTCGTTTAATATACAGGTCACAAAGAGACGGTAAAACATACCAGCGAAAACATTACTTCTGTCAGTTTGGCAAAAAAATACACAATATTAATTTCTATGTCAAAATCAATTGTATAATAATAAAAAGAATTTCACGCATTATTGAATTAGCATTTATAAAGTATTAAAAGTCAATTTTATTTGACAATGCTGACAATTTATCGTATTGTGTTGAACATAACCGAAGTCACCTGGGACGAGAAAAAAAAAATCGGACAAACATCTGACGAGGCATTTTTTTTTACTTCTTGTTAGCCATCTGACGGCACTATTAATATCAGAATTAATTTTATACAATTATAAACTTTATTTAATTTTCTTTATTTAGAAATTTAAACATAGAAAAGTTGAAATATTTATTACATTAAAGGTTTTATTGTAAATACAAAATAGTATCTGGTTAATAACTCGCATTTAAATCGTTTAATTATGTGTATAACGCATATCGATGCTCATCGAACCTCCTTGGTAGCACGGCAGAGGTTGTACGTTGTCAAGAAGGTTGTACTGGCAGGTAACGCGAAGCCGTGCTTAATAGAAGAAGAAAATAAAAAAGAGTTGAAAAATGTTGTTGAAAGAGAAATAGTTCTGTTTTCTAGTTATACTAGCTGTTGCCCGCGACATCCTCTGAGAAAGTATTCCAGAGGGTGTTATACATTTGGGTTAGGTTAGGTTAGACATACACGGACTGTTTCAATCAGTCGACAGACAGGCTGCATACGATCCGTAGCATTTTTTTTCAGCGATTGTAAACAGCGGGCCGTCTATAGCTACTTAATTCCTAATCCCCTAATACTGCTAGAAACAGTTCATGTATGTAGTTTACGAAAACATAAGCTATACTTATCAGACTAAACTTAGAAGTAAAACTTCATATTGACGGCGTTAACATTCTAAATTATAATTCAACTCAACATCTGTTCCTTTTACCACCGTTCAAACGTTTAAACTCTATCATTAAGTAGAAATACAGTTTAACAATGTATCTTTGAAAATATGAATAGATATAAATTAGCTCTTCGACTAACAAAGACACTTTATACAAGAAAAGATAGGCGCTAACTATACCAAAACGTTCTCAATCTTTCCTCCAACTGTACGTCTCCATTGTCAATATACTTGTATTAAAACATATTGCTTTCTCTCTTAATCTCTTTAATAAAATAGAGATAACAATGCATGGTAGTTGAAATTTAATGGTATCCAATTTTCTCAGTGACCAAAGCAAATTTAAATGCCCACAGCACAATGGATATGTAATTGAAATCGACACTACTCAATAGTCAATGGGCGAACAAAGACGGGCAAAAAGTCAAACGGACAAACGAGACCGACTTAGGGTGAGTAGGGCAAAAAATGTTTACACATCTGCGGGGATTAGGGAAGAAGTCATTCGCTAAATTTAGGTGCACGGTATATTGTGTATATCAATTTTAATTAATGATTTAATTTTTTTAAATACTACATACAGCACAACAAAATATAAAAGTTTTAAATTTAAACCTTCGTAATTCCCCCGTAAACCTAACCAACATAAAACCAAATATAAAAAAGCGAATCTATGAGATGCATTTTTAACCTTTATTTGATAACTGCAAATAACAACAAAAAAATATTTTAAATCGTGCAGTGCAGCTTTATTATAATTTGTTCGCACTATTACTAAGCGTATGTAACATTTTAACAATAATTTGCAACCAATTGAGCATAAACTGCCCCTAACATTATACCCTTATTGATGCGTTGCCAATTCCCTACACAAGTTTATTGGCTTGTCACTGACATGGAACCTTTTTGCGCCACTCCATGTTTTTTTTTTCATAAATTTTGACAGTCAGTTATAAGATGTATCGGTTGCCAGTTAGAAGACATTCGTGTTTATAATCTGTGAAATTTATTTGTCATTTGAATTTCGAATCAATTAATGTTAGTATTATGGTATAGTTATTATTTATCAATTAATTAATTGACACTACCTATTTTAAATTTTTCGAAAATTAAGAAGGCTCCAACATCTAAAATATTGAATTATTTTATTCGAGTTTCTATTATTTAGGCAAAGTACTTAAGCTTAAACTTTTTAATAAACTATTTCCCTTATTTACCAGTAATTTAAAAATTAACCTAAAATTACCTCATATCCTTCACAAATGTCAAGATTTGTCAAACTAAACTAACAAAAAAATGTCGGTTAATTTTAAGAAATTAGTCCCGCATAATTTTAGCAGTTTTTATGTGACTGTGTGAGAGGCGGTCACGCGTCAGGGTCTGAGTGAATGTTTTCATTTAATCACACGGTGTGACAGGGGACGAAACGAATCGATTTGTGATCGATTAGTGACTTATTTAACGGTTTTTGTGTAATTATCGTTTGGTGTTTGCCGAAATTAATTTTAAAGAACTGGCAACATTAAACTATACGAATAAGTTATAAGCTATGGATATTGAAATAATTACTCTCAATTTTTACATTTACTATTACGTTAAATAAACCAGTTGCCTTTTAAAAGTACAATTAATTAATAATTAATTTTGGCATTATTTGCATTGCTTGTGGCTGATACAACAAATTTAAGAAAAAAATTAGAAAGCTGCCAAACAGGTGTGAAGCATTTTTCACTTAAAAGACATACCTAAACAATTTCATATGCAGAAAAAAAAAACAACTATTTAAAGATAATCCACAATGACAAACTTTACGACAAATAGCCATCATAAAATTTCCAAAATGGCGTCCATCCAAGACAATTGTCGTTCATATCCGCTTCAATCGGCGTATTCCACAAAAATATTACACAGTTTACTACGTGTTTAAGACAATTTTCCCTCGTGAATTGTCAATTTCGTCGTAAAAATGTATGCTTGTCGGCTCTAATAGCTGAGATACGGCGGTCGCTGGAAACAAGATGGCGGCCGCGTAGCGTGTCCCGTTGTTCTGTGTCAGAATGACATTTAACCCACTGCGCAGATAAAGCCGAGCTTACACCTATCTATAAAAGAAAACAAAAAAACAGACGTTAACAACATTCTTAGGTTTAAAACTACTGATAATAATTGTGCGTTTTGTTCTAGAAACTTTCCTGTATTTTAGATAAGTTGAGGCTACAATTTTTTAAATCAAAGGAGATTTCAAATTTTTCCCACTCTAATTTTTGTCGCTATAGTTGTTCAAATTTATAATTATAAGTTTTTTTCTAAGTATTTTCAGGTAATGTCAATATAAAATATTATATTTAAACAAAGCACCATGTAATCCAGCCACATGACATAACTGAAAAAAAAAAAAAACAAAAGAAGTTGTCACTCGCTACTGAATGTTGCGCATGTCCATTGTGTCTGAGGCAATTTTTTTAAATTAAAATTTATATTATACAATATTTTAACAATGTAACGTTCTTCTCTTAGATTACAAGAGAAGAATAACCTAGACAGAAAAAATTAAATTTTTACTCTGTCTTGCTAATGTTATAAATAGGAATGTTAGAAAATATCTCCAGAACAGCTCAACGGATCTCGCTGAAACATAATCTGAATACAGGCTACTATTTAGTTTTTTTTTAACTTAACCACTAGTAAAAATATAGAATGGAAGAGCAGAGCAATAGTATCACGTGTGTGCTGTGTACACGAACTAACGTGTGTCGTATGACAATGCAAACGTATAATATCTTATCTAAACAGTTTCCATGTACGTGTTGTGAGCTAGCGTCACAAATGAGACTGGAATCGGACGTGTGACCCTCCTTATATGTAGGTCTTATAATTTACCTTATAACAATTATATGGAGTTAAGGAAAATTATACGTTCGACAGACTAACTCATTGGCTCGGTGTGAGACGCTGTTATCATGATAAGTTCTGTCAAAAACTAACATAACCTAAATAAAAAACCGACTTACTGAGGCTGTAATAGTGCTATTAAAAACTGCATTTTATATTTTGAAAAAGTTTTATTGTGAAATTCTAAATTAATAAAAAAAAACTTCCAGATTATGTTTTCAACTTTCAACGAGATACATGCAGTCGTTTTAGAGATTACCTTCAAACAAACATCCATCCATCTACACATTCGCATTTGTAATATTAGTAAGATAATATACCATAAGACTCTCCTGGAAGAACACGAATATAATTACAACTCACTAGTCAAAATTGATTCAGCCGTTTAGGCTCTAGACCGTCACAATGGAATTTACATACGAACACCTAAAAACAAACTTAAATTCTCGTAAAAAACGTTATCCTGTTATCAGACGGGTAAAAAACACGCATAAAATAAGGCGTGACGTGCAACAGTTATTTCGCTATTTTGGCGAATCCAAGTAGCCGTTTGTGTGCTTGTTACTACAATAGTCCAATGACCAAAGTGGACTCTACGAAGCACTTCCATAAGGAACTTCAAAAATGTTTATAACTAACAATAACTTTTGATAAATCACATAATTGTCACTTGTCAGCTCCATATATTTTTTAAATTCGTTATGTAATCGTTTCGAAGCGAAAGCAATTTGTCTAGAGCAGTTGTTTTAATCAAAAATAAAAAATAAACATTTATTTATGAGTTATGTTCGAATTTCAAAAAATGGCCGTCTACTCGTATAAAGTGAAGAATAAACTTTGTGTATATGTGACAAAGAATGGAAGCCATCAACTAACATAACTACGAAGAAACATACTCTTTGGAAGCCATTCTCTACTTTATTAAGTCTATTACTTTAATTACATAAAAAACTGTTACAAAAGTGTTACAAGAAGCTATTCCTGCTTAGAATAGAATAGAGATGTGCGTTTGTTATGCAGCTGACGACACGTAACAACGGTTCTTGTTAATTTTTACGGATCTATTTCTTTATAACTAATTCAATGCTAAGTTGACCAAGAAAACTATAGACTTCGCCTGATATATGTCTTCTAGGTGTAGAATAAAGGGGAAAACGAGCAACGGATCGCTTAACATTACGAGTAATTGAACCGACGTCCATGTATACATCCGTAATCCGAGTTACTTAATTTGAAATAGGACACAACGAAAAGAAGAGACAAGTAAAGCATCTACGGATGTCTATGTTTGTTTTAGTGAATTAGGGTGGCCATTTGCTCGTTTGTCACCTTTTAATATGAAAAAGAAGGTGTAAATAATAGGGTATACCTACTAGCGTTCAAAATGACTTTAAACGCCGGCAAACAAGAACCGTTTCAAGCACTCAGTAGCGACATCTTCATTGGACGATCAACGTTTGTAGTAGTCGCTATAATTGCATTTTAATGTAGTTAATTTATGTCAATGTTCGATTAAATAAAAATTACTTAAGTTCACAGTATCAGTGGTGGAGCTAAGCGTTAAAGGAACAAGCAATATTCAAATAAAGTAAATGCCCGAATTGTTTCCAGTTCGGAGAACGAAAGTTCGACATTTAATTGCGTATCGCGAGTGCGTTATCCTTTGAATTGGAGAGTGAGGATTGTGTACACTGCACACGCTATATTCTGGAAATATTGGAACGAAGTTCCTTATCGCGCGTTGTGAAAGGGGGCTAGATGGAAAAAAATCTTACGAAAAGTTGTCACGACACTTTTTGCTATAGTAAGCTATTGTAAGCTGTGTGGCGTCGCATGTTTCTCTGTCTGTCTCTCTCTCTCTTATAGAAAGCAAGCCAGATATTTTCATTTCTATTTCGCATTGAACAGTGTGGTGTCGCGACTTAAAAAAAAAATAAAAAAAAATTATTACAATTCCTTCACCAATTAATCGAAAGGAACATCGTTCCATCCGGGTGTCCCTTGACACCTCTCAAGTTTTTTTAATTATTATATTAAACATTGAAGGGATCAGTAGAAGTATACTGATATACTAAAGAGAAGCATAATATTGCGCGTGTTCACCAAATCACTAATTTCACAGAACATATGCTAGTATGAGTGAAGTGTTCTTATTATAATACCATTATGACGTCATTATCACAAATGTTACATTTTTTTGGTCACGTCTGTAGACGTAAAGACAACTCTATTGAGCGCTTAGTGATGCGGGGGAAAGTGGAGGGCACCAGACTACGGGGAAGGTGGCTTATGAGATGGTCTGACCAGGTCTGAGCGACTGTAGCTGTCCCCCAACACCAATGTACAAAAAAGGCAGACACTAGGGAGGAGTGGAGGCGTCTCGTAAAGCAGGTCAACCTGATGACCACGACCAATCTGAAAAGACTGCAACGAAGAAGATCACAAGTGTCCAGAAGTATGTTTAGAATATTATAGAAAATTAAATACAGTTTTTAACAAAAAAGAAAAACAAATTACACTTTCAAAAGATATCAATGAAAGAAAAAAAAAATAAGATATATTAAGGACTTTAAAGTGCTTTCATTCGTTTGACATTAATGTTTTAGATAAAACCATTGATATTTGCTGTAATGTGTATCCAATCGCTCGTCCCTCGCATATCTTACTGTGTGTTGAGACATATAATATTGCTATGCCAACCGCGGTCACATTATCGTCGCTACTAAATTGTCGCACGTGCGACGAATACGTCTGATAGTTTAACTAAAGTATTGTGCACAATGTTTTATATTTAATATTTAAAAACTTTAATATAAAAACAATTTACTGTAAATAACAATGTAATAAACTTCTGTCATCATCATCTGCCTGACCTTTTGCCCGAAGTGAGTAGGAAAAGGGTTAAAGCATAAAGTTTTGGCTTAAGTTTTTTCGGCCTGCCTGCCTGTCGCCAACCCAACTTGGGAGGAATAAACTTCTGTAATTCTAATAAAAAGGTACACAATCATTTAAATGGTCTAAACTATGATATGCAGACTGATTTTTTGTTAGAAAATATTTAAGAATTTAATTCAATCTATAGATATTAATAAAATTAGAGTGTCTGTATGTAATGTCGAAAAAAAAATCATATTTCGTACACATCAAGTATTTTGTTAGCTGATAATTAAAAAAACAATTTTAATTTTCTGTTATGTCTGTCCACAAGGTCGTGTTTGTTCCAGATAATCTCCGGAACGGCAGGATCGATTTGGAAGGTAGCTGAAGCACTCGGGTATAAGCTAATTATTTGATTCCGCGCTAATAAAGTCGCAGGCTAGTAAAGTATATATGCGTAAGATGGCAGTGACATGTCTAGACGGATAATAGAGGTATAAGGATGAGTACATAAACGCTAGGAAAGGGATCCCAATCCGGTAATAATATCGAAGTAACAGCCTGAGCCGAGGCTCCTGAGGGAGCCTTCGAGCCTAGTTACTCTTAAACGAGGTTTAGGCTAAGCGCCATCTGCGCCCGGCCACCTCAAGCCCGGTGAAACTGTAAATGCCTCCTCAAGGCAAACAGTGACTACTCAGTCACAAAAAAAATCTTTGGATATATAAATGGATGGATGTTTGTTAGAATGTATCTCCAGAACAGCTGCTGCTGCTTGTAAGAACAAATAGGCGTACATTTTTTGTACATGTGTGTACTCGCCTTAATGTGTAGCGGAGGTCCCCCGATCGTAAAATTCATATCGACTTGTCGAAATTTATCGAATCGTTTGACGAATATAATCGTTCTTCGAATATATCTTCCGATTGATGAACCACCTATTGTTTGATACTATGACCAATGGTAAAGATTTCTACATCCTGTATAAGTAACTTTTTAGCGTCTAAATGGTTTGATTTACGAAAATACCTATTGATGTAAGGATTTTAGAGATTTTTCATTCAAATTAGGAAGACGTTCATTGGTTTTCTATTTATGTATATCCGTGATGTACATTTTTGGTACTACTTCAATATCTTATGTATTTTATATACGGTATTGTATTTAGCTGTCGCAGGCGACTCCGTTCGCGCGGTTTTATAAAAAAAAAAAAAAACTTGAGAGGTGTCAAGGGACACCCGGATGGAACGAAGTTCCTTTCAATTAATTAGTGAAGGAACCAATGTTTATTCTATGAATAAAAAACTTAAGTCTTCACAAGAAGTACGTTTTATTTCTATGAATTTTCGTTATATATTGTCACGTCGTTGCCATGGTGAAGTAGCGCTCATTCGTCTATAGCCAAAAGTGTCGTGACAACTTTTCGTAATAATTTTTTCCGTCTAGCCCCCTTTCACAACGCGCGATAAGGAACTTCGTTCCAAAACTTAACCTGTAGCCTATGTTTTTTATTTATAAGAGAAGTGGGCAAACGAGCACCAGGAACACCAGAATTGCAGATGCGTTGCGTCCAGACTATGCGAAATTTCATCAAGATCCGTTATTGGATTATAATGAAGTATCAAATGTGATAAAAATAGTCCACCTTCTGTATTATGCTATATAAATGTATATTAATTTTATTTCTGAGATTCGAACCCTGAACTAAAAGAGGTGAACTAACCACTGAACTATGTGATTATGTTATTAACATAATATAACATTATATTACTCTTTAATAGACGACCAGACATTATAGAGATCGTTCTTTACTATTATAATTCATTATAATTTATTTAAAACTATATAAAACGTTACATTTAAAGTTAATGCGGATTTCAGATATGATTAATAATGTAAAAAGTTGAATCTTACAAAACGTGACCATATTAAGAATGTAAATTCCGTAAACGAGTTCATTTGATGGAATTTGAATTGAATGTTATTTGGACTAAATAAAAGCGAAATTCATTTTTAACATGAGGATGAGTCTAGAGAATTATTAACACATTCTTATATATTTTTTTTTATATGAGAAGGGGGCAAACGAGCAGCGGGAACACCAAGGTGTTCATCGACGCCCATGGACATCTGCAATACCAGAGGAATCGCAAATGCGTTGCTGGCCCTTGAGATGGTGATACGCTCGCTTCTTGAAGGACCCTAAGTCGTACTGGTTTGGAAATACCGCCGAGGACAGACCATTCCAGAACGCGGCCGTGCGCGGCAAGAAATTTCGCGAGAACCGCACTGTTGTGGAATGCCAGCCATCCAGATGGTCTGGATGGTACCTGGCGGTCTGTCGGGTCGTCCGATGACGAAACTCGGCGGCAGGAATCGTTCCAAACAGTTCTTCGGAACACTCGCCGTGGTACAAACGATAAAAGATGCAGAGGGAACTGACGTCCCTCCGCAAGGCCAGAGTATCAAGCCGATCGGTAAGAGTCGTTGACGATTCAAGTCGCTCTCCGTTGTATGCGGTCAAATGGAAGAAGCTGGTATTGGGGTGCTCCCGCCCAGAGATGCGAGCAGTATTCCATGTGGGGCCGAACTTGCGCCTTGTACAGTTGTAGGCGGTGGCCCGGCTGGAAATACTGCTTCGCCCTACTGAGCACACCCAGCTTTTTGGAGGCCAGCTTGGCCTTGTCTTCCAAGTGACCGCGAAACTGAACGTCACTCGATATGTCAACGCCGAGAATACCGATACTGGCTGAGGCAACCAGGGGAGTGCCCTCAAAACGAAGAACTACGACAAAGGGTTGTTTTTTAGCGGTAATGGCGCACACTTGTGTCTTTTTGGGATTGAATTCAACGAGATTTCGTCGACCCCAATCCGAAACTTCACCCAGTAGGGTCTCCAGTTCAGACACAAGTAATATATATATATATATATATATATATATATTATATATGTTTAGATATGTTTAGATGGATGTTTCTTTGAAGGTATCTCCGCGGCTCAACGTATCTTGATGAAATTTGGCATAGATGTAGAACATAGTCTAGAAGAACACATAGGCTACTAAATCAGTTTTGAATTCCGTACGGACAGAGTCGCGGTTGACAACCAGTCTAATAATAAAAATGGAATGTCTGTATGTACTATAAAGAAAAAAATCATATTACGTAAATGTATGTAATGTATATCCGCAAGGCTGTGTTTGTACCGGGTATTCACCGGAACGGGTGGACCCATTTTAATGAGACTGACGGGAAGGTACGAGGTAGGTGATAGGTACACGCAGGAATATTATAGACCATTTTTTTTTACCTGCGACTTTTTATCAATATAACGGTTTTCTAACTTGTTTATCTTAGCCCTGTCATTATCTTTGACGACACAGAGATAATAATATTTTTTAAACGGGGAATTTCGTCTCAGAAACTCACTGTTAGATTTTAAGTCGATAGATTTATTTTAAAATATCAAACATTCTAGAAGTAAAACTAATTCAAAGAAATGCATCCGAACTATATTAAAGCATTTAAGAATGTTTATTAAAATCTACAACAGTTTAAATCCCTAAAAATCAAACCAAAAATCGATTTAATTCAACAAGGAAAATCGATAAAAAAGTCAACATAAATCCGATGACAAAATCGAGATACACAAAAGTTTTATTGACCGCATCTCGACCACATAGATCTTCCACAAAACGGCCATTAAACGACGGTAATGCCCATTAATAAGCTCAGATATGTCGTTAATTATACAGAATGGCCGAGGTGTGGGTATGTTTTGCCCGCATGGCCCCTAGCCCACGCTTGATATATTAATGTTCTTTTACTTTTGTAGTATATTAGGAACATCAAAACCCAATGACACTGATATGCTATTAACTGATTTTGTATTTTAATTTTATAGTAATACTAGCTGTCGCCCGCGACTCCGTTCGCGCGGAAATAAAAAACACTTCATTAATAGCTTACGTGTTCTTTCAGACTATGCTCTACATCTATGCTAAATTTCAGCAATATCCGTTGAGCTGTTCTGAACATACCTCCAAACAAACATCCATCCAAACATTCGCATTTATAATATTAGTAAGAAGTAAGATAAATTAATACACTTTTATGTACGTAAATATTTTATAAACAAGGAAATTTTGGGCAATTTAACATGAAAACAACTTCTTCAAAACCTCTTAGCATTTTACAATGAGCGCTAATCCTTTTTTAAACACCAGTATTTATAAATACGCTCTTTCTATTTCAACTATTAAAGCAGAAAAAAATAGGTAAATAAATAAATAGGTAAGATGTAAAATTACAAAATTAAAAAAAACTTAGTTAATTTGATATTAATCAGTTAAGTTGTTGCAGTAAGGGTATGTTGGGGATAAGAGGTTGATGTTTCTGAGTTGGGTTCATAAGTCGCGGCCAATTATCATGTAAAACAAACTGCATCGCCGCGACATGCTACACGACGCGCTGGGATTTCACTGTTCACGTTTTTTTGCTACCTAAGTATGGAGTGTGCTTTGACATGAAACGTGCTAATGTACCAAAGACCATTTTTGAAAGGTACACAAAATTTGATTGAAAATATATTTTGGTATTACAACTGATAAATTCAAAATTTACACAATTGTTTTGTATTTCAAAGAAAAATAACGGTATAAAAATATGGAATGGGAAATTTAAAACTGTTAAATTTTGGCAATTGGTCATAGATTCTATACATATTTAGTATTTTTAAGCGAAACATTCGCAATTAAAAACATAATTTCATTACAGTCTGTATAATAGTTAAGTATTTTTAAATAAGTCCGCTTCCATACTTAGCGATTAGCGTCGTACAAACGGACGTTTATATTAAGTTGAGAATAAGTTATCTCGCTTATCATAATCTAACAAAAGATCACAATACTCTGTTACACCATCATCAATATATTACGAAGCTGACAACAATGAACACGTTTTGATACTTTTTGTTGTAGACTATTGATAACTGTACGCATTCACAAAGAATAATTATTTAATACTAGCTTTTCCCCGCGACTCCATCCGCGCGGAATAAAAAAATAGAAAACGGGGTAAAAATTATCCTATGTCCGTTTCCTGGTTCTAAGCTACCTGCCCACAAATTTTCAGTCAAATCGATTCAGCCGTTCTTGAGTTATAAATAGTGTAACTAACACAACTTTCTTTTATATATATAGATAAGATATGTTACATAGCAAATTAATTTTTAATTTTTTACATCAAATAACAGCAGCAGGTTTTCTTAACTAAATGTACAAAATTTAAGTAAACATTTTACAGAAGATTACGATTTTAATCCCAAAATAATGTAAAAGAAATAATTTGTGGTGTCTATATGTTGAAGAATTGGTTTTGATATGTAACGTCCTATAAGTATCAAGATGTTTCAATCCAATTAACCATCCCACAATCCAGATTCACGGAGGTGTGAGCTGCGTGAATTACCGGCGCAGCGGGGCGCAGCGGGCGCAGCACCCCGGACGCTGCGGGGGGCGCAGCCCGAGGGGGGGACGTTCCGGGAACTGATGAGCTGATAGCATTCGAGACTGATTCCAAACCCATGAGATGTACTCTCGTCTAGTTATGCGTTCCTAGTACTTAGTTTTACCACAAGGGATTTCTATTGTATCGTACAGATAGTCCAAACCAATTTATGCAGTACTGGTACTTAGACTAAGGTAAGTATTTGTTAAGCCCTCTACACACATTCAGTTCTACTCGTAATATTCCTTGCAAAAAAAACAGCACAGGTAAAACTGAACAAAAAGTGAAGGTGTGTACCAAGCTTTATAGCAGAGTTTCCAGTATACGCCATAGGATATATTGGAGTATTCAGTCGGATTTGTTATGCATTCCTAGTACTTTCTTTTCCGATGTGTTAGGATTTGCGGTTGATTTTTTTATTTGCTGGCGTTAAAAGATATTCAAAAATATCCTAAAAGCTTTACAATCTCGAATTGAACTATCACCGTTTTTTTTTTATAGACAGAACTTATATTTAATACTGTCTAGAAAACGATGTCAGACAAGTTCGAATTATCTGTTCAGTAGTGCAATTTTAATTACAACTTTTATTTAATTTAACCAATTAATAAATCATCAAATGAACAAACATAATCAACGCCTATAAAGCGATAAGTAACTTAAAACCAATACCATTTTAACGCGACAAATAATATAAATAACATTAATAAATACAGTAAATAACTCTGTGTCGTAAACGTTAAGAATAACCATTTGTTGGGTAAGTCGCTTCGTTAGGAATGTGAGGGAATGGATAACTCAATCTTTCACCTATGGGTGTACAGGACTATAAAACATATATGTTATGTAGATTTGTTGTGGGCGAAGTAATCTTTACTTGCATTTTGGTTCCGTACGTCCAAAATTATATATTTCTAATGCAAGTCACACACGTTATGATGTTTTTAACTTAAACTAGTTTCAAGTAAGGTAGAAAACTAGCAAGAGGCCATTTATATTCGGCGAAATAACGAAACGATCGCTGTCCATAAAGATTAGCAATTTCAGATCAATTTCCTACTTTTAATCGACGCTGGAAAGGAATTTTGAAAGAAAATATTTCCTCTTCCTATGTCCCCCATTTCCGTTAAATCTATCCCCATCCTTTCCTTATAATAAAAAGGGTGGGAAGAGAAAGAGGACTAAAATTAGGCCTCCGGCACCACACTCATCCTTCCGCTTGACGCCCGTCTTCTGTATGGTCGTGGTATTGCACCGAGCGAGCCGCCCCGTTTGTGCAACAGATGTTGGTTCTGGTGTCTACCACTGTTAAACACCTTCCCATATATCTCTAGCAGCCTTTATGGGCACAAATACTACAAAGGTAGACGTGGACACAAGAAAGTATGGGTTGTGAGATGACGGCTGATGAGAGATGTATGAAAGAGTACTTCAACGACATTACGTAAGGAAAGGGCTGATGATTATTTTTTAAAAGTTTATAAAATTTGTTAGTGATATAAAAATACTTTTTCTTTTAATACATTTCGACAGTCTTGAATTCACTGAACCCTAAAATGCTTTGGTTTACAATGAAAAATCACAAGCAACGATTCAATCCCGGTACTAAATGCCTACGCGAGGTATAAAGCACATCTAAAGTATTAAGTTTCTGATGTATGCTTAGGGTGAGGCGTTAACTTTTCTCTAGGGACGGGGCGATGCTATCACATGTTATTGTTTTACGATTTAAAAGAAGCAATTAATCGAGAATTTAATCGATGTTGAAAATAAAGATAATAACTTGTTTTTTAAACAAAATACGTTATTTATTAGTTACATAATTCAGTACCGCTTTTCATTGTGGATTTACACTGTCGAATAATATGTACGGTACCATTTTGTTTACATGTTATCAAAGTGAAGAAGAGGCTGTTAATTTTTTTAAAGATTTTTACAGTGGAAACCCACGTATCACAAAAAAATCGGTTAAACAGTCTTAAGTTTTGACCGCTTTATTGACATTATGGACGTAGATTATAAAAAAGTATGTTTTATCCTTAAAAATGTATCACCAAAACTGGTTCCGATATACGTTGTAATTCGTTCACTTTGGAGACATACGCATATTCACATTTTACACAATATTGTTGACATATTTATAACCTAAAATATAATTAAAATACTGTTCTAATTTTTTTTTTCTTAAGCCCTAGTGTTATTTATTAATATTATAAATTTCAATTCTTTCAAATATGTAAAACCTTTAATATAAAACCTTTATTAAGTTTAACCTAAGTTTTTTTTGTCATATACTAGGTGGTAAAAGAGCGTACGGCCACCTTTATTCGCCGAAATAACGAAGCAACTGCTATTACAGATGCTTTGCCTACCTTTAATAGTTACCTAGTGACTAGGCCTTAGTCAATTCTAGTACTGTGTCGAATGCTTGACTTCAGGTACAGTCAGCTGCTTAATATATATATATTTTAAAATAGCTTCAGAAATTTGTGTAGGCCTTTTATTTCAAAAATACCATTGACTTGAACTTTTGAAACCAAAGACGTATCCGAGTTTTTGAAGCATTGTAAATGTATAGAGGTACGTGTTAATTTAATCTTTGTTAATCTTTGAATTTCTTCGCAGATAATGAAAAACATATAATTATTTAATAGAGAAGGAGGAGGTCAAACCTAGGACCTTTATTACAACTGTATTGGTTTACCACAACGCCACCGACACTAACTAATTAAAAAATATACATTAGCGCCTCCGTTCCTTTTCTGTTCTCTATTATTGATGAATATCTCAGTGTAAAATAATGGTTTGTCAGTCCCGTCACATTCGTCGGTCAATTATTTTGATTCCTCGCCGTCGAGCGCACCAGTGGGGGGTAAAATGGTAGTCACAGATCCCCCCCCACTTGCTTATAGTGAGAATGTTTGACGCCTTCATAATTCATTTCATCTCAAGCATATTGTATATGACGTTACTTATTAGTATTTGACCGGATAATTGTGTAGTATTGTTTGTTTTTTTATTTATCTTCTATATATATAAAAGAAAGTCGTGTTAGTTACACTATTTATAACTCAAGAACGGCTGAATCGATTTGACTGAAAATTGGTGGGCAGGTAGCTTAGAACCAGGAAACGGACATAGGATAATTTTTACCCCGTTTTCTATTTTATATTCCGCGCGGACGCAGTCGCGGGTAAAAGCTAGTTTATTTATATTGTAAAGTTGAATCGTTTATAAAAATATACATTAATAAAATTTCCGTGTCTATATGTTTTATTGAAATTAAAAAAAAATCTCTATGTATTATGGACGTTAAGGACGGCTACTAATTCAACCGAACCCGGATAAGCGAAAACTCAGGTTACACAGAAACCTGTATAAGTGAGAAATACATCACGGTCCCTTGGAATCTTATCCGGGTTCGACTGTATTATTAAAATTAAGATAAAACTGAAATAAACTAATGTAAATAAATAAATTATAATTTTACGTAAATTGTATTCCGTTAAATTGTATAATACTAGTAAAGTAGAAGTAACCTAACACCTTTCGACTTGCTCTGTTGGATGGCCAATTGAAATTCCCTGCATTGGATGTCTGATGAAGACGTTAAAGTTAATAAGTACCAATGTTCTCTGCTATCATGTTACAACTATAGTACTTTTTGTTTTATCCATCATAGTGAAATGTGTAAAGGATTTTCAGCTTTAATGATTCTAAATTATGTTTTTTTTTAATTCGTTTTGTACATCCAACAAAATGATGAAAAAATTTAACAATAAATTACTGTTTGTTGTTTTTTTTTAAACCAACTCGTTTTAAACCAACGCCGAAACTAAGTAAACAGTGAAGTGTCAAATTCTCTGCTTAGCGGCCATTGTGATAACACACTTTTTTCGTTTTATGTTGTTATAAATTGTGAAATAAACTGAAATACTGTTGTAAAATAAGGTTAGCTAATCTTACTAAATGCGAATTTTTAGATGTATGGATGGATGTTTGTTTGAAGGTATCTCCGGAACGGCTCAACTGATCTTGATGAAATTTGACACAGATGTGGAACATCGTCTGGAAGAACACATAGGCTACTTCTTTAGTTTTTTTAATTCTTTGTGAACGGAGTCGCGGGCAACAACTAGTGTTATATAGTTCGAGGAAAAAGTATTTTTCTAGGTTTGGATTGGAAGTTGATATGCTTACACTTCTTTTGAAGTCTTTATAATAAAAACGTACAGTTTTTGATATTTCCACGATGTCATAATATAAATGCAGTATTACAAAGTACAGTCAGAGAATTTGTTCCAATAAGACAAACACCGCCCCTTTTTCAAAAGCAATGAGAAAAAAAGCTGTAAGGAATAATAGTAGGTACAAAAGCAATTAGTCGTGTAACTGACCCACATTTTTTCCTGCACATTTAAAAGCTACGCGAAATATTCAAGTGACTTTCTCTTTTAAAGTGGAATACCACCAGACTCCCCGATTGTACATAGTATCTATATATATAAAAGAAAGTCGTGTTAGTTACACCATTTATAACTCAAGAACGGCTGAATTGATTTGACTGAAAATTGGTGGGCAGGTAGCTTAGAACCAGGAAACGGACATAGGATAATTTTTACCCCATTTTCTATTTTTTATACCGCGCGGACGGAGTCGCGGGCGACAGCTAGTATACTAATAAAAACAGACTAAAAAAATATAAACTAGTCTACGAACTTTATATCACTCTACGCATTGTTTCAACTTAAACTTAGATGTTAAGTAAGATATAACTTTAAGCACTGTCCGTCTCGGATTCACACTGTTGTACATGTCACTGGAAAATCGAGAACACCGCGCGTTTGGAATGTGCCTAAGCAAATTATAAGAATATGCAAACTGTAAATCGTATTTTGACAGTTTTAAAAATGACATTACTTAATTGGAGCTAGAAAAAATGAAATGTCACCTTCACAAATTACCTTAAATTATTGAATTCGTTCTATATACAATTTGTCGACTCTTAAAGATTTTACGTGGCAAATTATAAACGGGCGATAGTTACGATTTCACGGTGACAGATTTATACTAGTTTACATAAAATTTTATCACAAAGATACATTTATTATTTAGTTATTGGATGAAACGACCACTTTTAAAGCGTTTACGACGTCCTCGACTCGTTAAAGTCTTCTGTGAACTTATTTGATGCAGTTAAGGTATCTCTTTATATGGCAATAAGAACTCCTATCGCGTGTTCAATTCCTGAAATATTCACAAACATCTCTACTAAGTTGAATTGAACATGTACGCAATTTTCGACTTTAATGTATTCAGCAATTTTAGGATAACATTTTTCGCACTGATGTAATAACATCTATATATATAAAAGAAAGTCGTGTTAGTTACACTATTTATAACTCAAGAACGACTGAATTGATTTGACTGAAAATTGGTGGGCAGGTTAGCTTAGAACCAGGAAACGGACATAGGATAATTTTTACCCCGTTTTCTATTTTTTATTCCGCGCGGACGGAGTCGCGGGTAAAAGCAAGTCATTTATAAAGACTTATTTTTCATTTGTTTTCTATCTGTGGGGTTTCATTGTTGAAGTATATATTGCCATCCCTTTCATTTTATTTGATGAAATAGAGACAACAGTATGTACTGAAATAACTGCTTCGGCAGTCGATTTTATTAAAGTTTTAACTTGATATGAACTAAAATACAAAGTATGTGGATAAAACTGGCTGTTGCCCGCAACACTGTTCGCGCGGAATTAAAAAAAAAACTTAATTGGTAACCTATGTCTTCTTCCAAACTATGTTCTACATCTATGATAAATATCAGCGAAATCCATGCAGCCATTATCGATATACCTACCTCCTAACAAACATCCATTCGTCTATCCATCTAAACATTCACATTTATAATATTATTACAATATGTTAAGAAATATTTAATTCGTTTCTAACGTTCGAGAATCGAAAATTAAAACAATTTAAGATTGAATATACACAGAGAGATTGAGAACAACACTAAATAATGAAAAGCAATCGTTTAATCAGTAAGAAACAAAACATTTGAATTAAAATTAATCTTCACAAACAACGCGACAGAGTAAAAAGTGACAAGAAAAACAAAATGGCGCGCTAATAAAGTGAAGCTTGCGCAGTTAACGTCCGCACCGACCATCTTTACGACGGACAAGAGAATTTATTTTTTTCGATATATTTCGGACATTTGTAAGTTGAAATTTTGTATTTTAACTAGATCAAATATACATTATTCGTAATTTGTAAAAATTTAATTTCTGTTCGTAATAAATTAGTAAATAATTCAGTTGGTGTGTAGATGAATTAATGAATTACTGCCAATCTTAATGTATGAATAGGGTATTAATAAAGAAAAATGCAAAAAGAAATAGGATGACGTGATTAATATCTGCAACAACACACTCACTTAAAGCCTTATTTATTGTGGGTAGCCAGTCGAAAAATTATCACTCTCATTCTTTAAAAAAAATCAATTATCACCATCTGTTCTTTTTTAGAGATATATTAACATCTAAATGAATTCTTTTGTTATGAAAAAAATTAAAAGTAATTTCGTAGCCCTCCACAAAACGTTTCGCCAAAATGTTTATTTAAACGTCCGATCAGATTGCAAGAGCGCATTTGTTACAACACCTTTATTTATATTGAAATAAAATTGCCTTCGACACAATAAGTTCACGTATAACGCATAATAAAATAAATTGGACACGATTGTATGGAGAACAATTTCGTTTACTGCTCTTTTCGATCATGTTTAAAAAGTTTTATATTTGGTTAAAATTCAATTTGTGTTACCTTTATCACTACCGATGCAATAAAAAAACATATTTTAATTTCTTTTGCTCTGTTCTCGTGCGGATCTTGATGAAAATCGAAACAGATGTAGAACACATAGGCTACTCATTACGTATTTTTTTTAATTTCGCACGGACAGAGTCGCTGGCGGCAGCTAGTTTGTCATAAGTACCAAATATACAACCAATATTGTTCCAATACCATCTTCTTGAGCCTACGATTTAGTTCAAAATGTTCCGTCTATTAATATTTTGTTACAAACATTATTTAATTTTTTTTCCATAAACCACTTATTAAAGTGATTATTTGAAAATAAATATCACATTAATAACATTAAAAATAAATTATTACAAGCTCACGGAGATACAGACTAACAGTTTATCTATTTAAAATACGATTAAGGTAATAAAATTAACATTTTCATACCGCTTTAATGAAAATACACGTCAGAGAGTTTTATTTAAAGACAGATCTCTGCCACGAGATGGCGTTGAATTATTAAGGTTTTACGAATATTAAGTTTATAATGAATGCTGGATCTATTATCACGTCAGTAGAATGGATTTGATTGAAGAGTAACGTATGAGCTACACTCATCATCATCATCATCATCAGCTCACTGTATGTCCCCACTGAGGGGCTCGGAGCCTACCCCAAGTTAGGGGTGACTAGGCCATAGTCAACCACGCTGGCCAAGTGCGGGTTGACTTCACACATATCATTGAATTTCTTCTCAGATATGTGCAGGTTGCATCACGATGTTTTCCTTCAACGTAAGAACGTCGGATAAATGTACATATATAAATCGAAAATCGAAAAACACATTGGTACATAGCGGGATTCGAACCCAGGACCTGCAGATTGCAAGTCAAGTTGAGCTACACTGTTTTGATTTAATTCCATCTAAAATGGCGGATAACAGTATTTAATAATTAAAGTTATTTTGACTATTGTAGAGTCAAAAACGACATTTTTTGTCGAATGATCAGCTCGACCGGTGAACATCACAGAAAACAGTAGGTATACCTAAAGTATTCTACATTTCGTCTGGTCCTAGAAGCCCAATTTTAAACTTCGTTTGATGCTCTTACTCTACACTAAATGATTATTATCGCCAATTAATAATTACTTCAGTAAGAGAAAAAATAACGATTAAATTTGTGAGAAAAACCAAAGACAATCTTTATTTATGATACATAATTTAAAATGTAATGTAGATAAAAATAATTAAAATGGAGAAATCTAGATACTTTTAGACATTAAATTATTAATTTTAAAAATAATATCAGAAGCGATTTTAAGATTTAATTAACATTTATATTTTATAAGGGAACAAACGAGGTATCACGGTTGTTAATATCGCCACAAATAATTATGACTATTAACATTTTATTGGCCAATTATAACAAATGATCGAAATATAAACGATGGGTAACAATCTTTGCCGTACGGGGCCATTATTAAACGCTTTTAAACCAAAATAATCGCCTTTAAAAATAAATATTTTGCCCGTTTTGGTCGCATCCTTACATCGCCATTATGTTAACCGTTCCAAATCACGCGTAGCTCACTCAATAGTCTATCTCTATCTAACTACTGTGTTTTATATTGGACGTATTGCAGTTATCTCGCTCTTCAAGTTTAGCAATTTGCTGGCATGTTGTTAAGTTGCAATCAATTGCTCTGCGCAAACACACGCCTATGATATATCCAATTAAGTCGACTACGTAGAGAAGGAGGTAACTTAAATTTTTAATAATTTATTATTTAATATAAATAATAAATTTAAGTTCACTTAATCTGAAGTGAATCATTTATATAATTTATTTGTGTTTAAGAAGTTATCTTTCTTTTTTTAAATTACACTGTCAATAATATTAGACGAAGCTTATAAACCTAAAGAAATTATAATTTTTAAAAATTTCAACAAACTTCTATAATATTAGGTCCTTACATATGAAATTGGCGTTTTTCGTACTGGCCACTTTAATCACGAATTTCTCCTCTTTGGTAAGGAATTCCAAATTCAAATTTGTACAGCTATAGACTCATGTATTTGTGGTTCGATGACCGTCATTCATTTGTTTTTTTTCTTCTGTTTTTTTCTGTTTGCGTCACTCATTTTACAAAATGGCAAACTTAAAATATCGCATTATTTACGAGTACGAGTTCCGCCGTGGCACTAGTGCTGCGGAAACGACTCGAAGGGTGAATGATGTGTATGGCGGTCGTGTTGCAAAAGAAAACACAGTTCGTTTTTGGTTCCAACGTTTTCGTTCTGGAAATTTCGATCTGCAGAACAAGCCCCGTGGACGGCCTGAGACTCAAGTTGATAATGAAGAGTTGAAGGCTATTGTGGAAGCGGATCCATCGCAAACCACGTCCGAGTTAGCTGCAGGCTGCGATGTTAGTGATAAAACTGTTTTAATTCACTTGAAGCAAATTGGGAAGATTAAAAAGCTTGAAAGGTGGGTACCTCACGAATTGACTGAAGCAAACCGGCAAACGCGCGTCGACTGTTGCGTTACATTACTAAACCGGCACAATAATGAAGGTATTTTAAACCGAATCATTACCTGTGATGAAAAATGGGTTCTTTACGATAATCGGAAGCGCTCAGCGCAATGGTTGGATCCTGGCCAGCCAGCCAAATCCTGCCCCAAGCGAAAATTAACCCCAAAAAAGTTACTTGTAAGCGTTTGGTGGACTAGCGCCGGTATTGTTCATTACAGTTTTCTCAAATCTGGCCAGACTATTACGGCTGATGTCTATTGTCAGCAATTGCAAACCATGATGGAAAAGCTAGCGGCTAAACAACTTAGGCTGGTCAATCGCTCCACGCCACTGCTGCTTTACGACAACGCTAGACCACACACTGCGCAACAGATGGCTACTAAATTAGAAGAGCTTCAATTGGAAAGTCTAAGACATCCTCCGTACTCCCCGGACCTTGCTCCAACACATTACCATTTTTTTCGAAATTTGGATAACTTCTTGCAAGGGAAAAAATTCAACTCCGATGGGGCAGTCCAAATCGCCTTCAAAGATTTTATTGATTCCCGTCCGACTGGTTTTTTTAGTAAAGGGATCAATGAACTACCTATGAGATGGCAAAAGTGCATAGAAAATAATGGTTCATACTTTGATTAATTAAATATATTATATTAAAAAATATTCGACTTTTTGTTCCTCCCATACAAAACGCCAATTTCATATGTAAGGACCTAATATTCAAATTCAAAATTATTTATCCTTTCAATTTACCATCAGCACTAAAACTGTGTAATACAGAACTTAATCTGTAATACACCAAAACTATTATTAACACATTTTAAATTATTTAAATAACAATAATTACACATTCATTCTAAATCACTAAGAAAAATCATTAACTTACTTTTATTTACTGATCAAAAATTTCACTTACTTCCATCTCAACACAGAGCGTATGTCTCAGGTAACGCGGAGAAATTTACCGAGCATTAAATCTCTGAACAAACAAGTTGTTCGCGCTTACACACACACGTACAAAACGTACACTGTATCACAAGATACGCACACATACATAACATCGTTAAGGTTGTACCAACGTTATATCGAATAACATTTTTTTTTTTGTAGGAGGCAAAAACAGTGGTAGTCATTTAAATTTTATAAAGTGATCTTTACGAGAGAAATTAATGTAAACTATAAGTAGTATATTTTTATAATTGTATGTTTAACTCCAATGACTTAAATAGCATTAATTAACGCTTGACTCAACCGACTAACTTATACAAATATAAATATTTTACTAATATTATAAATGCGAAAGTTTAGATGGATGGATAGATGTTTGTTTGAAGGTGTCTCCGGAACGCCTCAACAAATCCTAATGATCTCATAGTCTAGAAGACTTTTAAAGTTTTTTTATTCCGCGCGGACAGAGTCGCGGGCGACAGCTAGTATACTTATAAAAATGTATAAAACATATTTTACTTTTATGTCTTCAATTCAAAATTAAATACTTATTTAGAATATTTATTTATATTGTTATCTAAATCACATTTCAGGACAGGTTAGATTTTTTTATTTTAATTTCCAAATCATTACCTAATTAAAAACTTTTTATAGTTTGTTGACAGTTCCGATCTTGTGGCATTACGATCAAGTTACCTTTGCCTCGACTCAAAGAAACACAGATAATGGCGCGCACACAGACGCCACCTAGCTGTCGTGCCGGTCTGCGATAGTTAACTCGGCTAGTTAACAGCATTAGACCAAATTAGATCCATGATTCAACTTGATTTATTATTTTATAACTAAATTTCGTATTTGTAGTACAATCAGTTAAGGAAATTTGGTACTTAAGAATGTTTAGTTCATTATATAAATTTAAATTATATTTGTCTCGTTATAACAAAACATTTATCAGTGTTTATGACTAAAAATACAATTTTAAAGTCTATTTACCGTACTCAGAAATTTATCTTAAAATATGGCAGACACAGAAGTCAGTCGTCAAGTGGAAACAATTCCGCTAACATCCTGACATATATGCGTACCGGAGGCCTAATTTTAGTGTTCTTTCCCTTCCCAATCTTTTCTTACAAGGAAAATATCGGAAGGAGAAGTAGATTACACGGAGGAGAATTATTTTCTGTCTGTGTGTTAGTCATCGCATCTGGAATTGCTTATAATCTATGAGCACAGCGGTCGCTTCAATATTTCGACATATTCAAGTGTGGTTCAATTGACTCAAATATAATAATTTTTTTTTTACTCTATTAAAATTACTAAAAATTAAATAAATACAACAGCATTATTATAATATAGTTTTATTATCTTTACCAATAAATAACAGATGAATAAAATAAAAAAAAGTTACCAAACGATACTAATCTTAAGAGGTACTCGTATAATGACCCTACTCAGTTTTTCAACACTGAACCAGAGGGCGTGTCTGGTGAAATTACCCCAAAATGGGGTTTTAAACACCCACTTAGCCCATCAACGTTAGCTGCTCGCTTAGTGGGATAACGATAGGTGTGTGTTTCCATTGTTACACAATATTAAAAATATTAAATGTACTGGAAAATTCCATCCAATTTTTATAGAAACAATTCCGGTCAGTTGCTTATTTTTGACTCTGCAAATTAGACATAAATTGTTTTCCTATTAATACTTTTTCATAGATACTGGTGCTATGACTCAAAAATAAAGAAATAAATACTTTACTATTGGCAGTTAAAGCCAAAAACAGTGTTAACCGTTTAATTATTTGCCTAGTAGTTATTCAAATTTAGTAACAGTTTAAGGTTTTCAAGCGCCCTGGGCGATATTTCTACGGCGCCTTTATTTTTACTATGCCTTGGGGGAGGAGAGGTTACCATGGTTATATGAGACTGTGTAATTCGTAAACCTGTAGCGCCCCATTTTGTCTATGGACCTTAAACTCCTCATATGATGCTCACTCACAACAACTAGGTTATGAGAATTAGTAGCAAGATGAATAATTAAGGAAAAAACAAACTTGAGAGGTGTCAAGGGACACCCGGATGGAACGAAGTTCCTTTCGATTAATTAGTGAAGGAACCAATGTTTATTCTATGAATAAAAAACTTAAGTCTTCACAAGAAGTACATTTTATTTCTATGCATTTTCGTTATATATTGTCACGTCGTTGCCATGGTGAAGTAGCGCTCATTCGTCGTTAACATATGTACTTATTATAGCAAAAAGTGTCGTGACAACTTTTCGTAAGAATTTTTTCCGACTAGCCCCCTTTCACAACGCGCGATAAGGAACTCGTTCCAATAACCGTTGTTTTCACATAACACATGTACACAATTTGATCTCTAACATACTCTTTGTCGTACGAATTTTGCAAACAGTATACTTTTTATACTTCAAATGTTTTATTTTCTATGATGTTATGGAAACAAACCTTCATCGTTTAGGCGTTTACCATTTGTTTAAATATAATTATTTCCCTAACAATTTATAAAACATTTCCCTTCAATAGCTTGAACTATCGAACGCTAATTTATTATATAATAACGTGATATAACCATCCTTAGAACGTTTATTTTTTTATTTGCCAGATGCTAGTCTACTATTCATCCAATCTTTAAGTAATTCTTAAATAATTTTTAATAAAATGGTTTATAAAATAGTATTTTTTTTTATATTAAATTAAATTTTAATTCAAGACTGACAGTGATAATATACCATTCAATTGACAAAATAGTTTTTGGCATCGGTCCAGTGGTAGTTGAGTTCATTACATACAAAAATACAAATCTTTCCTATTTACAATCTTACTAATATTATAAATGCGAATGTTTAGATGGATGGATGGATGTTTGTTTAAAGGTATCTCCGGAACTGCTATTCGGTTCTTGATGAAACTTGGCACAGATGTAGAACATAGTCTGGAATAACACATAGGCTACTTATTATTTTTTTAATACCGCGCGGACGGAGTCGCAGGCAACAGCTAGTATTAGTATATAAACATTAGAGGTCTCCCTTAGTGGCCTTTAGAATTCTGAATGTGACAGTGTACAAAAGACTTTCGACTAATTTCAGTGTTAAAATACAATTCAATTACACAGGTGACCTAGCTAATTTTTTTTCCCCTATTCTTCTTACAAATATACAGCAGGTCTCTCACTCGTAGATAAATAACTTTATAAATGGAGTGATTTATATAAGTTTGACGTCTAATCAAGAGATGATTTTCTATTGTTAATAAAATCACTGAAAGAATTTACCCCCATAAAAAGTTTTTGGAGGCATTTTCATCGCATCACTCTTGTACTCCTGATAAGATATCAATAGGTTACATATTTCTATACTATATGTAACAATTTAAATATATATCTTTAATTAATATCACAATTAATTATTATTAAACATATGTCTACATAAATTTATTCTTGTATCGATTTTAAAATCAAAACACCGACTCGTTTGTTGTTGAAAACAAATCTGTATCGGCACACATCATAGAAAAACAAAACAAAATAAACTTTACATTATAATAAACTAAAAGTACTTCTTTTGTTAATGAATTAAAGTTTATATTAAATATCAAATTTACAAGATAAATGCATTTACAAAATTGTCAGAAAACCAAATATAACAAAAAAATAGTAAATTCAAATATAGTCCTTAATAATAACACTAATAAGGATTAATATTAAGATGTTATTCTTATTTAGATTGTCAACGAAAATCTGTTAACGAATGGTATAATAAAAATACAAATTTAAATTAACAAATCGTCAAAATAACAAAGTCTTTTAAGTCGTTTGTTTAAAGTTCAAAATCGTATTGAATTGTGTTATCTTGAACGCATTTTAAGTTCAAATATGGCGGTTAGTGACAAGTTTGACACATGTCATTTCGGAACGAGCATTAATATAAATGGCGGGAAACTTCTTCGGCTCTTGTCTTTTTAAGGGCCATGCACGCATGATGGCCAGCCACAGAACAAATTTAATAATATTAATTAATAATTATATCAGGTCAATGAACACGCGTACTCTGTGATATATTGTCAAAATTCTAACCGCGTCTTTTTAGAACGCATAGATAATAATGAATAAAGAAATAAGAATTTTATCGGTACTTTAAATTAACCTCGTAATAATAGTATCTAACACTATAAACCATTGAATAAAATAACAAACGCTCCAGGCTAAGAGGGAGATTTTAAATTAACGATAACCGCTCCTTTGGCATCGAATAAACTAATTTAACCGTACGATTTAACCTTAATTATACAAAGCGCAAACGACTGTCCGCAGCTCACTGATCCAATGATAAAACTATAAAAGAAAACAAATATTTATTACATATAAACTCAAAATTTTCGACACTCACCAGTCACTTACCAGACTTGAAATAAAGTCTATTATTGAATGAAAATTTAACAAAAGAGATTTGTTATTAATGTTGTTCAAACGCACTCTCTATTATCCGTCTATAATTTGATTATATTTATCAAGATCGAGCTGTCAATCGCCATTACTGACGTCACACGCCATTTTGACAGCCGCTCGACCAATAACAAAGTGCATGGTAGCGTTCCAAAGCATTTGTTAAACTAATTTGAACGCGTTAATAAAAAAAAGTACTTCTAATTATTTAAATAAGTAGACATTATAAGAAAATATTATGTAATTGTTATAATAATTCATCATCATCACCGTCACCGTCATCATCATCATTTTCATCACCCTGCCCAAAGGCAAAGATGTACTACTACTACTCTTTCATGCATTTCTATCAGATGTCATATCAGAATTTACCTCCTTCTTACGCATATTTTCTTTAAAATATCCATAGATACTTTTTCCAGTCCTTCTCTACTTTTGTATCGAACCACATTCAATCTTATTACATTATTGTTAAAATGATCATCATCTCTCCGCATAATGTTTGAAGAAAAAGGTAAATGTATCCTTTATAAAGATTAAACATACTAACTAATTACAATACTTGTTAAGTTGGTAACTTTAACCAAATTAAAAACTACGGCAACAATTTAGTGTACAAAGGAAATCATCTGCCCGAAAAAAAAAAACCTTTTACCGTAGTCAAATTAGCAACATAATTAAATTTTAGCTTAACAAATTATGTCCCGTTAAAGCTGTTTAAACGAATTTAAAATTAATAAAAAAAACTTCAAGATTAAATATCTATTGTAAACTTCCGATATATTCAAAAAAGTAGTGACGCGAAAAATAAACTTATAATAGATAAATTAAACACTTTTTTATGTAAAACCGAATCTTAAGAAATCGGCAAAGAAAAAAATCAAAAGCAATTCCTCACTCGTTATCTTTATTTTGTTTGTAAAATCTTTAATGCTGTTAAAACCTCACCACCCGCGTTGATTCGAAGAAAATTGGCTTAAAACCCTCGAGAATCGAATCCACTACCTGCTTAGACTGAGTAATCCTTTCAGCCATTTAACTTTTCATGCGTCAGTGAAATCGGCACTTTGCAAACTTTTAAAATAGTTAAACCTTTAAAAAATCCTTTTAGAAAGATCTGTGCGGTTGAAAAGTTAAACCGCCACAATAGTGACAATTTTTTACTAATCCTAACTGTTATACTTAAGCCTTATAAGTTACGACTAAATGGTTATGGGTTCGGTTTATAACTAGAATGCGTTAGCTCATCTCTGTGAGGATGTGTTGATATTATGTGGATAAGGGGGTTCAGGTACGCCAGGTTTTACCAAATGCAAATCTGTAATTTCTGTCTACCACTCTAGGTTACGAGCATGTTATGTATCACGTAAGTAGATGGCGCTGTCTACTTAGTAAGCATGAGATTTAGTGTCGCGACACATCTCGTGTGACACACGACCGTTAGTGTCGATAACTAAGGGCCATCATGACGTTTAGTGCTCGTAAAGTCTTTCTGCCGTGACGTTAATACGTGATCTAACATACAAAGTTGTACGTATATATAAATATGTGTGTATAACTGTGTACTTACACAGGTAAACACTAACACTAGTGAAAACTTTTGTACACGTAGCCATCAACATCTGTTAGAAACACGTCTAGATTTGTGTTGAATCTAATTGTAACAATTGAATATAGGTTATTAATAAATACTACAGATTTTTAATGTATAGGTTATTAATTTAATGAATTGTGAATTTATTTCTCAGTTTGTGCTTACATTTGAAACAAAAGTTGATATATACAATAAGTTACATTTAAGTTATCACAAGTTGTAGCGATGATGTCTAATATATGAGCAATGAGTAATCGAACATATCAACTTCAGCTTAACTCAGTGTGCTCTGCAAGACCCTGGGGTTATCTTACTAATATTATAAATGCGAATATTTGGATGTATGTTTGAATAGATACTTGTTACTTGTATCCGAAACAGCTGCATGGATCTAACTGAATTTTGGCATAGATGTAGAACATAGTCTGGAAGATGACATAGGCTACTTATTAAGTTTTTTTAAAACCATGCGGATGAAGTCGCGAGCGAGTGCTAGTAATTAATAAAAACTTAAGGGATATCATAAAATTCCAGGAGAAATCTGTCATTTGTTTAATATTTCGTATTACGATTATTAATTAAAAAATGCAAATAAAGCAACGTTTGTTTTTTCCAGGTTTCCGTCAAATACAACGCTTTCCAAATGAGTTCCGTAGCCAAAATATATAGTTTGAGAACCATTCTAGTGGTTCACTTTAGAATCATATGCTTAAAATGTATGTAGAAAAATCCGTTCTATTATTATTTTTGATGGAAAGCGCGTAATTAGCAAGTTAAAAATATAGTCTTCAAACAAGGACAGATAACTCAAAATATTTACAATAAACCAGTGACAGGAATAATGCCAAATCAATTAACTACTTCTCATTCTGAACGCATATAAACAGCGGTTTGTATGCAGTCGACGTTAGCGTTGTAAAGGTGGCTGCATTGGGTGACGTCACTGACTATGTGTGGTCCAACTTTGTAGCTATTAAATACCATTTATGAATCTTATTGCAAGTCTCAATACTGCTATTTGTTAAGAAATCTCATTTATACTGGCTTATTTTGAAGAGATTTCATACAGTTTTATGGTTGACTTATATTTCATTTGATGCACAGAAAATTTTTGTTTTATTTAATAAATTTGCTTAAGATTTTGAATTGCATATGTCAAAATTCAAATGCTCAAATTGATAACGAAGGCCTTCGCTATTGGCTGAGAGTTACGTTACCATGGCAACCATCCATCTTTGCTGCTATTGGCTTGCAATTTTTGTCCCTTTCTCATATAACAATTACTTCAATTTACTCACCCTCTAAGTATAATAGCGTGAAAATATATAGCCTAAAGCGTGTTGTAAGTATAGGACTTTTTATTACAAAGAGAATTATTCAAAAATATGCCATGATTGCTACGATCTTGCATTATAAAGAAGTGGGTGTTTACGCTTTATTATATTGTTATAGGTTAGAAAGATCCATCCATCAAAAGAATTACTTCGATTCGTATTTTCTCGGATTGAAAAGAAGTAGTCATATGTAATCTTAATAATATTATAAAAGCGAATTCTAGATAGATAGATGTTTGTTTGAAGGTATCTCCGAAACGATTTAACCGATCTTGATGAAATTTGACACAGAAGTATTTTTTATATTTTTTTATATATTGGAAAATCTGCCGCTTGACCACGATCCCACCCGATGAAGTGATGATGTGGTCTAAAGATGGTACGCGCTTGCTTTGCAAATGCCCATTCACTCTACTCTTGAAGGCCCCCACGTCGTACTTGGACGGAAAAACTGACGCCGGCAACTTATTCCATATCCATGTAGAATATAGTCTGGAAGAATACATAGTCTACTCGTTTAGTTTTTTTTTTTTCGCGCAGACAAGGTCGAGGGCAATAACTAATTTATTTTAAATTAACAACTTTATAGATCTCTTTTGTTTTTATTGTGTAGGTTTGTATTTATATATTTGAAATGAGTTTTTCTTTTTTCAATTGCTAATATTTTATACTTTTCTAATATGCATCTTTTCCTTCTTATCTTTTCACTACTCAGGTTTATTAAGGAATAGCAGTTGCCGGCGACTTCGTCGGCACGGAATAAAAAAAACTACTAATATATATAGCCTAAGTCTAAATCGGTTCAGTACTTTCGGAAACTATTCAATGAAAACAAACAAACCTTTCCTCTTTTTAATATTATTATAGATAACCTAACGTTAGAGTAAACTTTTGCAACTTTTGATCTTTTACCGAAGAAAGAATACACAAAAAGAAATTGATGAATTTATTTGTGTATTTTTTTTCGGTTAATCTTGATTGTATTTATAGAAAGGTAAAAGTTAAAAAGTTTCAACCTCATCAACATTCATCAGATAAAATGAAAACAACACAATTTAAATGAGTAAAAACATATATTTTATATCACTCGTCTTTTAAATAACTACAATTTGCAGTTGAAACGGAACGTTACTGGGTACAGTCACAGAGAAAATTTAGTAGCTGAATATACACACAAATACACTTAAATAGTATACAATTACACTAACACAAATATTTACACACATCTAGTTTATTAAATAGTCGAAATGTACATTTTGTTAACTAACATTTATAGATAATAACAATTTAATATTTATATTTACAATTCGTTTTTTTATCTATGGCATACATGAATTAATACGAAATTAATTGGTATTTCTTTTTAATAATTTAATGAAATTTTAAATTTAAATATAAATTTATTCTGCTGGAGTTTAATATTTTTTAATTTATATTAAACAAGTTTTACTATATTTTAGTACAGTTTTCTCAGGTTATTTTATAGTGTTATACAAAGATGGCCTTATAAATTAAATTACAATTTGGCGAAATTTTACACATGCAATTATGAATTTTGAGAGCATTTAATATCTGTACTGGACTCAAATGTTTGACAGTTCAAAAGTAAATTAATTTATTATCGAACCTCGATAAGCGAAAAACCTGTCCTTGAGAGTCCTTATACGCTCCCGAACGACGACCTTCATGAGGAAGAAACTCAAGTAAGAGAGCAATCTCTACAAGCGAGAAAAATAACGCGGCCATTTTGAACTTACACTTATCCAGATTATTATGAAATCTTAGTAACATAAAAGTTTTTGATTTCTGAGATAAAACATTTCATAAGTTAATTAAGATCTTACTCTGACAGAAAAATCCAGTTAATTCTGGATTAAGCAGAGTATAATTAAATTGTGAATAACTTAATCATCACTTAGGTACATTTTTTTAAATTGTAATAGTATTTCAGATGTTTTATTAATCTAATGCCTAAATATAAGGCTTAGATAAACTATATTAATATTTACATTACAATATTTATGAATTATTATGGATCCTACATAAATAATCGTAACATAAAATTTATGTCAAATATTTTTATGTCCATGTTATTCATATTTTGGAATTGATAAATAAAAAGTAATCAAAAACAATTTGGTGATATATATTTATGGTGAAATAAAACCACGTTGACGTCAATAATATCAATCAGTGGCAGTCAAAGGGTTAAAATACGTATTTGAATAAATAGTGCCTAATAGTATTTTTTTAGATTAATACGTTGTATATGTTTTTTTTTTATTATAAGACCTTAAGAATTTTTATATTTCAGTTCAAATATTGCTTTCGCATGCTGCATAATTACGTTATAAAATCTACTAGTCTTCTAGTTATTTAAAAAAAAAAAATGGGACCCATCTGCAAGCACTTCCTTTCGGTTAAAATATTTTTCATCAAAATCGGACCACCAGGGGCGGAGTTTCGCGGTAACACACATTAAAAAAAAAAACAGTCGAATTGATAACCTCCTTCTTTTTGAAGTCGGCTAAAAATACGATTATTTACGTAGAAACCATCAGTTTATGATATTCAGAAAAGTATGTTTTATTTTGGCTTTTTCACACTGAGAAATATATGTATGTAACTATGTGATTCATATGTGAACATACTACGATACCTGATGCTTCGTAAGTCACTTGTTTCACACGAGAGGCAGAGCAATGACAGTACTCGACTACTATTATACAAGACAGAACATAACTGGCTAGAAATTATCGCTAGCAGAAATATTTGTAACAATCACCTTCGTATCTTCGTCATCAATTATGTAAAAACTAGTTGTCGCCTGCGACTCCGTCCGCGCGGAATTAAAAAAATAATAGTCTATGCGTTCTTCCAGAATATGTTCTACATCTATGCCAAATTATATCAAGATCCGTTCAGCCGTTCCGGAGATACCTTCAAACAAACATCCATCCATCTAAACATTCGCATTTATAATATTAGTAAGATTAGTATGGGAATTTTTGGTGTACTTTACGTCCAAATCGTTGACACCATGGTTATCATCACAAATATTGCTAGGCCCACTGTAACTACTATTGTTCTGCCCTTGTGTGAACCTACCATTAAATATAATTCCTAACACACTACGCGATTGCGTATTCAGCCATAAACAAGTCACAACTTTGAAGCAACCAATGAAAAGAGTTACAACTCTTATAGAATCTCTTTAGAGAGATGTATCTCTTTTTTTCTCTTTGTCTCTACAACTTCATTTGCTTAGTGCATAACTCACATGTTAGATTAATCGTAGGTTTCTGAGATCTTTGTATAAAACTTATTATCCTTGTCATCATATTTGACAAAAGAAAAATGTTTTAAACGTAGGTTTTGATCTCAGAAACCTAACGTTAAATAAGTAATACAAGATTTTAACTTCTTATTCGCTTCTTTATCCTAAAGGAACTGACTTAATACAACTAAGTTTGAGCGATTTAGTTTTTTTAATATAAATACAAAGAACGCTCATTGAAAGTCGGATGACAATTTCTAAGACATCATTATATTAATTATTTATATATATAATATAATAAAGTTAAGAATTTGATAAAGAAAAACTACAACATAAGTTTTTTTATATTTCAAAAACGAAAAAAATGATGATCGTATAAACAAAAAAGTATTGAGATTGAATGTGGATGGCTATAAAGGTAGAGGAAGAGCAAAGAAAGTATGGATGGATTGTGTGAAAGAGGATATAAGTAAGAAGGGGGTAAATTCAGATATGACGGATGATAGAGATGTATGGAGGAGTAGTATATACTGTGCTGACACTACATAGGGATAAGGGCAGGTTGATGAATAGGAATTAAGAATTTAGTGACTGTCAATTTTGACATGTCATTTTTGAAAATCCAAATATCAAAGTTCCCTAATCAAATAACCATGAACCGCGAAATGCAATAACTCCAATAAACGAATAATAATTCATAATCAGCGAGTTAATACCAAGATGTAAGCAATTAAAAAGCTAACTTCCAAAGAATAGATCGTAAAACGCGACATGGCCGCTAATCGGAAACAGTTAATGAACAAAATCTATCGCTACAAAGTTAATTGACCTGAAAATGGAATCTAGGTTTCATTAACGAATAGGTAACGTAGCAAAACACTTTTGCACACGATTGTATTGAGCTTGACCACAAGCGAACGGAACTATTTGTAAAGATTTTTGTACTAGCTTGTGGACTCCGTCCGCGCGGAATTGAAGTAGCCTATGTGTTTCCAGACTATGTTCTACGTCTGTGCCAAATTTCATCAAGATCCGTTGAACCGTTCCGGAGATACCTTCAAACAAACATTCATTCATTCATCTTAACTTTCGCATTTACATTTATTTAAATACAGTTCAAATAACAAGAGACCCAATTCCGATGACGTCATAACGAATAACCACAGTCTTTAGGCAAACATTAATTACATCAAGGTACAATAATACGCCTGTAATTTTATACCATATATATACATATATCAGTGAAAACAATACTAAACAAGAAATTCATCAATTAGTCGACTTTAAGAATTCCAAACAATGCCTTAGCTGAGCAAGTTATTGCATTTACACGGCCGACCGACACGCTCCCGCGACGTCAAATTAAACGATTAATTTAACAATGGTCGCTTAATGCCCGCCACTAATTAAAAATGCAGCTTTAATGGCATCGCTTGACGTTTCCGCGTTGACACGTGGGTGGCGGTGTTGCCAGTGTAGTAATTGGGGATTGTTTAGTGTTACCCTTTTATTGAGTTTAGTAATTTGGTAGGAAATAAAGTGAAATATAACTTTCATAGATTTAAAGGGTAAGTCCAAGGTAGGTATAACTTTTGTTTCATTCTTTTTAGAGATATAATCAAATTATTTATATTACCACAAATATAACGTAGGGCGTTTATTTAAACAGACCTCATGACGAAAGTCGATATCGTGCAACATTCAAAATTATCTAAGCATTCTTTATTTTGACATTGTTAAATTACTTCTTGAAACAATCTCACAATACATGTCAAAAGCAAACGTGAGATCATAATCGCTAATATCGGCCACCATTGACAAATAGCCGTCCGGAACAATCGTCAACAGTTTAAAAACAATTTGATTTCCTCGCGAGCAATTACCGACTGCGATGCCAGCGCCTGATACCGACCTATACACATCTCTTAATAACAGCCCACAAACTATACAAACCATAGACTTTTCAAATACATCCCTCTCGCTCTCTCCCATTGTCTACCATATAGCTATCCTTTTCTAACGTTGACAGCTCCAAAACCATAGCCTATCAACGTTTAAAATCAAACCGTCTAATTATACCCACATCAGTAGAGGAACGCATCAAAGGAGGCAATATTAATTAATTTAATCCCCCAAACTTATTATAATGGGCCCCAATTTTGTTATCTAATAATACATGACGCGCTAACAAGAGTCGTTATGACGCCATTTTGAATCCCGTTAATTTAATGACACGGCGACTTGTTTAGAATTAAATAAATGAGCGCGGTATGAATTGAGACAAATTAATGCTTGAATCCGTTATAAATATGTATTATTTTTTTATTGGAGTCATCGTTATCGAATTACATTTAATTATAAATCTGTCTTACTCATAAATAAGGAATGACTTAATTTTACATTTTACATGACACCAAATGCCTTAATAGATTGCTATTGAAATAAATAAGAATAATTTGCCTATAATTAAATATTAAAAAACAATATTTACAAATAGTCCTGACTATCACTGAAATTTACGTCTCATTTTCACTCTCACTTAATTCGTCCATGTCCATGTCGATCAGTTCTTCATCTTCATCGTAAGAGTTATTAAACTGACTGCCGTCGTCAGGTTTGGTGCCGGAGGAACCAGATTTGGTGCCAGTCTTTGCTTCCTCTTCTTGCTGCATCCTTTTATGCTTCGTTCTTCTGTTTTGGAACCAAACTTTCACCTGAGGACAAGAAATTTATATTTAGATAAATTTTTAGGTTATCTTAGACTAGCTGTTGCCCGCGACTCCATCCACGCGGAATAAAAAAAAACTTTATTAGCCTGTGTGACACAGACTATTTTCTACATACATATATCCAAATTTCAGCGATATCCCTTTAACCATTCTGGAGATTCCTTCTAACAAACATACATCTATCTAAATTTTTCCCATTTATAAAATTAGTAATACATACAGAAATAGTAACAGTAAGTAAGTACATCTGTTACATAATGAATTACCTAAGTAACTTTACATAAACGTTACAAAGTTTTTACCCACATAATATGATGTCATCAAAAATAACAACAAAAGAATATCACCCTTTGCTAAAAATTATCCCCTCGATAACACTATTGTACGAAAACCATAGAAAATTTTCCAAACGCTCACAAAAGCTTTTCCCGCTCAAAAAAACATCCGCCATCTTGTTACGCTATTTGTCACAGACGTAATGGCTCGTGAAATCTATTCAAGTCTCCGTCGGTGGTGCTTTTGAAAAATTATACTAAATGCAGAAATACGAAATGCTGGCAAAGGGGGGGATATTGCATAATAAGCTATTTACTCCTTCATTCAAGTTTATTTATTGCTATGTATTCATATTATTGGTATACTTTGAATTGTCGTGAGATTTTTTTTTAAATAAATACCGACAAATAAAACAAAAGCCTGTCTCTTAATCATTGCTGCTATTCTAAGGTGGCCTTTTGTACGATTCCTACTTAATTAGAAACTAGCTGTCGCCAGCGGCTGTGTCCGCGCGGAACTAAAAAAACTTAATAAGTAGCCTATGTCTTCTTCCAGGCTATGTTCTACATCTATGCCAAATTTCATCAATATCTGTTGAAGCGTTCTTTAGATACTTTGTAACAAACATCCATCCATCTAAACTTTCGCATTTATTAAGTTGTTTTTATAGTCATATTTTATAATATAAATATTATTACACATGTAATTTTGAAAATAATCAACACATTCGCAATTTCATTTCACCGATAACGGATTTATACGAGAAATATTATTTATAACGATTACAAACGTGAAAATAACTAAATCAATTCGATAGCGGGCAATTTCTTGCAATCGGAACATTGGTACAGCGAGCAAATTGCAATTTAATGTTGATATGAATTTTAATAGAAAAACTAGTAATTTATATAGATATACGAATAATATTTTAAAGGAATATTCTTTTTATTTCAACCTTATAAAATACTAGCTGTCGCCTGCGACTCCGTCTTTAAAAAATCGTAATATGTGTAGAACATATTACGATTTTTCTGTGCCTAATTTCATCAAGATCCGTTGAGTCGTTCCGGGGATACCTTCTAACAAACATCTATCTAAACATTCGCATTTATAATTTTAGTAAGATGGCTACTTAGTAGAGGAAGACTGAAATAAGTATGGTTGGATTGCATGAAAGAAATGCATGAAAACTGTTCAGATTTAATGGCTGATAGAGACTACGTAAGGAGATGATGACATAATCTCTTAACAAAAAGCACGAATTGAAAATTATAAACAAAAATACGATAGAAAGAGACAAAAGTAGGTATCGAAATGGAATGTAAACAAAGTAAGCCCTTAAGTTATAGAGGGGGATTCCCCATTCTAAATTAGATTACTCTTCACGGTACATTAGCAATATATCGACATCAAATATCAATTTAGTCACATCCTATGTCACCCTTTATGTTATGGTTAATCGTGCATGAAAAAAATGGGTGATTTTTGAACCATAAACTTATAGAAAAACTAGCTGTTTGTCTGTTATTTCGTTTAAGTAAAATAAAACTGATTACATATCTCAGTATATTATAAAATACCTGTGTTCCTTTCATTCAAATTGATGTGTTTGTTCGCATTAGATGGTTGGATTGATAGATAGATTGGTTTGATTCATCCAAACTTACGCAATTACATCTGTATAAATTAGAAACACCAGGACGGCAGACAATAAGCTTTTATTCCGTTATTAAATCCTTATTCTAAAACTATATACGTATTAACATTTACTATTGCATATAACTCTATTCACTCCTACATGTTGTTAACTTCCCGCGCCATTTTCTTACTTATTTTTATACCTATCTTTTTCTAATACAAAAAAGGCAAAGGTCTTGGTGGCCATTATGCCACTTCGTTGGCAGAATGTTAAATTCTGAATTCAAAAACATCAGTAAAAGATAATATTTCCAATTAACATTTTAAACTGTAAGTCTACATTGAAAATGTATTTTTAAATATGTTTTGTAAACATGTTTCGGTAGTGAAAACTCAGTAATATGATAATTTAAAAGTAATTTTTCGCGATATGTTTTTTTTTACAAATTACATTCTCCGTTCCATGTTATTAAGTTTATTACCATATTTTAGTAATTATCATTAATAATTCTAGACGTAATACGATGTTTAACACATTGCAATGATTTATCCGTATTTCTGTCTGTTACAACGTTTATTTATAATTATTATATTACAATGTTATAACGTTAATATTAACATATTGTTTATGCAAATTAAACTTTATAAATATGTGTGTAAAGTGCTATTTTCTATGAACAATAGAGCATCTGCTTTTGCACCTGCAACTTGCGTTGTTTACGATATGTTAAGGTAGTGACACATTAGATGGATAGTGAGTTTTGCAATATGTTGTGAGTTGTAAGTATCGTTTATTTGTCTGTCTTGTGATCATATGTTTATTATTGTCTACCAATTTCAATACGACATTTATTAATAAAAAAAGTTAAAACAAATGACTTGATTTCAAACAATGATATTAGATATAGGTTAGTTTTTTTTATAATTCAACAAAAAAAAACTTAATAGCCTATGTATTCTTCAAGGCTATGTTCTACATCTATACCAAATATCAACGAGATCCATGCAGCTGTTCTAGAGATACCTTCTGACAAATATCAATTCATCCATACATCCAAACATTCGTATTCATAATATTAGTACGATTATAGAAAATGTTTTATAGTTTTACTTAAATTAGTTATGAACATATGCTAGTCAGAAAGACCAGAAAAAAGAACACGATGGTAGGTCTGGTTTAAAAGACAGGACATTGTCCCAATAATTATCTTAACGTTACATCTGGGAAAGTGGTTTTATTATTATTAATATCTAGCTGTCGCAGTCTGTGCGGAATTTAAAAAATGTAATAAGTAGTCTATGTATTCATCCAGACTATGTTCTACATCTGTGCCAAATTTCATCAAGATCCGTTGTACCGTTCCAGAGATTCATCCATCCATCTCAACATTCGTAATTATAATATTAGTAAAATAAAGTGTAAATGAACGAAGATAAAGTTTACATTTTTTATCTAGTCTGTGTCATTAGCATCCATGGAATGTGTCACAAACCTAAAGCACAAGTACCCAATCATTAGCGTCGCATGTGCGAACGAACCACTCATAAATTACAAATTTAACTTCATTTTAAATACAATATTTGAACAACGAAACCTCACAATAATATCCATACAAATGACATGTTAACACAAAGTTACATTAAGCGATTTTAGCATTATTTACAAAGTAATAAAGTTGTTATTAGCTTGTATTCTAAAGGATGTTTTAGTGCCGTAAAAGGCAGATTTACAGTGCCTAAATATAGGTATAGCTTTAAAGGTAATGGGTTTGAGATGCTGTTAAGTTGGTACAATGTAACTTGAAGTATAGCCAACATAATAATAATAATAATAATAATAATAATTTTATTTCAAGCTACAAAATGTTATGCTCATAATTTTGTTAGTAAAAACACTTATTAACTATGTTAGTAACAATATAAATGGATACTATATACAATTATTCACCGCCATGTGGAGCTTTAGGCAGTAACTTACATATTTACAATCTAGCCTGCAGGCAATCATGTTGAGGACGTTGTTCGGGCTGGCTCGCACCCTACGCACCAGAGATGCGCATTTTTTCCGCATTGTGCCATAAAAGCAGTCAACGCGCGCTTTTGCGAACATCCCTGAAGCGCTACAGAAGCGAGGCAGCCCCATCAACAACCTAAATGCGTTGTTGTACTGAACGCGAAGGGCGTTATAGGACTTTTGCTTGTAGCTCGCCCATAGACTACTCGCATAGAAGCTTGTGCAGTATGCTCTGAAAAGAGTAATTTTTACCTCTTTTGAGCAGCGAGCAAACCTGCGAGCAATCATGTTGGCCCTCACCGATAACGCCCTCCGCTCCCTTTCTATGTCACAGTCGTCGTTGAGATCCGTGGTAATGATGTGTCCTAGGTACTTAAACTGATATACCCTACTCAAAATGGAGCCACAGAGTTTAATGTCAGGTACAGGATTTATATCACGATTCCTACCACATTTCTCAAATATCATGTATTCACTTTTCTTTACATTATAAATTAAACCGTGGTTAATCGCGTACTTTTCGCAAATCCCTAGTAATTTCCTCAGGCCACAGACCGATGCGCTCAGCAGCACCATGTCATCTGCGTAACTAATATTATTTACACAGACTTGATCAACATGGCAGCCGACATGTTGACTGCTCAGCGCAACGATCAGGTCATTGACGTACAGGTTAAACAAGATAGGGGAAGTTAGTCCTCCTTGCCTTACACCACACTCCAGCTTATACGGATCTGAGTACATATTAGACCACTTAACAACATTGACCTGGCTTCCGTACCAGAATTGGAGAATTTTTACGATGTTATTAGGAACTTTTTGTTCATCTAATTTCTTCCATAGTGTTTCATAGGAAACCAGGTCGAAAGCCTTAGACAAATCAAGGAAACCAGCAAACACTCTAGTATTTCGAGAAGTATAATAATCAATCGTTTGTTTAAGGCATAAGATCGCACTTTCTGTGGAAAGTCCCGGACGGAAGCCGAACTGGTTGTCGTGAATTTTTACATATTGATTCAACTTAGTATTCAGTATTCCGTCCAGGACCTTCGCCGCAATCGTCGCCAACGATATGGGCCTGTAATTATTTTTATCTGATAAATTTCCCGTTTTATTTTTTACTACAGGGACAACCACAGTTTTCGTAAGTTTCGATGGCAAGTATGAACAGTTAAGGCACAGCGAATAAAACATGCTCAGGACTTTTGCGATATGCGGCCCCGCGTACAAAATGTGCTCAATGCTGAGCCCGTCGTGACCAGGAGATTTTCCTTTGGCAATTGATTTAATTGTGCGGACCACATCCTCCTCCGTTATACAAGTAGCCAAGTTACCATTGGGCGGCTCAACATTGTGCACCGGCGCTACCTCTGTTACAGATTTGACCAAGAAATTGTCTTTAAACATGTTAGCAATGTCTTTAGAACCGGTAACACCGTCGACACTCACAGGCAGGCCAGGCGAAACTTTCAACTTGTTGGTATTTTTCCAAAAACCCCGAAAATCTTTTTGGGAATGAAGAAAGGCTAGCCGATCCATCTTGATTTGGTCTTGGTGGTCTTGACACCACTTCAACCTGGATTTAAACAGTTTTCTCGATTTACTCATCTTGTCATATATATATCCCGATGAGGGTTTACCGTACAATACCCACATTTGAAAATTCAGCCTAGCCTCTCTGTGTGCGGCCTTTACATAGTCGTTCCAGCCAATCACTGGTTTCCTACGTTTTATATAAGTTTTACATTTCTTTGCCGCATCACTCAGAACATTTACAATATCATCATATAATTTATCAATTGTCGTTTTACAGCTACATCTATTTGAAAAACAATTTACACACATTTTAAGTTCTAAAGAGATATCTATAGATTTAAGCTTTTTGTTACATTCCGCATAATATAAATCAATTTGTTCATTACTTCTTTCACCCCATAATATTTCATTATGAACAATGTTTTGATTTACTAATTTTGGAGTTAAAACGTTTAGCCTGCACTCAGCAACTATAGGAAAGTGATCAGACCACCATACGTCACATTTAACGTATATATTACATATAGCACACTTCGCAGCCTGCGTCGTTACTAAATGATCGAGCCATCTCTTAGACCCGTGAGCTTCACTTACGAAGGTGTACGTATCAGACGAATATCCTAACATATCTACATCTACGCAAAACCATCTTTGTTCGTTACAAAAGTTCAAAAGTTCATAAAAAAAGAGTTCATTAGGATGGGCGTTAAAATCTCCCAATATAAAAGTCGATTCTACGCCATACTCATTCACTAATGCACTCATCGCACCGAGACAGTCCGTAAATTCAGGCAGATTTTCCTTCGTATCCGTTGGCATATAGACACTTATTACTATAAGAGGTCTTTCACTTGTTATTATTTTTATAGCACAGATGCGCGGATTATCACACTGCAACACAAGAACGTTCTGAAATACTTTTTTATTCCACAATAGGGCGACTCCGCCGTACGGTCTTCCTCGCAGCATACCCACTGACGTATCCACCGCAGATGTTCCCGTGTAACTAAAGTTGTTATCAATGCTGCTGAGATAGGGTATGTCCTGCGGCAACAGCCAGGTCTCCTGTAGTGCAATTACGTCACAGCATAAGCAAAGTTCACGGATGCCTTCTATGGAACGTTTTACATTTTTACAGTTAAAACTAGCAATTTTTATTATTTCCTTATTCATCATTATTTTTATCTTTTAGGCCGTCTTTATTAAATGCATTATTGGATCTATATTTCATATTCACAAAACGTCTAAAAATTATGCCTGTAGGCCAAATAGTTTCATCCAAGAATATATCTAATTTACTTTGTGGGATAAAAAATTTATATGCTTTGTAGCTATCATGCTTTTTGATATCAATTTTTTCCAATGTCACCAATTCATTTGTCTTTAGTCTAATATAATTAATTATTTCATCATCTTTTGTGTCGTTGTGAATATTAGAAATGAATATTGGTATCATTCGTACAGCCGCTTTAAACATTCCTTCACCATCTTTTGCAACTCCCGTTTTGCCCGCAAACCGGTATTTATTTTTGAATCGTTTCACTGTTGACCACTCGCTCTCATTACTATTTTTTTCATTTTGGGGGTATTCCGCAAACACTTCGGCCGGTCGCTGCATACTGTTATCGCACAGCTGATTTGAAACCGCCGCCGCACTCTGTTTGCAAACATTACTCGGATGACTCACCGGCTTGTTTTGCTTCGTATAATTTCTAACACACTTAACGCTTTGAATCTGTGACTGTTGCATGGAATTATTACTACAAGTATTAGTTTGCGTATTGGTTTGCACTACTTCTCGGTATTCACGGCGACCGTTATTGTTGTTATTTGTACTAATCATTGCCAACTGTTCTTTATTATTATCCGACAGCTCAGTGTCGTTTACATGCGATAGTCCTATAGGCCCACTATCCATATTCCAGGCGCCACGCTTTGTGTCAATGTTGCAAATCGGAGTAGGTAGAATTGAAGCATATTTTAAATTATTGACCTCTGTTTTAAGCTCATCTACCTGTTCATTTGTGGCATACGTCGATTTAATACACTCGATGTCACTTTTAAGTCTAATTAGATCCTTTAACAATGCCGTGCAGTCCAGATGATCAAATGTTATCGGTGGCAGTTTTTCTAACTGTTTGGCTACGTATACCGGTAATATATCCGGATCCGTTGATTTAATTATACCTATGATATCATCCACATCACGATTCTCCTTTCCTTTTCTTTTTCGTTGAATTTTTCGTTTATCGGCTGGCAAAGCACTGTATAACAGAGATTTAGATTTTTCAATCTCCTCCTTCGTAAATGAAGACGTGCAAAGTCTTATTAACGTCTCTTCGTCTACAACAGATACTTTATTCTGTATATATGCTAGCAATTCATCAATAACGATGTTACACACATTACACTTCACAATATCAGACATTTTATACGTTTACTACCGCAAAACATTCACATAATTATATATTTTTAACGGACGCAGCAAATGCGTGTCCGCGTTCGGCGAATGCGCGCGCGTAACGTAACTGTAACGTAATAAAATTATGAAGTAAAGGTTATGCACGGAAGGTGCGAATACGACCAGGGTTATAACAGAAGCTTTCTCCATAACCTCATAAAAGCATTGAATTTAATTATAAAATTACCTTATTAATATTATAAATGCCAATATTTGAATGGATGGATGGATGTTTGTTTGATGGTATCTCCATAACAGCTCAATGGAACTCTATGAAATTTGGTATAGATGTAGAACATAAAGCTTACTAATTAAGTTTTTTTAACCACATTTACTTTATAATATTAATAAGACGACATACTTGTATGAAACACTATCTATCATCATCATCATCATCAGCTCACTATAAGTCCCCACTGAGGGGCTTGGAGCCTACCCCAAGTTAGGGGTGACTAGGTCATAGTCAACCACGCTGGCCAAGTGCGGGTTGGTTGACTTCACACATATCATTGAATTTCTTCTCAGATATGTGCAGGTTGCATCACGATGTTTTCCTTCATCGTAAGAACGTTGGATAAATGTACATATGTAAATATAAAACACATTAATACATGACGAGATTCGAACCCAGGACCTGCAGATTACAAATCAAATGCTTAACCTCTGAGCCACCAACGCTCAACACTATGCTGATTTGTATTTTTTTCTTCACAAATAAGATCTTTTTTAATAACTTATCTTTTAATAAAGTTAAAATAAACTACTCTACCATTATTAGTCCTTTCTTAAAAAATGTGTCATTGTCGTAGTATACATTTTGTCAAATATAATTTAAAGTTTAACAAAATGTATTTAAACAAGTATTACAGTAGAAATGTAGAAATTTTCAAAGCTTTTCAAAATAACAAAATTTCGCTTAGAAATAATGTAAAGAAGAAAATATAATCTCAAATCTCATCCCCTTAAACTAGAGTAGCTACACGTCCCATAGGCCCATTTGTCGTTCAACGTTAACGCATCCGTCAAGAACGTATTCCCACCCCCATCCCTTAGGGTTGGCAACGAGTTTTATGTTATCACCATTAGGGTGAGAATTCTTATTACTTTTGATATATTTATTATGTTACAGCAATATCAAGTTACAATATAGTACCTTATATAAAAATGAAAAAGACAAGATAGATTCTTTATGTCTAAAACGATTTCTGTCGAAACTTATTATGAAAAAAACTAATGTCTCTTTTCAATAAAGAGAATGTGAGATATATCAAAGTGTTTCGGTTAATTTCGGTAAAGTTTCGTATAAACTCCTTATCAACTTGTAAAAAAAATACAGTGGAACCTTAACTAATCTAAGATTTCTTGTTGTTGACTGGATTTTTCCGTAAGAATAAGATCTTAATATTCATGAAAAAAAATCAATAAAATAACAATCATCTTTTTGATAATTATGAAACACTAGCTGTCGCCCGCGACTCCGTCCGCGCGGAATAAAAAAAACTTAAATAGAAGCTTATGTGTTCTTCCAGACTACATTTTATATCTATGCCAAATTTTCATCAAGATTCGTTCAGCTGTTCTGGAGATACCTACAAACAAACATCCATCCATCCATTTAAACATTCGCATTTATAATATTAGTAAGATTTCAACTTAGAAATTAAAAACTTTTGTGATACTACGAATTTATATACCTTGATAAGCGAGAGTCCAAGGGGACTCGATATTTTCCTAGCTTATAGAGATCTCTCTTACACGAGTTTCTCGGATAAAGAAGTCGTCCGTCGGGACCGGTCAATGAGTCTCTCTTATAGAGGTTTCCAAGTTCAACTTGACTATGTATATGGTTATGTATGTATGGTTTCAAACTCTTAGTTTCAGATTGAAATGCAAAAATCCATAAAATATTAAACCTCTATCGAACAAATAATATTGAAACTCTTTTGTTTTTCTATTTCTTCAAAACAATGTAAATATTTGACAATATACTGCGATAAAAGATAGCATAAAAATTAAAAAAAAAGACATAGGATTTATGAATTTCAACTAAGCTATAAACCTAGCAAACAAGCCATTAAACAATTATAACGATCCGTTGCAAATTTAACGCCCGAAATTTCATTGTAACAACAATAAGCGAAATAACGCAATAACGCATCTGCTATATAACTATTAGCCGACCACTTTAAAACGCACCCTAAAAATTTTACAAGTTACTCAATTTCAAAGGTCAACTTTCCCTGTACGAGTTAACAATGGTTTAATAGAAGGGGGACTAAGACCCCACAATATCGCTACCAGCACTGAATAAATAGAGGGCATTCAAAACATGCCCAGAAATACGATTAAGTACTTATGTACCCTATTATACTCTACCCCGACGGATTAGCGAGCGCATGAGACGGATATACGATTTTATACAAGAGTAAAAGAGATAGCATTCGAAAGGGGAGATGCGGCAATTAAGGGGTAGAGCGTGAATTGGGCCAAAATTTAAGCGGAAAGCTATTTATCCGTATATTACTTTATTGTCGATCCATTAGCGTGCGAGAGGGATAGCTGTATGAGATAGAAAGAGATGCTACGATGCGACAAATTGGGGTTGTTTGACATTTGCAATTTTAACGAGATGTAGGGCTGTCGAGTTTTTTTTATAGCGTATTATTCTTGTATATTCATCCTGGGAGAAATATGTTATGGAGATTTTCATAATTGTGTTGCTGAAATATATTTTTAGGTTATAATTATATTGCAACCCTAAGGAATAAGAGTTAATTATTCGATTTAAAAGTGACATTTGTTACTTAAAATGCTTATATTTTAGTTAATAGGCTAATAGTTAATGCTTATATTTTAGTTAAAAGGCACAGTTTATTTTATCTCGAGCACAAAGCACCGAGACTTAGTTTAACGGAATCTGTTAGGTTTTTTTAGATATGCATCTGTATCTTGGATTAACTCATTAGAAAAAAATTTAAAATATAAAAATTAAAAACCATTAATGCTTAAAAACTACATATAAATGTCAATATTGATTCTTTTCGTTTTTTCTCTACTTTTAAAAAAAAATCCGATCGGAAGTAGAAATTAAAGATTATTATAAACAGCTATAACTCTAATTTTACAAAGGTTACAATTATCCTCAATCTCCCCAAAACGAAAGAGACAGATTGATTGGTAAGAAAGAGACATCGCTATGACATTTGATATTGTTAAGAAAGTGTCAATGGGTGCCTAATAATGAAGTCTATTGTACTTTATAATTGGTCAGTGAACAGTTAGTTTGTAATCAGTAGCCAAATTATATACTCTATAGAAAATTATGGGACGCCATTTTGTGAATAAATTTAATAAATAATTGCCTTGTGTAAGATTTTTTTTAGAGTTGAAATCAGTTTTGTCAAGATAGAGTCCGCACATTAAAAATTACGATAAAGGGGATAAAGCTACCAGAAGTTTATTTATCAATAAAATATTTTCGTTTAATTTTGTTATAACATTTTTATGAAAAACGGAAAAAATGTCGGGGTAAAAATATTCATAAAGAATATTTTCTTTGATTTTTCTACTTTACTTTGATAAGAAACAATACTTTTTGAAGAAACAAAGTGTTTAATGTCAATATGTATTTTTATTAAATTGGCTGTAAGGATCATGGGCCTTTGCCTATTTCTGTGTTTTCTTTTTTTTAATACAGATAACCATTAACATTGTAAGTACATCAGCGTAGCGTTGCCTAACAAATATTAATTATAAATAATAAATTTACACTGTGATAGTGTAACATAATTAAACACAATGAATATATAGAGAGTTAAAACATAAAATTTTATTGCAACCTATTTTAGGGTTGTTCAATCCGGAAGCAGATCAACTTCCGTTGCGATTCGACTGCCGTTTACGAGCGCACATCCCTATTTCGGTACTGTTAAGTATTTTTTATTGTCAACGGTTATAACTGATATCCGTTAACGCACAACGGTTCTGTTATTAAACGTTAATAAAGCTTATATCTAGATATTTTTTTGTAATAAACAAAATTGAAGACAAAAATATTCTATAAATAAAAAGATATTTTCCAATAGTTTTTTCAATTGTTCTTTTTTATCTGTTTGATCTTTTTCGTTTGATCTTTTTATTATTTTACTAATACTATAAATGTGAATGTTTAGATGGATGGACGGATGTTTGTTTGAAAGTATCTCCAGAACAGCTGCTTGGATCTCGTTGAAATTTGGTAGAGGTTGAGCATAGTGTGAAAGAACATATAGGCAACTAATTAAGTTTTTTTTTAATTCTGCGCGGACGGTGTCGCGGGCGACAACTAGACTTTAATAATAATTAGTACAAAATTTTTATAACTTAATTCTTTTTATCAAGTTTACATACATATTACTTGCTCAAGTTGACGTATCATTTTTGCATACTTTATTTTGACAAAAGTTCTATTGTTTTTTTTTTTGCATAGATTAAAAATCTACCTTATTTATTTATTTTTCATTTTAATTTAAATTAGTTTAGTTAGTTAAATCTGATACTAAGTACCTATTGGAAAAGTTAAATTACTTTAAGTTTCCTTGATAACAATAATTAAAGATTTATGTTAGCTGGAATATCTTATATTGTGGCATTATACCGAGATATGAGAGGCGTTTCGCGCCCCCTGCAGGGGGTTGTGTTGACACAGCCCCGCCCCTAGGGGTGACGGGGAACATTGGGCATGCGCCAACACCTATAGACATATTTGAATCAATACCTTTGACTATCTTTTATACATAACTATATCATTATGTCTTATACCTTCTATATAACTGATAATTTAGGTAGAAAAGTTAGTACTTTTTTATTAAGATTTTCTATGTCCCTTATCCCCATCTGAACTAATCCAACTGGAATCCAATACCCACGTATTATATATAATTATCCGTGAAACATCAAGTTAATACCAACATTGTGTTTATTGTAACTTAAAAAAACTTAGCACCAACAAACAGGGTATAAATTACCACAAGCCAAGTATACCATTTTACATACCTTAACAACCTCATTGAAACCTTTCAATAATTTCAGAAATCCTTGAGAACAAAATATTTGTTTTTTTGTTACTAATACGTTTAATTACGCACCCTAAAAATTTTACAAGTTACTCAATTTCAAAGGTCAACTTTCCCTGTACGAGTTAACAATGGTTTAATAGAAGGGGGACTAAGACCCCACAATATCGCTACCAGCACTGAATAAATAGAGGGCATTCAAAACATGCCCAGAAATACGATTAAGTACTTATGTACCCTATTATACTCTACCCCGACGGATTAGCGAGCGCATGAGACGGATATACGATTTTATACAAGAGTAAAAGAGATAGCATTCGAAAGGGGAGATGCGGCAATTAAGGGGTAGAGCGTGAATTGGGCCAAAATTTAAGCGGAAAGCTATTTATCCGTATATTACTTTATTGTCGATCCATTAGCGTGCGAGAGGGATAGCTGTATGAGATAGAAAGAGATGCTACGATGCGACAAATTGGGGTTGTTTGACATTTGCAATTTTAACGAGATGTAGGGCTGTCGAGTTTTTTTTATAGCGTATTATTCTTGTATATTCATCCTGGGAGAAATATGTTATGGAGATTTTCATAATTGTGTTGCTGAAATATATTTTTAGGTTATAATTATATTGCAACCCTAAGGAATAAGAGTTAATTATTCGATTTAAAAGTGACATTTGTTACTTAAAATGCTTATATTTTAGTTAATAGGCTAATAGTTAATGCTTATATTTTAGTTAAAAGGCACAGTTTATTTTATCTCGAGCACAAAGCACCGAGACTTAGTTTAACGGAATCTGTTAGGTTTTTTTAGATATGCATCTGTATCTTGGATTAACTCATTAGAAAAAAATTTAAAATATAAAAATTAAAAACCATTAATGCTTAAAAACTACATATAAATGTCAATATTGATTCTTTTCGTTTTTTCTCTACTTTTAAAAAAAAATCCGATCGGAAGTAGAAATTAAAGATTATTATAAACAGCTATAACTCTAATTTTACAAAGGTTACAATTATCCTCAATCTCCCCAAAACGAAAGAGACAGATTGATTGGTAAGAAAGAGACATCGCTATGACATTTGATATTGTTAAGAAAGTGTCAATGGGTGCCTAATAATGAAGTCTATTGTACTTTATAATTGGTCAGTGAACAGTTAGTTTGTAATCAGTAGCCAAATTATATACTCTATAGAAAATTATGGGACGCCATTTTGTGAATAAATTTAATAAATAATTGCCTTGTGTAAGATTTTTTTTAGAGTTGAAATCAGTTTTGTCAAGATAGAGTCCGCACATTAAAAATTACGATAAAGGGGATAAAGCTACCAGAAGTTTATTTATCAATAAAATATTTTCGTTTAATTTTGTTATAACATTTTTATGAAAAACGGAAAAAATGTCGGGGTAAAAATATTCATAAAGAATATTTTCTTTGATTTTTCTACTTTACTTTGATAAGAAACAATACTTTTTGAAGAAACAAAGTGTTTAATGTCAATATGTATTTTTATTAAATTGGCTGTAAGGATCATGGGCCTTTGCCTATTTCTGTGTTTTCTTTTTTTTAATACAGATAACCATTAACATTGTAAGTACATCAGCGTAGCGTTGCCTAACAAATATTAATTATAAATAATAAATTTACACTGTGATAGTGTAACATAATTAAACACAATGAATATATAGAGAGTTAAAACATAAAATTTTATTGCAACCTATTTTAGGGTTGTTCAATCCGGAAGCAGATCAACTTCCGTTGCGATTCGACTGCCGTTTACGAGCGCACATCCCTATTTCGGTACTGTTAAGTATTTTTTATTGTCAACGGTTATAACTGATATCCGTTAACGCACAACGGTTCTGTTATTAAACGTTAATAAAGCTTATATCTAGATATTTTTTTGTAATAAACAAAATTGAAGACAAAAATATTCTATAAATAAAAAGATATTTTCCAATAGTTTTTTCAATTGTTCTTTTTTATCTGTTTGATCTTTTTCGTTTGATCTTTTTATTATTTTACTAATACTATAAATGTGAATGTTTAGATGGATGGACGGATGTTTGTTTGAAAGTATCTCCAGAACAGCTGCTTGGATCTCGTTGAAATTTGGTAGAGGTTGAGCATAGTGTGAAAGAACATATAGGCAACTAATTAAGTTTTTTTTTAATTCTGCGCGGACGGTGTCGCGGGCGACAACTAGACTTTAATAATAATTAGTACAAAATTTTTATAACTTAATTCTTTTTATCAAGTTTACATACATATTACTTGCTCAAGTTGACGTATCATTTTTGCATACTTTATTTTGACAAAAGTTCTATTGTTTTTTTTTTTGCATAGATTAAAAATCTACCTTATTTATTTATTTTTCATTTTAATTTAAATTAGTTTAGTTAGTTAAATCTGATACTAAGTACCTATTGGAAAAGTTAAATTACTTTAAGTTTCCTTGATAACAATAATTAAAGATTTATGTTAGCTGGAATATCTTATATTGTGGCATTATACCGAGATATGAGAGGCGTTTCGCGCCCCCTGCAGGGGGTTGTGTTGACACAGCCCCGCCCCTAGGGGTGACGGGGAACATTGGGCATGCGCCAACACCTATAGACATATTTGAATCAATACCTTTGACTATCTTTTATACATAACTATATCATTATGTCTTATACCTTCTATATAACTGATAATTTAGGTAGAAAAGTTAGTACTTTTTTATTAAGATTTTCTATGTCCCTTATCCCCATCTGAACTAATCCAACTGGAATCCAATACCCACGTATTATATATAATTATCCGTGAAACATCAAGTTAATACCAACATTGTGTTTATTGTAACTTAAAAAAACTTAGCACCAACAAACAGGGTATAAATTACCACAAGCCAAGTATACCATTTTACATACCTTAACAACCTCATTGAAACCTTTCAATAATTTCAGAAATCCTTGAGAACAAAATATTTGTTTTTTTGTTACTAATCTTTTTCAGCAAATTCTGGCTTCGATGTGTTTATCCAGTCTTTGTTCTACATCTATGCCCAATTTCAGCGAAATCCATGCTGCCGTTCTGGAGATACTTTATAACAAACATCCATCCATCCATCCATCCAAACATTCGCATTTATAATATTAGTAAGACTCGTATACGGCTAAGGCGTGTTACGTCGCGAAAATCGCATGCTCTCCGTACACATAACGTTGAATTGTTGACGCAAGTCGTCTATTCAATGAGAGCACGTATAGCGACTACATGTCAAGTATATTGTATACTAGCTTTTACCCGCGACTCCGTCCGCGCGGAATAAAGAATAGAAAACGGGGTAAAAATTATCCTAGGTCCGTTTCCTGGTTCTAAGCTACCTGCCCACCAATTTTCAGTCACATCGATTCAGCCGTTCTTGAGTTATAAATAGTGTAACTAACACGACTTTCTTTTATATATATAAGATTATAGATTTGCTCCGCCATCTTGAAAATTACAGCGACTTTTCTCATGACGATCTTAATAAACAGGTTGCGCGCAATTGTCTTTTTCTTAGGCGATGACAGATAGAAATGTCGACGACGCGCGCTGTGTACAAACCTGTATGTATCACGTAAGTCGCTTATCTAAAATCGGCGAGTTTACGTTGCCTTATGTAAATAAGAATCAATTCTAAAATTAATAGAAGTGTATTATAATAATGTAAATCACATTTTATTTATTTCAGTACGGAACCCATAAACATAAAAAACATTTTCCCTCTTTTCCAATAACTATTGCAACCACAACAAGGTTTGAGACAGGTTATACTTGATAGCAGTAATTTTATATTATTAAGTAAATTACAAGCATCTGCCTGTCCGTCCGTGCGTTCGTACCAAACGAGCTATTAATGTTAAATGTTTACTGTTCATAATTCGATTACTGAGACTTGAGGAAACAAACATTTTAATTGTTTTTTTACGTACGTAAGATGTTTACTTAATACTCAAACTATAAAAGAAGTTAGGTTTATTTATGTGATAGGATAATCTAAATGATCACGGTCAGGATTAAAAAAGAAACAGTTGAACCTGGATAAGCGAGAGTCATTTTCCGTGTCGCTTAAAAGCGAGAAATTCTGGTTAGATAGAAAACTTTAAAAGCGAGAAAAATATCGCGTTGTCTTGGGCTATCGTTAATCCAGGTACAGTGTACTCTAGTTTCGATAATATACGTGTTTATTCTTTCAATTACTGAAAATGTTGTCTCTCTATAAATTAAGTAAGAACGACTTAACTCACGTATGATCTTCCGGTGACGGCACCGACTAGTGTAGGACCCGTCGGAGGTCCATTATGTGTCACGTAAGTTTAAACAATTAAATTTTCTCTAAATTTAAGATATACTAATTTGTTTATAAACAAGTGTTTCATTGAAACAACTTATCTTGGGTTGGGTTTAAGAAAGTCGTGTTAGTTACACTATTTATAACTCAAGATCGTTCGACCTCATTTAGCTGAAAATTTATGGGGAGGTAGCTTAGAACTAGGAGACGGACATAGGAACTTTTTTATCTTGTGTGCATTTTTTTCCGCGCTGACGGAGTCGCGAGTAAAAGCTAGTCTCTATATAAAACATATCGTGATCCCTGTCATCTTTGACAAAACAGAAATTACAATATTTTTAAAACCTCGATTTCAGTCTCAGAAACCCAAGATAATTTGATTAGCGTTGAATTCCACTGTAGTGATATTTGTATTAAGACATATTGCTGTCTCTGTTTCGCTAAAGAGAATGAAAGGGATGTCAAATTGAAAACAAATGCAAGTGCAGTGAAGTTCTTCGTTTACAACGCCCTAGTAAAGATGTTCGCGTATGTGTCGACATTGCATTTTTCATGCGAATAAAAATTTGCACGTAAAAAAACCTCATCAACTAACATCAATACATATTCTGCAAGGCTCATTACACTTTCATACGTCCTTATACATACATAATGAATAGCTAAAGATGTTGTTCTACGATATAAGGGTATATTATACATTATTTATGTAAGTTAATTTTTAATTGAACTTTATTATTTTTTAGCTAAACTCGGCATGCAATAACATTCTAATTATGTCACACTGCAAATAGAACGTTTCATTTAACACGGTTAAAATGATCTCTTTTTGTAACATAATTTGACAATGATTGCAACATGTTTTTGTTAATGTTTACGCAGTGCGAACCTGTGAGTGCAGAGCAGTGCGAATAGCGAACAGTACAACTTTTCCAGCTTTACTTTGTATTTATAATCTAGGTCTTTGACAACAAAAATTTTATTGCTTCCGTATAACTATTTCAATTGTATGTTCGTAGTTGAGAAATTACTTAGTATAATCTATATATATATATATATATATATATATATAAAAGAAAGTTGTGTTAGTTACACTATTTATAACTCAAGAACGGCTGAATCGATTTGACTGAAAATTGGTGGGCAGGTAGCTTAGAATCAGGAAACGGACATAGGATAATTTTTACCCCGTTTTCTATCATTTTTTTCCGCGCGGACGGAGTCGCGGGTAAAAGCTAGTTTCTAATAAACCACCTTTTTTATAAAGAACATTTTCTTTATCAAATATATTTTTAATTTATGATAGTTCCAGCCAGTAAGAAAAAATAATAGATACTTTTTGATAAAATACTTTATCCGTCTTCATGTTAATGAAAAATACTGGCATAAAATAATATAACCTTAAAATTTTTATCTTGCCTTTGTTAGTATCAATGGACAAATTACTATGTAAATTAGATTAGTAGAGGGCAAATAAAACAAAACGTAGGTCAAATGAGCTACTAACCGTGAATTGCCACTGGCGTAAAACTTGTACAAAAAACATGTTATCTATTTTTTTTATTGTTTATTTTTAAATAATTATTACTTTAGTGAAAACAGATACAATGAACCAAACATGCAAAACGCTCTTGTTAAGGCAAAAACAAGATGTCGTATAAGTCAGCTAATGATTTAAACATTTCGTTTAATTAAGTCGTCGTTAACTGGCTTTAAATTCGATTAACCGTAACTAGGTGTGGTTAAAAAAAAATTGCCGGTTGAAAAGTGAATGGCGGGAAATGTTTAGAACATTTGTTTAGCATTTGTTATCTGTTAATTATTAATTCGATTTTTCATAGTCTAGACTAGATTAATTGTTGTTAGAAATTTTAAAGCTATGTTGTTAACGATGGATTCAATTCTCCCTCTTGTACCATCCTCTTTACCTTCTGATACGACAAACAACGTACACACTCTGTTTTATTTTTTAGCCGACTTCAAAAAGAAGGAGGTTATCAATTCGACTGTATTTTTTTTTCTATGTGTGTTACCGCAATGCTCCGCCCCTGGTGGTCCGATTTTGATAAAAATTATTTTAATCGAAAGAAAATGCTTGCAGATGGGTCCTATTTTTTTAAATAACTAGAAGACTAGTAGATTTTGAATTTAGCTTCAAAATTTGTTGCGAAAATTAAGGACAATTTTGCTTTCAGCGCTTACGTAGTCTAAACTATAGAACCTACTTAAAAATGATGTTTGGACCAATTGTAGCTCTTTAAATGTGCTAAATAAAAGCATATATCTATCTTTTATAGTTTTCTCACAATAACTATTTTTTTCTTTAGAAACATCAATTAAATTCATGTCCTATTTCCGACGCTATTATTACATATATGTTATAGTTAATTGTCCCCAATTTCTTTTCCCTTCCTTTTTCCCTTCTATTAGATTTTCGATGACATTAAATAGGTGGTGATATTTACAAGCCTTTAGAAAAATTGAGAAATATAAAAACCTATTGGTTTTTCATGGAACATATAACTGCTCTGTGGCGAGCTTATTTAAAACATAGTCGTGAAACAAGAAAAACTGCATTGCTTAAATACAAGACGACGTTATAAGCTACGAGTATTTGTGCCAATTCCTGTTGAAACTGATGTAAAAACTTTGCTAGCTAGTTATGGTTTAATTAATATCGTAATGAATTCATTAACGAAAAAGGACGCTTTATTTTTTTATAGCAAATTCACGAAATTGTCTAAAAAAAAAGTATGTTTCAAAAGTGGTATAGAACGTGGTTTTTACTTATAGTGTTGAGAAAGCCTTATATTAGTCAGATTGGTAACAAGTCTATAAATAGATGGCAGCCATACACGTAGGGTAGGGCGGGGCAAAAAGGTCCAATTTCACTTCTACCAATTATATTATGAAAACCAAACCTACTACATCAAAATAAACAACACATATGAAACAAACAATTATCGAACTATGTTTAGCTCAATTCTTGGTTGATTCATCATTATAGAAATATATCTTTTTACTGTTTTTCTAGACATTGTCATCTGTCTCTTTTTGCCCCATAGTAGGGGTAAAAAGGGACAGCAAGGAGGCAAAAAGGTCCAATATTTCATTCTTAATTTTAAAGGGTTTCATGAAATTATAACTCGAAATGATTTAATGGAAATCAAAAGTATATTTCGTTTTCAAAAAACAAATAAGGTTATCATTATTATAGAAAAAAAAATTCTCTTCGTTGAAGTATAACTAAATTTAATTCAGTCTTAATCAAATAACAATATGTTTTTTGGAAAAATATAGTTTTATAACCAATTTCTAACTACCTTAACACTTTAATTAATAATTAGTCTCAGTCGAGGAACAAAATTAAACAAATCAGCACTTAAAATTTTAGAATATTAAACATAAATGTCTCGTATAAAACAAAAACAATTGAAATAAACATTAAATAAAAAAATCTTCTAACTTATTATAAGAAATATTTCTGTTTTATCCTAATCAGTATCACCATTTTCTGAATCACAATTATTACATACAAAGTAAACACAACCTCTGTTTGCAATACATTTTTCATGGGCCCAGTTTTTGCAAAGATTGCATTGTATTCAACCTTCGCCTGGAACGCTGTCACTGTAGTGTTATCCATAACTTCTGCTAATTTTGAGTAAAATTCTTGCACATTGGTTTTGTTGAATAACGTTGCTCTGCTGAGGCTTGTTGCTTCAGGTTTTCTAATAGAGAGACTTGTATTTCGTTTAAGAAAAGCGGACATCCAATCCATACCAGCAATTTTGTTTGTATGCCATGAATCTGGTATATTTATTTTATATTTAATAGCACAGTCATAAGCCATGCGACGAACTTATTTAGGACCTATACCGTGGAAAATTTGTGCAAGTGTGAGCAAATATTCTGTGAGACCAGCTTCTTGTTCTTTATTAAATATCTGTCTTTGAGTACCATAGCCAAATTTCAAATTTACAGGATCATCCTCCATTCGTTTAATAAATCTTGATAAGGAAGTTTTACTTAATTCAAAATCTCGACATACCTCTCTTAATGATTTATTTTCGCCTAGAACTAAATTTGCTGCACGTTGCATTAATTCTATAGAGTTAGTGCCACGATCTGTTTTTCTTTTATAGTTCCACATACTAAAACAAAAAAGAAAGATTTTATAACCGATATGTAAATGATGTGGGGTAAAAAGGACCAACTGGACCTTTTTACCCCAATCACGTGTGAGTATTTATAGAAGTTATACAAAAAGAAACACTCAGTCTAACGTAAAAATGACAATACAATTTAAAAAACAATTAAATAACGTATACTTAAAAACTATATTCGGGGATCGTAGCCTTAAAAACAGTCCTTGAAACCAAAAATATTAACAACGAAAAAAATTACTTACGTTAAATTTTGAACACACGACCTTGTATCTCCCACAAGCAACGTCACACGATTGTAGACGATTATGCGTTACTCCTCCCGTGCCCGCTTCTTTACACTCGTATCATTCGCAACAACGAGTCGTCACTTGTTTTTGAGATATTAGTGGTGGACCTTTTTACCCGCAGACCTTTAAGCCCCGCCCTACCTACTGTTTCAAGCAGTCGGTGTTTGGCGATCAACAGTTAACGTTACCCATACACGGCCTGCAGTTTGCATTCGCCATTAAAATTTACATGTTTAATGTCTGGTTTTCAATATGCTAGTATAGCAAGACAATACCGCTCAAAATCAGCACTGGCATACTGTAAACTGTAGCGAGACTGAGTTAAAAAAATCTTGTCAGGCCAGCGCTACTGTCCTACTGTACTGTTAGAATGTAAACCAGGCATGAGTTCTTTTTTTGAAATTGCGGTCGTTAATATTATACGTAACCGTAGTTATAGTCGTGTCGTATCAAATGACCAGTGCTGAAACTTTTTTACAAAAAAAAAACTATCATCTCTCTCTATTTCTTTGGTAAAATAGAGACGGTAATATGTTTGAGTACAAATGTCATTGCAATTGGTAGTATTTCAACGTACCTGTGTTTCAGTTAAACTGAGAGCTTGTGCCAACTGTTTTCTCTCCGCACCAACCACGTAATGATTCTTTTCGAACGCGTGCTCCAACTTAAGCAATTGAGACGGAGAGAACGCAGTCCGGATTCTCTTCGGCTTTCGAAACGGTTGCAGCAAGAAACCCGGTATATCTGGACCTGCGAAGAAAGGTACATGATAAGATAGGCCTACGATAATTGAAAATATATCGAATTCCACTGAATGCATTTGTTGTTGCGACCATCGTTTACATTGCTGCAAAACAAGTGTACCAAAACATATGAAAAGGAGGACCTTTATTATCTTTTAGAAAACAGACATATTTTATACAAGTATTTCTAGATAAATTGAAGTATTGAAAATATTCTAAATAAAATGTTGAAAACTTATAACATAACTAGTAGTCGCCCGCGACTTCGTTGGCCCCCACACATTAACTACATTCCAGTAAAAGTCTCGTCAAAAATCCAACTGTTACGGAGATTACCCCGAACAAAGTCGGCCTTACAGACAGATACGCAACGCAAATACATCAATTGTACGAAACGTGAATTTTTTTTTCAATATTACATATAGACACTCCACACTTGAAAAAGACACATCTCCTTTTTTGTAAACAAAACGAAGTATCCTTGAAGTGTGGGACTACCATTAAAATTAAATTAAACAAAGATTACCACTAAACGAGCGTCGTTCAACAGTCTCATCCATCATTACTTACGCCGTTTCATGAACTGACGAGAAATATTATGTAATGAAATGACTTGAAATTATTACTTAGCCTGTTGGTAATAATTTCAACTGTTTGTTTTACATGAAAAACGGAAAATTATCTTTCATTCCCCCTTGTTGAGTGAATTTTAACTATAAGCCTTGAATATTTCTGGTTATTATTATTTTTTTTATTTAATTTAATTAATAAAATCTTAAATTTGAACATCCAAACCGAATTTTTTTATAGTTATTATCCAGATAGAAAAAAATATAATAAAAGCGTATAATGCTTGTGGCTTTGCTTCTTGCATTAAAAAAAAAACTATCTCTATTGGTAAAACGGCATAAAAACATGTTCCTTTATAGTCTATGACAGTTACACGTTTAGAACATCCTACAGTTACACCTGTATTAAACAAGATAAATTATTTAAAACATAGACAATATAGTACATTCAACGTTTCAATTAAATACGCTTGTAATGTTTTGTAGCATACATAAAGATGTTATCAATTGTTTTCAAACTTGTCTTTGGTTAATTAACGTATTACTTACTGAAGGCAATTACAATAATATACTCTGTTACTTTATTGTTTAATGATAATAATGCAAGTTGCTATTTGACATTCATTAAATTATTAATCATTCAATTGTTTATGAATTAACTTTATTAAGTTTTAATTAATATTAACCGTTAGTAAATTTACTACTAATGAAATAGTCATTTAAATTTTCTCTTACAATTTGACGATTAGTTAGATCCTTAGTGGAGATATCTCAAATTAAATTTTCACTTAAGACCACTTACCGATTCTGACTGGCACTTAGTCTTGTAAGAATTTCTAAAGTGATTAATGAAAAGGGCGCGTAATCGTGTCCGCCATTTTGAAAATCGCAACCGCGACGGAAGGCAAAAGCATTCAACGCGTGCGGTCTCCCTCGACGATTAATTAAAAAAAAATGGCCGCTTAAATATGAACATTTAGAAGTAATCGTTGTTAACGATGTTAGAATAATATGTTAATGCAAATGCGTATTTCGCGTGCATCAAGTTTAACGCAAATGCTCCTAAAATTATTCACGCCTTTGATATAACTAAGATAATTTTTTTGCTGACGAAAATTATATTTTCCATCCCTTTTTTTGTTGTCTTTGCTCTTTCTGATGTTATTTGTCAAAATTAATCTCATTTATAGAAAATACATATGTCATAGTAATCTTTTTAATTATTAGTTGCTTATTATCTCAACACATTCATTCAAAAGAGCAGCTAAACGGTTAATAATTCTAGAAGACATGTATTCTTATCTTACTGACACCAACGCGTGACACAGAATATAAATCCATTAAATATTAATAGATAATTTTGTTATCTGTTGTCTATGACTCGATGTGATTATAGACAATTATAGACATCATCGTTAGATAATTAACCGGTAAATTTATTGATACTTAAAATCGTTTATTAACTTAAACCTAAAGCTAATATTTTTTTATATTTTAACATGTCAAAAGCTACAAGTTTTTGGTGTTCCTTTCCGAAACAAACGAACGCAAATGCTACTGTGTTCATCTTTTTTTTTAATTTCGTAAAATTGTGACATTAATCATGGGGCTAAAGATATAGAAATAATGACAATGTTGTCAATGTTTTTTTGTCAATATAGCATCTTTTTTAAATCTAATTAAAATAAAAACCGTAAATCTAATCAAAGTCTTCTCTGATTCGTATAATAAAACGCATTAAGCGCTTTAAGCGTAAACATAAAGTGCTGAATCTAATTTAAAATAGACAGATACAAATGCTCCGTCATAAATTAACGATAAATTCTAAAACGTAAAGCACTTTATTAGATAGATTGTTAAAATCTCATTATTAGATGGGCTGACGCCATGTTTATTACTTTTACGTTAAATTGAAACCGGTAGGTCATGGATCATAATAAATGATTTGAAAATTAATGTAATAATTGAGCTTCAATAAATTTTGCCATTAATATTACTTCATCGCTGTGTTTATCGTGAGATTGTTAACATATTTTGAGGTTACAGTAATTTTATTAAAATTATAAATTCGAATGTTTATATAGAACAGCTCAACGGATCTTGATGAAATTTGACATTACTTTTTTTAATTCCGTGCAGACGGAGTGGCGACACCTAGTATGTATATAATGTCAAGTAATGTCTTTTTCTTAGCAGCTAAATTATATAGTAATTTTAGTTAAAAATGACGCAATAACATGGCAACCCTCAGAACGTTCAACTACTATCTTCGTCATACCAACGTGAAGGCTATAATTATGAAAACACAATTACAATTATACGCACGAAAGCAAACATCTCGTTTAAATACTTTGAGTATTTAAACACGGGGCCCTGTAATTACAGGCCGACAATTAATCATAATTTCCCGCCCATACTTCAAGTGCCCAAAACGTTAATCACTGACTAACCGCGTTCAAGATGGCGGACGTTAGTTAATCCCACAGTCGTTCGCCCAACAAAGTGGTCTCGAATTACATCCAATTATGACCTATTCAATACTTTTTTTTTTTCGATCTTAAAAAAGCTCATCCGGTAACAATCGAGGTAATTAAGAAAAAGAGCGCGTAACTAATGTTTTGACGTTCAGTACTACCAACATTTTGAACAAGACCGCTAGTGATGGGATATTTTTATCGATAGACAATTTAACTAATATTCAATATTAGATATTTAATTTGTTTATTTACTTTGATAAACAAACAAATTGAGACAAAATTAAGTTATTATGTAGGTATATTAAATAATGATACGGAAAAACGCAATATAGTTTCTAACCTTCATTATACAGATTGCTATTGTAAAACAAATTGCTTTACGATACAAATAGCTTTATTACTCCTAAAATGCCAAGTTTAAGTCATCGAAATATATATTTTTAGCTCGCTAGCTCACAAAAATGTTTGGAGTGAAATTATTGGCAACTGACAATTCAATAAAATTTTCAATGTTTCATTATGTAAGAGGTATGTAATAAAAAACATTTTGTAATGGTTTCTACACCACATTAATTTAATTGATCAATTGTTTAACGAAGCTTAGTGACAAGTAACATGTATTTGTTACAATATGGCGACTATAAATGACAACACAATTCCGCATTGTACCTTATTAGGGTAGGAATTAGTAGTGTTACGGATATATTTTATAACCTGTCATTATTATATGACGAGCTAATAAATGTTTACATTTAAGGAATATTATATCTAATATCGTATATAGTTAACAAATTAAAATCATCTGTAACCCAAGAATCGATAAATAACTTCGATGCCGAGTCAAGAACATCACTACGACTACCGAAATGATCAAAAATCGTAACAAAGGCGTCACATAATCGCGGGCGTTTTCCCGCCTTGTCACAAAGCGTCTTTGTCAATGCTCTTACATTACTATTGTGTGACGTCCATTTTTTTAACAAAAAGGGCGTTAAGCCGGTTTAATTAAATTTGAACAGCATTTTATTGTAGCGGGTTCATAAAAATAACATTGTTAGTTTACGAGGGGTTGGCAGTCAATTGTCCTCGTTTTGGATGACACCGAAAGGTTATTTGCCGAATATTTTCTTTGTAAACACCCCCTGTATATTAAGTATTATTTTTTTATTTACACAGATAATGAAATTTCATTTTAGGGATGGTTTTAGTAGGGGAATTACTACTGAACGAATTGACACGTTGATAAGTGGTAACACTATAGGGATGTGCGTAGCTAATTTATCGTTTATTCTACGACACCATCCTTACGGAATTAAAAAAAAAACTTGATTAGTAGTCTATGTATTCTTCCAGACTATGTTCTACATCAATGCCAAATTATAGCAAGATCTATGCAACCGTTATGGTGATACCTTCTACCAAACATCCATCCATCTAAACGTTCGCATTTATAATATTAATAAGATTTATTCCTTTAGTAATTGCGTCGTTTTTCAATCACAATTACTCACATAGGTCATCAGTAAAGATGACTGGGACATTGAATGTACTCACTTAATAGATACGTTAATATAAAATAATCAATATTAACAGGCAACAATATATTCCAATGCATAAGAGAACATTTATTGATATATTTGTTACTAGCTGTCATCCGCGACTCCGTCCGCGCGGAATTAAAAAAAACATTACAAGTAGTCTATGTGATCTTCCAGACTATGATCTACATCTATGCCAACTTTCATCCACCTTCATGCAGCCGTTCTGGAGATACGTTCAAACAAACATCCATCCATCCAAACATTCTCATTTATAATGTTAGTAAAATTGCCTTCGACTTTAACTCGCTGTTTAATTACGCGTTCTTTAAACAAGAAATACGTCAAATAAAAATAAAAAAATTGATAAAAATTTTCGTAATCTATGATATCATTTTTCTCACTTAAAAGGTATTGTAAGACGAGTTACTATTTTAATATAAAAATCGTTATCAGAACACAAAAAAACATTGCTCATTTCACCTTCTATTATTAAAAAAAATTGTACTCTCTATATCTAATAAAATTGAAGTCTCTGTATGTAATAACGAATAAAATGTTCACACATGTATACATTTATTTGCGTTTCTGATAACGATTTCTGTCTGTCTGTCTGTCCGTACGTCTGTCCGCAAAACTGCATATGTTTCGGGTAAACTCTCGAACGACTGGACCGATTTTAATGGGACTTTAGGTTGCAACCGAACATATTATAAGCTACTTTTTTAAATTCGAAAGAAGTCGAAGGCGACCTCAAGTATCTACTACTATCCAAATAATGATGCTCATTTCAACATTCTATCTGTGGATTTCGACGTTTCATAGAACTTTATCCTAGAATTTCAAGGTGATGAGCTCTAAAAATACTTTAAACAAACATACAAATCAATTGTACATATATATTATGAAGTCATAGTATTGATGTATGTTATTATAACAATTTTATTATCTGGTATATAATTACGACTAATGGCTAGATTGTTACAATGTATCAGGTCGGGGGCTATCGGAGCGAACGCTCAGTAATTATGAAATAGAACTCCGCGGAGGTTAAATGTCGTACAGATAATGACAGAATAAGTTTTTAATTACTGTGACAGATGACGTTTAACGCGGTAAACGCACAGATAATGTAAACTTATTCAACAATTAATACGGATTACTTTTTTTATTCGTGAAATATATATATATATACTAAAATATTAAAATAACGACTAAACATATGCTGTAGGGTAAATGTAAGGGTTTTGAGGAACGACAACATTTTTTTAAAAATATAATAAAAAACAAGAAAACCGTCCAATAGAAATAAGAAAGAACTTATAAAACAAACTATTTTTACACCTATGACTCAAATGGGACAAACCATTTGAGCTAGAGAAGAGCGTCAGTGGCTCAAGGGTTAAGCACTTGTAATCTGCAGGTCTTGGGTTTGTTTCAGTTTTTTTTTTTTTTTTTGATTTCTGATTGACATATTATGTATATTTATCCTGCACCTGCATATATTTGCGAAGAAATTCAAAGAAATGTTTGAAGTCTGACCCGCACTGGACCAGCGTGGTTGACTATGGCCTAGTCACTCCTAACTTAAAGTAGGCTCCGAGCTGATGATGATAATGACTTAGACTAAACATTAAAACGTACTTATTTACACTTAAAAAAAGTAAATAAAATCAATATTCGTTTTGCTATAGGTAAAACAAAATTTAAAAAAATTTTAAAACACGAAAGGCGTATAACATTTCAACATATTGTCAGAACGTGCAATTAACACACACATGTACCTGCACACTCACACATGCAAACTACAAGTCAATACACGATGGTCGAAACAAGGTGACCCCTCGCATTAGCCGGTACAAATTAATTAAACTGACAACTTTACGATTTTTTAAATTATAAATAGACATCGTAATACGAATTAACTTCTTTTAATTTTTATAAATTAATTATATTAAGATTAAAAAATGTATAATTAATTGGTTTTAAATTAGTTTTGATTTTTATTGATCGTGATTAAGATTAACAATAAAAAATAACATTATAATGCTTACAATATTCTTGTAAATTCAAATGTTTATTGGCATAATGCATAAATTAAAAAATGGCACATTGCTATCTATTTCTCGGTACATTATAAAATCAATACTCAAGAAATTTAATAGGGTTGTCGCCATTTTAATATATTTTTTTATCTTATTTTTATAATATTTAATACACCTTATTAAAAACTATTTAAGATATGAAAATATGAACTTTTCGTCACATTTTATATTCATTATATTATAACTCAATTTCTTCGTGCCGTAAATAAAGGTACAAACTACAACCCAGAAGGAAAAGAAAGCACGCGAAGTCACAGGCAACAGTTTGTTTTTTTTTTTATAAAAGATTGTTTGATCAATATTTATGACCTAAAAGAGAAATAATTTTAAAAACATAATAACCGGTATGTATGCTATTTTTAGATGTTTAAATGCAGAAAAAAGAATAACCTCTGCCTTTCTTTTAATACCGGCTGTCTTTGTAACTTGTGCCTCGAATAAAAAAAAAGATACGAAAAGGCGGTGTTAAATGTCAAAAAATGACTTTCTTTTTTTTTAGAATGATAAAAGCGCCGTCAAGGTTTCTGAACGCGTCCACAGATAATACTTATCTTAATTGCCTCGTGTTTTTGGATAAGCTACTTACTCGTATATTGCGCGAAAAGAAACTTTAATCTTTGTTCTACGTACATTTTGTTTTGGAAACTTCGAGATAACAACATTGTAATACGATATTCATTAATTGTTTATTTATTTTAGCAATTTATGGATTTAATTATGTATGATAAGTTTTTGTAGATGATAATTAAGTTGAATTATTTTCAACAAAACTTTAAAGTTTCTGTAGTTTAAAAAATATTTTAACCAATAACACACCTCATAAAATATGTTTTAACTAGGCCACAAACAAATCTCTATGTTTATTTAATTAGCAATAATCTCTAATTCGTTTATAACATTAGGAATAAATTGTGCATTAACATTTTGATTTCCAATAATAATAATAAAACATAAAAAGAAACAAAACGTTAATTGTATACAAGATTAGTTGCCGGCGGCATTAAGTTATGGGCGCTTTATAGGGTAAAGGCGGGATAGTTGCCCCACTTTTTGGAATATACTCCTAATTTAAAAAATATTAATTTTATATAAATAGTGTTTATTAATATAGCTAGTTTAATTCTTTATCTTTTACTATGATTTGTCTTTTTGGGCCTATAAATGACAGATTTTGCAGATTTTAGCTTTTTGTGGACCTCAATTTTTGAGGATAGATGCCTTCCCGTATGGATAGTTGCCCCACCATGAAAATACTAACAAGGATAGATGCCTGCGGCGCGGGATACATGCCCTTCATACTTTAAAATTATAATATTTATAACATTTTATTTGTGTCTTTGTCTTTTTTATTTATAATGAAAAGCATCTTGCAGTTTTTAAAATCTTTTAATTGTCATCTTTACAATTTAATTCTAATTATGAGATCAAATAAAATTATCATAATAAATTTCTAACATCATTTGTTCAACAAAAACAGAAATTCTAAATTCTTATTATAACTTATTAATTATTAAGTTTCAACACGCGTATTCATAAAAGCCTTTACTTAAAAAAATTAAAATACACAAAAAAATCTTCATCTTGTAATTCTACTGAAATGATACTTAACCGGATAGAGCTTTTAGTTTTCCACATCTTGAGCAATAATTTCTGAAGAATGTATGCAGTTCGTATTGAGACTTCGTATGTTTATAATTTTCAAAACATTCTGTGCAGTTATCTTTGTTTGTATCTTTAGGCTTATGCTGTCCATCTTTTTTAGTTCTCTTTACCGGCAAGCAACCTTTAGTTTTCTTCCCCTTAATTTGTATTTTTGTCCAATTCCTCGAAAGCTGACTGTAATTGTTCTCTAGTCCAAGAACATACTCGAGCTCGGACTCCTTCCTTTCTTTTGTATTTTCGTGGCATAGTTCTGCTACAATCAGTAAAAAGTCTAAATATAAATATACATAAACACATATAAAATATAATAGAACATAAAAATATGTTCAAAGCGCATTCAGTACAACTTGGTGAATGGAGTGATAGATGCCCCTAGGGGCACCTATACCGCGGAAAATCAGGGCATCTATCCTTTTTGATAGGGATAGATGCCCAAGTAGTTTTTTAATAAATAAAAAACAAAAGAGCTACTATTTCCATCTAGATGCATACTTGATGAATCAGTATATTGACGTAATAAAAAATATAACGGAATTAATAACTACTTATAAAGATATACAACAGCAAATACTTACCTTTAAAACTTTGACGTGTTTGTTAAGTTCGCCGCGGACATAAATCCACAAATAAGCGAAATGCATCTTCACCGCACCACGGCCCATTGCTAACTAAGGTGCAGGGTACCTGCGGCTCTTAGTTATACTATTGATTTTTAGTCGCGAGTTTGGGAAGTTAGGTTTTATGAAAATGAGGCATCTATCCCACTGAGGCATCTATCTCGCCTTTACCCTAATTACTATTATAATATTTAATAAGTAAAACTAGTGTGATAAATACCTATATTAAATCAATTATTATCTTATGACTACATTTGAGATAGAATATCAAAACATTAATTTATCAGAATTTTCTTTCATTTATTAATACAGTTAAGAAAAAAATACTTAAATTCAAGTGAATTTTTCACGGCAAAGATTTTTGTGCATTTATTTCGTTCGTTAATTTTCAAGGCCTATTTTATTATTATTAAATTATTTCATAGAATTTCATTGAAAAACAATTAAACGTTTTCTTTAATATTTTATTTTTTAATTTTTGTTATATTATTGTAAGAAAAATTTCTACATTTATAAGTAAGTGAAGCAAAAAGTATGTTAAAAAACCTTTGCTTTACAGTTTTAAGTTGTCAAAGCTTATTTCTAACTCTTACCTCCAGGGAACCTGTGGGGGAATATCCTGCCGTGCCTGTTGATGAGCCAGGGGTAGAGCTGGTAGGACTCGCGAGGCACGGGCGCGGCGGGATGGTGCGGCGGGTGCGGCGGCAACGGCGCACCGAAGCCCTGCTGCTGGTGCGCGAGCGCGGCTGCTAACGCAGCACCCTGGAAGTGCGCCAGGAACTGCTGGTGGTGGCTCTGCGCCTCCAGATACGGCAGCCTCTTCAGCTCCGGCGCTGGAAACACCGCCGGCAGCGCGCTCGGCCGCACCAACGGCCGCGGTGAGGGGCTGCGCGGTGAGGCCAGAGGCGACGGCGAGCCCGGGCTGCCCGGAGACGGAGACGCCGCCCGCGGCCGCTCCGACCCTCCCACTATACTGTCTATACTGAAGCCGATCTTCGGCTTCGATGGCACCGCCACCACAGGGGTCGGTGCGAGAGGCATCATGCTTCACCGCAATAGTACCGTCACAAAATTACACCGAATCGAGATCACATGTGCACACACAATCCATTTTCGTGACGCGAGCGCGCGATACGAACGCCAGGGCGGCGCACGGCCGAATGAGCCGGTCCAGTCTCCCCGACGTCGGTCGCGCGGGAAAAAAAACGACGAACATGGACTCCCGACTTCCTATTGGCCGAGGAAACCCTAGGGGGGTCGGCTAAATGTCGCCTCGGCGTTCTTTATTTGAATACTTGCGCTGTGATTGGTCGACTGGGGTGTTAAGGTGGAATTTGAATTTGGAACGCTTTAGAAGTGGGCGGCTCGGCACGCCGCTCTCGGCTTGCAACCGGCTGGATGGCGAGTCGGCTCGAGTTCGTCTCTATCGCTCGGGGTGGATGTGCTTTCGAATTTCGTCGGTTGTGATTCAATTAAGGCGCTATTGGGTGGGTTAACGCGTCGATGGTCTCTTTTGTTTTTTCTCTGCCGCGCCGTGCCGGGCGAAGGCGCGTCGATTTCTGCCACGAACCGAGTAATACTTTTTAATTAACTCCGATGCTTTATTAGCTTAATGCCGCGAGATAAAGGTGCGTTCGAATAGAAAATAAATCGATTTCAAATCGTATTGAAATACGTTGCAGCGTTCGTAATTATTTTTGTCGTTAAAATAATTGGCGGCCAATTGTTTTGCAAAGTTGCGGAATTTAATTTTAATAAAACGCGATAAGATTTGAATTTCACGCAAATTTTCCGCCATTACAAACTAAACTGTGTTTGGTAAATACTTTGATTTTTTTTTAATTAAATTTCTTATGCTTATGATTGTAGGCGGGATTGATTTTTCCATTAAAATCAACAAAAGCTTATCATTTATTGATAGCCATGCTATTTTTATTCCACCATTTTGTTTTATATGCCAACTTTGTTAATATTTTCTGATTGAATATTATCAACTTGTAGCATTTCGTTTACATTGAATAAACATTTATAAGTTGAAGTAACATTATCTTAAAATCAAACAAATAATTACAAAATTAAAAAACAACTTGATTTATTATATTTTAAACAAACATTAAAGTCTAATTTAAGTTATATCAACAAAAACGCATCTGTAGTTCCTTTGGTCATTGGACGTAGGATCTAAATTAAGGCGCAATTACATTAGTCGATAATTCAGTAGTTATGCATTCAGTGAATCTCCATATACGAGCTAACGACTAATAAAAATGATCGGTCGTGTAAAACAAGAGTCGTGCAGGGCCTCAGTTAACGCGTAAAACGCTCGGTTAAGAAAAATAATGCCTCGCCCAACGCATGCGGGCACTAACGACTTATGAAAACGATTCTCGCATGCGTGGCATCTCTCGCATATTGAAACTGCATCCTTAGGCGATCGGCTATTGTTTTGTTCCTTCTCCTATAAAAAAAAAACAAAGAGCTATCTAGTTCTAGTGCTTTACCGGTCAATATTGGCCTTAGTATCACGGCCGGGGCGTGAGACAGACGTGACTTCATTTGAATATCTGAACACAGGCTCTGTTTCCACGATTCTTATCTAATTATCTCTGTTTTTAAGGCTGGTTTCCACGGTAACTACATTCTGTTTCTCTTACGTTTACATTTCTTCGAACAGCAAATGAGTGGACCAATTTGCCGGTGTCAGTGTTTCCGTCAACATACAAAATCAGGGCTTTCATGTGACGATATCGCCAAAATAAATTACGGTATATTTGCAAGAAAATCGTGTACCAAAATCTACAATTCATCTTTCTAATGTTAATTTAAAAAAATATAGAAAAATTAAATTGTTTAAACTTTCGTGAGACATCATAATTAATTAATTAAGAAACTAGTCGATGCCGCCACCGGACGATCAAAACGTGAGTTAAGCCGTTTCTTAATTAATTAAATATAGAAAAAGGTGCAAATTACAAAATTGTAGGGTAGGATTATTTACATAGCCATCTTAAATGACTTACTTAACCAGCGCTTTGCAACTTACGATTCACTTCAATACACGTGGAACGTAATCGTGTTCAAGCTCTCTTTAATTCATCATAAAAAATATTTAAAAAAAACTACTAATACAATAATGCTTATATTCTTCTTTCTGTTTTGAACTACGTGACGAACATTGCTAGGCATATGTCTCCAAAGTTCGCTACAATGATCGGACCTATGCCATCCAGGATACTCTCGCAACCTTGACAGGATCATCGGACTATGTTGCGAGAGGTTTGCCCTAGCTTCAATCTTTCTTTTCATGCTTATATATTCCACTAAAGAAATAAAACTAATCAAGTTACTACAAATATTTACTTTTAGATTAACAAAAAGATTACAAACTGACAATACTATAAATACCGTTAATTTTTTTTAGTTGTAAAGATATTTAATCTCTATTATTTCTTTATTAAAAGATAAACATTTTTAATCTGTTGTTAATCTGTTTGAAGTACACATCCCTCTTGGATGCAGTGCGACAGACTTAAGTGACGCCTTAAAAAGTTTTATCGCCTTACTTCTGTCATAAAATAAGTAAACTTTAAAAAATAGTACAACAGTTTACTTAGGAACAGTTGATTTATAGAAAATACTAGCTGTCGCCCGCAACTTCGTTCGCGTCAAACGACATCTGTGTCAAATTTCATCAAGATCCATTGAGCCGTTCCGGAGATACCTTCAAACAAACATCCATCTAAACATTCTCATCTATATCTATCTATATATCTATATATATAAAAGAAAGTTGTGTTAGTTACACTATTTATAACTCAAGAACGGCTGAATCGATTTGACTGAAAATTGGTGGACAGGTAGCTTAGAACCAGGAAACGGACATAGGATAATTTTTACCCCGTTTTCTATTTTTTATTCCGCGCGGACGGAGTCGCGGGTAAAAGCTAGTTTATGATATAAGTAAGATAATAATAATTAAAATTGATTATAATAAATGTAAAACTTAATTAAATCAGTATAGAGATTTCTTCTAGACAAATAACTTGTTGAATATGAATAACTTCCCGGTAACATTTGTAACAACTAAGTTATTTATTACTTTCATTTATTAAACATTCCATACTATATTAAATCGTGTTTGTAATTGTTTATGCATTAACTTGATTTATATAACTTAAGTTCATTTTATACTTCTAGTTATAACTTAACTAAATTGCATATGCTTTGAATTTAATCATGTTACGTGTTTAATAACGAATTATTAATATTTTCAAAATTTATTCACATTAATTTAATAAAATACTATATACTATGTATTATGCGCTTAAGCGTAATTAAAAATAGTTATACATATAGCCTTTATGCTATTTCAAGCTGTAATCTATGTATATTCCAAATTCCGTATAAATCCGTTAAGCCGTTCTAGAGTTCCGTGATAAAATCCATACATCCGATCTTTCGCAATTAATGTTGTTGAATGTTACAAAAAGAATAGTTAATATTTCTTTGTACTGATGTTATAGCAATATAAAGATACATTTCCACTGCTTTTCTTTGTTAACAGTGATAGACGCCAGCAACATCTGTTGCATGAATGGGTCGGCTCGACCAGTGCAACTACCACACAGAAGACATGCGTCAAGTAGAAGTGTAATGAGTGTCCGCGTCGGAGGCTTAATTTTAGTCCACGTTCTCTTCCCACTCTTTTATTATAAGGAAATTATGGGAAGAGGAAGTAAATTTTGCAGAGCAGGAGACGTACAGGACAGGAAATCCTCTTTCTATGCGTCCCCCGTTGATTGAAGGTAGAAAACGCATCGCCATTTCTACGAATTCAGGTAACCGCTTCCTCGTTTGCGAACTTATAATTTAAAAACAAATAACTAAAGATTACTCTAAAGTTATAGCAAATTATATTTTCACTTTATTTACTCGTTCAATATTAAAATTTCTTATGAATATGCAATAACATTCGTGTGGTCTTGAAGTCTAACTTGTTTTGTAGAGCTTCATCTAATGTCAGCTTCACGATCTACGATTTATCAATGTTAGGTGGACAGGACTACGATGTTAGTAAATTAAAAGCAAACTGTTTTATTATTCAACTAGCTGTCGACCGCGACTCCGTCACTGCAGAAATAAAAATAAGTACCTAGCCTATACGGGAACATACCCATACTACGTGACCTATTTTTTAAGATTTTTCGACCCCTCCCTCCCTTCGGTGACCATTCGTAGTATATGCCAAGACCCCCCCCCTCCCCCTTTAGTTTTCACGTAGTAATTCATAATTATGATTTTTACTCATTTCACAGGCAAAATTAGAAAAAAAAATAATTTGACTCATACTCGTCTTTATTGCATAAGACTGCAATAAAGACGACTTCCAAAACACATAAAACTTCTTGTAGCCTCCTGAATAGAATCCGCAGAGGTCGCACGCGAGACAGGTTGTCCACTGCACCACCATGCACCAACTGTGAGTTTACAAAGCGCTAAACACCGCGCTATATTCGAATATAGGTCGAAAAAATACGAGATTTCTCTCATTAAAATCGACTACGTGACAAAAAGCTGAACCACCCCCCCCCCCCCTCCCGTGACTGACCGTAGTATTTTAAAGACTCCGCCCCCCCCTTAACGGGTCACGTAGTATGGGTACGTTCCCTAATATACCCGTGTCCCGCGTGAATCAGGTACATTCCCGTCAAAGTCGGTCCAGTTATTCCGGAGTTTAATCGGAACAAACCGGACATACAGACAGACAGAGAATAAAAAAAATAGTATTTATTGATCAGGTATGTAAATAAATCATGTATACGAAATATATATATATAAATCTTACTAATATTATAAATGCGAATGTTTGTATGTAACGTATACAACGGATATTGTTGAAATTTGGCACAGATGTACATAGTCTGGAAAAACACAAGCTACTTATTAAGTTATTCTTAATTCCGCACAGACGGGAACGTGGGCGACAGCTAGTTCATATCTTTAATTTCCATACAATGTTATAATGTACGTTAGCAAAAATCCTGAGTTTATATTTTACATAAGTATTTATATGGGACATAAAAAAACTAACACAAAACAAATGAGTGATTTAAAATCAAAACACATAACATATAAAAGGTTTATTCTTATTGTTTTGTATGTAAAGGTGATGTCATTAAAACGCTTTGTACTTATAAAATAAACCAATAGCTTACATACGTATAAAAATCAAAATATATAGAAGTTAATCTTTATTTCTCTTCACGCATCACGCGTCAATAGATGGAACTAGTTAGTAATGTTCTTGTTTATGAAGAAACTAGCTGTCGCCTGAGACTCCGTCCGCGAGGAATTAAAAAAAAACATAATAAATAGCCTATGTATCCTACCAGACTATGTTCTACATGTGTGCAATTCATCAAGATCCGTAGAACCGTTCCGGAGATACTTTCAAATAAACATCCATCCATTTAAACATTCGTATGTTATAATGTTAGTAAGATTAAAAAATTTGAGAGGACATTTTTATTTAGTTACTAGCTGTCGGCCGCGACTCCGTCCGCGCGCAGTTAAAAAAAAATGAAAAATAGATGTTGGTCGATTCTCAGACCTACTGAATATGCTCACAAAATTTCATGAGAATCGGTCAAGCCGTTTCGGAGGAGTACGGTGACGAATACTGTGACACGAGAATTTTATATTTTAGATTAAATAGGCTTTGTCGTAATGCGACCTTACAGCTAAATAAGCCTGCCAATTAAAAATACATCCAAACATCTGCATTTTCTTAACATATATCAGTCAAACATTATCCCCCCTATGGCCTTGTCCGTAGACTTAAGTCATAGTGTTTATCTGACAGAGAGCGGAACATTTGAATTCAACATAGTGAAAATAGAAGAAAATCTGTTAGCTAATATTAGTATAGGTACAAACTGTATAAATTAAAACCACCAGCATGGCAGCCAAAAATGCTTTTTAATCTTTGTTAAATCAATAATATTAAACTATATTACACTAAAATTTTATAAAACTGTAATTACTACATTCCGTTGTTAACTTCCCGCACGCTATTCTCCAACTATTTTTCCAACCTATCTTTTTCTTTTACAAACGGCAAAGGTCTTGGTGGCCAGTATGCCACCTCTTTGGTAGAACGCAAACTCCTTGTCTGCAAAAGAGATGGGATATACCTATAACTCTTCACTCAACACACACACTTCTTTGTATCACAGGATCGTAACAATCACGGCTTATTTTTGAATGTGTTTTTAATAAAAAGTTCTATTACGTTACGCTTTAGGCTATATTTTCACGCTATTAAACTTAGGGGATGAGTAAATTGAAAAAAAATGTTATGCGTGAAGGGGACAAAAATTGCAAACCAATAGCAGCTAAGATAGATGGTTGCCATGGTAACGTTACAGCCGAAACCGAAGTGAATAGGGATTGCAATCCGGAAAAACGGATCCGGTAATCCGGCGGATCCGGCATCATTTAATGGTTACCGGATCCGGTACCAATATACCGGATCCGAAGACCGGATCCGGTGCTAGCAGTTTGTGGGAAAATAATATAGTTGTTGCATGAGTAGGTACTTTAAATGTGTTGTGCGTATATATTTGCAGCTCTATTAGAAGTCGTAAAAACCACGAAAGTTTAAAGTTATATATCTATTAGAAGTCGTTTAGCTGATGACACAACAATATTTGTTTTCTACGATCTTATTTTCAAAATCAATATTGATTTTCTTTTAATTCTTGTATTTTTAAACAATTATTAACTTAAAATAATTATTTATCGTAATTTGATTAAACTAAAGAGTTCTAAACTCATTATTGTGATAATTTTTGCCATTCATTCGATCGACAGATTCATCAAATCATGATGGTATCTGTCATAATCATAAATACCTATAAGACTTGTTTGTTAGCATTCTCAAATACTTTAATAATGATTTTGATCTAATTTCAGTTAATTACGTAAGGTTAATTGTATCTATTAGATATTATAGTTACTTGATAATTAATATTGTTACTTATAAATTGATCTATCTGTGAAAGTGAAATCTAGAAAGACTAAGCTACTCGTTACGTCGTAAAATTATTACTAGTTACCTACACTACTAAATTTTAATTGTTTTCTTGTTGTCTATTTGTCTTAATATTGGTTAGGAAATAAAGTCGATTTTATATATTTGTGATTTATTTTTTATAAACTACCTACATATAAGTGCAGTGACACTTGATTAACTTACTTATTGTACTAAAAACCGAAAATCATCTTGATTTAATCAATCCGGTCGGATCCGGCCGGATTGATGGGAATCCGGTCGTATCCGGCCGGACTGAAAATGACGCCGGATTGCAATCACTAGAAGTGAAACAAAATCGGTGTTCCATTTTCATATCTATCGCATTATATTTTACATCGTCCCGATTCGCTTTCGCGTCAATGTGTTAGATGCCTAATACTTCGGAATGTATAAAAAAGTCTACATGTATTTATCAACTATATGTGTCAACTGTGGCCCTAGCATGAATATTTGCGACCATCGCTAACATATCGTCATCGTATGTGTACGAGTATAATGTTATTCTTTTGAATATTGATTTTTATAGCTTCGTTGAAAATGTATGAGGTAACTAAATTGATACTACGTGAGTACAATAACATAAAAGTACTATATTTGTTAATTTGCTGTGCAATGTAATGACGTCAGTTTTTTACACCGTACAACAAACTTATGACGTCATAGGAAATACGCGTTATTTTTTATGTATGAGTTGTAGAGTGTAAATGTATGAGTGTAAATATTATATATGTATTAAAAATACTTTTTTGTCGATGATTTCTACGAAAACATTAGGCAGAGACACACCATTAGTGCATAATGTTTTAAACGAAATTTTGTAATCGACGACTTACAACGCCATCTAGAATACACAAACGTGACTTATTTCATTTCAAAATTTGTATCTTAAAGTTGTTAAGAGATGTCGCTACTCTAACTTCTAATCAATGATATTATATATCCTTGAAATATTTTTTTATTCTTTTAAAATTAACCTTACATTTTATATTTGATACAAAAATCTTCTTTCATTATTAGTCAAGTGTTTGTTGTTCACACGCGTTTGTTTTATTTTTACTAAAACAATTTGCTGAACTTGAATTTACTGATATGCAATCTTTGATATAACATTTGACTCCAAAATGAGTGGCTGAAAAGAAAAAAGTAATTTTAAAGTACTTCATTTTGGAGGCAAATTTTAAAAAAGGAACATTGGAATTACGAATTGGATATTACAATCGATATTTCATACTACATCTGCGCGTACAGTCAACCGCGACTTAAAGCCCAAAACATAAATTGCCGAGTTAAAAGTGTAACGGGAACTTAATGGGACGTACTGCAGCAACGGGGGAACATATCGATCAAATATTTATATTTCACTTCAATCTAAACCAAAATTGAGTACACAAAGCAACGTCAAATTACATTTAATTATATTCACTTTTTAATTACATATATGTTTTGTGAAAAAGTTTAATTATATTTATTTGTCATTGGTGAATAACATATTACAGGTTGGGATTGAAACTACAAAATAGAGTTCCTCCATCACGAGTCATTTAATTATATCGACGCTGGAAAGCATAAATGCTGTAACCCTTGAAATCGCGAATATGTTTTTCACACGTTAATAATTTCAACCATTATCAAACGATAATGATTTTATTATAGGTTAGCACAAACTACACAACATTGCTAAATACCGCATGCTTGTAGGCGTATCAGCTCACGAGTTATCATTTTTTGGCTCTCCTGTAAAGTTCATACTTTCGGGGTTACAGCGTTTACGTTTTCCAGCGTCGATATATAACATTGCACCTTGTTTAATATAAGTTGACTATGATACAATTAATTACATAAATAAAATATTCATTCTTATAATTTTTTCATTTAGTAAAATTTATTTTTCCTTGAATTGAAAAATGAATTATTTATCATACATTATCGATATTTATCACATCACTAAAGGAATCAATCATAAAAGTGTCGTTGTAGAACAATGGCGGCGCGTGTGGCCGCCCGCGCTGTGTGCGGCCGCGCAACGATACATTAGCATTGCTACATTTAGCTAATATGTGTACAAGATATCGATATTTTTGATTTAATTTATAACATCTGTTATTCACTACAATATCATGCGTGTTAATATACTAGTTTATTTATTACGATAAATAATTGTGAAAGAAACATTGAAAAATGAACACACAATATTTTTTTAGAGAACACGTTAAAAGACAAAAGTAACCATTGCACAAGTCCATGTGTGGCAGTAATTCTACCAGATATTATTTTTAATAATTAAAAATGTACAATTTATTCGATTCAATAACCCACCTTGACCTTAAATTTTGATAATAATATTAAAGTATTTTCATTATCAACAATATAAATTCCTATATTAATGCTTTCGAGGTGTTACTAAAGAATTTACTGATATTATCATCAGGTATGAATATCGCGACAGTTGTGCCTTGTGAAATAACCTAAAATAATATATTATTATTCGAATTTAGTCCTTATTGTAAGTGAATAAGATCTGATTTGGCTATTTAAACATTCTGTCGCGTGTAGACAACCTAATCTAAATATCCTAATTACTAACTCGACACATAACGCAAATAGCTTTATTCAAATGGTGGCAACTCATGGCCAGTATTGTTAGAAAATAGTACGAAATTCAAAAAACAAAAATTTTTTTTTAATTGTTTGTCACAGACAACAGTCTCGTGTGACACGTCATTACTACTTCAATATACTTTTATTTAAAGTTCTAATAATACTACATAAAAAAATTAAGAATTTCTAAAAGTTTTTTTTAGTCTTATCGTTATTATTTTATTAAGTGAAGACACGAAGGAGTCTCAAATAAGATTTAAATTTAAAGAGTCTTTTATATTTCGTAATTCCTAATCTTATTTAAACTACTCAATCAAAACGTGATTGTTCTAAATTACTGAATTATAATCACATCATTAAATATAATTTTTACGGAGTTTTGAAAGTGAGTCTAAACTAATTTTAAACGTGTAAAAAATTAAATTTCCTAAATCAATCGATTTGTCAACTATCATATTTTCAACATCGATATCGATCCAAAACGCTTCCCGCCATTTTTCCCGCCAATCTGTTAAACATGGCATTTACGATCGAACGCGCGCGTTTTAATGCCGGCGGATTAATTTAATATTTTGTAATTACTGCCCGCACCGTCGGAAGTTAAACTTAATTAGAAAATGTTTTCTTACTAAACTATGTTTAGTGTTAACGTAATGTTAACGATGTTTAATCGAATTTTTTATACCGTGATTTATTTTCTTATAATTACGGATTTATTACTTTTTCATTGTAAATAAACTGCACCATAAATAATATATCAAAAATTATGACATAAATTATTTTTTTATATTTTAAATTTGACAAAGACCATCCAATGTTGCCAATCTAACACCAATTAATTGAAATTATTTAACAATTAAAATTAGGTCTATAGAATACTTAAGGTTTTAAATAAATGTACAACTTTTGTCTGGTAATACCTAATATTTGCATGGTATTTTATAAATTCATTATACAAATAGGATCAGATAATGTAGTCTACTGTAACTATCTTCAATTATAAACCCGCTCAGCGCTACGGGCGTACAAATAACGAACATCTTTTATCATCTTTCTGTTTGTTAATTCCTTTAATTACTTGTGAGCTAGTCCAAACCGTCAATTATTGTTTTAAAAATAAACTTTGAAAATGCCACAATACGAGTTCCGACTGCTTATTCTTAATTACTTATAAGTGAGACGTAACTCAAACGTTGAAAGTAGGTATTTAGTGAACTTATCTTTGAGTATAGACGTTGATGTATTGCTGGTGAAACGGAGCGTGTTTGTTTTTTTTTTAATGACCGCCGCGCCGGCGGCCGCGGACGCTCGGCCGTTCAGCCACACCGTGTAATTAGTTGGTTATAAAAACTTTAGGTAATTAATTGTGCTTTGTGAAGCCAAAACTGATGCGCTGTGCGCTTATAAATTGATATTAATCGTTGACATTTCATGACAAGATGTAATTGTGTTTAGATAAGCGAATTGGGATTTCTAAATATTAACGTTGAGCTCTTAATGGAAAATTCTTTAAAAACATTATTTGTTCATCTTTTTTTTCTATCGCCTCTTTCCGTATAATATTCGGATGATTCAAAAGCAAATCAGAAATGTAAATAATTTTTTTAACAACAAAAATTTGTTACATTTGTTTAAAAACCGCTGACTGTAAAAATAAGGACGAGTTTGCCTTTTTTACAAATGGTATCCTTAATTAGAAGTCATTAATATCGCCGTGGCGCACGGTATTGCGTGTGCAGGAATCGTTCCTCAAAGATTAATTAGCAATTCAAACAAATTTAACTAATAACAACTAAACGCAGTGTACGATTACGTTTGGTTGAAATAAAAATGTTGATTAACAAGTCGTTCATTTCTCTTTCTTTGTTGACAAAAATCGGTATTGCTCAACCAAATTAGATAACCGGTCGCTAAATGTGCCTGACCTTGGTTGGCACCCTTATGAGTGGATTAAAATCCATGGCTGTGTTTCAATTAGTTGTCGTTGATTTTGATCAGAGCGTCTGTGGCTCAGGGGTTAAGCATTTGACTTGCAATCTGCAGGTCATGGGTTCGAATCCCGCCATGTACCAATGTGTTTTTCGGTTTTCCATTTACATATGTATGCGACGTTCCTACGGTGAAGGAAAACATCAACCTGCAAATATCTGAGAAGAAATTCAATGATATGTGTAAAGTCAACCAACACGCACTGGGCCAGCGTGGTTGACTATGGCCTAGTCACCCGTAACTTGGGGTAGGCTCCGAGTCCCTCACTGGGGACGTATAGTGAGATGATGATGATTTTGATCATATCTATCTTAACACTAGATATTCGTCAGATCTCGATGCAGTCGGCTATGAAAGATTTATTTTAGACCCGACTTTCGAAGTCACTTTGGTACGAAAAGGTTGTGGAACGAAGTTTAGGTAGATTTTTAGTTGAAAGTTTTTTTTTTTTTTATTCTAAGGTTTTGTATTTTTTAGAAATACAAAAGAAATTTGAAAAAACCGTAGATTGTGTAAAAGAAATAAAATTAAAGTATTTAAAATAATCATCTAAAAGTATTGTATTAAAAATATAGGATAAAATAAATAAAGTCCTAATTTTATTTAAAAATTGATCACTCGACAAATATAAGTTTCACAATTACAGTCTTTGTAAATATATTCTATTTGTCAGTTTATCTTTTATATACTCTTTGGTTTATCAGTCACGACTTGTCAAACTGACAGTTGCCGTTCGTTCTTCGGTCTGTAAAGGGTTTTTCTTAATTTAAAAATCGTAATGTAATTCTAAAAACATGTTATTATTTATGAAAATGTGATATTTAATTTGATATTATGAGCTTAGTCTGTTGGATCTGTATGTATAAATTCATTTATTCATGTACAGAAGTATTAATTTAATGGGGCACCGGCTTAGCAGCTCAAAATGTCTCACAGTTTGTTTGGGACTAACATTTATTATGGGCTGCTTTTTAGCCTCGTTACCAATACAAAGCGGTGAGTATTGTTTATAAATATACTTAGAATATAAACCATATTAATTACTGTCTTATGCTTATTTTACTGTTCTATTCACTGAATTTTGTGGTGTTTTTTTCACTTAGTAGAATTTCATTGTTTATATATGTTTATAATTCTAAAACAGTTTTTCTAATAGAGAATTTTATATTTCAGAACAAGCACTCCAAAAGTCAATACACTACGAAATTCCATCACAAAAATATACGAAAAAGAAATTAGCACTAATCGTACCGTTCAGGGATCGTTTCGAAGAGCTGTTAGAATTTGTACCACATATGTACAAATTTCTCAACAAACAACAAATACCGTTCCACATATTTGTCATACAACAAAAAGATAACAACCGTTTTAATAGAGCTTCACTTATAAATGTTGGATTTTTATATACAAGAGATAAATATGACTATATTGGTATGCACGATGTTGATCTTTTACCTTTAAATGATAATTTAAAATATGATTATCCGTTATCCGGTCCATTGCATATATCATCACCACAAACTCATCCTAAGTACCACTATGACACTTTTATCGGTGGTATTTTGTTAATAAAAAAGGAGCATTACGAAATGGTGAACGGTATGTCAAATAATTATTGGGGATGGGGTTTGGAGGATGATGAGTTCTACGTAAGACTGAAGGATGCAGGATTAACAGTTATTAGACATGAAAATATTGATACTGGCACGGAAAATACTTTCAAGTAAGTGATTTTGAATCTTTTTTCTATTTTATTAAAGGAGTATCTATCTATCTATTCAGCCTCGTAATTCCCACTGCTGGTATAGGCCTCCTACAAAGATCGCCACAATGATCGGTATATGTTAAGTTATTTGTGGGTTTTTAACAACCTCTGGCCAAAGATAGGAGTATTTCGTAAGGGTATATTTTTCGAATCTTTTATTGTGTGTGCATTTAGAATTAACTAGCTTTTACCCGCGACTCCGTCCGCGCGGAATAAAAAAAAAGAAATAGAAAACGGGGTAAAAATTATCCTATGTCCGTTTCCTGGTTCTAAGCTACCTGCCCACCAATTTTCAGTCAAATCGATTCAGCCTTTCTTGAGTTATAAATAGTGTAACTAACACCACTTTCTTTTATATATATAAGATATAGAAGATGTGAATGTTTATATGGATGGATGTTTGTTAGAAGGTATCTTCGGAACGACTCAATGGATCTTGATGAAATTTGACACAGATGTAGAACATAGTCTGAAAGAACACATAGCCTATTTATTACGTTTGTTTTTAATTCCGCCCGGAGTCGCAGGCGACAGCTAGTGTTAAATAAAAATTAAACAAGTTTTTTTATTATTTGATAAAATTAATTATGCAAAAGTTTTATCTTAACCAACAAAATGATAATAGTAATACTGGTTTGACTGTTTTATAATGTCAATTAATTCCAAATGTTTAAAATGTTGTAATCCATTTAGTTGTTACTTTGAACAAATAAAATTACAAACTTCATGATAACATAAAATGTGTATTGCTTCAGAGAGTAAACAGTCTTGTGTACCAAATACCTATTCAATGATGTTTAATTGAAAATACAATAGTTTAATAATAGATAAATTTATTTTAGTTTAATGAGATAAAAATATATATTAATTCTAAGTGCACAAATAACAAAGTATTCGAAAAATATATCAATTATTACAATTTGATTAGTAATATATAAAAGTATAATTTTAATCCTCTTTCCCTTCCCACCCTTTTCTTATTAAGAAAGGTTGGAAAGGGGAAGTGGATTTGGCGGAAGAGAGGACGCTTAGGAAGGGCAAATATCCTCTTTTTGTGCGTCCCCTTCTCCGTTGATTAAAGGTAGGCAACGCATCTGCATTTACGGATGTCTATGGGCAACGATCGCCTCGCTATTGTGGCGAATCCAGGTGACCGTTTGCTCGTTTGCCACCTTATGATATTAAAAAAAAGTTATAAAATCTATCTAATTAAACAAAATCTCAAATATCCTTACGATGTATTCCTATCCTTAGCTAGAGGTCGTTAAAATTCCCCAAATAACGTAATACAATGTCCGAATAACTTCATGTCAAATGTAAAACGGAATTCATAGATACCATTGGAATTGCTGAAATTATAACAAAATAACGGTTGAATTTCGTTAATGAATATCATTAAAATACTAAGGCGAAGGTTTGAGATATTACAATACGAAAATATTAATGTAAGTCGTATGAAAGGATAAAAATTGAATAAAGGAAAACGCGCGAAAAATAATGCCCTACCTTTATCAGTTGTGTACAATTTCATAAACTTTATGTTATTTTTTACCGCTTATATTTGTCGTATTTCGCACCAGTTTTAAATAAATAAAATCGCTAGAAATAGCAGGATTACAACAAATGAGAAGCGTTGAAATGACATTGTTGTTTTTTTTTAAAGTGTAAAAATAAGGCAAAGGTTCACATCCAATTAGGATCATAAAAAAATCAAAATGTTATTTATCAGTTTTTGTTCCGACACTCCTCGAATGTCAATTGATAATATTTATTACAATAATCTAGTTATATTTTTGGACTTTATGTAATTTTTTTATCGAGATTAAATGATAAAACGCTATTATCTAATATTAGGTTTCTAGTGGGTTTCCACTCGCGAAACATTTGTAAAGAAACATTGTTATATATTTTCACGAGTCTCGAGACTACCCTAATTTAAACGAGGCCTTAGTCGACCACGCTTGCTATTTGATTGACTACAGATTAGAATTTCTTCGCAAATATGCAGGATATGTCTCGATGTTTTCCTTCACAATAAGAACTAATTTATTTGAAATTATCACAGTGCTCTATAGACGGATAGTTCTTTGCTTAGAAACGACAATTTTTGCTTACACGTAACATGTTGATATTCCTGACAGTTAATACTGTTCTTATTATTATCTATACTATCTCTTTATCAGTGCCAAAATGGCGATAATCAAATAGGAACAAAATATCATGGTTTATAGCCTGTCCATTTAATAGACGTCGGAGGAAATAATTTTTTTTTTTTGTTTCAGACACATACACGATAAGACATACAGAAAGCGAGATATGAGGAAGTGCTTTAATCAAAGAGAGGTAACACGACGTAGGGACAGAGTGACAGGTTTGCATAGCGTCGACTATGACATTGACAAGATTCATAATGTGACCATAGATTCGTTACCTATCACCGTTGTGAATGTACGACTTATATGCAATAAAACATTAACTCCATGGTGCCAGTGTAATGAACCAGTTAAAACGAAGAAAAGCTAGTCAATAATATCAGAGATTTACGAACTTTTATCACGTAGATACCCTTCTTTGTGCAACATTTCTTCTTCAAATTGTGAACCCTCCAATTCCCACCTTCGTACACCACAGATGGGGACTTCAGAGAATCCCTTTTGGGACTCAGAAGACAGGGGTAAAGTGGAAGCAATTTGCGTTTCGTTTGACGAGAGTGCGTGCCGGAGACTTAATTTTAGTCCCCTTTCTCTTCCCACCCTTTTCTTATAAGGAAAATATGGGATAGGGAAGTGGATTTGACGGTGGAGGCACATAGGGAGGGGATATATAATTTTTGTGTTCCCCTCCTCTGTCGATTAAAGACAAGTAACGCATGTGCAATTGCGAATATCTATGGGCATCTTCGCTATTTAGGCTAATTCATTGCTCGTTTGATTTTTTTATATCAAATGGTGGCAAACTAGCTAACGACCGCCTGAATTCGCCAAAGTAGCGAAATACATCTGCCCATAGACATTGCAAATGCAGATGCGTTGCCTACGTTTCATCAACGGAGAAGGGGACGCACAAATATCCTCTATATTTGAGTCCCCTCTTCCGCCAAATTTTGATACTTCTTGATACTTGTTTTTCTTTTTGAGTGTCGACATCGAAGTGGTTAGCTGTTATTTATACAGATTGTGTGTGTGTGTGTTTGTATGAAAACATTTTATGTACATTTCAGATTTTTTATCTGAAAGACGAATTTATTTAAATTAGGTTATCATTTATTTCGGAAACATGTTTGTTTTGAAATATAATTTTTTTATTTGTAAAATGAATTTTGTAATTTATCATGAGAAATAGATTGCGTATTTTGTTATCTAAAATCTTGTGGTTTGATTGCGTTCTATTTGTCTAATCTGTCTTATCACTGTCTCGTACACTTTGGTAGATTTTTTATATCTCCTATGTCCCATAATCTTACTACTTACTAATATTATAAACTAGTTTTTACCCGCGATTTCGTCCGCGCGGAATAAAAAAAAATGCACACAAGATAAAAAAGTTCCTATGTCTGTCTCCTAGTTCTAAGCTACCTCCCCATCAATTTTCAGCTAAATCAGTTCGACCGATCTTGAGTTATAAATAGTGTAACTAACACAACTTTCATTTATGTATATAAAATTCGAATGTTTCGATGGATGGATATTTGAAAGTATCTCCGAAACGACTCAACGGATCTTGATGAAATTTGTCACAGATGTAGAACATATAGGGAACTTATAAAGTTTTTTTAATTCCGCGTGGATGGAGTCGCGTGCCACAGTTAGTATCTAAATAAAACACGTCACATTGAGATTGAATTCGTTCTACATTCTACAATTTGCCTAGAAAAATAACAAACGAGCGGCATCCAAGATTTGTAGGTGTTTTTACGAAGCAATATCGAAATTGTTTTTAAATATAGATCTTTTATAAGAATTTTAAAGTTTACATTTTTAATGTACTCAATTCATATTTGTACAGTAACATAGTTGTAAGTTAAAATAAGCTGTTATTTAATTAAACCGTTATTAATAAATTGTTTTTAATTTAACAAATACTGTTTTTTTTTCTAGAATTTCTTATATAAATAGTCGTAGAGTATTATTAATAAAAATATATATATAAAAAAAGGTTGGTAATCTTAAAAATATAAACTTTAGACACATCAATGATAAGTTAATGGCAAATTTCCATTGCGAAAAATTTACAAAACACATATTAAACATTAGTTTCAGATAACTAGCTATTATTTTACAATAAATATTGTCTTTATCTATAGAAAAGAGTGATTTTTAATTAAATATGTATTAATATAATTATCCTATTATGTAAAATATTATCTTTTCTAATTTGTAGTCGGGTAAAGATAAAGATTATCTAAAGTACGGAGTAAGTTTAGGACTATTGAAGCAGCAAATCTTTACAATTTTCCTTGATGTTAATGCGTTTCGTCCGAAGAGTAAGTACGGCTAATTCTCGAAGGGGAAGAGTATTAGATTTAGCTTCCAGAATACACAAAGATATATTTCCCCTTCCTCATGTTTAATTCCCCTTCCCAACTTTTTTAAAATAAGGTTTTGACATGGTCGGGAAAATATCTGTAAATCTCTCTTCTATGTATTAAGGTCATCTGCAACCTTTTAACTTAACTTCGCCATTTTAGCGTAGATCTGGTCGTTTACTACCTGATATTAAAAAAAATTACGCCAAAAAAAGGAATTTCAAACCCCTATAAGAATTGAAGGGGGGATTTAACCCCATTTTGGGGGCTATAGGACTATTCTTTCAATGTCACAGAGTGCTAGGTACTAGGAGTACATAAATAGGATGGAAGTATTCGAAGTGTTGTGTACTAGGCGTACATAAAAAATACGGCTTAGCTACACTTAAATACTTGTTAGTGTGTAAATATGAAATAAAACAATATGAATAAGTAAATAGAATATTTATTAAGCGGTTTAGATTCTTGACACAGAGTATATAAACAATTTGAAAACATGTGCAATATAATCTACAATAAGTTATGGCAACATTATATGTATTGGTAATACTTTTATTATCTGTGATGATTAGGTTAAACTATTTCTATATCGTAAGTAATTTTTCAATGATTATCGGAAATCTGTTAGACGCAGTATTATATACTGCTTTAAAAAATAAAAGAATCAGCTAAAAATTAAAATGTGTTAAATCAATTATTCAAGATTTCAGATTTCTGTTCATCATTTTACAATTAAAAAATTGACTACTAAATTAAAAATTGGTCCTATCCCTTTAAAAACTAAAACAAACATATTAAATATTTTTTTAAACTATGGCAACATATTTCGAATAAAAATCTTAAAAAAATACAAAAATCATACATCGATGTCTATTACAAAATTAGGTAACGAGTTTAATAATTAAATTAATTCTTAAAAATAAGTACATATTTTATATGTATAAATGCAAAACAAATACCCATTTAAACTAAATAAAATGTAAAAACATGCGATTACATTATTTTGTTAAAAATAACAGAAACATACGAGACCAAATTCTTTTTAAAAAATCTACTAAAAAATATATATTCTATGACAGTGAAAAAAAAAATTTTCAATTCTGTTCAGTTTCGGAGACTATTTAATGCAACCAATAAATTCTTTTTATACTAGTATACATTTATTTCAGACAATAAACAAGTAATCCAATAATTTATAGTGAAACAAGGATATCTGGCCCAGTGACTAAGACTTTTTATAATTAGTTCTTTAAAAAAATATGTCTAACTTAGGTCAAAGTTAAGGATCTATATCAGTGATTGTCAAACTTATTTCTTTCACCGCCCCATTTGAAAATCAATTATATTTCAGAGCGCCTCTAATTTTTATTCAGCTCTAAAACTTAAAAACCACAATTTCATTACTTTTATTAATTTCAATGCCCCCCATTTTTTGGGCCCCTTATCGCCCCCTCTTAGGTTTCAAACGCCCCCAAGGGGGCGTTATCGCCCACTTTGGGAAACACTGATCTATGTAGTAAAATTTAAAATGTAATTCTTCCCTTTATTTTACACATTTAAACTCTAATTTGCAATACATTCATTTATTGTCCAAACAAACCTTAAGTACTTCAATACTTTGATACGATAGTATTAGGAACTTTAAAAAAAAACTGAGCACTATGAAATGTCAAACTATTATAATTAAGACATCAAATATAGAAAAAATGGCTACCTTGTCGCAAATCAAGAAGGCAATAAGCGATAAAAAAAAATCAGTACTTTCTCCATGAGTTTAGATTTTCTTTGAAAATACTAACATAGTTTTATACAGTGAAAATCCACGTTTACTTACCAAAGCTAAGCATACAGAGATTACGCTAAACATCGCTTTACGCAATAAGCCAAAGTTTTTTCAATTTCCTACTTGATAGTAGATTAATTTGAATATATACGTGACTGGAAATTATTAATATAATTTTCCAGCGGTTAAATAAATTTTAATTATTTGATACGAGTAATGTTTTTCGTTCACCTTTATCAGCCAGGGAAGAAAAAAAATGGATTTGTAGCAATTTTTTTTTAATATAATATTAAACGACATGTTATTGCGAAAAAAGAGGAAATTCACAATAAAGGAGATCGCTCAACAAACCCAATAAGGTGTTACCTTTATACTTATATACTCCAGTTACGTATAAATTCAATTGAAAGTAGTACAATAACACCATCACTTAGAGCTGTCACTAAAGATAGTCTCTGAGTGTAAATTTCTCACACTAAGGGAATAAGTCATGCGAGTAAAGCTAAGTAGTGGGATGGGGTGGGCACTAGGCAGAGCGCGCTCAGTCGCGGGGCGCGCAACACCTCAGCTACAGCGGGCAGCCTCCCTACACAACCATAGAGCACACGTTAGCATCCGCCATAGACTATAGAGTACTCTAACCAATGAGGTTTCATTCACAGACTATCCTTCGTTTTGATTTAACATCGAAATTGACATGTCGAATTCCATTCACGGCGGCTATTTGTTTTTTTTTTTCAGTTTTTTAATTATGTGAGAAAAAGTGTTTCATCAAAAATATTGAAGTCTTAGTGTAAAGCGTTGTTTTTCTATAGGTTTAGGATTTACATTAGAACTAGGTATTTTTTTAACACACTGTTTATGTAATAAAAATACTTTTTTTTTTGATTTGGATATGAATCTGTATTTTAAAAAACCTCATTGATCAGTGTAAAAATGAGTACTAAAGAAAATCACAACACGAAAATTACATATTTAAAAAAAAAAATTAATATTTGGAAATATCTTTTAAAATACACATGCGACTAAGATGAAGTTAAAATGTATAGGCAAAATGGAGATTGCATGCAAATAGTAAAAACATTTAAATATAACAATACATACAATATTTATATTTATATAAAAATCTTCATCTAATATTGAACTTGAATTATATATTTTATATTATATATTACTTAGAATTAATCTAAAATTCAGATAAAACTTTTATAAAAGTATACAGAAATTGACAGATACATTTTGAAGAATACAAAAATGTATAATATGAATACAGTATCATAAAATACATATTTAATATAATATAGAGAGGTTAATATTTTAAATATAGATAATAGAAATATAGAAAAAACAAATCTCATCTCATTCTCTTTGAAAGACACAACTATGTTTTTTTATGAGTATTTTACCAATGGAAACTTACAGTGCTATGAGATTTATTATATATGTAAGATAATTAACGATATATTTTTCAACAGGTATACGAGACGTAAATAAATTCTAGGAAGACTTTTTGGCATAATCAAAAAGAAATATTTTTTGATAGAGTTTTAGATATTTATGTAACATTTAGATTAAATATATTATAATTTATATTAATTATATATATGATTAAATATATAATTAAATATATATGATTAAATTTTTAATTATATTATTACGTAAATAGAAGATTCAAAATCTTTTAGTTATAATTTAAGTGAGAATTTTTGTACAATTGAAAATGTCTAATGGATATTTTCTTCAAGGGTTAAAAATCGATTTTATATTTCATTTTATATTTATATATAATTACTTTTACCCGCGACTCCGTCCGTGCGAAATAAAAAAAATGCACACAAGATAAAAAAGTCCGTCTCCTAGTTCTAACCTCCCCATCAATTTTCAGCTAAATCAGTTCGACCTATCTTGAGTTATAAATACTGTAACTAACACGACTTTCTTTTATATATATGGATTTTTATACGATTTAATATCAATGAATAGAAATTATGGAGGTTATGTTATTTTGGCACAATATAGAAATTTCAATCTTTTCACTCACATTGAATGAATGATTCGAATGTATGAATTAATTAAAAAAGGAAGTATTTTTAATCTTCATAAAATATAGTTTGATTCTTTGTTAATGAAAGAATTAAATGGTTCCGATAGTCATTCACTCAGAATGAATGATTCAAACGATAGCTTCTGTGTCACTTATGACATGAATACCGTGTTTAGTTAATATCAATCTGACAATATCGTTACAACTTCTCGTTTTATAATTCTTTTCATCTTTCAATTTAATACTTTTAACTTTTTCACACAACTTACTTACTTCGGATTTACTTTTACGCATCTCATCGGATTTTAATTTACGTATAGTTGATGTGGAACAACGCTTCTTGATATTTGCATTTTGTAAGTTACCCTCACTCACTCTACGTTTATAAACATCAAAATCATCTTTAGATAGGTAACTATCTAGTGAGGAATATGTAGATTCAGAGAAACTTACCTTTTCGCTTTCAATTGAATGTTCTTTTTCGTCACTGACAATTTTGATAGCTTTCCCAGGGACATAGTTCGCTGGAACTTTGTCTATGTACGCCATTTTAGGTTTTATTGAGTCTATTGGACTAATAGAATCAGTTTGATTCGGTGCTAGGAAGTTTTTCCTTGGTCTTTTTACTGTAATTGTTTCGTCAATGATGGAAGGTTTGTCGCGTATCGAAATTAGAATGTTCTTGAAGCTTGTTTCTTCTGGTGACGTCATAACGACGTCTTGCGGTGATTTTTTGTCGTATGTCGCGATTAAATCGTTAAGTAAATTATACTCACTGAATCCGTGGTAAGCGTGAATATAAAAAATATATTAAATAAAAAATCATTTATGAAATGTACTCATCATTTTTAAATAAATAAAAGCGAAAAAAAAACATTTCAAATTATTTCAAGTATCAAAAATATGTAACTTTAATAATCTAACCTCAAAATAACAAAATTGACAACTGTATTTTTTAATGATATCAAGTGATGAAAATTATATCATTATTAAAAAAAAATACAATCAAAAACAAAATTAAAAAACAAAACAAAAACATTAAATCATTTTCAAACATCGCAACATTTAAAAATTACCAACAAAAAAACGCAACATTAACAAACATAACCTTGAAACGTCAAATTCTGACAGCTGTCAATTTATTTTTCCACCTCAAACGAACAAAAAGTCAACACAATTCTGGTCAATATTTTATATAACTCACGTGATGTAAGGCGAAGCGCCGTACAGTCTGTTCTGTCGTATGTAAGCAAGTACAGCATCATCAGTGAGGTACTTAGCGCTCTCTCCGCGTCGTACCAGACGTCTGATGACGGTCGAACTCACCTCATTAGCTATGTAATTTGTTACTAAGATAACGTTCTTCTGTAATAACGTAATAAAAAAGTCAAGTAAACACCCGAAACCAAGCTTACGAAACAGAAACAGCGATTGTGAAGGCTGTGAAGATCGGTATAGTGTCTAAACACTCCTTTCTCCATGACCACAAGTTATAAATTATTAAAAAATTAACTCACAATTGTAATTTAGCATAATGAATATGTACAAAAAAGAGTACAGACAAAGAGTCTGTTATTTAGGTGTGCCAGAATAATGATAAATCTTCAAAATCAGGGATAGCCAACGAACTTAAAGCATTGCTAATTCTCAATCTGTCTTCTATTACCCTAAGTCAGAATGGAAAATAATAATAATTTATCTTAAAAGTAGATAATTTGGCCATAGTATGAGGTAACAGATCATTTTGGAAAAGGGGGTTTGAAAAATAGTTTGGTGATCCCTGATCTAAATGAACCTTTAGACATAAACCGGAATCTTAAAACAATGAGAGACAAACATATGTGAATACATGAGAGCGCTAATGACGTCATCACCGGACAATTACAACAGTAAATACGATTCCGGAATGTCTAAATGACCCTTTATTAGGTAAAATGCAACAAATTTATCTGGCCCGGTGACCTAAAGTGAAATCAAAATAGAATGTCTCATAAAAGATGTCTTTTAAATACATCCCTGTTGATATCAAATTTTAAAAGAAACTAGTCGGACTTAAAAAATAATATAAAACCTTGTTTAACAATTAAGAAACAATTCTGAGTATGTCAGTAAGAGATGTTTTAATATACTTACCCGATGTTTATAAAGCATATCAGATTCATATATAAAACGTCCGGGATCACTTCCAGCTCGGGTCACAACTACCAGACCATGTTTACCTACTATAGTTTCCAGCTGGAACATTATATTAAACAGTTAAGTAAACTGGGGACGCTGCAATGCCCCTGCCGAAGCGAACACAAAAGAACCATGTTTTTAACAAAGCAAATTGTCTCTTTTGTCATTTAATTTAAATTTAAAAAATATACAAATAACTAGCTATCGCTTGCGAGTTTGTCCGCGTGGAATTAAATAAAAAACATAATAAGTAGCCTATATGTTCTTCCAGACTATGATCTACATAAATGCCAAATTTCATCTAAATCCATTGAGCCATTCTGAAGATACCTTAAAATAAACATCCATCCATCCATACATACATACATACATCCATCTAAACATACACACATAATATTATTAATTAGTGAAGTAATTGTAAAAACTGAAAAAATCTAACGTTTTGGCTTCAAAAGCAAACATTACCCCTCCTGAGTTGTGTACAAAAAAAAAACAATACTTACATCCTCATCGGACCATAATCCTGGTGTAGCAAATGACTCTAATAAATCAGCGCCACATAACAATTTAATAGTGATCCTGCCATCGGAGTTGCCATTCAATTTTTCCATTAAATTATCTGGCTCATCTATACTGTTGACATTCAAGATATCATCGGGGAGCCATGGAGGTGGATCCGACACTTCCTGACCCATTAGATGACTGTTGAGGGCATCCTGAAAGAAGACATAACCAAAAGTTAAACAAACTTGGAATGAACTTGAAAAGAAAATAAAAATTAAAAAAAAACTTGAGAGGTGTCAAGGGACACCCGGATGGAATGAAGTTCCTTTCTATTAATTAGTGAAGGAATTGTAATTAATTTTTTTTTAAGTCGCGACACCACACTGTTCAATACGAAATAGAAATGAAAATTGGCTTGCTTTCTATAAGAGAGAGAGAGAGAGACAGACAGAGGAACATGCGACGCCGCACAGCTTACAATAGCTTACTATAGCAAAAAGTGTCGTGACAACTTTTCGTAAGAATTTTTTCCGTCTAGCCCCCTTTCACAATGCGCGATAAGGAACTTCGTTCCAAAAACAAAGAAAGTATAAAGTTAAAAGCTCCATGAAAATCAAACATGTTTGACAAATTTAATCAATCATCATCAAGCATCCTCAAATAAAATTGAAATAATTTGTTTAAAAATAAAACATTGTGATGCACATATCTAAGAAAAAAAATTCAAAAAATTAAATTTTTAAAATCAACCAACACGCTTTGACCAATGTGATTGACTAAGGCCTAGATAGTCCCAACATAGAGTGAGCTCAAATCTCAATGGAGATGTAAAAAGAGGTATAAAATATGTCAACCTGATGGTATTGCAGAGAGAGCTTGGTCCTGGTCCAGCCGGACTGCTGCGTCTCCCACTCTGACACTTTGATCCAGCCGGACGTACGTAATGCAAGCTGCAGCATGGATATCCTGCAACATCATATGGATACATACATAGAGGTATAAAGCGACAGATGGATAGGTACATAAATGGATAGAACAGGTAACAGTAGTAGACGCCAGCGAAAACATCTGTTGCACAAATGGGCTGGCCCGCCCAGTGAAATACCACGACCATACAGAAGACAGACGTGAAATGGAAGTAATTCCGCGCTTCGTTCAATGAGCGTGGTAACGGAGGTCTAATTTTTGTCTTTCCCTTCTCACATTTTTCTTTTAAGTAAAGGATTGGAAGGATAAATATTCTCTATCTGTGTGTCCCCTCCGTTGATTAAAGGAAGGCAACGCATCTGCAATTGCGGATGTCTATGGACAGATGTCGTTTCACTATTTCGGCGAATTCATCTGGCCGCATAATCGTTTTCCACGTTGTAATATAAAAAAAAGTAGATTGATGCAAATTTCCAAAAGTTAAATTACTTTTAAATACGTAAGTGAAATAAATATTTAGTATTTTATTTAAGCATCTCAAATAAATACAATACACACATCCAGTCCGCTGCTGGCGATAGTGACAAGTTTGGTGTCTCGGTAGGCCTACACCAGGGTTCGGCTTTAAGTCCGTATCTCTTCCTCCTGGTAATGGATGCGCTAACATCAGACATACAGAAGGAAGCACCCTGGTGTATGCTTTATGCTGATGACATCGTGCTTGTCGGGGAGGATGAATGCGAGGTGCAGAGCAGGTTGGAAAAATGGCGAGATAAATTGGAGAGAGCTGGTCTTAAAATCAGCAGAACCAAAACTGAACATTTGTTCTGCGATTTTGGTGGTCCGACCAGCTTTTCTCCAATCGCTTTAAATGGTGTTGACCTACCAACCTGCTCCGATTTTAAGTACCTCGGTTCACTCGTCCAATACGATGGTGGTGTTGACCGGGATGTGAAAAGCCGAATAAATGCAGGTTGGATGAAATGGCGACAGGTCACCGGTGTGACTTGTGATCCAAGAATGCCACCCAAGCTTAAGGGACAGATCTACAAGTCAATCGTAAGACCTGTCTTATTGTACGGATCTGAATGTTGGGCCACCAAGGTTTCGGATGAAAGAAGATTGCATGTAGCTGAGATGCGTATGCTAAGATGGATGTGTGGTGTGACAAGAAAAGATAAAGTTAAGAATGTGCATATCAGAGGAAGTTTGAAAGTAGCGCCAGTTATCGAGAAATTGAGGAGCAGAAGGTTAGCGTGGTTTGGACATGTTATGCGGAGGGATGATAATCATATAAACAAAAAAGTAATGAGATTGAATGTGGATGGCTATAAAGGTAGAGGAAGACCAAAGAAAGTATGGATGGATTGTGTGAAAGAGGATATGCGTAAGAAGGGGGTAAATTCAGATATGACGGCTGATAGAGATGTATGGAGGAGTAGTACATACTGTGACGACCCTCCATAGGGATAAGGGCAGGTTGATGATGATTTAAGCATCTCAAATATTTAATTTGACTGTTTGAAATTTAAAATAAAATTACATTTTACATTTCAAAGTTATCAGAAACCTTGACCTAAACTGGTTTTATAATTATAGAACTCGGCGGCGCAAGTTAGAACTGTTCACTTGAATTTATGTCAAAACGATTAAATGCTTTTCATAATTAGCTATACTTAATAAGACTTCTAACAATTTTAGCTTAATTTTTATATTAAAAGTTTCATTATGACTTTTAATTAGTTTATGAAGAAGTACAAAAAAAATTATACCATCTGCTATTTCATATTTTTTACTGCACTTTTTTATTGCAGTTTGATTTTCTTAAAATAAGCATAGACAAAAAGTTTTTTTTATATCACAAGATAAACAAGCAAGCGGCCACTTGAATACGCTGAAACAGCGAAGCATTGACGGGAGGAGGGAACGCGCGTAAAAAAAGATATATTCTTTCTAATGTTTACGGGACACAAATCTTCTCAAATCCACTTCCATATCCTTTCCTTATAAGAAAAGAGTAGGAAGGAAAAAGGGACTAAAATTAGGCCTCCGATACTCATCAGATGAAATGCTTATGATTTTTGTTTTCTTGTCTCCATTGAGATTTTAAATTTTAAAATTATTTATACAGTAATAAAAATCATCTTTCAACTAGTTTCTAAAGCCACCAATCACGTAAATAAAAAGCCAGCATTGCTAATAACTTAAATAACACAAACATATTATAGATTTAAATAAAAGGCCATGACCCCAACACTATTGATCCTTAGCATAGGCAACATTCGAAAAGAAATTACACCTGAGTCACACAAAACACCATAAATATTCCAATGTAATTAACTTAGTCATACCTATGTTGTGCAGCTACAAGGTCTTTCTTGCCGTATGCATCATGAACAGGCGACATTATCCCCCCCACTATTGTGCCTAGACCTAAATTGTGCATGTAGTCTCTAGCTATTTCTGTAAAGAAAAACAAAATAACTAAATACTACTCTATACATGTTATTGGTCTTATAGTAAAACTAGCTGTAGCCTACGACTACGTCCACGCGGAATTAATAAAAAAACTTAATTTGTAGCCTATGTTTTCTTCCAGACTATGTTCTACATCTGAACTAAATTTGATCAAGATCGGTTGAGCCATTCCGGAGATACCTTCAAACATCCATCCATCCATCTAAACATTTGTATTTATAACATTAGTAAGATTACTAAATGGAGCTTGTTAGTCCAACTAAAAATTATATTCTTCTTACTAATATAAATGCAAATATTTGGATGGATGGATGGCTGTTTATTAGAAGGTATCTCCAGTACAGCTCAATAGATCTGGATGAAATTTGGCATGAACATAGAACATATCTCGAAAAACATATAGGCTACTACTTAAGTTTTTTTTTAATTCCGTACATACAGTGATGAGCGATAGCCAATATTATATAAAACTTTACGAGTCAATATAGACAAAAATGAAATTAAAGCATCCTATGAAACAATAGGCTCATCTATTGACATTATTATCACATAAATACCTTGATCTTAATATCAACAATTTTATCATGAATAAATATTTCTACTATTTACCATTCAACTTTATCAAATACAATTATTAAGCAGATGAATTATAATAAAACAAAAGTTACTTGTAAAAGCAAAAACAATTCCTTAGCTGTTCTTATTAAAAGAAAAAATAAAAAGCTATGAGTACCAGGAATATGAATCTTATACTGTTAATAGTTTTTCTTTTTATTCTATTAAAAATCATATTTTTAGCTGAGTTATTAACCTTATATTTAGTAATTTTTAATAAAAGTTAAATAATACATATTTAAAATTGAAATTTTACGAAGTAACAAGAAAAAAATACTCACCAAACATACGCAAATGCATATAAGTTGGCGGGCTAAAACTGCCACAGGCCATTAGTACAACCTTTCCGTGAGACATTTTGTGCAAATGTAAATGTCTATCACAATGTTTTGTTATTTTTCACTTTTCTAATTATCACTTAAAATATCCTGTACAAATGTAAAAAGTCCGATCGATTCCTCCTATTTATTTTCAATGTCAAAGCCAAATGTCAATACGGTTGGTGAAGTACTTATAGTAGCAGTCTTGTTGATTTATTGATTAGATAAAACCTTTTTTTGTTAAAGCGAAACAGTAGACTGATTAAGGAAAAAGTGTGTTAATTTAAAGAATAAACAAGACTAAGATTACTAATTATCAGTCGTCCCTAAATGCCATGGATTGTGCCACAAAAGTTTATGGTTATTCTGAAATAACCGTAAACTTTAAAATCAGTGCAGCTCTAGATACGTCAAAATGACGTAACACAAGCAGTAAAACTTCAAAGTCAAATGTTAATAAAAGAAAAACTTTTTCGGGATTTTCAGTTTTAATAATTACATAAAATATGAAATAAAATTGTATTATAGAGACAATTCTTTCGCCGTATAATATAGTGATAGTGATAATAAATATAAAAGGGAGTTTAAAATGAGACTTACAATACGATTGTTATCTTCTGTTGCGCGGAAAAGACCATTTTATGTTACCACACCGATTTTTTACGTAAATGCCGGTAAGTAAAGCTAAAATATTATCAGGATATCTTTAAGCAATGTAACATAAACTTAGAATCTTATCATAATTTGAAATTTGAAAACTTTGTTGCCTTTTTCAGCCCCACATCTTGGGCACTTATACTCAGCACTGGTAGCAGATGCAGTGCAGAGATTTGAAAAACTCACAAACCCTGACTGTAACATAATATTTAGCACAGGTGAGCCTTAATAATTGAAATTGGTATGGATAATACAAAAAAAATATGCTTTTGACTGTGTCCATATGAAATTAGGAAAAAAAAACATTAGTTAGTAATCTATGCACTATTCCAGATTCTAATCTATGTTTCTTTCCAATTTTAATCCAGAGCTGTTGGATTGTTCTAAAATTATGTGACAATAAACATTCATACATCCATCCATCCAAACATTCACATTTTACTTACTTGTACACAGGCACAGATGAACATGGTACAAAGATTCAACAAGCAGCCGCCAAAGCCAACCTATCTCTGTCAACATATTGTGACAAAATATCTCAAGAGTACAGAGATCTGTTCAGAGACTTCAACATTAACCATACAGACTTCATACGTACTACAGAAGATAGGCATAAGAAAGCGGTTGCACATTTTTGGGTATGTATGTTTTTAAGAGCGAGAGCATCGGTGGCTCAGGGGTTAAGCACTTGACTTGCAATCTGCATGTCCTGGGTTCGAATCCTGCCATGTACCAATGTGTTTTTCAATTCTCATTGAACAATACTTGGCCAGCACGGTAGACTATGGCCTAGTCACCCCTAACTTGGGGTAGGCTCCGAGCCCCTCAGTGGGGATGTATAGTGAGCTGATGATAATGATTTTTTTAATCCATAACCCAGGCATTCAGAGAGTTGTAGAGTAGAAAAATTATAACCTAACAACTAATAAGTTAGTTAAAATAGATGGACTGGACTTTATGTTCATAGTAAACAGAGATAACTGTGCATTTGTAAGTTCCATTGATAGCCTGTAGTCTAGACGACAGGATAGATTTTGACCAAAAAGTTGTCATTAGATGCATATTCTTTCCTGTTGTATCTTACAGTCTACATTCAGTTGAGTTAATTGTTTTTTATAAAACAAGCAAAGGTAAGCTGAAAACCAGCGTAGGGGCAGTTTAGTCTGTTCCTGCTTCGCTGAACTGGATTACTTTTGCCACACTATTCTACCAAGTTTGTGTTGTGTTTGTGTATTCTTTATGTGGCAATAAATGTTTTTTATTTCTTAATTATTGATAAAATTTTTATAGAAAGAATTAGTAAAACGAGATTACATCTACAAAGCGAAATATTCCGGTTGGTACAGTGTCAATGATGAGGCATTTATACCTGAGACACATTTGAGAGATGATATTGTGGATGGAGAAAAAGTAAGTAATAATTTTACTTTAAATACTATTTAACATACCAGTAGATCATTTAAATTGGTTTCAGAAAGCAAATCTCTGTAAAACTTATTGAGTTTTAAATGAGGATTTAGGTCTCGAAAACCCATAGTTAGTAATATATTTTTTTAAATCTTTAGTTTTCATTTTAACAAACTATGACCATCATTCATATCATTAGAAGCTACTCTAAATAAAAATTGTTTGTCAAGTATATTATTTTATTAAAGAAATATTTGTTCATTATTTTATTAAGAAAATATTTGTTTAAGTTGAAAGTATCAATAGAATCTGGCCACAGTGTGGAATGGACAGAGGAGACAAACTATATGTTCAGATTGAGCGCATTCAAAACACATCTGCAAAATTGGCTAAAAACAGGTAAAAATACAACACAGATCCTTTAATTTTTATTTAAACAGATATTTAGTGAAGGTTTTTTAGAACTAAATGTACTCTTAGGGTTTTTAGTGACAAAAAAATTAATGACACAATGTGGTAATATTTCTTCTCAGTTGATAATTATGTCCCCACTCTCGTGGCAGAGTCTAGACCTTAGTCAACCACGCTGATTCAGTGCCAGTTGGTAGTACTAGTAATTTATTTTCATTCTTACAGCATCGTCTCATTCACAAAATACTTAGTTTTTTTAATAATAAGCATGTATACATAACTTGAGGTATAATAGTGTTATACGGCATCAACAACATTTTTTGCACAAATACCGGCTTGCCCGGTGCAGTACCACAACCACACAGAAGATGGCGTTAAGTGAAAGTGATTCCGTGTTTCGTTTGATGAGTGCGAGTACCAGAGGCCTAATTTATTTCTAGTTATACTTACCTTTTTCTTATAAGGAAATTATGGGAAGAGGAAGTGGATTTGACAGAGTAGGGGACCTATAAGAAGGGATACATTCTCTTTTGTGCATACCCTCATCTGTTGATGAAAGGTAGTCAATGCATCTGCAATTGCGGATGTTTATGAGCAGTGACCGGCAATTTAGGTGGCCGCTTGCTCGTTTGCCACCTTTTAATATAAACTAGCCTTTACCCGCGACTCCGTCCGCGCTGAATAAAAAATAGAAAACGGGGTAAAAATTATCCTATGTCCGTTTCCTGGTTCTAAGCTACCTGCCCACCAATTTTCAGTCAAATCGATTCAGCCGTTCTTGAGTTATAAATAGTGTAACTAACACAACTTTCTTTTATATATATAGATATTCATCAACAGAACACATACTGTCATATTTGCAGATGGTGTGGTAACTCCCAGCAGGTTTCAGAAGCAACTCTTGGACTATTTGGATAACGAGACTTATTTCCCAGACATTTCAGTCAGCAGACCTTCCTCCAGAGTACATTGGGCTATCAGGGTGAGTTGGTTTTTGAATAATTTGTCACATTTAATGGTTTTTTTGGTCAATTATTCCCACATTACTGTTCATTCACTTTAGGATTTGACCATTTTTTTTCATAAAACATTCCGTTGCATAACAGAAAAAAAACGAAAAAGTTGTCTGACCACTGACTGACTCCGGAGAAGAAGACAAACATATTGATATCTCATTAATCCAAATTGATTCAATAGTTTAGGTTTAAGTTAACAAATTAAATTATATACACAAGAAAAAACTTTTGAAAAATTTTGCTCTGGTTAGTTAATTGCCGCTATTTTTTACGTAGGCGCTATCTACTACTTTTACCAGATTTCAGATCTTATTTTACAGGTGCCAGGTGATGATGATCAGAGCATCTATGTGTGGCTGGATGCACTCATCAACTACCTGTCGGTGATAGGATATCCCGACGATGAGGTGATGAAGAGCAGCGGCAGACCTTGGCCTGCTGATGTACAAGTTGTTGGGAAAGACATACTCAAGTGAGTACCAGTAAATAAATACATATATACATTTCAGCTCTAATAATAATCTGTCGAAGATTTTATTCGTCATTCTAGTGATTTAAAAAAATATATTTCTTTTTAAATTTTTTGTTATAAATAATTTTTGTACTATCTTAAAAAAATTGAGTAAAATTTGACGGAAATCGTTGCTACAGTCCACAGAGTATTTTGTAATTTATATGTAAGCATTTTTTTAAATATATCTGTGATATTTTTAGTGCTACTCTTGATCATACTTAAATCTAGATTCAGCAAAAGACTGGTTTTCATCTCATTGAACACTTAAGCGTATTAGCAGCGTATTAATTTCGCAATTTTTTTTTTTATTTTTTATTTTTATATCAAATATCTATTTTTTTATATCAAAAGGTGGCAAACGGTCACCTGAATTCGCCGAAATAGCGAGGTGACCGTTGCCCATAGACATTCGTAAATGCTGCCTACCTATAATCAACAGAGAAGGGGATGCACAGAAAAGGGATATTTGCCCTTCCTATGCGTCCCCTCTTCCGTCAAATCCACTTCCTCTTCTCATTCTTTCCTGATAAGAAAAGTTCTTATAGACACTTTTAAATTTTTTTATAAACTCTCTGTATTTGAACTTCAATTTTATTTCTCTTTACCTTCACCTCAGTAAAGCTTCTTCATCTGGACTTGAAATCCAAATTGTGTAGATTCCATGGCATCTATTGGCCTGCATTTTTAATGGCCGCTGGATATCATCCACCTCGTCGATTGTTGTGTCATGCACATTGGACAGTTGATGGCATCAAGATGTCAAAGTCTCTGGGTAATGTGGTCAACCCGAGACAAGTGGGGGCTCCGCCCTCAGCCCTTAGGTATCTCTTACTGAGAGAGGCTACTATGTCTTCTGATGCCAGTAAGTTGATTTGTATAAACTGTTATTTTTTTATTGATATTAGCTGTAACTCGGGATTCCGTCCGCGTAAAAGAACTTGATATAGTCTATGTGTTTTTCCAGACTATGTTTTTTATCTATGCTAAATATTATCAAGATCCGTTGAGCCGTTCTGGAGATACCTTCAAACAAACATCCGTCCATTTATACTTTCGTATTTATAATATTAGTAAGATTTGTAAGGGTTTGGAAAGTTGCCTAAAATATATTTTTTAGCTTTTTTTAACTTGATGTAATTTATGTCGAATTTAATTTTGTGTTAAAATTAAATATTAGTATCTGGGATATCAACTTTATGATGGAGTTTTCTTTTAAAATATATTTTATATGTGTACCCTTTTTTAGATCACATTTGATATTGTTGAATTCTGTCTTCGGATAGAATTTTTTTAGGCTAATTGTTTTACTTAACCGACGTGCTATGATTTGATGTATGGATGTAGAAGAACATAGAGAGAGGTGTGCCAGGACCGCGCCTAATGTCTGGTCCTGGGTCTCTGCCTACCCTTCTGGGTTACGGGCATGAATTTTGTTGTTGTTGTTGTTGTGGTATTTTATTTAACCTATAAAAAATTACAACAAAACATATTAAACTTACAAAACATTCACATAAACCTCACATATTGCCAAACAAAATTTCATCCCCTATTGTTATTTAGCACCTTTGGGGGTAAAATTTTTACAAAAATTAATTTAATATTTTTATATCAAATTATCAGCCTTAAACATAACTTTCAAGCTTCTAACTGTAAAAATGATGATAATTCCATACAAACTTTCACCCCCACTTTCAACCCCTTACAACCCCTTTTTCGCGTTAAAATGTAGCCTATGTCCATCCTCAGGCTCTAGACTATCTGTGTACAAAATTTCATTTAAATCGGTTCAGTAGTTTTGGCGTGAAAGCGAGACAGACAGACAGACAGAGTCACTTTCGCATTTATAATATTAAGTAAGAATTAGTAAGGATAAGTCTTTAGTTTGATATAATAAAATAAAATAATACAGATTTCAGTGAGACTAAGTTAATAAATATCGCAAATGCGGAACTTGCTGACACACTCGGCAACTTGGCGGCTCGTTGCGCTGCGCCTGCGCTGAACAACTCTAACACACAGCATCACATCTCTGCGGAGACACTCTCTACTTGCAGGGGAGAGGATACGACAGGGAAACTTATGGACGCGGTGGAGAGACTGCCAGGTATTGTACACTGTATACATAAAAAAATACTGATATCTTTTGTTGAAATTAAAACAATGAATTGTAAGTGATGATTATAAATTCAATTACGATATTAATTAAAGTAGAAATTACAAAATCAAGAATTAGGGATAAAGCCTTTAAGATGTAGCAACAATTGAGACTAAAATATCTTAAGATTCTTATTTTTGTTGGAGTACAGTAATACAAATTTAATTCTCTTCTATTTGTTATACTTTAAAATAAATATATATATCGACGGAAGAAAGCGATTTCGTCGTATCTCAAAATATCTATTTTTACATCGGAGCCAAAGAACTATTTCAAAAAATCATAACTCCTAAATAAATAAAGATAGGAAATTGAACTTTGGAACATATTTCTATCAATCTAGACATTATTTGATACAGTTAATTGGAATGTCCTAAAGTTACTACTTCATTTATTTTTTACTAGTTACAGCAATTGATGTTAATTTATTTGTGCCAATTTTCGAGATACATTTCCGCTTTCTGTCGTCGATATATCATCGAAATTTCGCTCTGTTACTTAATAATGGTAATAACTTTATTTTCCAGAGCTATGTCACGGTTATTACAGTAATTATCAATTCTACAAAGCTGCGGATGCTGTCATCCATGTTTTACATTTAGCTAATTTATTCTTTGAAACACAAAAACCTTGGGAATTAAAGAAAAAGAATGCTCAAAATGAATTAGACACAGTTCTTTATATAACAACGGAAACATTAAGGATATGTGCTATTATATTACAACCTTTAATACCGGATCTGGCAACACAGTTGTTGGATAAATTACAAGTACCACAAGATTGTAGAAGCTGGCAACACTGCGAAACTCCCTCGTGGACAGATTGCGGTGTACAATTAAAATTGCAACCCGGAAAGTTTGTACTATTCCAAAGAATATATATTGATAAAAAAGCAAAGAAAATTAATGCTTAATTAATAAATGATTGAACTTTTATTGAATTTCTCATTTATTATTTACTAGCTTTTGCCCGCGACTCCGTTCCCGTGGAATTAAAAAAAAGAAAACGGGATTAAAAGTATCCTATGTCCGTCTCCTGGTTCTCAACTACATACCCATGAATTTTCAGCCAAATCGGTTCAGCCGTTCTTGAGTTATAAATAGTGTAACTAACACGACTTTCTTTTATATATATAGATTTATATATTATTCCTGATTATATTTGAAGTAATATGGAAATAAGAAATTTTAACAAACCTTTTAAGATTGGTACAATTTGACCTTAATAAAGCTATAATCACAGACTTAGACATGTTTGTATCTAAATTTAAACCAGTCAGCCAGTGACATGGAAATATAAAGACCAACGAGACTTAAACTCTGTGGGCATAAGTCAAATTAAATTATGACAGCTCACTTGCGCCCCCCTGACATGGTCAAAAATGTCACAAGATCCTTTTTGTTCTGTAGCTGTCTGTAGTAGTGTCGAAATAAGATTAGAAACCAATGTGGTAATGAAAGAATGGTTATTAATTATGTTGTAAATACAAAAATATACTTTAAAATAAATAAAAGACATTATGAAATTGGAGTCAATTTATTTAGTAATACGCTTATTTATTAATAATATTTGCATCAAAATACTGCAATAACGACTAACGGTACCAAGTAAGCTAAGTTTACACGCCGCGCCGCGCGGGGGCGCCACAATATTAATACAAAATTACTTCTCTCCATACAATTGCTCTTCAAATGCATCCAAATGAGTATGATACAGGTAAAGTGCGCGAAATGAAACTATACTTGTGTTGTCACTATATTTTGTTCTAGTGTTGCCAGTTGTAATGTCTAAAAATTACCATTTTAATCTTAGAAATGGGAGTAATAATTAAGAAGAACTATTTTTTATTAATTTGACATATCAACGCTTTTTAATTATTATACATACCAATAGATTTTAGGTTAGCTTTTGTCTTTGTAAAATTTTCTACCAAATTTTGACTAACACGTTCAATGCCACCGAATCTACACAGAACAAAGTACACACTTTGTTCCATAATTCGTAATAGCATTGAATGTGTTAACTGAATTTATATAAAAAAGGTATCTTACAACATTCTATCGATCAGAAGTCTAGTTTCAAAACGCGCTCAACAATAAAAAAAAATCATATAAAAAATCCTTCAAATTACATTTTACACTCATTCTGATGACAATGTATTCACTACTTTACATAAGGTTCATTTAGACATAAACCGGAATCGTACGAAGAAAGCTCCGCAATCACTTTAGAGAGAGAAACGTATGTGAATACATGAGTGCTATATTGCTAATGACGTCATCACCGGACAATTACAACTGTAAATACGATTCCGGAATGTCTAAATAAATATACAAAACCAGACTGACTCAATACTTGAAAATGTAGCTGAAAAGGCGACAAACGGTCACCTGAATTCGCCGAAATAGCGAGGCGACCGTTGCCCATCCGCAAATGCAGTTGCATTGCCTACCTTTAATCAACTGAGAAGAGGAAGCACAGAAATAGGATATTTACCCTTCATATACGTCCCCTCTCCCACCAAATCAACTTTTCCTTCCCATCCTTTCCTAATAGGAAAAAGGTGGGAAGGAAAATACATATTATTCATTACAGATTGACATTAAAAAAATACCATTTTGTATACGGTAAGGTTTAAGCACTGAACTATATTAAATTATATAATAAAAATGATAACAAAAGGAAACTATGAAACACTTATTTTCTATCATTCAATAACGAAGTCAGTATGGTATTGTACATAAAACATTATCCCATTCAACGTCGCCAACATGTTAATTATCTATATTATTGTTATTTATATTATTCTATGACGGTATGAATTTGGAATGGACAAGCAGTCGTTTTTAAAACTGCATTACCGCGACACTTGATTACTGTACCACTTTCATTTGTAAAGCAAATCAACAATTCAACAGAAGTGATTCTAGAATGACTACGACAAAGAATACATCTAATATAATTATAGTTTCTGTACGTAATATTAAAAAATATATATTTCGCAAATGTATTTACGTTGCTTGTTATTAAAATGCAAATTTGAATTTATTTTTGTATCTATATATCTGTCCGCAAGTGGGCGTTTGTTCCGGGTAATCGTAACTTGTGGACTGTTTTTGATGGGACATTGAAGGGAAAGTGAGTGATGTACGCGGGCATGTTATAGGTTGTTTTTTTTTCATGCTGACGAAGGTAGTAATACAAGTGTCACTGCAGTGGAGTTCTACGTTAAAACGGCGACGTTGAAGATATTTTGTGCGATTGACGTATTTAGTGATGACCAATGATCATCGATTTTATCGATATATAGTGACATCGATATTATGAAAGAAATCGTTACATCACTTATTACTTTTTTAAGGTATTTTATATTTCATTAAATTTGAATCTTTAAAAAGAAAAAAAATGTATATTAAAATGTGTCCTTTACTATTTATATTAAAGAAATTTTTATTAAGATTTATATTAAAGATATTATAGGTGGGCCATATTTGCGGTCACATTTGACATTTCAAAATCCAACAACTGAACCTTGTAAGGGCGGGAATAATTTTATTTTTTTGAATTTAGAACTGCAAAATTACTAATCTTTGTTCAAATTCACATAACACATTTATTGTAATCATTTCAAATGAACGTCTTTAAAATGTTGCGTCAGTAAATTAAAAAAAAAACTAAAGATGTTACAAACAATATCGAATAAATACATTGTCATTATATAACTGAATATGATTCACATAATGTAGAAATACGAATCAATTCATTTACTTTCATAGACGTTTTGTAGCTCAACTCTTAGGTTAATGGCGTTTCCTTATAGATTATGCCAATGTCAAGTATATATTACTCTGTATAAAGCTAGATTCGTGAACGAATAAGGTCACAAATTGTAAAGAAAAATAAATTAAGTGAGTAGCTAAGAATGATGTAAACAGCGATCCTGTCTACGAAGACGAGAGTACGTAGAGGTCTATCTATCTCTTGGGTTAATGGCGTTTCCTTATAGATTTCGCCAATGTCAAGTGTATTTTATACTCTGCTTTATAAAACGGGTTTTGTAGAGGTATGGACCTCAATTCAATATGGAGTTAATATTGATAGATGTCAAATGTGACCTAGTAATGTAGCTCCGCTATTATTTACGCTTGTTACCGTTAAGTTCCGAGACCTAAATATTTATATAAAACATGTCTGTCATTATGTTTGAAAAAAAAAACAGACAACAATATGTTTTTAATGGATTTTTTGGATTTAAAAACTCACGTCTATGTAGGTAAAATAATTAATTAAAAAAGCTTCCATGTCACTATATGTCAATATATATTGAGTTTATAACAGCCTCATTCAAACATGGACACGATCAAAATAATCCACAAACACGCAAACCTCAATCGAAAATATAGTAAAAAGTACACATCGAAAAAAGTTTTTATTCACAATTAAATCTAGAAAATGGAAGTTTAACCTGGCAATGTTTAAAAATTATAGCAAACAGAAATTGTTTCTTTATTTATATGATTAAATTTGTGCAATTACTTCGTATAAATAATAAAAAAGTAGTTTAATATAAACCATAGAGAATATCAAAGACAAACACGAGACGTATAAACCACAGATAATGTATTGAACTTTGTAAAAAAAAATTATATCTCGATTAACATTATTGCTACGATTCTTATAATTATTTAATTGCATTCTGGGATAAATAAATTATCAAAATAAATAAATGCTTAATACGACTATAATTACTAATAAAAAATATTTATTTTCGTTTTTATTTTTATATATAAATATTTAGAAATCGCAGCGAATCAAACAATCGGCTCATCCGATCTCAAAACTTAGCAAATGCATTTACGTATATCTTATCCGCAGGAGACGATTTATTAAAAAAAAAAACAATTTTTTCAAAATTTACTGTTAAAACTAATAGCCATTTATAAAAATTTAAATGTATCTTTTAAAAAAAAAAACTAAAAATAAAACCCAAATACCGAAAATTTTCATTTGACACTACGCCATGTTGTTTTTCATTTTGGCGCCAATTTTTTTTTTATTTGTAGAATATATAAATAATTAGATTCGTCTCCTGAACCATTCTAGAAAAGCGAATTATTTTTAAAGAACTCTAAACCTTTCTTCGATTCTAATTTAATTTCTAATCCATTCAAAAATTCCTCCTCAATATCAACTCTTATATAAAATGACGACACAAAAACTTCAAAAATGATTTATATCAAAAACTTTAAAAAATTGTTTCTTAAAATAAATAATATCATAATTTTTTATATCAATTGTAAAAATTAAGAATAATATAGAAAAAAAATCCGATTTAAAAACAAAATAAGGCAAAAGTTTAAAGAACATAGAGCCACGAAAAAAATTAACTTCAAAATTCGATTCCTCTTCCAGTGTTGCTATATATAAAAATTCAATAAATCAGTCGGTAATCAAACATTAATTGCCGTACTCAGAAACGTTAATTAGCAGCTAAACACGATTCTGAGTTCGTAATTAAGTCCATACTGCTGCTAAAAATACTATTGTCATTTAAAAAGAAATATGTCACAGATAATATCTATATATAATACAAAAGTAACTAAAACCCGACTATGAAACATGTTTCTGTTATTTTACAATCAGTTTTCACTGCAAACATATATACAAAAACATGTTATCTTAAGTTTTTACAAAGAGACTCAAATTGACAATAATGTTTGATGCAAGTTCAGTGGAAATTTTACACAGAAAATTAGTTACTATTTTACTCCTAAAAAAAAAATAATACTCTATGACAGTTTTTTCTGTAAATTAAAGAAAATTTGTTGTAATTGTACCTGTAAGTGTAGTCTATGACAATTATAATTGTCCAATTAAAAAAAAAGTTTTTTTACTCTATGACAATTAGAATTGTCCAATTGAAAAAAAAAAATTTTTTTACTCTATGACAATTACAATTGTCCAATTGAAAAAAAAAGTTTTTTACTCTATGACAATTAAAATTGTCCAATTTAAAAAAAAAAGTTTTTTACTCTATGACAATAACAATTGTCCAATTGAAAAAATAACCCAGTTTTTTTTACTCTATGACACTTTTTATCAAAGAGTAAAAAATTATTCTATGACAATTTTAGTGTAGGAATTTAAATAGTAGTCGGGAAAGCTAAGTTTGTAACTATACTAATTTGTTCATGATGCGTTTACACTAAGCTTTAGTACACTAGAGCACTAGAAGCTAATCAACTGCAAACTAGAAATACAAGTTTGCATCAATAACCGCGGGTTTACACTGCCGAAAGACTTAAGATTCTCTTAGACCTTATAAAGCAACGTAAATATAAACTAATATCGTATATTTGTGTCGCGTACACACAACATTTAATCGCCGACGCGAATCGTCTATACCAGTGTTTCCCAAAGTGGGCGATAACGCCCCCTAGGAGGCGTTTGAAACCTAGGAGAGGGCGATAAGAGGCCCAAAAAGTGGAGGGTATTGAAATTAATTAAAGTAATGAAATTGTGGTTTTTAAGTTTTAGGGCTGAATAAAAATTAGGGGCGCTCTGAAATATTATTGATTTTCAAAGGGGGCGGTGAAAGAAAATAAGTTTTAAAATCACTGATCTAAACTAATATCGTATATTTGCGTCGCGTACACACAACATTGAATCGCCGACGCGAATCGTCTATTCGATCAGTAGAGGTAAAGCGAATACATGATAAATGTATATTGCTCCGCCATCTTGAAAAAATCACAGCGACTTTAACACAACGATTTCGACAAAATTGCGAGAGACTGATTTCCGCGACTAAAGAACAAGATGTCGGCGACGTGTGTATCATGTAAGTCGCCTAGCGACTAAAATCGCCTAGTATCGAAGATTTACGTCGCCGTGTGTACAAAGATCTTTATTCTACTTTGAAATATTTCTATGACATTATTGACACAAATTGTCTTTTTCATTCAAAGATAATGACAAATATAACGGCAGTGGAAACCCATATTTATTGCATTAAAAATTGTCTTGTACCGATATTTGCACAGTAAAAACCTACGGCTATTTTTATTAAAACTGTTTACCCCCAAATATGACAAATATAAGGATAATGTTTGTGCGTGAGTATTTTTTTAAATCATAAAATGTAAGAATTTCTAACAAACATTTTGTCAATTAAAAAATGCAAATTTATAATTATTTTTACTGCACTCAAAGTTTAATGAACACTTAAACAACGCCTTAGGGATCGTCCATTAATTATATGAGACTCTATTGGTTTAAAAAAATCACATGAATTTATTTTTTAAATTTAATAAATAAAATTTTGAAAATTAATTAATATTAATGGACGATAGTGTAAATGAACACTAAGGCTTTCCTTAAGTGTACATATAACGACTGTGAGTGCAATGGTTATAACAAACATTCGTTACAAATTGATATATGTATCCATTTAAATACCAAACAACTGTGTTATCTTAATGTCATTACTGATGACACCATGACACCAATAATGAGTCTGATTTACTCTTTTTTTTTGACCAAACAGTTCTCATATGACACTAAAACTTTGTAAACAGGTTTTATGTTTTAAATTTGAGGTCTAATTATTTGGGGGTCCTAACACCATAAGTGGTACCCCCAATTTTTTTTTAGGAAAATTAACTACCAACTTCCTTATTAACAGTTGTTAAATATCCCTTAGTGTTTAATTAATATGAGAAAATTGTATACGGCCTTAATTCGCCAAAATAGCGAAACGATTGCTGTTAGACATAAGAGATACCGCACGGAAAGAAGATATTTTTGCTACCTATGCGTTCTCCCTTAAGGGTGTCCCTTAGTGAAGATTTGATTACAATTAGCTTCAGTAGTTTACAAAGTTTCAGTATTAATTTGTTATAGTGTATAGGTACAGTGGAGGAAGTTGTAGGTGGAGTTGTTACGTGCGCGTGCGCTATCAGCTGTTCGCGTGCGCGTGCGCATGCGTCTGTGTTGAGTTGTTGAGGAGATGCTCCGGCACAGGTATCGGACGTAGTCGGGGAGGTATCTTCTTCTGGGGGCATAGCGTCTGGAAAGAAAGATAAGTATACATTAAGGACATAATTAATAGTGGCCATTTTTGAAAATCGACATTTCTCTTATTAAAAGTTGAGTTATCGATGTTAATTGTATGAAGGAAAAAATCTTTGTCTTTTAAATAATTATGTTTTATTTATAAATCTTTGTAATCGTGATGCTGTATGTCTGAGACGATATTCAATGATATGTGTGAAGTCAACCCGCACTTGGTCAGTTGATTATGACCTAGTCACCCCTAACTTAGGGTAGGCTCCGAAACCCCTCCTTGGGAAGCTCACTATACAGCTAATGATGATGATAAATCTTTGTACACTTTTTTAAAGGTTAAGAAAAGTTACAAATAAGTATTACTTTTATATAAATATATGTAAAAGTTTAGATGGATGGATGTTTAAATATAGAAAACCTCAACGTATCTTGATGAAATTAGTCACAGATATAGAATATAGTCTGGAAGAATAAATAGACTATTTATTGTGTTTCTTTTAGGGTAGAGTCGCAATCAACAGCTAGTAGTAGTATATATAAGTAAGGGTAGTGAGTTTCCAAACTGACCCGTCGTGCGAACATGAAGCAGCCTGAGTCTTCCTCCGGCGGGCTGACTGCGGGAGTCAGCTGCAGATCTGGAGTACGGCACTCCTTGTTGTCTTCACCTGAACATATACCACTGATAATGACGCTGACTGTACTTTGTTACAAGTAAAGATATTTGTTAATTTTCATCTGTGGTGGAATCAGCTTTAACAAAATACTTCACGAATACAGAAGACTATTGTTTTAATTTGTTTAGAATTATTGTTAATTTGTTGATTGTATAAACTAAGCGACCAGTGAGTACACTTAGACCCTGTGGGTTTTCGTACTGCTGACTATTATAAATTGTATTGTTTCTAAATTGTTTTTGTACAATAAATTAAAAAAAAATCTAACAGTGGTAGACGTCAGCAACAACAACATTTGTTGCTGGAATTGTTCAGCTCGTCTGGTGAAATACCACAACCTCACAGAAGACAGACTTCAAGTGGAAGTAATTCCAAGTACAGTCTGATGAGTGTGGTGCCGGAGGACTCATTTTAGTCCTCTTTCTCTACACACCCTTTTCTTATAAGGAAAGGATCGGAAGGGGAAGTGGATTTGTAGGAGTAGGCGATGCATGGAAATGGAAAATATTCTCATTTTTTGTGTCCCTTCCTCCGTGGATTAAAAAGCAACGCATCTGCAATGCGGATGTCTATGGGCAGCAGTAGCTTCGCTATTTCAGCGAATCAGATGGCTGCTCGCTCGTTTGTCACCTTATGTTATAAAAAAGCCTTAAGTAGAAGGTATCACACATGTGTGCCGAGCAAAATTTGACCAAATTTTAGTAATTTTCTCTTCCCACACTTTTTTAATGAGAAAAGAATAGGAAAAGAATCTGCCAGGGTAGGGGATGTAGTTGAAAGGAAAATAAGCTTTTTATATCGGTTCACTAATGGCTTTTTAAAACAGCTTTACTATCTTATATATATAAAAGAAAGTCGTGTTAGTTACACTATTTATAACTCAAGAACGGCTGAATCGATTTGACTGAAAATTGGTGGGCAGGTAGCTTAGAACCAGGAAACGGACATATGATAATTTTTACCCCGTTTTCTACTTTTTATACCGCGCGGACGGAGTCGCGTGTAAAAGCTAGTATATATTAAAAAAGTCACTAAATATATCTACCTCTAGCGAATACATTGAGCTCATTGAAGCACCCAGTCTCTATCATCTCACACTGCCAGGGAATGCTGACACTTCCCGTGTTAAATTTGCCATAGAACGTGTCATCTGCCGCGTCCAAGTTCACTCCCTTCACAGTAGAGAACTGTTCGATGTCCAATACGTCTTTTGCGTACACCGCGTGCGGCTGTGAGTGTACATAACAACCATTGGATTACTATCTTACTTATAAATACGTATATTTAAATGGATGGATGTTTGAAGATATCTCTGGAACGGTTCAATTGAAATTTGACACAGTTTAAATCAGGGATCCCGAAACTATTTTGGACAATAACCCCCTTTTCCAAAATAATCTGTTACCTCAGACTATAGCCAAATTATCTACTTTTAAGTTTTTATTATTATTTTTAATTCTGATTTAGTTCAATAGAAGACAAAGTAAGAGTTAGCAATGCTTTAAGACTACTTTGGGAATCCCTAATGTAGAACATAATCTGAAAAACCATATTATTATTTTTTTAATTATTTACGGAAGTATAGTCGTATATTAGAAATTATTTCATACATACATCAGGTACAAAAGGTGCTTCCAATAATCCAGCTTCTAGCCTGGGCCAGTTGAGCCTCTGGAAGAAGCGATGTGCTTTGACAGTATCAGCTCCTCGTCTCCCCGCACCTCCCAAACGAGCTGCGCAGCTCTTAGCCAGAAGTGCGCTGCACAATGCTCGTGCGCACTCACTGAACTTGCTCGAGTACTTCTCTTGTTCGTGCTGGAAAATAATTGCTTTATATTTATCAATAAATACAATATTAAAAGCTTATGTCATAGAATAGTGTAGTTTTTTTATATTACAAGGTGGTAAACGAGTAAGCGGCCACATGAATTCGCCAGAAATGGCGAAGCGACCTCTGCCCATACATTCGTAATTGCAGATGCGTTGCCTACCGTCAATCTACGAAGGAGACGCACAAAAAGAGAATATTTAACCTTCCTATGCATCTCCTCCTCCATCAAATCCACATCTTTTTCCCATACTTTCCTTATAAGAAATGGGTGGGAAGGGAAAGAGTACTAAAATGAGTCCTCCATCACCACACTCATCAGACTGTACTTGGAATTACTTCCACTTGACGTCTGTCTTCTGTGAGGTCGTGGTATTTCACTGAGCGAGGACAATTTGTGCAACAGTTGTTGTTGCTGACGTCTACCACTGTTAAAGTGTTCTAGTTCTAGTTTTACAACAGTGAAAGAATTCCTAAAATCACTTCTGTATATCTGAGTAAACAAACATATAATTTCACTTTATATTAGTGTTATTAATATGATTAAAGGTAGATAAGGCGTTTTCAATCGCATATGTCTATGAGTAATCGCTTCGCCATTTCGGCGAATTCAGATTGTCACAATATAAAAGAAATCCAAAGTAATGTTACTATTTTCGTAAAAGAGCATTCTATAGAACAAAAGTTGAGGAATCTGAGAAGTGCTTCAGATATGAAAGACAAGGATAATTCCTACGTATGTGAAAGAGTCAGTCTTACCTTAACCCTCCTATCAACCTCTTCTCTCTTCACCTTCTCCTTCCGAGCACGGAATGGAGCTCGACCTTCAATCATCTCGTACACGAGACATCCAAATGAGAACCAATCCGGACTGAAAGTGTACCGCTCGTTGTCTATCACCTGACAACATTAACATTGAGTTTTCACTAACGAAACATGTCTAAAGAAAGTGCAATAAGCAGAGGAGTTAAGAACTAGATTTGTAATTTACAGATCCAGGTTTCGAATATGTTTTTCGATTTACATATGTACATTTATCTAACATTCTTACGGTGAAGGAAAACATCGTGATGCACATATCTGAGAAGAAATTCAATGATATGTGTGAAGTCAACCAACCCGCACTTGGTCAGCGTTTGACTATGTCCTAGTCACTCCTAACTAAGGGTAGGCTCAGAGCGCCTCAATGGGAACGTATAATGAGCTGATGATGAAGTAAAATCCAGATTTAACTAGCAGTATAATGTAGTGTATTCTACTGTGGAGTAATATAATCTATAAAGGGATAGTAAAGTCTATGACGAAGTGTTACAATCTGTGGTGGGATATTGCAGTATGTGGCGAAGTATTATAGTCGGTGACGGAGTATTTAGCCTGTAGGTGACCTTCTACATATTCCAAAAAACACTCCACAGTCACACATACACACTCTTACATAACACACACACACACACACACACATAAATACAGGTGCTTGACGAGTGGTCGACGTCGCGCGTGACAACTAATTTTATTGACCTCTGATTGGCAATTTCAAAATTGCAACGCACAGCTGAGCGGGGGTCACTGACCGGTTTTGCACACGCACCGGACTTCAGTGGAGTTTTTACAGTGCCGCGATATACCACGCCGCTTACGATTTCTCAACCTGTGCTTTGTTTCTCGAACAGTGATATTTATCTTTCTCCTGTTACTTTTACTTTTCTTCTCTGTGTTGTACTCTCCTTCTTTATATTTATTGGTGTGTGTACGAGTGAGAATAAATTGTGTTGTGAATAACGGTCGCATCATTTCGCTACCTCACACCCTCACATCACCACATCTCTCACCTTCCACCGCACACCACATTGGTGACCCCGTGGAACATCAAGATGAGCAACACCGAGGATGCATTTCAGGAGGCACGAAGTTTGCAAAATGAACCTTCTGACCATGTATGTAAGGTTGGAATTCGCATACCACCGTTTTGGCCGGAGGAACCTGAGATATGGTTTGCCCAAGTGGAAGGTCAGTTTAGCATTGCCGGCATCACAAGCGACTCGACCAAATTTAATTATGCCATTGGTCAGCTGGGAAACCTATACTCCAAAGAGGTCAAGGATTTAATTGTCAATCCACCCTCCACCAACAAATTTGAAAAATTGAAATCGGAGCTGATTAAAAGACTAAGTGCATCAAAAGAAAAGAAGTTGACACAGCTGTTGATGCATGAGGAGATGGGTGACAGGAAGCCGTCACAGTTTCTTCGGCATCTTGAGAGCTTAGGCGGATCGCAAATCTCAACCGACTTTTTGAAGACAGTTTGGGTCAGCCGGTTACCTACCGGCATTCAGACGGTTTTGGCCGGACAGACTTCTACCACAATTGAAGAGATGGCGGACATAGCAGATAGGATCAATGACCTGGTCCCCTCGACACCTCAGGTGGCATCAACCAGCCGACAGAGTGAGAATGTCGACTTGGCCAGGGAGATCGCTGCTTTACGAAAGGAGGTCCAACAGCTGGCCCTCAGGCAACGAAGCGGCAGATCAAGAACCAGGTCCCGACTACGCGACCGTCAGCGCTCTTCGTCGAGATCCCAGTCCAGCTACCGGCGACACCCAGTCTGTTGGTACCACTTTAAATTCGCTGACAAGGCGACAAAGTGCTGCCCCCCATGTGACTTCAAGTCGGAAAACTCCAGAGGCAATCGGTAATGACGACCGACGATTGCCCTTCTTCAACTGGTCGCCTGTTCGTCACCGATCGCAAATCCAAGACACAGTTCCTGGTCGACACTGGGAGCGACCTCTGTGTCTTCCCGCGGTCGCTGCTGCGAGAGCGTCGTGCCCGGACTACGTATCAGCTAAGTGCCGCTAATGGTTCTTGTATAAACACATATGGTTATGTTCATTTACAACTTGACTTTTGTTTACGTAGAACTTATAAATGGCGTTTTGTTGTTGCCGATGTGACTAAACCTATTATAGGTGTAGATTTTTTAAATCATTACAATTTAATAGTTGACTGTCGTAACAAACGTATTATTGACAATACAACATTTGTAACAGCTTGTGCGTTGCGAGTTAAATGCAACGACATTTCATCGGTCAAAGTCCAATCGGGTGACTCGGGTTACCACAAAATTTTGTCGGACTTTCCCGATATTACTCGACCATCCGGCACGCACCGTATCATACCACACAACACGGTACATCACATTCGCACAACACCAGGACCACCAGTTTCATGTTCACCTCGTCGCCTCGCTCCTGACAAATTAAAAATCGCTAAAGAAGAATTCCAGACCATGATTGAATGCGGTATCGCTAGGCCGTCTGAAAGTCCTTGGTCGTCGCCGTTACATTTGGTACCCAAAAAGGACAACGGTTGGCGTCCTTGCGGGGACTATCGGATGTTAAATGCCAGGACAATTCCCGATAGGTATCCTATTAGGCATATACAGGACTTCGCTCACAGTATAGCAGGGTGTAAAGTGTTTAGTACACTGGATTTAGTAAAAGCGTACAACCAAATACCTGTGAGTCCAGAGGACATTCCCAAAACTGCAATAACAACCCCTTTTGGTTTGTATGAGTTCCCGTATATGAATTTTGGTCTTTCAAACGCAAGCCAAACGTTCCAGAGGTTTGTAGACGAAATGACAAGGGGACTTGATTTTTGTTATTGTTACTTAGACGATTTTTTAATTTTTTCAAAGGACGAAGTAGAACACAAAGACCATTTACGTATTATTTTCCAACGTTTAAAGGACTACGGTATGGTGATTAATGTGTCTAAGTGCGTTTTCGGGGCCCGAGACGTGTCATTTTTAGGATATCACATCTCCGCGAGTGGCACCAAACCACTAGACACTAAGATAGAAGCGATTAAAAATTTTCCCATTCCTACTAACATTCGTCAACTTAGGCGTTTTCTAGGAATGATTAATTTTTACAGACGTTTCTTACCGCGCGCGGCAGAATTACAAGCGCCACTAAACAAGTTATTAGTTGGCATAGTAAAAAACAACCAGCCGATAACATTGAAAGATGAGTCACTCGATGCGTTCGAGCGCTGTAAACAATCCCTTTCAGACGCTGCGTTATTAGCGCACCCGGATTGCCAAGCGAAACTCGCACTTGTTACCGACGCATCGGACACAGCTATCGGCGCTGTATTGCAACAATTTACTGATAACGCGTGGCAACCGCTTGCATTCTTTTCGCGCAAATTAAGTCCATCTCAAGTTAAGTATTCACCTTACGACAGAGAATTATTAGCTATTTATGAAGCCATTAAATATTTTAGGCACATGTTAGAAGCTAGACATTTTATTATTTATACTGACCACAAGCCGATCAGTTTCGCATTCCACGAAAGGAAGAAAAACTGTTCGCCTAGGCAGTATAGGCATTTAGATTATATCGCTCAATTTACTACGGATATTCGCCATATTTCCGGTAAGGATAATGTTGTTGCCGACACTTTATCGCGTGTCGAAGCGTTGGATCAACCTCTAGACTTAGAAGCCCTAGCTAACAGTCAGGCTACGGACCCCGAACTTCAAAAATTAATTACTGAAGGTTCGTCGTTACGTCTAGAAAAATTAACATTGCCCGGGTGTCGAACCCCATTGTACTGCGACGTAAGTACACCGACGTCTAGGCCATTTGTTACTAAATTTTTCCGTAGACAAGTATTCAATTGTTTACATTCGTTGAGCCATCCAGGCGCTAATACAACAGCGAAGTTAGTCACAGAACGCTACGTATGGCCGAGTGTTAGAAAAGACTGTCGTGAATGGGCAAAAACCTGTTTAGATTGTCAGCGCTGTAAGGTTACGCGACACGTTAGCGCACCGCTAGGCACATTTAATTTGCCCCGCGCAAGATTTAAACATGTACATATCGATCTCGTAGGGCCGTTGCCGTTATCGGATGGGTATCGATATTGTTTAACTTGCGTTGATCGCTTCACTCGGTGGCCCGAAGCCGTACCCATCGCGGATATTACAGCGGAGACAGTGGCTAAAGCGTTGCTTTCGTGCTGGATATCTCGTTTTGGCTGCCCGACGGATATTATAACAGACCGCGGCAGGCAGTTTGAGTCGGCGTTATTCCAACACCTCGCGAAAATAGCCGGATTTCAGCACAAGCGTACGACTGCTTACCACCCAGCAGCTAACGGTCTCGTTGAACGCTTCCATAGACAGTTGAAAGCGTCCATAATGTGCCATGCGCGAGAAAAATGGACCGAGTCTTTGCCGTGGGTATTGTTGGGAATACGATCTTCATTTAAAGAAGACTTGAATGCGTCCACTGCTGAACTCCTGTACGGGGAGCCTCTTAGGTTACCCGGGGAATTTTTTGACCCTTCAAGTAGCGGTACAACTGATGTCAGTGACTTCATCGCTAGATTGCGCGCTTTTGCGCAAAAGTTAAACCCAACCCCGGCCTCGCGACATGGAAACAAAAGCGTTTTCGTTTTTAACACTAGATTTACCAGACCAGTCATTTAGACTGGTTGTGCAATTTCAATTCAAACTTCCTACTATATTACACATTTTTTTTCAGAAATGATGTTATGACTTTTGTAGCTATAATAAGAGAGTACGTTTTATAAACTTAATGTTATTTTATATACATTAGTAACAAATATAATTTTTGTTGTTGACATTTATACCAGTACCAGTCAAAATGACAGGTTGTGTTTGTATGAAAAAATATATTTTGGGAATCATGAGACCGATACAGTACATATAGCACTGAAGCGTTTTTTGTTATCGTCTTTGGAGTCAACTTTTGCAGACAGGCAAGTTCGCTTTAGTCTCAGCAGTTTGGGATAAATTTATTGAAAACAGTAAAAATTGCTTCAAACCGGGAGCTTATATTACCGTGGATGAGCAACTTTTTCCAACAAAGGCCAGATGCAGATTTACTCAATATATGCCAAACAAACCCTCAAAAATTTGGCATAAAAATTTGGTTGGCGTCCGACGTAGAGACGAAATATGTGGTAAATGGCTTTCCGCATTTAGGAAAAGACGAAACACGAAATGCATCAACCCCCTAAGCGAATTGACCGTGATGAAACTTCTTGAACCATATACCATGAAGGGTAGAACTGTAACAACTGATAATTTTTTTTACAAGTATTCCTTTGGCGTTGAAATTACGATCTAAAAACACTTCATTACTTGGAACAATACGCGCAAACAAGAGGGAACTGCCGAAAATTTGCAAACTGAATAAAGACAGCATGGCACGTTTCTCAAGGTTGTTGTACCAATCTAATGGATGCACACTTACTGTTTATAAGAGCAAACCTAATAAAAAAGTACTAAGTACAAAACATAAACACATCAAAATTGATAAAGCTGCAAAGAAATTACCTGAATCCGTATCTTTTTATAATTATACCAAATTTTTTTTTTTTATGTAAATTTTTTATGCACCAGTCATTTTGACTGGTCTGGTAGAAATAGGTATATTCAAATCGCTGGTATATCTAGTGTTAAAGATCTCGCCAATACCGGTCACGTCTTCCTGCGAGAAGACGCGGTGCGGGCGTCATTACAACCTGCGTATACCGGCCCTCATAAGGTCGTTTCTCGGAGTGACAAATCTTTTACTATATTGATTAACGGGAAGGAAGTGACAGTCTCGATTGATCGTCTTAAGCCAGCGTACATTTTATGCGACAACACCAACAGTACCGCAACTAATGACGAACCTGTGACTGCGGAGTACACGACCCGTTCGGGACGTAAGGTAAAGTTTACCGATTTTTATCGCCCTTAACCAGGTCTCTGGAGGGGGGTGATGTAGGTGACCTTCTACATATTCCAAAAAACACTCCACAGTCACACATACACACTCTTACATAACACACACACACACACACACACATAAATACAGGTGCTTGACGAGTGGTCGACGTCGCGCGTGACAACTAATTTTATTGACCTCTGATTGGCAATTTCAAAATTGCAACGCACAGCTGAGCGGGGGTCACTGACCGGTTTTGCACACGCACCGGACTTCAGTGGAGTTTTTACAGTGCCGCGATATACCACGCCGCTTACGATTTCTCAACCTGTGCTTTGTTTCTCGAACAGTGATATTTATCTTTCTCCTGTTACTTTTACTTTTCTTCTCTGTGTTGTACTCTCCTTCTATATATTTATTGGTGTGTGTACGAGTGAGAATAAATTGTGTTGTGAATAACGGTCGCATCATTTCGCTACCTCACACCCTCACATCACCACATCTCTCACCTTCCACCGCACACCACAAGCCTATGCCGGGGCCTTTCAGTCTATGACAAAGTACTATAATCTGTGACGGAGTTTAGTCTGTGGCGGGTTAGCACAATCTATAACAGATTGTTATAGTCTTTGACGTATTATTCTGAGCCGGAGTATATTCTGTGACGGAGTATCACAGTCTATGACTATAGTCTGTAATGAGTTGTAATGAGAGTCTGTGGCGTAGTATTCCGTGTCGGAGTATAGTATGTGGCGTAGTATTCTGTGTCGGGGTAGTGCACAGTACCTCAGGCGCCATGTAGCCGACGGTACCGACGCGGCCGCGCACAGTGCCGCCCTCGGGCACATCAACGGCCAGGCCGAGGTCGGAGATGCGAACATGTCCCGCATCGTCCAGCAGAATGTTCTCCGGCTTGCAATCTCTGAGATATCACTGTCTTTTACTACGACACTTATTTATTTGTATGGGAGGCGAAGCGGGGATTTTTGGATTTACTGGAGCGTGGAAGTTAACCTTTGCAAGCAATCAAGTACACTTAGATCAAGTTTTTATTTACGAGTAGTATTTTGATCGGATATCCTAGAACCGCGGCTCTTTATAGAGTGTTTTATTTGTGGTAGGATTGCTGGATTACCAGATGGGAAACTTTATGTTTGAGTACCAAGCTCGAGTAAATCCCAAAATCCCCACTTCGCCTCACCTACTATTAATTATAAATTTTAACGTAAACTTATAGTCATGATTTTACCGAAGACTTTTCACATAGCAATTTTAAGGAGACAACCTTCTATGGTCGAACTATACGACGTTTTTTGTATGCAAACGAACCTGAATAAGTGAGAGTCCATGGAACCTATTTGTCATACTTATAGAGGTTTCTATGTAACCCGAGTTTTTTGCCTATGGAGGTCGTCCGGATAACTACTCTCGCTTATCCAGGCAAACAGTAAAGTTTTGAAAACATCACTATTTATATAAAATATGAAAGGTCATATAAACTACTATCTGTCACCCGACTTCGTCCGCGAGGAGGAAAAATACTTAATAGGGGTATGAAAAATAGATAGTAACCGATTCTCAGATATACTAAATATGCATATACAATTTCATAATAAAAATCGGTGAAGCTGTTTCAGAGGAACATGGTAACTAACATTGTGACACAAGAATCTATATATATATAAAATGAATTGCTGTTCGTTAGTCTCACTAAAACTCGAGAACGGCTAAACGGATTTATCTTATCTTATTCTTGAAATGTTCGTGGAGGTCTAGGGAAGGTTTAAAAGACGAGAAAAATTCATACCGCTATTAGTTTTTTTTTTCAGCGCGCGGACGGAGTCGCGGGCGACAGCTAGTTTTATATAAATTACTAGATGTATGTCATATTGTATAATGTAAAGTGTAATTTGTCTTGTTATACCTGTAGACAATGCCCATCTTGTGTAAATGTTCTAGACCACAGGCAACCTGCGCTGCGTAGAACCTCGCGCGCTCCAGACCTAGGCCAGTGTCGGCGCCACACATGTTGTAGATATGAAACTTCAGGTCTCCACCTAGAATATGACATAGTTACCATCTTAAACCTCTTTTCCACTAACCGTTGATTTCTGAGACCAAAATTTTTGTATAAACATATCGTCATCCCTGTCATTGCCTTTGACAAAACAGAGACAACAATATGTTTTAAACGAAGATTTTGATTTCAGAAAACCACGGTAAGACTAGTCGAATACTCCGCACAATTATTTCAATAGTCGATGCCACACTCTAGAATACCAGCCCATATTTTTGAACAATTATTTAAGTTATAAAAAATAACCCTAAACTTAGGAGACGCTTTAGGTTATATATTTTCAAGCCAATAAACTTAGGTGAATAAATTGAAAAAAAAAAGTTATGCGAGAAAAGGACAAAAATTACAAGCCAATAGCAGTAAAGATGGATGGTTGCCATAGTAACGGTAATTCTCAGCCAATGACGAAGGTTTTCGTTGTCATGCAAACATTTTAATTTTTGACATTAGCAATTGAAAATTTCACGCAATAAAACAATAAAAGAATTTCATGCAGATGAAGCCGCACGGGAACAGCTAGTTATCAATAAAATTCCAGTATAAGAAATCATTTTTAATATACGACTTTTAGCGACAAACGTTTATCCCTAGAGTAAATATTTCAGCTTTAATATTCCAAGGAGATATAAATTTAAAGAAAGTTAAATGTAACTGACCGTTCATAATAGTGAGTACCAAACAGAGGGCATCTTTAGTCTCGTAAGCGTACGCCAAATTGACAACGAAGCGTGAGTTTATTCGCTGCAGGATTTGCTTCTCTATCAACACCATCGCTTCTCCTTTACGCTTCTTAATTCTCTTCTTTTCTAGCTTCTTGCAAGCGTACATCTTGCCTGTTGCTCTCACCTACAAGGTTGGGATGTTGAGATTTTAAATAAGTAAAACTTTGTTTGTTTTTTTTTAATAATTTAAATTAATAACGTTGAGAAATTCTATAGCCCCAGGTTACGGAATAATAACCAAGTGATAAGTCGAAATTTATCTCATTGCAAATAATAAGGCAATTTTTTTACAAGTAGAACACCGCGAACAGACCTGACTGTACCTAGCAAGGATAGAACTTGCACATTGTAAATTAGTGTTTATGCACTAGTTCTGAATCTGCAGTATTGATCTAATTACATTTAAGGTAGGCTATGGTTTCATCTACTTTCGATTACTTCTTCTCTGTCTCTCTTTCTCATGTACCACGTATATTGTTATCTCACCTGGCACGCACAGACCTCTCCGAAGCCGCCTTTACCCAGCACCCGGTACATTCGGAACGTGTGCTGAGTGACCGGCTGCGCTTCCAGCCATTTCCACTGCAGGTACCGATGGAAGTACATCGATCTTTCGAACTCCGCGAACGGCGCACCTGCGAGAAAACTCTTCACGCAGCGCACGCACTCCCCAAATATGTCTTTAGATCCGCCTGGAAGATTTTTTATTTTTTTAAGTTATTACAATAGAAAAAAATATTTTTTAAATATTCGAAAAGTAAATAAATCTTGGATGTAGGTCACTTTACCTTCAAGCAATGAGCAGGCGTCATCGACGACTGTGGGCACCACAACATCGGTGACGGCCTCGCCACCCTCGGGCTTCAGGTATCTGCCGAATACCTCCGCGGCGAGCGCAACGCGCGTCTCCTCCAGACCCACCTCGTACCGCTCCACCTGTACACGCGATAGCTTTCTGCGGTTTATCATCTACCCAAAAAACGCCATGTTAGACAGCCAGTATACTAGTTTCACACAAGGGTAGAACAGAGAGACACTGCAGTACTGCCATCAAAAACCAAGTAGCCATGATTGGAAATAAACCTTGAAGAATATAGCAATAGCAATATAAATAAAAGGTTTTTTTTACATCAAAACTGGACAACGGCTACTGGAATTAGTCGAAATAGAGACCGCTGCCCATAAACATCTGCAATTTCAGATGCGTTGCCTACCTTTAATCAACGGAGAAGGGGACGCACAAAAAGACGATATTTTTCCTTCCTATGGGATATTCCACGATATCCCCGTCTTGAGTAAAATGTAGTTCCTCTTCCCATCCTTTCCTAATAAGAAAGGGTGGAAAGGGAAAGAGGACTAAAATAAGGCCTACGGCACCACACTCATCTCACCTGTCTTCTGTGTGGTCGTGGTATTTCACCGGTCGCTCCGGCCCATTCGTGCACCCAACAAATATTGTTGTTGCGGAATCTACCACTAAGAGGTACGATTTAATACCTTGTTTTATTTACAAAGAGTCAATGTATCCATGAGATATCAAAAAAGGTATGAATACATACGGCATCGAGAAATCCATTGTACTTGTGATACTGGGGCCGCGTCCGCTCGCAAAACTGTCGGAACAACAGCTTGCCGATCGGCTGCTGGTCCACCACGTAATCGTAGCCAACATCTACAAACAAAAATACAAAGACATCTTACTAATATTATAAATGCGAAAGTTTAGATGGATGCATAGTAGACGTTTCTATATTCGAACTCCGGAATGGCTGAACGGAACTTGATGAAATCTGTTATAGACAAGAACACAGTTTGGAAGAATACATGGGCTACTTATTAAGTTTTTTAAATTCCATGCAGACGGAGTCGCGGGTGACAGCTAGTATATTTCTTACTGCGGCTTTCGACTGTATCAATACATGTTATCCTTATTATACTCGTATCAAGAAGAATGTCTAATGTTATCTAAAAGCTTCTGAGGTTACAGGGAATGATGAAGGGTAAATATCCTTTAAGCATCCCCATCTATGTTGGTAAGAGGTTGGCGACTCATCTGTAGCCTTTATTGTTGTCTTTGGGCAGCGGTAACTTTACTATTTAAGAGAATTCAAGTGGCCGCTTACAAGCGACTACCTTGTATGTTTTTTTTTATAGGAGAAGGGGGCAAACGAGCAACGGACCGAAAGTTATTTGATCCAACGCCCATGGACATCCGCAACGCCAGAGGAATCGCAGATGCGTTGCCAGTCTTTAAGGAAGGTATACGATCTTTTCTTGAAGGTCCCTATGTAGTTATGCCAAGATAGATAATACAAGCAGACACAATTAGTGACTAGTATTAAACAAAAAAAAAATCTCACATTTGTTATTGTTCATATTAAGCTTACAAATAACAATAATATTTATATGTAGTCTAAATAATGTCGGTTGGAATATGTCTGACTCAGAGATAAGATATCGTAAGTAAATTATTTGTTGGTGATTAAGAGCTACTTAAATCTACAGTAGTCATAACATTTACTACGTTCAATCATTTAATTATAACTTAAAAGGAATATTAGTGTGGATTTTACATTAAGATACTCCTTAGTGACTCTGAGTATGGCAGTTAGATACTTTTTAATTATCTATCTCTTACCAGTTACCATAACTTTAGGAGTATTACCACGGTTACAATTCTCAACTATAAAAATGACTTTAGCGTTCAAATATTTGTCCTTATAATTAATTAAAACATCTCTTAGGTATTTGAAATCTTACTGATATTATAAATGCGAATGTTTAGATGGATGGATGGATGTTTGTTTGAAGATATCTCCGGGTCAAAGGATCTTGATGAAATTAGTTACGGCTTTTTTTTTTTTTATATTAAAGGCGGCAAATGAGCAAATGGCCACCTGGATTCATCGCACTAGCGAGGCGACCGTTGCCCATAGACATCCGCAAATTCAGATGCCTACCTTTAATCGACGGAGAAGGGGACGCACAGAAAGAGGATATTTCTCCTTCCTATGCGTCCCCTCTTCCGCCAAATCCACTTCCCCCTCCCATCCTTTCCTAACAAGAAAAGGGTGGGAAGAGCAAGAGGACTAAAATTAGGCCTCCGGTACCACACTCATCAGACGAAACGCGGAATTGCTTCCACTTGCCTGTCTTCTGTATGGTCGTGGTATTGCACCGGTCAAGGCCAATTCGTGCACCCAACAAATATTGTTGTTGCGGGATCTACTACTGGTACAGTTACGGTTGTAGACTATAGTCTCGAAGAAGACATAGGCTACTTATGAAGTTTTTTTTTAATTCCGCGCGGACGGAGTCGCGCGGTCGGGCGATAGTTAGTAATTGAATAAACATAACTGTTACTGTCGAGGGAGGGAAGAACGCTTAGCTTAATTAACTCATACAATTTGGGTCACTAGTGTCCCTCTAGTGGGACACGCCTCTGAAGAGACAAAGGACTTTTAATTCTACATTCCACTAGTTGCTACTCGCGATTTAGTACACGTGGAATTAAAAAAAAGTGTTTTTTTTTTAGTCAAATTTAGTCTTACTTCTTATTAATATTTTATCAATCAAAGTTATAATGCGAATATTTAGATGGATGGATGGATGTTTGTTTGAAGGTATCTCTGGAACGGCTCAATGGATCTTGATGAAATTTGGCACAGATGTAGAACACAGCTAGGAAGAACACATAGACTACTATAGTTTTAAATCTGCGCGGACGGAGTCGCAGGCGCCAGTTAGCATTATCCAAAAATATGAATGTTAGGATGGACTGGAATAGTAACAAACACTTGAGGTCTCCGAAACGGCTCAACGGATCATGTTAAAATTTTTATAGATGTAGAACACAGTCTGAAAGAACACATAGGCTACCTATGTTCCCGTGGGATACGTTTGATTCACATATTGACTCGATAACTCCGCAACGTCTTAACACATATTGAAATTTGCCGCAGATATAGATACATTTCCCTTTTTCAATTCTGCGTAGAAGAAGTTGCGGGCAAAAGCTAGTAAATATATTAATAGGTAAATTATATAACATATAACGCAAGTTATGGATATATAAGAGAATTCACTCTGCTTGGTTAATGCATGAACCATGTTACGTAAAACAAATGAAACAGAAATGTAACAAAAATAACGACGTATATTTTATCGCGACACTCTGAAGTCTACGAAATCACTTATAAAAGTTATAGTCTGCGACAAAGATGGAGGAAGACAGAAGAAAGTATGTATGGATTGTTTGAAAGAGGATATCAAGAATTCAGATATGACGGCTAATAGAGATTGTATGGAGGACTACTATGCCGACATTTAAATAGGTCACATTTGACACTTCATTAAAATCCAACAACGTGACCTTGTAACGGCGAACATAAAATATTATTTATTTTTTTAAAGTTAGAACTTTTCACACGATTGCTTACATTTGTTCAAATTTAAATAACATTTTTATTACAATCATGTCAATCGAACGTCGTTACAATATTGCGTCAGTGAACTTTTTTTTTAAACACTAAGGATCGAACAAAAAACATCGATATTTCATAACAACTGTATTCGATTCACATATGTTTGAAATCAGAATCGATTCACTTGAATCGATGTTTTTAACCTCATCTCACTATGAAACTAAAACTAATAGATGTGAAATGTAACCAATTAAAGAATCCCTGTTATACGTAGTAAAATGACAGAAATTAAAATTACATTTTAAAATAATTTCTTCTATAATACTAGGAAAGTATAAATTGTGCGTTATAACAGTTAACTGGTTAATTAGAGTCGTAGTTGGGGTTCGAATCCCCACAGTCGAAGGCAATTACAAATTAATTACTTAATAACGAAACACGTCATGCGTGTAACTGAAGGGACTGATAACTCTTATAGTTTATGATACCCTGGTAACTATGCTCGGAGAATATTATGACAGGTTAATAAGTTAAAACTTTTTTATATCACAAGATAGCGAAGGAATAAGCCCAAAGACATCCGCAATTGTAGATGTGTTGCGCAACTTTAATCGACGGAGGAGAGAACGTATATAAATATCACATTTTCCCTTTATCTACTCTTCCCTCAAATACACTTCCACTTTCCATCCTTTTTTTTAAGAATAGGGTTGGAATGAAAAGGGAATTAAATTATTAACATCCTCGTTAAGGTCCAATTTTTTTTCTTTAAGCGCTAAAGCTATGTGCAATCTTATACTTATGCATTTGCGAGGTTTATCTCAAATTATTCGAGAACTTTAAGTGGCGAACTAAAGTCCTAAAATGTGCCAAAACTTGTTAGTACCCCTCCGAAAAACATTAGGTTATCAGGGGTGCCTTAACTGGAAGTTAAGGGTCCCTTTTTACGACTTGTTCAAGGAGATTTTATGTGCTTCTAAATTGAGCAAGTCTTAACTGTTAGTTATCTGTTGATATGTTTAGGGCATTTGACTTTCATTTATTCGTTGTAAGAAGGATTGTGGACTGATCTCTAAATTTCGTAATCTATACATATGAAAGAAAGTCGTGTTAGTTACACTATTTATAACTCATGAACGGCTGAATCGATTTGACTGAAAATTGGTGGGCAAGTAGCTTAGAACCAGGAAACGGACATAGGATAATTTTCACCCCGTTTTCTATTTTTTATTCCGCGCGGACGGAGTCGCGGGTAAAAGCTAGTTTTATATATTAACTAGCTGTCGCCCGAGATTCCGTCCGTGCGGAATTTGAAAAGAAAAAACACTTAGTAAGTAGCCTATGTGTTCTTCCAGACTATGCTCCACACAGATGAAGATCATAGGAAGAACACATAAGCTTTTAAGCTTTTTTTTTAATTCCGCGAGGACGGAGTTGCTGGCGATAGCTAGTATAAAATATTTAACTATTAATTCTTGTTAATTCCACTTAATAATTTCCTCTTTATTTGATACCCAATAACCAACATTAATAGAAACTAGAATTTCGCTTGATTTCTGATACTATATAACTGTATTGTTACACAATTATGACACTTATTATCGATCCCTTAAGGTTCAAATATACGTAGGTCGGTTAGTCTGAATTCCTAAGATGCGGGCATGTAAATAGCAAGAGGACAGCGGCCCTGCGCTCGTAATAGCACCCACGTCATCAGCCACGCACCACTCCATCACCAACGCTGTTAGCGCCAGGTGAAAATACGCCTACAGTAACACCGTTTTTCACTAAGCAACTAGCAGCGCGGTTATAGTTGAAGCAACGTAAATGGAAGTGGGCGGCGGATTGCCATCAGTCTTATGCATCAAGCCAAGTGGAATTTGGTCTTAAGCGACTACCGCCAGAGAATTATACATATAATAATAAAAATATAAGTCTGGTGCAAGTAATTAATTTGTAGACTAGCTGTTGTCCGCGACTCCGTCCGCGCAGAATGAAAAAAAACATAATTAGTAGCTTATGTGTTCTGCGAGACTGTGTTCTACATCTATATCAAATTTCATCCACATCCATACAGCCGTTCTGGAGAAACCTAGTAACAAACATCCATCCATCCAACTAAACATACACATCTTATCTATCTATATATATAAAAGAAAGTCGTGTTAGTTACACCATTTATAACTCAAGAACGGCTGAATCGATTTGACTGAAAATTGATGGGGAGGTAGCTTAGAACCAGGAGACGGACATAGGATAATTTTTACCCCGTTTTCTATTTTTTATTCCGCGCGGACGTAGTCGCGGGTAAAAGCTAGTTTATAATATTAGTAAGATGTTTTAATGTGAATATTAAAAAAAAAATTAGTGAACATAACTTTGTTAAAAGATCTGATAATGTCGGACTAATTTCATATATTAAAAAAAAAAACTTCTTTTATAAAATCCCATGTTTATATCTTCTAATATATAAAATTCTCGTGTCACAGTTTTCGTCACCGTACTCCTCCGAAACGGCTTGACCGATTCTCATGAAATTTTGTGAGCATATTCAGTAGGTCTGAGAATCGGCCAACATCTATTTTTCATAAACCCCCCCCCCCCCATTTTTTAACTGCGCGCGGACGGAGTCGCGGGCGACAGCTATTAGAAAATAAAAATCTTATATTTGAACAAAATACTTAGAGAAAACAATATAAAGATGGAAGCAGTAAAAAGATACATAAAATCCAAGTTCTAGATTTTAATAAAACGATATACGGAACCAGTTCGAATATGCGGAAACTTAGATGTTTTCTGCTTCAGAGAATACTGACTAATAAAAATATCTCTCAACGACGCGACGTTTGTACAAGGCGCCGGCGACCGGGTACAGTTGTAATCGCAGACTAGTTTATTATAAAAAATGATAGAATCTAGATGTAAAGATTTTTTTAGGGATATTAAGGATGAATACTAATCGAATTTAGTTTTACTTTAAAAATTACCAACAATATATTGTAATGAACATATATATATGCTGAAATAAATTACATAAAGCAAATAATAAGCTATTTTTTACACATCCCGTACATTTAGCGTTGCGTTGCCAGTAGTCCGGATAACGCCGGATATAGGAAGACTTTTTGATTGCGTGTCCGGCCAAAATAAACGGTTTTCCGGCTATTGTTAGGCTTTTTACATTTCCCAAACGAGCGTGTACCTATTAATACTGAGACAAAATCCTAAATAATATAGGGTGTCCGAACTTTCTACCCAAATGTCCGGCCAAACTGACTGGTCTATCCGGCTAGTAGGTTAGACGACCTGGCAATGGCAACCCTACGTACATTCAACAAATATTTGTATATACTGTAAGAATATGTTTGCTGTTCAAACTTTGAGGCGCGCGTGAGTTTGACGCGTAAGCCTGTTTAATACTCGAGCATATATTGTTAAGTCTGAACAAACAAACTTGTTAAGTTCAAACATACCCAATTGTCAACTTTAACGTGATTTATGTTGTTCATAAAGAAGCATTTTTTTTAATATCTTGATAATTATGGAAACGCGTAACTCGAATATTTGCCATAAACTTTATAAAATTGTCACTAATTTTGGGATTATAGTAGATTTTTTTCTTGATATGATTCGAGTGACACGTTATAGCGGGATTCGAACACACGACGATATTAATGTTTAGGCAATTGGCGCTTCAATAACATGCAAAATTAAACGTATGCACAAATGAACTGCCACAAGGTGAAACTAGAAAGTATCAAAGAGTTCCATTCTCGTTAATATTTAGTGGGCCTAGCATGAATATTCGAGTCACATTCGCCTTCGTATCGTCATTGTCAATTATGTCAAAATTTGTATGAGATTTTTGGTGTACTTTACTTCGGATAGGGGGCGCTGCACAAATTTTAATACAAACTTGATCGATGAAGATACGATGGCGGACATTTTACTAATATTCGTGCTAGCCCCACTGAATACGATTTCAAAATGACTTTAACATTTAAATTTCGATCAAATATAACCAATAGGAGCCAATTATAAGAACTAATTTATTTGACAACTAAGGAATAACAGAGTTTTTTTTTATATCACAAGTTGGCAAATGAGCAAGCGGTTACCTGAATACGCCTAAATAGCGAAGCGACCCGTGCCCATAGACATCCACAAATGCAGATCCCTCCTTTGACGATGAAAGTTAGGCAACGCACAGAAACAGGATATATCCTCTTACTATGTGTTCTGTCCTCTGTCAAATCCACTTTCCTTTCCCATCGATTCCTTATAAGAAAAGGCTAGGAAGTGTCCTAGCCTTTTCTTTCAACGTGGATTAAAATTAGGCCTTAACACTCATTAAACGAAACGCAGAATTACTTCCACTTGTCGCCTGTCGTCGGTCAACCAGGCCCATACGTGCACCCAACAAATATTGTTGCGGGATCTACCACTCATAAGTTGAATGTGACGTAAAGCAATTACGTCATAAAAGACCTCAAAACCAAGACAAGGTCGCAAACACTAGGAAAAACATATTTAAAATGCGTTTGGCGTAAGAGCATTATCAATTGAAGGACTAAAATAATTTTATACAAAGTACTTATGTATGCGTTATGTAATACATGAGTTGATTTATAAAACAACATAATCATTATAAGATATTACTATGCGTGTACGATAACATGAGAGTTGCAACCACGTTTCAATTCTACGCTTCGAAGACTGCGCTGCGCTAATAAACGAGTAGGTAATTATTTATTGCTTTTATGACGCTATGACGTCATTATTTGATGTTACTTTTGTGAGCCCTTTGACCAAATAAATGCAATATTATACCAGTTATGTGTGTACAAAAAGTTAACACGTTCAATGCCACCGACTCACCTGGCGAGTTCATTTTCATTGATAATTGTAGTGGCATGTAATGTGTTAACAAATATATGTAGTCACATTTAATGGAAATGGATGATATTCCTTTCTAATTTTATAAATGCGAAAATAACTGTCTATCTCTAACGAACACAGTAGTCTATCTGTCTATCTCGCTTTCACGCCAAGACTACAGAACCGATTTAAATTAAATTTGGTACACAGATAGTCTAGAGCCTGAGAAAGGACATAAGCTTTTTAACGCGAAAAAATATCGTGACAGCTACTAATCTATACAGTTAATGAAATTGGAATATCTGTATGTAATATCGAACAAAAATATTTCGTACACATGTTATATTTGAGTTGCTGATAAAGATTTTGAAAAATTTAATCTGACCGCAAGTCGCCTTTGTTCCGGCTAATCTCCGGAACGACTCGACCGATTTTAACGGGACTTTGACAGAAAAGTAGCTGATGCACGCGGGAATATAATAGGCTACCTCATTTTCTTTTTAATTCTGCACTGATGACCAGTAGTTAACTTCGCTAGTTACCAATAACATTTTTAGGAAGCAACACAAGCATTGGTTTCTTTTCCATCCCCTTTACACTAACGAAAAAGAAATAAAATATTAGGTTTATATCTATGAAGAAGCTTACAGCGTATGCGATCCACAAAGATCTTATATGGTTTTGTTTTCGATAGCGGACATAAAATATTAATTTTACTGAAAGACGTAAAAAGAAAATGCGAACGTTCGATGTTATTGCTCATAGATTTCAGCTCGAATGTAATAACATATTTTATTTAGCTACCTTTTTAGGTATACGAGGTAATGATAAATTATACTGCTATGTGTAAAATTTTACAATAAAAAATTTCAATAACATACGATTTAGGAAAAAAATATTAATTTTAGTTATTAAAATCAAAATAAAGTTATGATCACCAATAGGTTGGGATTTGGAGGTGGTGACGCATAGGATGGGGATCCTATTTCTGTGTGTCCCCACCTCCGTTGATTAAAGGTAAACACATCTGCAATTGCAGATGTCCATGGGCAGCGGTCGCTTCGCAATTTCGGCGGATTCAGGTGGCAGCACTTTCGTTTGTCACAGACAGATCAATTAGGTTTTTTTTTGAATACCGTACGGATGGAGTCGCGGACGACAACTTATAGAGTTTTAAACGTCAAAGTTCGTATAACTTGCCAGCAAATTAAGTATTCCGCCTAAGTCATACCACGCGCTAGATTACAAAATAAACACTAAGCAGATTCTGAAAGGCACGACACGGTTTCTATATTGCTGAACTTACATAATGTTAAATCAAGCAAAACAACGAATACGACAGAAAAATATTTAATTTAAGTATAGATTCACATTGATACTCAGAAATAATTTGTAAACATAACTAACAATAACTTTTAAGATATCAATTTTTATACGCAGAAAAAGACAAACTTAAAATTATAATTACTTAGTAACTAGATTTTGCCAGCGATTCAGTGCGCGCGGAATAAAAAAAACTTAATAAGTAGCCTATGTGTTCTTCCAGACTATGTTCTATATCTGTGCCAAATATCATAAAAATCCGTTGAGCCGTTGTTGAGATACCTTCAAACAAACATCCATCCATCCATCTAAACATTCGCATTTATAATATTAGTAAGTAACATTGTAGATAAATTTTAGAGAAAAAAGTTACTTATGTATTCGTCTTTTTTTATTTTTATTAACTGATAAAAATATATAGCTTCAGCTATTGAATGTTCCTTTGCATTAGGCAAAGGTTTCTCGTAAAGCCACATGTAATGCTTTCAGTTCGCTAAGTGAAGTTGAAACGCTCTGAGGCCCGCAGGGAGTAGCTTTCTTTGTACATGTTCTAGGATTTTAATGTAAATACCTGCGTATGACTACTACGATATGAAATACGAATGTAGATACTGCATATATATGTTTCTTTGTATTTTACTAGCAGTTGTAAGAGACATCGTTCGCGCGGAATTAAAAAAAAACTAAGTAAGCCTACTAACTGTCGCCTGAGACTTCTCCGCGCGGAGTTAAAAAGATCTTAATTAGTAACTTATGTTCTTCCAGATTATGTTCTACATCTATGCCATAGCGAGATCTGATAAGCAGTTCTGGAGATACCTTTTAACAAACATACATACATCCATCCATATATTCACATCTATATATATAAAAGAAAGTCGTGTTAGTTACACCACTTATAACTCAAGAACGGCTGAATCGATTTGACTGAAAATTGGTGGGCAGATAGCTTAGAACCAGGAATAGGACATAGGATAATTTTTACCCCGTTTTCTATTATTTTTTTTTTATTTCGCGCGGACGGAGTCGCGGGTAAAAGCTAGTTAATAATAATAAGATGTCATTGTACCTTCACAACAGTGAAAGAATTTTTAATATTTTGGTCACCGGTTTCAGAGCGTATTCAATGCAAACAAACAAATCCTTCCTCGTTGACTCAGGGGTTAACTTGACTTGCAATCTCCAGGTCCTGGGTTTAAATCCCGCCATGTACCAATGTGTTTTTCGATTTACATATGTACATTTACCCAACATTCTTACGGTGAAGGAAAACATCGTGATGTAACTTGCACATATCTGAGGAGAAATTCCATGATATGTGTGAAGTTAACCCGTACTGGGTCAGCGTGGTTGTCTATGTCCCCCCCCTGTCATAGTGAGCTGATGAATAAGACAATAATCTCCATACATGTATGGCTTAAGCAAAAATCAAATTATTAAGACTGAAGAGCGAAAAAATTCTCTCATAAACACTATGACGTAAGTTTATTAAAAACTTTTTAGTTTATTACAAACTTGTGTGAAGTATACAAAAAAACAACGGCAAGGAAAAAGTTAGAAAACAATACATGATGTAATACTACGACCTGTTTCCTGACGTCATGTCTCAAACGCAACACAATAGAATATCTAGAAACATACGCATAATGATGGAAACAGATGTGTAAATAATGGACCATTGGTATTACGATAAACTGAAAACGAAATAAAACAAAACATAAAATAACAACAATTTGATTGCTACAGACAACAAAAATTTATTAATTAAAAAAGAAAACTTGAGAGGTGTCAAGGGACACCCGGATGGAACGAAGTTCCTTTCTATTAATTAGTGAAGGAACCAATGTTTATTCTATGAATAAAAAACTTAAGTCTTCACAAGAAGTACATTTTATTTCTATGAATTTTCGTTATATATTGTCACGTCGTTGTGAAGTCGTCTATGGTGAAGTAGCGCTAATTCGTCGTTAACATACTTACTATAGCAAAATGTGTCGTGACAACTTTTCGTAAGAATTTTTTCCGTCTAGCCCCCTTTCACAACGCGCGATAAGGAACTTCGTTCCAAAAACAAACGTCTATACAACCTTTATGAGCCTAAAGCAAGAATATGAATCACATGATCAGTTCACTCGTCTAGGCTACATTGAATTTACTTAAATCCAAACCCACCTAAAACAGTCCTGTATGAGTCGGGTAAAATATGTACAGAAATATTCTTTCATGCACTATATCAAAAGAAAACAATATCACGGTTTATTATAGTTATTCAGTACAATAGGACTTCTTCTTGAGGTGCCTCTCCGACAAACGAAGGATGGCGGTCAGTTCACTCTTTGATGTTACACAACCACGATTTCTTCCGGCGACCAACACTCTTTTTGCCGGCAATTTTTCCCATCAGGATGAGTTGGAGATCATATATGTCGTGCATGACCACAATAAGTACAGGAACTACTTTTGACTAAAGATTCTATTGAAAACACTTCAGTAAATATCCGAATACGTTTTTGATATCTCTCATTTCCTTCTTGAGATCAATTGAAGATGATTGCTGAGATAGTGTTTTGTTATTTGGTAATGTGTCGCTATTGTTAAGAGGTTTGTAGGGGTCTTATAGCGCTTCTCATCGCAAACCCGTGTTGCATCAGGCATGTCTTTGAGAAATTGTGCGAGTGGAACTGTTAAATCGTCATTGTAATTAGATTAGTTTAAACAATAAGAATCTGAGTATCTACGTAAGAATTAAATTGAGCCTAACAAAGAACGTCGGTGGCTCAGAGATTAATCACTTAACCTGTAATTTACCGGTCCTGGGTTCAAATCCAACAATGTATCAATGTGTTTTTCGATTTACATATGTACATTTATCCGACGTTCTCAATGTGAAGGAAAACATCGTTGTGCAATCTACACATACCTGCGAAGAAATTTTAAGATATATGTGAAGTCAACCAACCCGCATTTGACTTAACTTAGGGTAGACTGCGAGGCCTTCAGCGGGGATACAGTGAGCTGATGATGATTACATAATTGGACTCCAAATCTGACGAACATACGTCCTAAACAGAATCTATCTTTCTATTATGCAAAAATCTATTTATTAATCTTTGTTTTTTTTAAAGATATAAGAAAGAAAATTATTTTTTAGTTCAAATATTCCGACAAAGGGAAAACTAGTAAAATAAATACAAATCCAATTAGACTGATAGTCAAATATTAGTAACAGATTCCCTTTTGTTATCAAAGGGAGGTTGGGAACACCCGCAGGCGGGTAATTGAATCCGGGACCTAGCCCACGGGAACTTTACGTAAATACCAATTAGCGTCAACATAGCGTCCTACTGTCATTTAAGCCTGTATAGCGACGGGGGCTTATTGACTGGGGGTATTAAAGCGTTTATATAGTGAGATGAAAGTCAAAGAGAAATCTTTTTGCTTCTATTAACTACACAATATTACTGTTTACGTAGAAATGGTTTAAATAAAACAATGATGAAATATATTTAAATTTAACATGCTGCAATTCTATTGAAACGGTTTAACAACAAAAGCCGTTAGATAACTGTATTGTATTTGCTATGGTTTTGTTTGTCTCAAGCCCCAACGTCATGTCAATCTGTCAATCTTGACAGTCGTCAATCGACAGGCGAGCGAAGCGTTTGTGTGGTACGATTGTATACCTGGTGTAGTGTTCGTGAGCCGTAACATTCTCTAAATACTGGGACAATAACTTTTAAACGTCATTCAATATCGAGGTGTTATGTATATTACCGATTTCCACTTCTGAAACACATCGTAGAAAAACACTGTCATCCGAATTTCACATTTCGTCAGTGTAAACGCACGGTTACTATTAGAGAAATGTCTTATGGGGTTCAATAACCTTGCACATAACATTACTGTAATATTTAGTAAGAGGATCGTATGGTGTACAAATAATATAACACGCAGTGATAACCTAAATCGGTCCTCCGCCGTGTCACGGGACGTGTGGGTAGTCATCTATACTAGGGCTGTCACTTTCATAACTATTATTTTTTAATTAAATACAATTTAATCAAAAAAATAAAATAAGGTAACTAGTGGCTTCATATAAAACTAGCTGTCGAACGCGAATCCGTCCATGCGAAATTTAAAAAAAAACTAAATAAGTAGCCTCTGTGTTCTTCCAAACTATGTTCTACATCTGTGCCAAATTTCATCAAGATCTGTTGAGCCATTCCGAAGATACCTTCAAACAAACATCCATCTAAACATTCACATTTATAATATGTTATTAGTAATATATAGAGGTAGGTTAATCGGATTAATATCGACATAGTCCGTTATTCACTAATTATAAATTAATCATTGCATCTATTAGGCAGATAATCTATTTTGTTTGAAGTTACATATAATATTAAGTAAGTTTTTTTATATATCACTATATAAACGATAGTAATTCTAGTCAACTAAAAAGCGCACTACAAAATGCATAACTTAAATTTTCTTTATGCATCAAAACAACAGCAAGTATCTAAATAAAACGTTTAACCCAATTCAAAATTGTACGGTATCCGAATAAAACAGTAAACGAGTGCTTTATTACCATCGCGAACTTGTTTATTCGACAACAAATTACATATCTTTTATATAAAATTCTCGTGTCACAGTTTTCGTTCCCGTACTCCTCCGAAACGGCTTGACCGATTCTCATGAAATTTTCTGAGCATATTGAGTAGGTCTGAGAATCGGCCAACATCTATTTTTTCATACCCCTATTAAGTTTTTTTTAACTGCGCGCGGACGGAGTCGCGGGCGACAGCTAGTATTGTATATATGTACAACATATCTTCATTTTATTAAAATATGAAACTGAACTGAAGTCCATTTGTGTTGTACTGATAAAATTCACGGGCATTACACTTGTAATGCCAGCTCTATTTTTTTCATTGAAAAGGAAAGGGATGGTATGTGTTTGACGGTGGAAACCCATAGTTACCAAGGACTTCGCTCTTATCACGTTTTGACAACCCTAAAGATTCGATCGTGATTCACGCGCGATCCATATACCGACACATCGTTGTGGACGGATCTCGCAATTGATCCCGCTTGAACTTGTCCACCATGTGTCAGATACAGATGTAATATAGACAAGGCTTAAGCGATTTAGTTTTATTTTTTATATTATAAGGTGACAGACGAGAAAGCGGCCACCTGCATTCATAGAAATTGCGAAGCGACCGCTGCCCAGACATCCGCAATTGCTGATGCGTTGCCTACTTTTAATCGACGGAGGAGATGCACAGAAAGAGATTATTGCCACTTCCTATGCGGACGCATAGGTAGTGGGAAAAGAAAGAGTACTAAAGCAGACGAAACGCGCAATTACTTCCAATAAATGCCTGTCTTCTGTGTGGTCGTGGTATTGCACCGGGCGAGCCGGCCCATTCGTAAAACAGCTGTTGTTATTGCTGGCGACCACTGTTGTTAGCCTTTAAGATGAACAGCAGAGGAATGTTAAACAGAACTGAAAGTAACGGAAAGAGGATTGACTCAGATATTTCTCTTATTCCAATTATAATAACTATTCCTTCCTTTTTGCGAAACCCTACATTTAATTTCAGACAGCGAAATTTAAAAAAAAGAATTTTGGACATTCATATGAGTTCATTAGATCAAACCATATGACTATTGTTTCTGCGAACTTAGACTACAACTGTAGTTTATAAAGATAGCAATTTTTATTTTACGATATTCATCACAATTTTCAAGTGGACAAGGGGCCTCTAAAAACGCACGTTAATCTGACATTATGTACGTGTTTGCTGAAAATACCTATCTACTTCTGTCGTCACTGCTACCTATCGTTTGTTAAAGTAAATATGTAGATATTTTTAGTACATAGAGTATACACGTTATGTAATGTTAGGCGATGTTTGCATATATTAGGTCCTTACATATGAAATTGGCGTTTTGTATGGGAGGAACAAAAAGTCGAATATTTTTTAATATAATATATTTAATTAATCAAAGTATGAACCATTATTTTCTATGCACTTTTGCCATCTCATAGGTAGTTCATTGATCCCTTTACTAAAAAAAACAGTCTGACGGGAATCAATAAAATCTTTGAAGGCGATTTGGACTGCCCCATCGTAGTTGAATTTTTTCCCTTGCAAGAAGTTATCCAAATTTCGAAAAAAATGGTAATCTGTTGGAGCAAGGTCCGGGGAGTACGGAGGATGTCTTAGACTTTCCAATTGAAGCTCTTCTAATTCAGTAGCCGTCTGTTGCGCAGTGTGTGGTCTAGCGTTGTCGTGAAGCAGTAGCGGCGTGGAGCGATTGACCAGCCTAGGTTGTTTAGCCGCTAGCTTTTCCATCATGGTTTGCAATTGCTGACAATAGACATCAGCCGTAATAGTCTGGCCAGATTTGAGAAAACTGTAATGAACAATACCGGCACTAGTCCACCAAACGCTTACAAGTAAATTTTTTGGGGTTAATTTTCGCTTGGGGCAGGATTTGGCTGGCTGGCCAGGATCCAACCATTGCGCTGAGCGCTTCCGATTATCGTAAAGAACCCATTTTTCATCACAGGTAATGATTCGGTTTAAAATACCTTCATTATTGTGCCGGTTTAGTAATGTAACGCAACAGTCGACGCGCGTTTGCCGGTTTGCTTCAGTCAATTCGTGAGGTACCCACCTTTCAAGCTTTTTAATCTTCCCAATTTGCTTCAAGTGAATTAAAACAGTTTTATCACTAACATCGCAGCCTGCAGCTAACTCGGACGTGGTTTGCGATGGATCCGCTTCCACAATAGCCTTCAACTCTTCATTATCAACTTGAGTCTCAGGCCGTCCACGGGGCTTGTTCTGCAGATCGAAATTTCCAGAACGAAAACGTTGGGACCAAAAACGAACTGTGTTTTCTTTTGCAACACGACCGCCATACACATCATTCACCCTTCGAGTCGTTTCCGCAGCACTAGTGCCACGGCGGAACTCGTACTCGTAAATAATGCGATATTTTAAGTTTTCCATTTTGTAAAATGAGTGACGCAAACAGAAAAAAAAAGAAGAAAAAAACAAATGAATGACGGTCATCGAACCACAAATACATGAGTCTATAGCTGTACAAATTTGAATTTGGAATTCCTTACCAAAGAGGAGAAATTCGTGATCAAAGTGGCCAGTACGAAAAACGCCAATTTCATATGTAAGGACCTAATATGTTTAAATTATAACCAGAAATATTTTCGCCAAAGACAAACTGGACATTTTTTTTGTTAATATGTCACAGATTAAAAAATATTTCCTATAAAATACTTTTTATAACATAACTATATAACTAATAAAATATGTATATACAATAAAAAATATAGATCTTTTAACAATGATGGATGGATGGATGTTTTTATGTTTGTTTGAAAGTATCTCTGGAACGGCTCAACGGATTTTGAAATTTACCACAGATGTAGGACATAGCCTAGAAGACCACATAGGTAACTAATTATTTTTTTTGTTACATTACGAGTCACGTGCGACAACTAGTATGTATTTAGAACAAAATATAACAGATCTTTTCGTACACTCCACGGACATGAATTATTTAATAAAGTAAAGTGCTACTACAAAAGTTAGTGTAACTCGTGTTAGGGGACCCGAATCGAAACTCGATTAGGAATGGCCTCGGCCTATTCCCGACTTCAGCTATATGTCTCTGTTATATATTGTTGTAAGGCATTCATTCTCGTATCATTTTTATATTATAAGGTTGCAAACGTCCAAGTGGCCATCTACATTCGCCGAAATAGCGAAACAACCACAGCTCATAGACATCTGCAATTGCAAATGCGTTGCGTACCTTTATTTGACGGGGTAGACGCACAAAAAAAGGAAATTTCCACTTCCTATGCGTCCCCTCCTCTACCAAAATCCACTTCGCCTTGTATGAAATATATCGTCACATGTGGGAAGGGATCATGGACTAAAATTAGGCCTTCGGCACGCGTTAAATGAAATTGTAAATGTTATATAATAAAATTCTCGTGTCACAGTTTTCGTTCCCGTACTCCTCCGAAAAGGCTTGACCGATTCTCATGAAATTTTGTGAGCATATTGAGTAGGTCTGAGAATCGGCCAACATCTATTTTTCATTTTTTTAACTGCGCGCGGTCGGAGTCGTGGGCGACAGCTAGTATTATATAAAAAAGTAAACGTAAGTATTGTAAGAATTTCAAGAAAAATTATTAAAAGAAAGCATCTAACGCTTTAGTCTTTAGTTGTTAATTCCAAAAAGTAACCAAATGGTATATTTATTACTATTTATATTTGTGTGTTATATAGTGATAGTTTCCTCGTTAACAAGAACCTATCTTTAGCAAGTTTGATTGGCATTAAAGCTTAAAGAAATTAAAACTTAATTTAATTTATCTTACTTGAACTTGATAAAAATTTTAAATTATTTTTCGATCCTGCAGTCAAATTATTTTAAATAGTTTTGTAGGACTTTATTCTAATCTCAAGATTAACTACGTATTATAAATAAATAAATCTTACTAATATTATAAATGCGAATGTTAAGATGGATGTATGGATGTTTGTTTTGAAGGTATCTCCGGAACGGCTTAACGGATCTTGATGATATTTGACAGAAGAACAAATAGGCTACTAATTTATTTTTAATACTACTAATAATAAAATAAATAAATAAAATAAGCTACTCTCTCTTTCTAATTTACTTGAATGTGTATTTAAACCATATCATAATAACAAACTATACCGTATTTAGAGATTCGTTTAGCTATGTAATCCAATAGAGTGTAACTAGCACGTAATGTGTGGTCTCTACAAAGTGTAATGGTGAGACAATCCGGGCTTTGTACCGCCCTTCCGGACATCTGTGACGTCATTAACGACTACATATGATCTCATAAAACCGTAATGTCTCTGATAAATTAGAAAATATGTTTTTTCTAACAAATGATGAAAATGAAACTCGTATTTATACAAAGACTAGCTTTCACCCGCGGCTCCGTCCGCGCGGAATTAAAAATAGAAAACGGGGTAAAAATTATCCTATGTCCGTTTCCTGGTTCTAAGCTACCTCCCCATCAAATTTCAGCTAAATCAGTTCGACCGATCTTGAGTTATAAATAGTGTTACTAACACGACTTTCTATATAAGATATAGAAGATAGATAAAACTAACTCGAGCCACATTTTAAATATACAATTTGATAATGATGAAAATATCGTTGAATCAATTTTTATTGAACCAATCAACATTACACCCGCGACTCCGTCCGTACGGAATAAAAAAAAAATTAGTTAATAGTCTATGTGTTCATCCAGACTATGTTCTACATCTGTGCCAAATTTCATCAAGATACGTTGAGCCGTTCTGTAGATACCTACTTCCAAACATGCATCCAAACATTCGCATTTATAATATTAAGTAAGGTAATGAAATAACAATCTATACGTATAAAAAAAACTGAGATAACGCTTCTACGGTTATTTGACATAACTCTATGGAGTAATTTATATTTAATAAAAATAAAAACTCTATTCATATAGACTATACGTTTCAAAATCGCTAGTTCCATTCCAAAATCCTCAACACTTACTTTTATAATTCAATACAATCAAGTCTAATTGAGGTCAAGGAACGACCAAGGATATATTACATCTGACAAGTCTAATCTTTAATAGCTCTTTATTCGCATAGCTGTAATTGCACATTATTTCATCTAGTTAATTAAAGAGCCCGGTGTGTCAGCACGCTTACATGAGTGATGTGGCAACATCACATAGATTAGTTAACGTAGACGTGTCAAATTAAAATGTATTAACATTTTCTACCTAACGCAAGAATATCTGTTACATTAATATGCTATGGATCATTTGCAACAATCGGACTTGAATAATTGAGGAATCTTGATAAGCGAGAGGCATTTTCCGGATACGGATTTCTATCAGCGAGGCACTCGGGTTAGAGAGACTAATTACAAGTGAAAATTATGGTCCTTCTGACTCTCTCTTATCTAGGTTTGATTGTATATAAATCGTTTTATTATAATAAAAACTAGTAAACGAGCAATCTATCACATGATCTCGCTAAAGTAAAAAAAAAGTAGCTATATGACTACTACCCATAGACCCATACCCATCTACAAAAAATATTCCTTGTATCCAAAATATACTCGTCACGACAGACAGAAATAAATTACGGTTTATACACTGAATGATAACACAAAGATATATACAACAACATAATAAAACATCCGTCAAACCTATATAAGGAGACACTTAATGGATAAATTCCGTTCGCGCCAAAAAAAACCGCACTTAAGATAAAACAATTAAATAACACTATATTCACTTTACCCACACACAAAATAAATCAGTGACGTCACTAAGATTGTTTTCAAGTCTCCTCACACAAAGGAAGTAAATGTCTTAAGCCAATGGCTCTTGATCTAACTGATATAATGCCCATAAAGTTGGCAGATTAATGTCCAAGTCCTGGCAATATTCGTATCATAACACGTATAGAGTGCCTCACTAATAGGTCGTTAAATAAGTAGCTATCTCGATTAGAATAATAAATCTTATAATTTAGGGTTATGTTTCGGAATAACTGTCTTATGACTGAGAAATGTTTTATAGCTAAATGACGTTCTGTATGCGATGGTTAGTCTATGATATAAAACGTAGGGTTGTAACAACTCGTTTTAATTGCTAAGCTCGGATCAATGTCAGTAGACGTCAAAGAATTAAATGACCCCCATTTATTCAAATTGTTAATATTTATTATTCACTATGTTGTGTTCTTGAACTTTTTCTTTAATTTTATTAGCCAATTAAATTTAAAATTCTTGCTTTAATATGATCGAATTAGAATTTTTGTAATATTACTTAATATTATAAACTAGCTTTTACCCGCGACTCCGTCCGCACGGAATTAAAAAAAATAGAAAACGGGGTAAAAGTTATCCTATGTCCGTTTCCTGGTTCTAAGCTACCTGCCCACCAATTTTCAGTCAAATCGATTCAGCCGTTCTTGAGTTATAAATAGTGTAACTAACACGACTTTCTTTTATATATATAGATGCGAATGTTTAAATGGATGTATGGATGTTTGTTCGAAGGTATCTCCGGATCGGCTCAACGAATCTTGATGAAATTTTTCATACACGTAGAGCCTGGAAGAACAAGTAAGCTACTAACAAAGATTTTTTTAATTCCGCACGGACTAATACGCGGGCGACAGCTAGTAGTTAAAAAAATAAAGTTATAATTGTAAACCCGACAATGAAAGTATTTGCTTCCTTTTTAACACCTTCGTAAATTTTAACCTGAAAATAAATTCCTATTCACAATCGATACAAAAGCTTAGAACCGTGAGACCGCGAGGGTTGTCGCCTACTCCCCTCCCCCATGCTATATTTATAACAGTAGGCCCTATGTTTACACCGGACGTCAGTTAACGGTGTCGTGGGCGCGCCGCTCTAGTTTCTAGTTCACACGAAGGTAGCAAAGTTCAGCAGAACAGTAAAGTGCAGTACTACTATTGTTTGAAAGCGCACTTGTTATAATTTTGAGTTTCGACTGGTGACTTGTGTTCATAAATTATCCCTTACCTCAGAACTCAATTGAACTGGTACTTTTATGAATACACATTGTCATCCATTACAATTTCTTTGATAAAAGAAGGATAGCGATATTTGTCGATAGCATCACGGCAGTCGTAACCTCGAACCTTGTAAACAAGTTTGTAAGCAGAACTGTTTTGTCCTACTGTTCCTCTAATTATGCCTTCGTGTGTAAAATAGCATAAAATAAAATAGGGCTGTGCCCTTTACATTTAATTACCAGCATTAAAAATAAAGAGCGGACAAAGATTAAATATTGTCGCTTATTATTTTTGTTTCTTTTTTTATAACAAGCCAGTGATTTTGTTAATAAAAATTATACGAGCCGTGGGAGATTTTACAACATAAGGTAGCTGTTAACTGGAAAGCTTTTTAATTGCCACGTTCAGTAACAGTTCGATTTTGTCAGTTTAACTGTTAGTTTCCACTGGTGAAAAAAATCTGTTTTCAACGGTGCAAGTTCACGGTTATTGTGACGTAACACAAGTCAGTATAAAACAAAAGATGGTTATTATAGAGAATCAAGTTTTTTCTACTTATGATCATTGTTAAACAACTAGTTTTTTTTCTCGTAAAACAGACGGGCAATTTATTACAGGTATTTAATTAGGATTCTTATTTCATATGGAATTACTATTTTACTTATTTTACATTATGGACGGATTTCTCTTCTTGTTCTTTGTGTCAGGCTGCGTCAGATGTTTGGTATCATACACCTTACACAGGAAAGCTTCTCGAATCATTAACCTCATCAATGTTGTAGTGAATAATTAAATTGTTTAAAGTTTTGTGAGACGTAATAATAAATTAATTAAGAACGGTTTAACTCACGTGTGATTGTCTGGTGGAGTGAATAATGTTTTGAAAGACCAATACAGAACTATTATCAAGACAAGAACTAGAAGTCGTGTTCTATTTAGCTATTTACAATGTTTTATTTTTGGTGTATTTTTAGAAGTAATTTTAAATTATTTAGTTATTGTATTATATTTAATTTTAAAATATTCTTCCCAAGTAGGGTTGGCGACAAACAGGCGGCAGGCCGTAAAAAATTAAGTCAAATCTTTAAGGTTTATAAAAATCTCATGTGCCGACCGCACGTGAGTGGGAAAAGGACAGTGAGATGATAACTTATTTCACATGAAATTAACAAAAGTTAACTTAAAAAAAATTCTTATTAACATTTCCTTGTTGGAACTTATTCGAGCAAACCTGAGGCAATAGCTAGTATATTTATGTGTGTAATAAATGAGATTCTGATGTATTGTCGAAGTTATTCCCCAAACGATATCAAGTTTACGGTAAATGTGCGTACTTCTAATCAATTTTCCTCTATATGACACTTCTCCGATACTTTTTTTTTCCTGTTGATATACTTCTGGTAACTTTAACGCGATATTTTGCTAACGATCATTGCCTCAAAAGAGCGTCGGTGGCTCAGGGGTTAAGCACTTGACTTACAATCTGCAAGTCTTAGGATCGAATCCCGCCATGTACCAATGTGTTTTTCGATTTCCAATTTACATATGTACATTTATCCGACGTTCTTACTGTGAAGGAAAACCTCGTGATGCAACTGAAATTTAAAGATATGTGTGAAGTCAACCAACACGCACTTGCAAAGCGTACTAGACTATGGGCTATGGCCTAGTCACTCCTAACTTGGGGTAGGCTCCGAGCTCTTCAGTGGGGACGTATAGTGAGCTGATGATGAATTGCCTCAAAGTTAAAAACTCGTGGAAAATTTAATGGACTTATACGAGTACAACTTACATATTTTAGTTTCACCTTTGTTAACTTTAAGGAAATTGATAATTTCATATGCCATTAGTTTATGTTACGAAATCAAAAAAAAAAAACACCAGCTAAATAAACATGTTTCAAACCCAATTAGTAAGGAAGCTTGCAAATACTTAAACAGTTTTACACTATTGCTAGGGTTAGGCGAAAAAATATTCACACCACAAACTCCCATAATTAGTACTTAGATATCTGATGGATAGAACCATCATAAGCTACCTTTCTTAACCCAACATTATGTAGAGTTGGCATAACATATGTTGGCAAAAATCTTCCTGGAATTAAGTGAAATTGACAATTATAATATCTCGCTCCTACGAACAAGGGCCAATGTGCAAATTGACAATTTTTCAGAAGAGGCTCTCAAAGTTTCAACCATATAGCAAAATAGATCGCGTAGGACCTTTTACTTCAGCAAACAATAACATTTACACCTGTAAATTTGTATTTTGTTTAGTGCAGGTTGTTAATAACTAAGAGGTTTTAACACAAAAAAGTAAAAATCACCAATTTGTTACTTTGGCCTATATACATAGGACTCATCGAACTGTCAATTATGTGATAATTAAAAGTGACATTACAGTGTTCTAATTTAAGTGTACTGATCTCTATAAATAGATAGGTCATGCTTGGATACAACAGTTATTGCTTCATTCCGACTTAAACGTGCCTGTTGAAGTTCCTGACAGTTTATTCAATTAGTTCAAATTCTCACCACCGATACCAACCGCTCACGTCAGCGCCAAAATGGCTTAAATCAAATAGGCACAAAATAACACGGTTTACAACCTGTCCATAAAAGAAAGTGTTTAAGCATTATAAACTTTCGTAAGCTTCTTTTTGTTTTTTTTTTCCTTTAAAAACCTACTTTTTATAGCATCTAAAAATGATAATCCGTCTATCCTTAACGATTTAACTAACTACGGAACCTACATTTTAGAAAATGTACTGGGAGTCCGTTTACTATTTAAATTCTTATTAGTTTATCACTTTGGGCTTATCTACATCTTATGTTTTGATATTTTAATGAGGCCGCAAAAGGCAAAGGCGACACACGTTTACGTCCGCTGGAGGTGTGAAAATAAAAAAAATGTATACTAGACCGCCATTTTAAGTCACTTCATTAGGTTTACTTAACAAATTCATTATCATACCCGACGAGATTTAAATATAGGACCTGAGTAAGGCTGTCTTGACAAACTATAATGATGAAAAAAATTGTTTTGGAACGAAGTTCCTTATCGCGCGTTGTGAAAGGGGGCTAGACGGAAAAAATTCTTACGAAGTTGTCACGACACTTTTTGCTATATCACCATGGCAACGACGTGACAATATATAACGAAAATTCATATAAATAAAATGTACTTCTTGTGAAGACTTAAGTTTTTTATTCATAGAATAAACATTGGTTCCTTCACTAATTAATTGAAAGGAACTTTGTTCCATCCGGGTGTCCCTTGACACCTCTCAAGTTTTTTTTTTATTTCTCTTTTTGAGATACTAACTTTATTCTATGGGAAAAAAATAACACTGACTTAACTACTTTTAATCCGTCAGGTGAGGGAAAAATTAACTAAGAGAATTCAATAGCCAGCTGTATTTTCCACCCTGGTCTTTCCGTAGTTGCCTTTCACACAGACCAGGGTGGAAATGCAGAGCTGTATTTTTCGAAAGTAAAATTGTGCTTTACAATATTGTAATAAGGTTTAATTTTACTTTTCAAGTAGTTTTAAACCTTGTTTTAATCAAATAAGGCTCAATTTTATCTGCGATTAAAAATCAGCTCTGTTCTCCTACCCTGACTGAACGGACCCTTAATGGTAAAGAGATTGTTCTTTATTTTTTGTTACTGTATCATAGGGTTACAGTTTATTTTAGTTAGCAATGGCTTGTTTAATTTTAGATACGTTCTCATCTTCCTGTCCTAACTACGGAGGGTTGGCAAGTGTGTACTTTTGCATACATCTCTATCAATCGACATATATATCATACATTTAACATAGCTCTTTAATAACTGGTTTTTGAATAGTAATAAAGATTACATGCTATATCCTACTTTCACTATATTAGCAATAGTGAATTTTGTACATAAAGGTGAATATACACTAAAGCATTTTCTCAATCATTTCTATGTAATGTAACGTTTTAACGAATGATATGATACAGGTAAAAGCATAGTTTCCAAAGCACGTCTGGTTCGTGAAAGGGTACACAACAACATATCATAGAGCGGCTCGTTGTTTTGTTACAAGTAAATGCTCTAGTCTATACCCACCTTTACACAAATCTCGTCAACAAAACCGGTATGAGACCGTTAGACGGCAAAACAACTTATATCTGACTGCGGGTTTACACTGTCGAAACATGAACATATTGCTATCTTTTTCATTATGTTTGAAAGGACAGAGACAACATAAATCACAGAGTTACGTCTGTGAATAAACGTTTAAGATGGTAACTGATACTTTTGATAAAGCGTGTCACGATTTGGAATAACTGTATATATATATATGTATATATATCTAACCAAAGATTGTGTTACAAAATGATTGCATACGTCATTGTCAAACGATGATATGCAGGTTTTAAGATATAAGAAAAGAAAGTTAAAGGGCAATGCCCAAAGATTTCGATACGTATTTATATATCCCTGTGTTGTCACTCGTGACTTCGTCCAATTGGAAATTAAAAAAAAATGAATTAGTTGCCTATTTGTTCTTCCAGACTATGTTCTACATCTATGCCAAATTTCAGGAAGATCTATGCAGCCGTTCTAGACCTTCTAACAAACATCCATCCAAGCATTCGCATTTATAACATTAGTAAGATTACTTCGGTTAATCTGATTATCTATCTAGATATTTTTATTGTTATCTAAAATTCAAAAAAAGAATCTACTTAATTAAATTACATAAAAAAAAGTTTTTTTTAACAGGAATATTCATAAATAACGTCAATCATGGTTACCGTAGGCGTATTTTAGAGCGTAGGGCTGTGACATACGAAATTAATTATTTTTTCCCTCATCACTCGTTAAGGAAAAGGAAATTTGTGGTCTTATCACGTCACCGCTTAACGTAAACAGATGGGATTTTTTGTAACACGTTAATATTAAATATACGCGTTTTTACTTCACAAAACGATATTTTTTTTATAATAAACGAGCAATTTTGATCGAATACAAAACCAACCATCACAATAATTGTCTTACAAAAATGTTTTTACTAAAAAATTTTGATAAAACAGAAAAAAAATCTGAAAATTTACAACCTATTTTTTTTCGTTGTCCTCTTATAATATATTATATATTATATATACTCTTATAATGTGTATTCTTTGTTAAAACATAAAAGCTACTGTTTGTGGCCAGTGTGTTGTGTTCCATTTTTAAAATTACGAAAAAAAAAACATTGTTGAGGCAAGTTTCGTTTACAATTGTTCTGTATGTAAATAAATGCAAATTCAAAACTTTCTAATGCATTTTTATGTGCTTATTTGAAAGTCATATAGCTTATGATAAAGGAGTATGTTCATTAGAGAATTAAAAATAGTTTTTTTTTAAGTATTGGATTAGAATTTTTGGAACGAAGTTCCTTATCGCGCGTTGTGAAAGGGGGCTAGACGGAAAAAATTCTTACGAAAAGTTGTCACGACACTTTTGGTATAGTAAGTATGTTATCGACGAATGAGCGCTACTTCACCATGGCTATATATAACGAAAATTCATAGAAATAAAATGTACTTCTTGTGAAGACTTAAGTTTTTTATTCATAGAATAAACATTGGTTCTTTCACTAATTAATCGAAAGGAACTTCGTTCCATCCGGGTGTCCCTTGACACCTCTCAAGTTTTATTTTTTATTTTTTAGTTATAAAATTATGAGAGATGACACATTTTAACTAACTGCCACACTGAGACATTAAATGGTGACCAAGGAATCCCCTTCGGGTAAATTAAGTATATATAATAATAACTAGCTTTTGCCCGTGACTCCGTCCGCGCGGAATTAAATGTTCTTCTAGACTATGTTCTACATCTGTGCCAAATTTCATCAAGATTCTTCCGTTCCGTTGCCTTCAAACAAACATCCATACATCTAAACTTTTGCATTTATAATATTAGTAAGTTATAGTAAGGGACTTACGGTAAAGAACTAAAAGATTTAAGGGTAATTTAAGACTTTATCATAAACCGATTCTGGATGTTGCAATCAATGAAGTAATCCTAACTGACTACACGAAATAAAATGACATTTCAAAATCTGTCATGTTTAAGTTGAAGCGTATTTGTAAGTCTTTTATGATACTGTCAATGGTGAGTGGACAGGCGTGGCGGACAGTAATCAGCATTAGTTACGCATTGCATTACTGATAAAATCCTAATTATACGCTCTTATTTACGCAGACAAGCATATGTGATACAAGCGTAAGAGAGTAAATACAGATCCTTTTTGGGTATTTTTTTTTTAAATTTCGAATGTACAGCTTTTGTATTTATATCATAAGGTGGTGAACAAGCAAGCAGCCAGTCATATGCCGAAATAGCAAAGCGATCGCTGCCCATTTTATTCAATTACTCCTTAGTAAAAAATCGATATCGATTAAAAGAGTGCTATGAATAATTCATTTAATATTTTAAAATTAAACTTTACGATCTCTTCTAAAACTTATTTATTTAAGATAAATATCTGCTTCCTCTCCGCTCCGGACTGTGTAAACGGGCCCTAACAGTGAACGTTTGTTGGTAATTTTTTCCAACTAGGATGTATACGAACACTTTGTTTCAGTTTTACGACACATAAATAAGTATTACGTGGATTTCTAAGACGTTTATACCAATCAATCCTTATAAGAGTTTCACACGAGGGCAAAAGGAAGGCAGAGCAGTAAATAGTATAGTACTACTAGTATTTGAACACACAGTCAAAAGAGTAGTTTGCTTCTAGATGTGTACTTTTGAAGTACTGTTTTATCTACAGCTCTGCCTCACTGCCTCCGTGTGAACATTACGTGATAAATAATATGAGATTTTATTGTATAAAATATATTTTCTATATGATTTAATGCAAGTCACTCAAGTAATTTTAATGTTAAGATAAAATACAGTCAGAGGAAAAACCTGCAGTATTTTTTTTTTGTTTTTCTGAAACAGTATAAAAATATGCAATAAATAAAAAATGGCGTCAAACAAATTAGGTTGTGATCAAATTCTCTTTGGGGAAACGTAATATAAATCAAGTCAAATTACGAAGAGTTCATTTCCTTTAATTTTATCGTCCGTAAATCTTTTGTACGAACGTTATAAATAGACAGTAAAACATGTTAACTACCTTTTGTTCGTTAATTATCTATATTATACACTATCTGTCGCCCGCGAATCCGTACGCGCGGAATTAAAAAAAAACTTAATAAATAGCCTAAGTATTCTTTCAGACTATATTCTATATCTGTGCCAAATTTCGTCAAAATCCGTTGAGCCGTTCCGGATTACCTTCAAAAAAACATCCATTAGCATTTATAATATTAGAAAGATACATATGAAATAGGTTTAATTAGGTAACTAGTATATCTTGACGAATGAACATTATCTTCACATCCATCAGAATGCAATAAGTCTTAGATACAAAAGAATATCTAAGCCGGTGGACATAAATTCCAGAAAGATCTTGTGGCAACTTTTTCACATTGACAGTGCTTACAAGTTTTAAGGGTTACCAGTTGTTAAAAATTTCCTCCGAACCGTCCATGTTGCAGCTCCAAGCAATTAATTTGCAACTTTTGACCTGAGTATTAGTAGTAATTCCTTATTTAAATTGATTTATCCAAATACATTAGTAATTTAACCTAAAAACATTACATAACATCATGTCTGATATTTTTATGTAATTTCGAAATAATGAAAATGGCAACGTGAAACAATGCAGCTACCGCTCAATCATTGGTCGAAATATGACATTTATATTTCACTAGCTTTTACCCGTGACTCCGTCCGCGCGGAATAAAAAATAGAAAACGGGGTAAAAATTATCCTATGTCCGTTTCCTGGTTCTAAGCTTCCTGCCCACCAATTTTCAGTCAAATCGATTCAACCTTTCTTGAGTTCTAAATAGTGTAACTAACACGACTTTATTTTTTATATATAGATAGATATTTTCCGACTGCCACAAGTCTTGTAGAACTATATGTACGAAAATTTTTGCTGATATTTTTCTAGGCAAATGCCTTTATATACATTAATAACTTATTCATGATCTGGCAAACCTCCAGCCGTTGACATAACATTGTTAACTAATGGAGATGATAAAGTTTGTGAATTGCTGACATTCTGACCTGAGCCTGTATATGATTGATAATAAAGTCTCCGAGGATTCGAATCCATCATATTAAAAAAGAAATTACGACATTACCATATATTTTTGTAACTTTATAAAAAACGTAGTGGGACCATGACATTTTTACATAAACCATGTAGGCTCTTCTTCATGAAAATAAAATGTACATATAAGAATTCATCATTCATTTACTCGTATTTCACTCAAGATTTTTTACATAAGTCATCTGAATTCGAGAGCGTCGGTGGCTCAGGTGTTAAGCACTTGACTTGGAATCTGCAGGTCCTGGGTTCGAATCCCGCCATGTACCAATGAGTTTTTCGATTTTCAATTTACATATGTACATTTATTCGACGTTCTTACGGTGAAAGAAAACATCGTGATGCAACCTGCACATATCTGAGAAGAAATGCAATGATATGTGTGAAGTCAACCAATCCGCACTTGGCCAGTGTGGTTGACTATGGCCTAGTCACCCCTAACATTGGGTGGGCTCCGAGCCCCTCGGTCGGGAAGTATGAGCTGATGATGATGATGATCTGAATTCGTCGAAATAGCGAAGCCACTGCTGCCCATAAATATCCGCAATTGCAGATGCGTTGCCTATCTTTGATCAACGGAGGAGAGGGGACGCATAGAAAGATAATATTTGCCTTTCGTATGCGTACCTCTACCATCAAATCTTCAACCCTTCAAAAACATTTCTTATTAGAAAAGGGTGTGAAGGGAAAGAGAACTAAAATTAGGCATCTGCCACGCGCACTCATCAAAAGAAACACGTAATAACTTCCACCTTCATACCTGTCTTATGTGTGGTAGTGGTTATTGCACCGGTCGAGTCGATTCATGCAACAGACGTTGTTGTTGACACGTCTACCACAGTTAAAATTAATATGAAAACTAGCTTTTATAAAATTCCCCATTATACCAATCGCATTTATACTTGAAATAACCTCAGTAAAAAGATTTAGTTGATTAGTTGCCTAAAATATTCCTAAAATGCGTTGTAAAATTTTATAATGACTGATTGCAAAAAAATGGACCTTATGAGAAATTAATACTTCAAATTAGTTATACCTGGCCGTTAAATTAAATCTTATTTTTCCTTATATGTACCTTTATATTTATTAAATTAAAACAGCATTAAATATTAGTCTCAAGGTCAAACTGACCTTAAAATAAACCTTTTGATATTATTTCCCAATTATAAAAACATTACAACGTAATTAACCTACAAATCTAAATTGTGTTATCTTAAAGAGGATGCAATTTGTTCTCACGCCTTATTCAGTTCCAAATTATTAGCAAAATTTTGAAAGAAAAATCACTTATGTAATTTTATGGTAATTTTTAAATAACGTCTTGTGAAAATATGATGTATTAAAAGTTGTTTTCCACTAATTTTTAATAAAAAATTCAGCACATGAACATTCCATGAAGAGACTTTAAAAGAATTTACGTGAATTTTTCTATGAAATTTATTTAAAATAATTACTACAGGACGTCTTAAGGTAGAAGAAAACTGAAGAAAGTATGGATTGGTTGAAAGGTATGCGTAAGAAGGGAATGAATTCAGATATGATGGCGAATAGAGATTGTATGGAAGAGTAGTACATACTGTAGCGACATTACATAGAGACACGGGCAGGATAATGATAAGTCCCGGTGCATTCCTTTGGAGATCCCGGGACTCTCACCAGTTGCACTTGAGGATGTCCACTGAGAGCGTTTTAGTGAGTCAAGTCTCACATAACCCTATCTTTCCCCGAGAAGGCAGGGTATCTTTTAAAGATTACCCCCCCCCCCCCCCGAAAAAAAGGAAGATGATAATTACAAGTCTAAATAGAATTTTCATTCAGATATGACATACTTTATTTATATACTGTTCGTAAGAAACGGGATTCTTACCACGATTAGGTTGTTTGAGCTCCCGATATTTCGGCACAGTTCCATGCGCCATGTTCACGGGTTGACTGTATACTTTATTTATTTTATGCATTTATGACAGAGTGTGTTATGACAGTATGGCAATGACACTGATTGTATCATAAAACACGTGGGCAGCGCTCGAGCGAAAGGAAATGCATAATTTTCAAGGGAAATGAACACGGGACCGCCGCGGGACAAATGACGGAGTTCCGCTATTTGGACAGAAAACTACTTACAAGTATGTATGTATAGTTGTTTTCAGTTATCTAGGTGGCTCTTAACTTGGCACGAGTCGCTCAGAATACAATTTTAGGTATAGCGAGGCGAGCACTATTGCGTGCCGATAACCTTAAGCTGCCTAGATGTTTGAAAAGAAGTATACCTGAGCAAATAATTCATAAGGATTCATCAATCTTTAGTAACCCTTGATATCATAAACGTACAGTCGCGATAAATGGCGGTGTCCCACCTTAATAGCCACAATCGTTTGAACGCTTTCAAATGATAAAGCTATATTTTGTAACACTATCGTATTCTATAATGTATAATAGTTAGGGGTACAGTGCAGATAACTTACATTTGTTTTTTTAATTGATCAAAACATCGATTGCAGGCCAATTACTTAATTTTAAAAAGGTTGTTGCAAGCTAACTGTAATACCGCGAACGAAGGTGACTGTACACATAGAATTATATTGTAGTCTTGACAACTCACCTATTTTTGTTTTTATATCTAAACATTGCGATATGTGTGGGAACTGGAGGATCTTGCGCCACTTCTTGCTCTTGCCCTTGTTGCTATCGGAACCGCCTGCGGACAAACAAACACGTATAAATGATAAAGTAGTAACAAACTTTTAGAACATAAATTATAAAAAATATTACTAATATTATAAATGCGAATGTTTATATGGATGTAGCGTTGCCAGGCATCCGGATAAAGCCGGACATAGGTAGGCTTTTTGATTGCGTGTCCGGCCAAAATGGCTTTTGTTAGGCTTTTTACATTTCGCAAACGAGAATGGCCGAGCGCCGGCGACGAGACTAACGGTCGTGTCCGGCCTTTCTACCCAAATGTCTGGCTACTAGGTTTGGCGACCTGGCAACCCTATTTGGATGGGTGGATGTTTGTTGTAAGAAATCTCTTAAAAGTCTGCATGGATCTCGATAAAATTTTGTATAGATGTAGAACATATGGAAGAACACATAGGCTACTCATTCAGTTTTATTTTTTTCATTCCGAGCGGACGGCGTTGCGGGTGACAGCTAGTTCATAAAATCGACTAAATGCTCATTACTAAAATGTGAAAAGGTAAAATTTCTATCTCCTTTAACCCCTGGCTAATGTAACAAATACGTTATCACCGTTCTTAAATGTTAAAAAAAGGTAACGCAATTAAAAAATCAAAACAGACTTAAAACACTTATCGTACAGCTAAAAGGCAAAGTCGGACTACAAAAAGTGCATCAGAAAGCGCCGCACCGCAGGGTGGCGAAACTTCTGTAGCAACATAGACAAATGCGCTCAAGCAAACCGTGTTAGGAAAGTCCTTTCAAGCCAACAACTTGAAGGACCTCAAACTATACGCACCACGGATAATACTTATACAACCTCATCAGACGAAACACTAATAGCTCTGCTTAATGCACACTTCCCTGGCTGCAAATTGAGCAGAACTACAGAGTGGTCTGATGACGTCAGTTCACCCACTTCCCATGATTGGGTACTTGCCGAGCAGGTCATTACAGAGTCCAGGCTCAAATGGGCCATTAATAGCTTTCACCCCTTCAAAGCTGCTGGACCAGATGGAGTTTTCCCAGCCCTGCTCCAGTGGGGGGAACGCCTTCTAAATCACAGGCTAGTTAAACTCATGCAAACTTGTCTAGCATGCAAATACGTGCCTAAAAGTTGGCGAGAAGTTAAAGTCATCTTTATACCTAAACCAGGTAAAGGCGACTATACCGACGCCAAATCCTTCAGACCGATAAGCCTAACGTCATTCATTTTAAAAACGATGGAAAGACTTATCGAAAGATACATCAGGGAAGTAGCCCTAAGGCAAAACCCCCTACACCCTTTACAACACGCATATAGTGTTAGCAAATCGACCGACTCGGCCCTCCATCTTGTAGTTAGCAAGATAGAGAACGCGTTGAATAATAAATCAATTTGTATGGGCTCCTTTATTGACATAGAAGGAGCCTTTGACAAAACCAACTTCAAATATATTGAAAAGGCCCTACTAAATCACGGAGTTGACTCCGCAATATGCCAGTGGGTCACACAGATGCTAAGTAAAAGGATCATAAGGACTAATGACTCTAAAATAGTGACAATTATGAGAGGGTGTCCCCAAGGGGGAGTCCTCTCACCGTTGCTGTGGAATCTAGTCATTAACGATCTAATTAGCATCCTAAACAAGAATAATTACTACACGGTGGGATATGCCGACGATCTAACAATACTGATCACAACTATCTCGGCTAGTGTCGCCTGCGACCTCACCCGAGCGGCGCTACGAATTGTAGAACGCTGGTGTAATAAATTCGAATTATCAGTCAACCCAAAAAAGACCGAGATAGTAATGTTCACCAACAAAAGGGTTCTTGGTGAATATAACCCCCCCTCGCTATTTGGCACAAAAATTCAAATATCAACTGAGGTGAAATACCTAGGCGTGATATTAGACAGTAAATTAAACTGGAACAAACACCTTGAAAGCAAGGTAAATAGGGCAACTATAACCTTCTGGCAATGTAAAAAGATGATTGGTAAAAGATGGGGGCTCTCACCAAAAACGGTGCTATGGCTATACACGTCGGTTATAAGACCAATCATCACATACGGAGCGCTAGTCTGGTGGACAAAAACCAAACAAACTACCGCATGCAACAAACTCCAAAGGTGTCAAAGACTAGCTTGCATGGCGATAACAGGCAGTATGAGGACGACTCCCACTACTGCTTTGGAAGCCCTACTAAATTTGACACCTTTAAACATCCATATACAACAAACAGCAACCTCAACGGCGCTAAGGCTGCGCACACTCAATCTATGGAGACAATACAGGATCCCTCATACGTCTATTTTGGACACGCTCACAGCAGCGCTGCCCATCGTAGATGCCAAACACGACCTGATCCCCAAACAATACATCTTTGACAAGAAATACAAAATACACCTCACTGAGTCTAAACACAATGACACGGGTAGGCACAACCACACCCACCTGATGATCTACACAGATGGGTCTAAGACTGACCAAGGTTCAGGTTCGGGAGTATTCTCGGAAGACCTGAACATTAAAATACACACATCCCTAGGTCAGTACTGTACCATATTCCAAGCAGAATGCATGGGTATAATCTTAGCAGCACACGCCATAGCTGCAAGGAAAGCAAAAGACGAAAACATCTGCATACTTACCGACAGCATGGCTGTGCTCCAGGCACTTAACAGCTACACAGTTAACTCAGGCCTTATATATGAGTGTCACCTAATTCTGAATGATTTAGGAGCAGTCAACAATATCAACCTTCGATGGATTAAAGGTCACAGCGGCTCCAGAGGCAACGACGCAGCGGACGAGCTGGCCCGCAAAGGTTCCGGTAGCCGAGCAATCGGCCCTGAACCAATCGTCCCCCTGCCTTTAGGATACTTAAGGTCGCAGGTAACAAGCAGAAGCCACGACCAGCACAGCGCGCTTTGGGATTGCATTAGTGAATGCAGGCAGACCAAAGAAGTTCTGCCGGAAATTAATAAGCGAATCTCAAACACGCTACTTAAATTAAGTAAGCCACAGCTCAGAATAGCTGTAGCTGCTCTGACAGGTCACGGCCACTTTAACAAACACCTTTTTAACTTAGGTATCACAGACAGTCCTTTATGCAGGGCGTGCATGGAGGAAGAAGAAACAGCATTGCACGTTATACAACACTGCCCGGCAGTGTCCGACTACAGGGACAGATACCTCGGTCCGCCGAGGTCGCCGCCAGAGATCACCAGCAACATTAAGGGATTGCTGGGGTTCTTTGGCGAGCTGGGCTGGCTGGAGTAACCCACAGCCTGCCTTCACGCAAAATACGCGCTTGTCGTGGAGTTGCGGAGAACTGAGCCCCTACTACTAACTAACTAACTAACTATCGTACAGCTAGTTTCATTTTTATTCGGATTGTATACAGTTGTTAGTATATGACGTAGCCAACTATCGAAACAGTCCGTGTATGTTAGCCCTTAGAAGAACTCGACCCATTTACTTTCAACGCGTCCAATGGACTGTAGAATCGATCGGTCGAGCGTATATGTTATTATTACGTACGACACTACTGCTGTTCAACGAAATAACGGATTTGAGATTCTTACGTCATAGATATGGTATCTCAGTTTATTGTATGGGACTGATTGAGACTTTATTTATTGCTTTATTGTTTTACGATGGCACAACCAGAAGCACATCAGTATTTTTTATCGATGGGTCCTATGTATAAGGGCCAAAGTAACAAATTGATGATTTTTAAATTTTTATGTTAAAAGCTACTTCTTAGTTTAGTTAACAACATGCATTAAACACAAATACACATATACAGGTGACAACGTGTTTTTTTGTTAAAGTAAAAGTGCCTATATTTTCCTAAAAGGATGAAACTTTGAGAGCCTCTCTTGTAAAGTTGTCAATTTGCACATTGGCCCTTATTAGTAGGAGCCATCGATATTTACAACAATTAAGCTTTAGACAAGGCTACGTAAACCGTCGAAACTTATATTGCAAGGTTGCGTCGCGAGAATCGCATTGCGCACGCTCCGTACATACAACATTGCATTGTCGACGCGCGTCGTCTATCGTCCTCTGTCGTCTATCGTCCTCTGTCGTCTATCGTCCTCTGTCGTCTATCGTCCTCTGTCGTCTATCGTCCTCTGTCGTCTATCGTCCTCTGTCGTCTATCGTCCTCTGTCGTCTATCGTCCTCTGTCGTCTATCGTCCTCTGTCGTCTATCGTCCTCTGTCGTCTATCGTCCTCTGTCGTCTATCGTCCTCTGTCGTCTATCGTCCTCTGTCGTCTGTTTGTCAAGATCGTCGTGAGAAAATTCGCTGTAATTGCAGTTGCGGTAACGCTTCTGTCTTTGGCGATGACAGATAGAAATTTCGGTGATTCGCGCTGTGTACGAACCTCTATTAAATTATATTGCGTAAACTTAGCGACTTAAATTACCGGGTTTCGAAGATTTACGTTGCCTTTTGTACGAAGGGTCATAAGTGTTTAAAAAAGATAAAACCTACCTTTAATAAGGTTACTTAAGTTGATTGTTCGGCTTCTAAAAAAACAAAATAAACCGACAATTAGGGATTGCAATCCGGCGTCATTTTCAGTCCGGCCGGATACGACCGGATTCCCATCAATCCGGCCGGATCCGACCGGATCCGACCGGATTGATTAAATCAAGATGATTTTCGCTTTTTAGTACAAAATAAGTAAGTTAATCAAGTGTCACTGCACTTACATGTAGGTAGCTTATTAAAAATAAATCACAAATATATAAAATCGACTTTATTTCTTAACCAATGTTAAGACTAAATAGACAACAAGAAAACAATTAAAATTTAGTAGTGTAGGTAACTAGTAATAATTTTACGACGTAACGAGTAGCTTAGTCTTTCTAGATTTCACTTTCACAGATAGATCAATTTATAAGTAACAATATTAATTATCAAGTAACTAAAATATCTAATAGATACAATTAACCTTACGTAATTAACTGAAATGAGATCAAAATCATTATTAAAGTATTTGAGAATGCTAACAAACAAGTCTTATAGGTTACTCGTATTTATGATTATAACAGATACCATCATGATTTGATGAATCTGTCGAACGAATGAATGGCAAAAATTATCACAATAATGAGTTTAGGACTCTTTAGTTTAATCAACTTACGATAAATAATTATTTTAAGTAATAATTGTAAAAAAACTATAAGTATAAAAAGAAAATCAATATTAATTTTGAAAATAAGATCGTAGAAAACAAATATTGTTAATTGTGTCATCAGCTAAACGACTTCTAATAGAGCTGCAAATATATACGCACAACGCATTTAAAGTACTTACTCATGCAACAGCTATATTATTTTCCCACAAACTGCTAGCACCGGATCCGGTTTTCGGATCCGGTATATTGGTACCGGATCCGGTAACCATTAAATGATGCCGGATCCGCCGGATTACCGGATCCGTTTTTCCGGATTGCAATCCCTACCGACAATCGTTTATCATAGTAACTTAAAATTCAATCAAATATAAAGCCTAATAAAAATGCCAATAGTTAAAATAAACCCGAATCAATTTCGTCAAAATCTCGTCTAAATTGAGCTAAATAGATAAGAGATATTGGATTACATTTCTGATATCCGAAACCTAATGCACAGCGAAGGCGAACAGAAAGCGAAGCTAAAATACGATGAGGAATATAAATATGTGCGTATTGTCACTATTATCGAAACCCACAGTAAGAGAAGTTTGTTTAGGTTAGCTTTCACGGCTGTGTGTTACATGCATACGACTGATATGTAACATAGTATATTTTATGTGCCAGAATTAGGGATGGCACTACGCACGAATGGTCACGTAAGGTCAACCCTGCCCTGTATCGTAACGACTAAGGCCGCACATAAACGATAACTTCAAGACAAAAAAATAATAAAATATTAGAAAAATGGCAATGGTCAGATAAAGTGATTACGTAATGGAAAATTGACATTTTTTTTTTGGAAAACTCTTTTGGAAAATTTCTAGGATTCGTCTGATTCATAAATAATACGATCTATTTTATTATTACGTACCTAATTGTTGTCAAAAGAAATGTTTTAGTTGTTATCAACTAAAACGGATAAATAAAACAGTTTTCAACTTAAGATACATTTAATTTTAAGATATTCTAAATCTAAAATATCTAAATAATGTATACTAAATAAACTAAGTAAGTCGAGATCTAAAATCAACTAACTATAATATTTACCGACATTCACGAAAACCCGAGGGCTTTTAAACATGCCTTAAACACCAACAATATCTTACAATTGCGGTATCAATATTCATGAGTCTCTCTCAAGTTAATGAATATTTATTATTTGAAATTTCATTATTCAAAACTTATTCATTACAAAATATAGTAATTTAGTTAGTTGTAAGAGCTCGATTTCCGCAACTCCATGACTGGCGCGAATTTTGCGTGTGAGCAGGACCCGGGATTCAATCCAGCGAGCCCAAATTTCCAAAGAATGCTAGCAACCCTTTGATGTTGTCGGTGATCTATGGAAGTGTTCTGTATTTTAAATTAAAACGTTACTCTCTCTCTCTCTCTCTCTGCCTAACTCGTATTCCACATGGTGGTGGGGTTAGATTTCGTAATCAGTTTCTTTCACTTCGCTCTGTCGCATCTTCGTCAAAGACTTGGCACACACTTATGTCTTTTAGCACTTCATCTTTCCATTTAGTTTTGGCTCTGCCTCTGGATCTTCGACCGGGAAGGGAAAGGTTTTATTCCAACGTATTACAACGGCCTCCTCCTTATATGACCATACCATCGCAGTTACTAAATTAAATCAATATCTTATTTATATCTATAAAAACATACATACAAACACAGTTATTTACTAACTCTATATCAATAAAAAAACTTGAGAGGTGTCAAGGGACACCCGGATGGAACGAAGTTCCTTTCTATTAATTAGTGAAGGAACCAATGTTTATTCTATGAATAAAAAACTTAAGTCTTCACAAGAAGTACATTTTATTTCTTTGAATTTTCGTTATATATTGTCACGTCGTTGCCATGGTGAAGTAGCGCTCATTCGTCGTTAACATACTTACTATAGCAAATAGTGTCGTGACAACTTTTCGTAAGAATTTTTTCCGTCTAGCCCCCTTTCACAACGCGCGATAAGGAACTTCGTTCCAATATATTAGGTCCTTACATATGAAATTGGCGTTTTTCGTACTGGCCAATTTAATCACGAATTTCTCCTCTTTGGTAAGGAATTCCAAATTCAAATTTGTACAGCTATAGACTCATGTATCTGTGGTTCGATGACCGTCATTCGTTTGTTTTTTTTCTTCTGTTTTTTTCTGTTTGCGTCACTCATTTTACAAAATGGAAAACTAAAAATATCGCATTATTTACGAGTACGAGTTCCACGGTGGCACTAGTGCTGCGGAAACGACTCGAAGGGTGAATGATGTGTATGGCGGTCGTGTTGCAAAAGAAAACACAGTTCGTTTTTGGTTCCAACGCTTTCGTTCTGGAAATTTCGATCTGCAAAACAAGCCCCGTGGACGGCCTGAGACTCAAGTTGATAATGAAGAGTTGAAGGCTATTTTGAAAGCGGATCTATCGCAAACCACGTCCGAGTTAGCTGCAGGCTGCGATGTTAGTGATAAAACTGTTTTAATTCACTTGAAGCAAATTGGGAAGATTAAAAAGCTTGAAAGGTGGGTACCTCACGAATTGACTGAAGCAAACCGGCAAACGCGCGTCGACTGTTGCGTTACATTACTAAACCGGCACAATAATGAAGGTATTTTAAACCGAATCATTACCTGTGATGAAAAATGGGTTCTTTACGATAATCGGAAGCGCTCAGCGCAATGGTTGGATCCTGGCCAGCCAGCCAAATCCTGCCCCAAGCGAAAATTAACCCCAAAAAAGTTACTTGTAAGCGTTTGGTGGATTAGTGCCGGTATTGTTCATTACAGTTTTCTCAAATCTGGCCAGACTATTACGGCTGATGTCTATTGTCAGCAATTGCAAACCATGATGGAAAAGCTATCGGCTAAACAACCTAGGCTGGTCAATCGCTCCACGCCACTGCTGCTTCACGACAACGCTAGACCACACACTGCGTAACAGACGGCTACTAAATTAGAAGAGCTTCAATTGGAAAGTCTAAGACATCCTCCGTACTCCCCGGACCTTGCTCCAACAGATTACCATTTTTTTCGAAATTTGGATAACTTCTTGCAAGGGAAAAAATTCAACTCCGATGGGGCAGTCCAAATCGTCTTCAAAGATTTTATTGATTCCCGTCCGACTGGTTTTTTTAGTAAAGGGATCAATGAACTACCTATGAGATGGCAAAAGTGCATAGAAAATAATGGTTCATACTTTGATTAATTAAATATATTATATTAAAAAATATTCGACTTTTTTTCCTCCCATACAAAACGCCAATTTCATATGTAAGGACCTAATATTTAAAAAAAAAAATAGTTGAGACATGAATAGTGTCATGAAAATTGTATCTATAAAACTCTCGTGTGTAGAAAGACTTAAGATTGGGAGCGACCGAACGCGTCACTCGGTTATCGGTTTCGGTATTTTGACACACATCAAAGAAATGCTCCAGTTTGACTTCACTCGATTGATTAGAACCCTTCTGTGTACATAAATTAAGATGTAAACGGCGGGCGTTGAATATATTTAGTTCTTATACTGTGTTTTTTGAATGTCGAATTAAAAAAAAGAAGAGACATTTGTGACTAATTTACTTTTAATTTTGCATTTACAATTTTGTTACAAAACTCATTGTATCCATTCGAATCATCAAAGAGGAAATGAGGCGAAAGTAAAAAACTTTTATACACATCGGGTGTTATTAAATTTTTTCCCATTGAGCCGAATTATTTTATGGATTCGACCGGCCTTTGGGAAAAAACTTCCCATTGCTAATTGATCGATCGGCTCGACCAAATGGGAAACGTGCCACAAATCAACTAAAAATTAAATCTAAGTGCCAAGTTATTTAAATCGTCAATACAGGAGTACCTTCGTGTAAGTAAAACGAATCTAGCCTATGGATCTTTTTAAATATCCAATGCAACTCTTCTCTCTTTATCTGAGTGCTGCCAACTCTTAGTTACTGTGTTATCATTGGTTTGTAATTTTTTTATTTTATTGAAGTTAGAACCTGATACTCTTTACATTTAACTAATGAATCATTGGGTGTAACACTCGTCAGTCACGGCGACCGGTTTTATCGGTCCGCTTGTTTGTAAATTGCAATGCGAGTGAGCGTCGATAAAAGCGTTTTATTGATGTTACACTACCCAACAACATGGCAATTTTACAAGCGACCACTTCACGAAAAATTCCAGTGTTTAATTCTATTTTTTTTTTATGAAAAGGCAAAGGCATTAGTGACCTAGTGACTCGTACAGAATGTATGTATGAAAAAAAATGTTACATGAACTTAAAAATTGTTTATATATTTTTGAAATCAACAGAAGAGAACATTGTAGGTAATAGTGAGTAGACACCGAAACAGCTGCAAAAATAACTTATTCTTGATAGGACCTTATTCGTATTCCATTCTTTTTTTAAAAGAATCATAGAGATAGCGCTATATTTCTGTACACGTTTCGACAGTGGAAACTTACAGTAAAACAAATAACAATACGACTTACTTGTAACAAAATCTGTGTACTATATCAAAGTAATATCTCAAGCAATTCCCAGACGTAATTACAGTTACCTTAATCTGGAAGTAAATATAATTAAGGCCCCAACAAATCGAGTTAATTGGATTTGCTTAAACCTTTGTAATTAATTAGAAATTGAAGCCATGAAAGTTTACGTATTACAAGATTTATCTTCGTCTTTATGAATTTATACCATAGATAATATAGATATTCAAAAGATAATGCCCAATTTCCTAATTATTTGTGTACAATAAAATTAAAACTTATACAGTTAAAAAAAAACAGAAGTCCGACTATATCTATTTGCCATTCCAAGAATACGAATCAAAAATTCTCTCTGTAAAGGAATTAATAAAATTAATATCGACAATTCGATATTTCCGAGTTGCACATCTCTACATCAATTGAAATTATGCAATGCACAGCAGTACTGGCTATCGGCAACCTCTTTACTGCAACAAAGAGGTTGCATAAGACCCCACTGAAAGCGTTTATAGTCCGACAAACTAATCTGACCCGGTGAGTATAAGTGACAGTAAATTACAATAGCTCATTAGCGACCCCTATCAATGTCACTGCCACAAGATCCTCGTCGTAGTGTAGCTATCTTGTCTTACACTACACTTTTTTATAAGAGTAGGGGACAAACTATCTGCGGGAACATCGAGGTGATCAACGACACTCTTGCGCAACACCAGAACTGCAGATGAGTTGTGTTTACGAGCTGAAGCCTTCGATAGTAATATTTATAGTAAAATTAAAGAACTTTTTTTATTGATTAAAGAAAAATGAATAAAACGTCAAGAAGATAAAATAAAGAAAAATAAATGTACAATAAAGGTTACGCGGTGCGCACTGGCCACTCAACTCCGGGGTCGGTGTTGCCGCAACACGTTGCCGGCCTTAAAGGAGGGTATGCTCGCTTCTTGAAAGACCCTAAGTCGTACATACTTTCTGACAGAACTAACCACGAAGCGTCTCTCACATAGCCGGATAAATTTGTCTCACTATAACCTCGAGAGACCTATCTGATTTATAGCAACGATCAATTCTAAACCAAATGATTTATAACTCTAGTTATACGATCGGCTATTTGATAGCGGCACATACCAATTTAATCGACTCAAGTTAAACAAAATACGAGAGTTTAGCAACTTTAGATATGTCAGATAAGCAATCGGATATACGACTAATTTATAAAATAATGCTCGGTTTACACTATTCCATTCCAGCGATCGAATACAGCGCTGGATTACAACTGGAAAATGTTTACACACTGGAATACACTATGTTCACTCGAGTATAGATTTTTTTTTCCAGTTTCAATTAAGCATTGAATTTGATAGCTGGACTGGAATAATGTTAATGCATTACATAAAAATACGAAAGTGGCACAGTCGTATTGCATGCATTTGTATATGGAATAATAATCTGTTTTTTTTATATGAGAGAATTACAAAATCGGTATCCGAAAATAGACAAATATTTTTATCCTAGAGGTTTAGTGGAAATCCACCTTAATCGTCTATATCTATATTTATAGTATCCATACGTATGTATGGATTCCCAGGGTATAAAACGTCAACTTAACATGCGGGTAATTATTTATTTATAACGACCTTAATTCTCTTTGTTATGGTATTTAGGATTATCCGGGCCTAATATCACTAAACAATATGTGCAAATAAATGTCAACATAGTAACGTCTTATTAACCAACTACGATCATCTCTCTGGTCTTATCTCGCACACGTGGAGTCAGTTCATAATTTATAAACCTTAACGTTTTGGCTTAATTCTACAGCCAATGTCCAATTTTAAATTAAGTTTTACATTCTGTCGCACAGTCGTTAAGTGACTACAAAGTGAGTCACTTAATGTATATTATTAATACGAGAAATCTACACTAAACTATTTCAAGTAATCAACAAATGTTTGAGTGAAACATTGTCTTAATAAAGAAAGTAAAGTATAGATAAATAATCAATTAGACACGCTAGACATGTTAAAAGGCTAAAAATGTCCATAAGGGGACGTGGTATTAGCATTTAACAAGCTCCTATGCATGACTGCTGCCAATTACTGTAGAAACATAACATCGTATCCGCTCGGGGTGAACAAATACCATAGATTCACGCTATCTTTTTTTCATATAATAGTCTATTTTTGTGTAGATAATAATCGTTCTACTTGCGACATCATACGTACAAAATCATATTGTACATCATCTCTGTTTTAATCCTACTTTATGTAAGGTATGGGCAAAAGTTTTAGTCCACCAGATAAACTGTCTTTATCCCACTCTATGTAAAGTATGTGCACCAGTTTTAGTCCACCAGATCAAGTGTCTTTATTCCACTCTATGTAGAGTATGAGCAAAAGTTTTAGTCCACCAGATCAACTGTCTTTTTTCCACTCTATGTAGGGTATGCGCACCAGTTTTAGTCCACCAGACCAACTGTCTTTATACCACTCTATGTAGGGTACGCGCACCAGTTTTCGTTCACCAGATAAACTGTATTTATCCCACTCTATGTAGAGTATGAGCACCAGTTTTAGTCCACCAGATAAACTGTCTTTATTCCACTCTATGTAGAGTATGCGTACTAGTGTTCGTCCACCAGACCGATCTAACATTAGTTAATTTCTTATTTTATGTTATTCATTATTTTCTTAATCATGTGATGACATGTTAAGAAAATAATGAATATGTATATAAGAGAATAATGTAATAACGAATATGAAAGATGTTTCACGCAATCCATCCATCGCTTGCTAGGTCAATCTTGATCCCCTCTTTTTCTCGGAAAAATTATAACCAATATTTTTTATATGTATATTTATAAATATGTACATCATTTAAATTGTTTAAACTTTCGTGAGACATAATAATTAATTAAGGACGGCTTAACTCACGTGTGATCGTCTGGTGACGGCACCGACTAGTTTCGGACCCGTCGGGGGTTCATCTTCAGGGCGAGTGTTTATTTTGAGGACTTCGCGGTCGCGTCGCGTCTCGCACAGGCAGTCACTGCAAATGCCCCGATGGGTCCGAAACTAGTCGGTGCCGTCACCGGACGATCACATATGTGCTTCATGATCGCAGAAAACAGCAATAAATTATTTCATAATCTTTATACTCTCTAGTAGCTTCGAATAGCGAGAAATACGTGAGAACGAATGAAGCAGGAAACGAATAATATAACAAAAACATACGAGCATTACACAAACTTCCTATTCGAACGATTTTGATATAGTTCTGACATAGTCTTAAATACACATCTTAACATACTATAATTATGAAAACTAAATCTAGATTTCAACTTTTAGCCACTGATAGTCCATAACTAGTCTTTCTTTTATCTATATACTTTCATAAGGATAAGACCACACAGAAGACAGGCGTGAAGTGGAAGTAATTCCGCGTTTCGTCTGATGAGTGTGGTGCCGGAGGCCTAATTTTAGTCCTCTTTCCCTTCACACCCTTTTCTTATAAGGAAAGGACGGGAAAGGGAGGTGGATTTGATGGAGGAGATGCATAGGAAGGTTAAATATTCTCTTTTTGTGCGTATCCTCCTTCGTCGATTGAGGGTAGGCAACGCATCTGCAATTACGAATGTCTATGGGCAGCGGTCGCTTCGCCTTTTCGGTAAATTCATGTGGCCGCTTGCTCGTTTGCCACCTTGTAATATATATTTATAAAAAAACAAGGAAATGTTGAATCAAACCAATAGAGGATAAATATAAAAATGATTGTTATTTCGTAATCATTTTCGCACTTTCGCACCTTACGTGTTTAATGGACGATCCATTTCTAGTTTAACAATTTTAAATCAATAACCAATCCAACCGTCGTAAATGAAATCTATTATCTCTGTATATATAAAAGAAAGTCGTGTTAGTTACACTATTTATAACTCAAGATCGGTCGAACTGATTTAGCTGAAAATTGATGGGGAGGTAGCTTAGAACTAGGAGACGGAAATAGGAACTTTTTTTATCTTGTGTGCATTTTTTTTATTCCGCGCGGACGGAGTCGCGTGAAAAGCTAGTTGACAATAAAGCTTGGACTGAGCATATACATTTGTTTAATAGAATAAGACAATCTGTATACTTGTCTACATACAGACAGACGTTATTTATGTCCGCGCTGGATAACTTAGATCTCAATTAGTTCTAGTTACATTCGCATGTTATTATTTATTACCGGCCACTTTGTGACTGTGATATGCGTTTGATATTAAAATTGCTGTCTCCGTTCGTTCAAAGACAATTAGAGGGATATCAGGAACTTTTTTTTTATACAAGATTGATCTATTTTTCACGGAAAGTTTTTAATTTTAAACTATGGATTGTGCGAACTTTATCGAATTAAAAAATCTGTTTGTTTTTCTTTACGAGGTTATTAAGTAAGCAAAAAAAAAACAATTGTTACCCACAGGAATCATACATATTCCCAAGACAGAATGTATAAATATGTATGTATAATTCTAGATAATCAATTTTTGTTCCACATCCGTTTAGCTGTTCTGGAGTTATCTCGTAACAATATAGTACATACCTACAAACTTTAGTATTTATAATATTATAAGTAATGAGTAAGTACGAGATAACACACAACTAGTTTTTTCTTGTGCCCTTGAGATTTACAACTTAATCGGGTTGCGAAAAGTACGCTTAGACCGAACATCTTAGAGCCACTTGATTCAAGGTCTCCAGTGGATTTTGAGTACTCAATTTGTACATTACTAGTTTTTGCCCACGACTTCGTCCGCGCAGAATTAAAAAGAAACAGGTTAAATTGTTGTAGAATAGCTGTGGCATTTTTTTTTATATAAAAAGTTAGCCTAAGTTTACATGTTTCTGATTCTATATTAACTTAAGATTAACATGTTTTGGATTCTATTAACTTATTTCAATATAATATGTCGAAACGTTGCAGTTATCGAGCAATTATGTTCACCAAACGTATAACCGTATTCATTTCCAGGATCAAAGTAAGCCTATGTGTTCTTCCAGACTGTGTTCTACATCTATACCAAATTTCATCGAGATCAATTGAGCCTTTGTAGATATACATAGTAACACACATCCATCCATACAATCACATCTATATATATAAAAGAAAGTCGTGTTAGTTACACTATTTATAACTCAAGAACGGCTGACTCGATCTGACTGAAAATTGGTGGGCAGGTAGCTTAGAACCAGGAAAGGGACATAGGATAATTTTTACCCCGTTTTCTATTTTTTATTCCGCGCGGACGGAGTCGCGGGTAAAAGCTAGTTTATAATATTAGTAAGAAGTCTGATTTCATTATCAAAACGCTTGCATAAGACATATTGTAATCTCTTTGCTTGAATATAAATGTAACATGCAATGCGAAGTTACACAGCTAATATAGGGTTTTTCAACAAGAACTTAGTTTTTCAATTGGGGCCACACCAACAATATGACAGTTTTGACATTTAGTTTTTTGACCTATTCGTAGTAGATGCTTTGGCAATTGCTATAATGAATTCAATTTCGCTCGAAAATTGCATTAAAATAATTAAAATCCACCAGGAAAATGGTGCAATTTATTGCAAACCAAATTTCCCGAAATTCAGCTGTTAAATGGCCAGCCAGATCGTGTGATTTAACACCACTAGATTGTTGTTTGTGGGGCTATGTTAAGGACAGAATCTATACGGAGCCAATCGAATCGATCGCGGCCTTAAAACTCAAAATCCTTGACGTGATTAACGAAATAGACCCGCCATTTTGCTTTGATGCAAACTTTGATGAAAGAATCGACATCTGTCAGCGTGGTCGTGGTGGACATTTGCCAGATATTATTTTTCATTTATAATTGCCAAACTTTTCTCTTCATAATACAATAAAAATTTGAATCATCTTCATCTAAACTCTTTGTTTTATTTTGTTTTAGAAAACAAAGTTCTTGTTGAAAAACCCTATATTTAAAACTAAATAATAAATATTAAATATATTCTTGAAAACACAGGAAGGAAGATAGTTCAGGCCACCTAGAAGGAAAAATAAGAGGAAACTTACGAACTATAAATTGAATGACCTTTAAAGAATTCATTAAGTTACATACAGCATGCATACTCTGATCTGATATGCAAGAATGAATTGATATATTATACCATAGTTATAACTTGAGAAGTCTACCTCGTTTATCATTACCTGTCCTTATCCCACTCTACGTGTCGCGCGTAGACGCGCAACTCTGAACCAATTCAAAAGTTCAAGTCACTTGAGCCGTTGAGCTGCGGCTTAAAAACTAAATTGACAGCTCACAATTTATCGCGATATACTAAACCTATGTAAGCCGACGAGCCGCGAGCTGCCAGGTGACAGCGCGAAGTGCAATTCAGAACTCTATGGAGGTACAAATTGAGTTGATCTGTGAGCCAGATCACTTGCTTCACATTTATGTTACCTGATCTGACCAGCAGGTCATCAATTTAGTTGAGTTACCCACTACATGAAGCTCACCAGATTTTCGTCCGAATCGATCGAATTCCGTCGATCGGTTTACCTCTATAGGGGGCATAAACCGCAGAAAAACTCTTCTGTAGTCGTGAGTTTTTTCCGAAACACATCTCATTATAAAAACAGACAATTTCTCGTACAGATGTTTCGACCCAGTTACATGGCTCATCAATCGTCCTTGTTACCGCGGGGGGGGGGGGTGTACGATTTGTAACAATATTCTCGCATAATAATTGATAAGAACAGGAACACGATATCCCGGCAATATGGACGTTATCTCTCGTGTTATGTTGCTAATTGTGGCGTGTACTTGTATGTAATTGTATCTTGTTTTTAAAAAGCAACACCCTCTAAAACTCGCTATTAAAAAGATAATGTGATTTTTTAAAGAAAATTTCATTGTTCAGGTAGCGGTTAATTTATACCAATGCTAAAAGACAAAGATATCATAACTTGTTCGTTAATATAAAAACTATACAGAATAGATTTTAAAAAAAATAGCTAGCTATTTAGTGTTAGCCAATTTTTTTATCGTCTATGTATTTTTCTATATACTTGTATATTGTAAAATAATTCCGAATAAAAACATTATAAATAACATGAGTTATTCGTAGTATATTTCACTTCGCTCTATATCACAAATTCCACAAATTTTTGGATGAAAATATGAATAAGAAGCTATCGCCCGCGACTCCGTCCGCGCGGAATTAAAAAAAAAACGTAATAAGTAGCCTATGTGTTCTTTCAGACTATGTTCTACATCTGTGCCAAATTTCATCAAGATCCGTTAAGCCGTTCCGAAGATACCTTCAAACAAACATACATTCATCTAAACAATCGCATTTATAATATTAGTAAAATGTTTAGAAATAAATTTAACATTCGTATTAAATACTGGGTTTAGGTCTTTATTTGGAATCTTACTAATATTATAAGTGAAAAAATTTGAATGTTTATGAATAGGTATCTCCAGAACGGCGAAACTTATATCGATGAAATTTAGCATAGATGTAGAACATAGTCTGGAAGAACACATAGGCGGAGTCGGAGACAAAAGCTAGTATAATAGAAATATTATATGTATATTATACGATCTTTAAATCTTTTTCATTTTATTACCATGCAAAATGCTTAGATGTTTTACTTACCGCAAAATTGCGGTGAACGAGCACTCAAATGGTAATAATCAGTGTTTTGTAAACCACTGCGAAATTTATATGAACACTATATATCCCATAGTTTGAGTGAAATTTTAAATCTATATCTATATATATAAAAGAAAGTCGTGTTAGTTACACCATTTATAACTCAAGAACGGCTGAATCGAATTGACTGAAAATTGGTGGGCAGATAGCTTAGAACCAGGAAAATGACATAGGATAATTTCTAACCCGTTTTATATTTTTTATTCCGCGCGGACGGAGTCGCGGGTAAAAGCTAGTGCTTAATAAAATATATCCTATGATGTATGTAGTTTTGTGTATGTTTCTACAGTGGAAGCTCAAGTTCAAAACAACACTAGTATCAAACACTATAAGTAAACAGATATTCAAGCATAAAAGTGTATCAAAACTGATCCGTCCACGCATCATGAGACCATACTAATAACAATTGATATGATATCTCGACTTATTATAGTTATATCCAAACTTAATAACGGTTCAGATCACACGACACGCTAAACCAGTGATTCCCAAATTGGTCTAATACCATGAGATCCACGGGAGATCCAGCGGAATTGTACGATGGCAAGGTTATAATTAAAGAAGAAATCTTAGATGGGGTACACCGAAAAGGTTATGTTGAAAATGGAACAACGAGAAAAAATAATTATAAATTTCGGCGCTAATAGAAAAATAATTTTAAGTAGGACCTACCGGATATAAACGGGTACACTGTAAAGCAGTCATGTCAAAGATCGGCCCGCGATCTCAATGTGGCATAGAAAGAAGAATCATGTTTTTTAAAGCTTTTACTTTCTTTGACTTCATTCGATTCTAATTTAATAAATAAAATGTTGTAATCATTCAGTCCATTTTTTTCAATCTGGCCCTTTTTTTTTCAAACCTACGAATTCTAAATTTAATATATGACCATCTGCAAAATTGAGTTTGACACGTCTGCTGTAAAGGGATTTCAAAAATAAGCATTCCTACACGCAATAAACCGAACGCTTGGATTCACATATGTTCCTGAGTCGCCGTAAACTTTGAATCTTTTAATACGAACGTCATAGAGAAGTTTCAATAGGACGCCAAGTGGGGCGCGCCCTTGCTGCTTGCATTGTAATGCATGAAGCGGCTGAGACAACGATCTGAACACTCGCCGTGCATCACTGCACTTGCAGCAGAACTTCGTTTTATATTTATTCTAGATTTCTCATCAAATTACATTGACTAACTCTGACTATAGGACTAAACAATGACTAAAGAATTACTAACTAGTGACTGCGAGCGACTGATATTTGTGTAATATCGTCGACGCCATTGGAAATGATGCTTAATATTGTCGTCGTATTCGTCCTAGTGGAAAAATGGTCTAAGGACTTACTTTACTTTTCAAGTATTATAAACGAGAATGTTTAAATGAATGGATGGATATTCGTTAGAAAGTATCTCAGGAATGGCTCAATGGATCTCGATGAAATTTGGTCTTTTGTTTTATTTTAATTCCACGCGAACGAAGTCGCAGGCAAAAGCTACTTTTTGTAGCTATAAATAGCGCTTCTAAGGAATCTTTTCCTCAGCTCTCCGAAGAACCGTAGCAACCGATTGATGCTGTTGCTGGATGATCTCTGAGACTGTACTTAAACGTGTAAAACGCTGCTGGTCAGCGTGGTTGAACATGGAACAGTGTTTTCCTCCATGCAAGCTCTGCATATGGGACTGACTGTAATACCTATCGGTAATATCTCTAGCAAATAACAAATAAATTTACTGAATATTGGCGGTTGCCCGCGACTTCGTCAGCGCAGAATTAAATATAGAAAAAAGCCCATAAATATATCCTCGTGCAAAGTTCCCTCAAAATCGGTCCAGCTGTTACAGACATACAGACAAATTTTTTTTCTCCATATTACATACGGACATTCCAATTTTATTAATATATATAAATTACATAACATCAGTATACCTTGTCTTCTTATCTAGGATAGCCTGTAATTAAGAAACCAATGACATTCCTTTGATTTGAACTTACTACATCAGTCATATATTTCATTTAAGAGGACTTTGACCGATACTGATAAGGTTTGTATCATCGTTCCTTCTGCGTGCTACAAAGGATTGGCATAAGTTGCTGGCATCAGTTCTTCCTTCCAAGTTCGACGTGGGGGTACTTCAAAAGAAGTGAATAGGCATTTACAAAGCTAACGCGTAACATCTTTAGACCACATCATCACTTCATCGGATGGAATCGTAGTCTAGCTTTTTCAATATATTAAAAAAAATACAATAATTTTACTTCAAACTAACTATCGTTATATCTCATTAATGGGGAATGTTAACAGTTTATCGTTTTCGAATTGGCCACAAGTAGGTAACGTAAATCATGTTATGTGATTTATGGAGCAATTAACATATAAAACTAGCAGTAAGAGCCAATTTAATATGTGCAAGAGGTTTTATATAAAAGAAGATAGCGGTCGGCCGCAACTGCATCCGTGCGGAATTAAAAAAACAAACTTAATTTGTAGCCTATGTGTTTTATCAGACTGTGTTCTACATTTGTTCCAAATTTCATCAAGATCTGTTTAGCCATTCCTGAGATACCTTCAAACATCTATCCATCGAAACTTTCGCATTTATAATATTAGTAAGATAAATATCCAACATTATAAAATAAAGAAAAACAAGTGTAATAAGTTTCTACAAAATCCATATCAATGAAAAAGTTTACCGGAAAGTACAAAAGTGAAGAATTGTATCAACATAGAGCCATGCAGGATGCTTGGTATGTTATCTTAAGTGCTTTACGTAACAATAACAAGATAACACAATTGTTATTAGAATTTGATAACAGCTTTCTTTTATTTTTTATAATCTTAGTTTGCTGTCAATTTACATTTAAACACGGCCAGTATCTTCTGAATCATACCTAAAGGGACTTCTTTTAATAATATATTTTATTAATTATATGTAAAAGAGTAGTTATAGTACATTTTTTAAGGTTTTTAGTTTTAAATTCTTTGTTCTAGTATATTCCTTATCAAATAAATGTGTTCATTTACATTTTATATATGAAATGTAAGCAGTTCACATGATGTTCAAATAAGTATGAATAGATATATGTAGAAAATGGAATAAAGAAAACTGTAATAATTTGTAGTGTTTCAACGTATGGACATTATTGTTATTAAACAAGTTCAGTTTTTTACACTTAATAATGTTTCTCTTTAACCAAAGTTTCTCGCTTATAGTGGAAAATTACTCTCACTTATTCAGGACCAAAACCATAGATTACCTACCTCATAAATAATAAAATATATGTTGTAAAAACTACTAGTTATTACTAATAAATATTGTTAATTCCATCTATGTTAAAGTAAAAAAATAAAATATCAATGTGGTAAATACATATCATGTTTATATTTTATATGTTTATATAATACTAGCTGTCGCCCGTGACTCCGTCCGCGCGGAATTTAAAAAAACGTAATAAGTATCCTATGTGTTCTTCAAGGCTATGTTTTACATCTGTACCGAATTTCATCAAGATCCCTTCAGCCGTTTCCCAGATACCTTCAAACAAACATCCATACATCCATCTAAACATTTGCATTTATAATATTAACATGATTATATCTTTAATTACTTTTGTACCTGTCAAAATAGTTTTCTTATTTTGATAAACATGTGATCATTATGAATAATGGTTCCCATATCTTACACATGTTAACATAAGAATTACTTATATACACAAATTCTGTTGTATATAATGATATACTTGTTTACATTTTTAAAAACAATTGAAATAGGTTTTAATCAAATGTTTCTTATTGATTAATTAATTAATAATCAAAATAATTATCAACCTAATAATATATTGGTATGTTTAATTTATATTTTATGTTCCAAGTTATGAAATGTAGAAATAAACAATCGACAGTCGGGTCAATCACCTGCTGTTTACATATGATTCGCGCTTAACGCACATACAATTTTGAATATAGAATAATTTATGAATATTAATTAAATTTGTAATACATACCCTCTCTGGCTTTTAAGTAGACAGTGTTCGCGACAATATTCTCCAATTCCATCAGTTCCAGTGTGACGGATTTTAATGTAGACCCTCCAGGAAGCAAGTGCCCGCCCGTGCGGCCGCTTTGCCGCCCTCTCCGACAACAAAATGCCGCCCATCAATGTACGCGGGATCTCGCACTGAATTCAACACTGCACAACATTAGCTCAGTCACCAACTCCTGTAACACTCCACGCGACGGAATATAGGTCTAACGGCAGAAACGCAAATTCACGATCTACTAAACTGGGGTGTGACTAGATGAAGCGACGATAGCACTTCAATATGACACCTGAGAGAGGCACAAATGCTCCTTGATGTTATTAGCAAGGTTAGCCGGTCGGTTTCTTTCAATTTTACGAGTTGCTGAGAACACGCCCCGGGTTCGTAGCGAGTTATTGACGACGTACGGCGATACGCTACAAATTACCACACGGTGTAACAGAGTTATGTTGCCACATAACGATTAAAATTGTACCAATTTAAAAGAAAAGTGATAATGAACAACGTACTAACAAGCTTCTTACACCGTTATTGTTATATCAGTTGATGTAATATGGTTTAATTAATAAGATGTTACAGTTGGATGGAAGCAAGTAAATTTTACTAATCTCTGTAGTTCCAACTTTCCGTGATTACATAGTTTAAGTACTTGAACTTCATATTTTTCCTTGTCTTTACTTACGCAATTTAATTTGTGATACGTTTATTTATTACGCTAGTAAATATAAATAGCAAATAAATTATATTAACACCATTCGATCGCCGGGTTTTCTAAGATTTCTGCTGTCTTCTGTTTGAATGGCCTAAAAGTTACCAAAACAGTAGTTACTGAGACTAGTAGCTGTTAGTGGGTACATCCCTATTAATGTCAATGGGTACATCCCTATTAAGAGTAGCGTCATTACACTATGGTTTGTCTTTGTGGTTACAATAAAATGTCTAACAAAAAGTAAACGGTGTGTTTCAATAAAATAATATTAATAACAGGTTATGGGCCCAGGCTGCCCAGAGAAAACAGTGCATAAAAGAATAAATAAAAAGACAAAATGAATAACACAGACGAAAACATAGAAAAACTTACAAATTCAGACAATTTTCACATTTGGAAGTTTGAGTTAAATATACATATTTCGGCATCAAATCTGTCGGAAGTGTTGAAAGAAACAGACTCAGAACGGAGAGAAAAACCAGAATTCCAAACTAAGGATGCTAAGGTAAAGAAATTGATATTGAACTCCATAGATAGAAAACTAAAAGGTCACATCATAAATTGCAAAAATGCACATGAAATGTACAATAAGCTATGTGCAGTATTTGAAGGATCTGAAGAAAGAAACAAGTCTTCCTTATTACAAGATTTCTTTAACTTCAAATTCGAAAACCAGACAATGTCACAGTTAATCACAGATATAGAAAACTTGAGAATGAGATTAAATAATCTTAAACAAAACATTGATGATGACATGGTGATATCAAAAATATTAACCTGCTTACCAAACCAATACAAATTCTTCATCACAGCATGGGAATCAACACCCGATGACAAAAAGACACTTACCAACTTAACTAACAGACTTTTATCAGAAGAAAACAGATTTACAGAAAGGAAAACTGAGTACAAACAGGTTGCTTTTAAGGCGGAGAATAAAAATATTAAATGTTTTAAATGTAACAAAATAGGCCATTTAAAAAAGGATTGTAAGATGTGCATTTTCTGTAAAAGATATAACCATGAAGAGAAAGATTGCAAGTTAAAAAACAGCTGTTGCTCAATTTGTAAGAAAAATAATCATACAGAAGAAAATTGTTTCTTTAAGAAAAAAGGTGATAGTAAGAAATACAAAAATGTTGCTTTTTTGTCACAAAACTCTGAACAGTCTTCATTAAAATTCATAGTAGATTCTGGAAGCACAGTGCATATGACAAATGATCCTAACATTTTAAGCAATTTCGAAGAAATGGATTCTACAGTTTATGCAGCCAACAATGAAAAAATGAAAGCACAAGGATCAGGTACTGTCCATGGAATGTCATGCGATTTACAAAAAACTTTATTTATACCAGACTTAGCACAAAACCTTTTGTCTGTAAATTGTGTTACCAATAATGATGGCTCTGTTGTGTTCACAAGGAATAAAGTGGAGATTTACAAAAATTCAAATTTAATTTTAACTGGTATAAAAGAAAATGGCTTATACAGGGTGAATTTACAACAAGACCTGAAAAATGAAAATAAATCTTTACTTACACAAGTAAAAGGAACAGCATTGGAATGGCATGCAAAACTGGGACACCCGAGTAAATCAGTACTAGAAACACTAACAAAAGTAGCAGACGGCATAAATATACAAGGACCAAAAGTATTACAAGAACAATGTAAAATATGTGCTGAAGCAAAACAGTCAAGACTACCATTTAATACAATCAGAACTCGGGCTGAAAGGTACTTACAAATAATACACACAGACATCTGTGGTCCCTTCGAGGTGGAGACTCATGATGGATACAGGTATGTATTAACAATAATGGATGATTACAGTCATTTTACAAAAATCTATTTACTTAAAAACAAGAGTGATGCAAAAGGAGAAATTATAAATTACATTGAAGAAACGGAGCGAGAGAAAAATAGTAAAGTATCAAATATAAGATGCGACAACGGAGGTGAGTATACAAGTAACGATTTTAAAGCATTGTGTCAACAAAAAGGCATAAAATTAGACTACACAGTGCCCTACTCACCACAATTAAATGGCAAAGCTGAACGCCTAAACCGGACATTATTAGAAAAAACAAGAGCATTACTTTTTGATTCTAAATTGGACAAAGAAATGTGGGGTGAAGCAATATATTGTGCTACTTATATTTTAAACAGACTACCAAGTGATGCCCTGAAAAACAAAACACCATATGAAATGTGGGTTGGAAAAAAGCCTAATATATCTAATATACAAAAGTTTGGTTCTACCGTCTATGCAAAACAGTTACATAATGTTAAGAAACTGGATCCTAGATGCAAAAAATTAATAATGATTGGATACACTAATAATGGGTACAGACTGTGGAATGACAAAGAGAGAAAAATAGAGATATCCAGGGACATAGTGATAATAAAAGGTGAAACTGAACAACAGAAAGAAAATTATAAGAAAAGAAATAATAATAAAAGTGAAAATGATGAAAAAGAGACAACAGAAAACCAGGAAGATACTACAGAAAACCAGGAAGATACTACAGAAAACCAGGAAGATACTACAGAAAACCAGGAAGATACTCCAGAAAACCAGGAAGAGATTATAGAAAATCTGGAAGAGACAACAGAAGATACCAGAATAGAAGAAAATAAAAATGAAGAGATTTTTGAAGATGTAATATCAGAAACTGAATCAGAAGACACAGAAAGAGAAAGAAACAGACATAATGAAGAAGCCGGCTACCTAAGAAGAAGCAAGAGAATAAAACACATACCAATACATTTGAGAGACTACAGTTTACTTACTTACAGAGAGGCTGTAACATCTACAGAGGGAGAAAACTGGGAGAAGGCTATAAATTCGGAGAAGGAATCCCTAGAAATCAATAATACCTGGGAAATAGTAGACAAGAAAGAGGCAAAAGATAGTAAAATACTTACAAACAAATGGGTATTCCGTATTAAGGATAATGGCACTTATAAAGCTAGACTTGTTGTACGAGGATTTGAACAAAACGGTATTGACTACAACGAAATTTACAGTCCAGTTGTCAGTCAGTCAACTTTAAAATCTTTATTTGCACTTGCTGCTTCTAAAGACTATAACATGATAACATTCGATGTTAAGACTGCATTTTTATATGGAGAGCTAGAAGAAAATGTGTATATGAATATACCGGAGGGATATGAAAAACAACCTGGGAAAGTTTGTCGATTAAAGAAATCCTTATATGGGCTTAAACAAGCACCTATTACATGGAACAAAAGATTTACAAAAGCAATGTTAAAACTTGGTTTAAAACCTACTAAAACAGATCAGTGTGTATTTACAAATGAAGATAATACAACAATAATAGCAATCTATGTAGATGATGGACTTGCTTTAGCTAAAGAAATGCAAACATTAAAAAACATTTTAAACTGCCTAGAAAAGGAATTTGAAATGAACATATTCAATGATCCTACTAATTTTATTGGATTTGAAATTAAGAAGACTGAGAAAGGTATAACACTGAAACAAGAAAGCTACATTAAAAATTTATTGAAGAAATTTAGTATGGAAGATTGTAAGCCTGTTAATACACCCTGCAATACAGATAAGAAAACAGAAACGCAAAATACAGATACTACAAACTTCCCATATAGAGAACTGATCGGAGGACTTTTATACATATCTACAAGAACAAGGCCAGACATAAGTCAAGCTGTAAATGAAGCAAGCAGAAAAATAGAAAACCCTTCGAAAGATGATGTGATAGCTGCAAAGAAAATACTAAAATATTTAAATGGAACAAGACAGAAAGGAATCATGTACAAGAAGGGAGGAGATATTTCAAAACTAAATGCATACTGTGATGCAGACTATGCCAAATGTATCAAGACAAGACGCAGTACAACCGGATTTGTGATAATGTTAGCAGAAGGACCTGTGTCTTGGTGTTCAAAACGACAACCAATTGTTGCCTTATCATCAACCGAGGCAGAGTATATTGCAGCAGCTGATTGCTGTAAGGAATGCTTATATTTAAAGTCATTTTTAAAAGAGCTGATTGGTTCTGAAGTTGAAATTATATTAAATGTTGATAACCAAAGCGCTATTCAGCTGATCAAAACAGGTTCATTTAATAAAAGATCCAAACACATTGATGTGAGGTACCATTTTATTCATGAAAATTATAAACAGGGTAAAATTAATATTAAATATTGTCCCACAGATAAACAGACTGCAGACATATTTACAAAACCATTGTTAAATAATAAATTTAATTTTCATGTCCAAAATATTGTCAACTAAATAAATTCATGATATAGGTATATAATTTAAGAAACACTTAGAAATTGTATAATTTAAAATTGATAGCATAGAATAATAGGTATTATTTAAATTGTAAACAATTTTAATAATAGGAGAAGGTGTTAGTGGGTACATCCCTATTAATGTCAATGGGTACATCCCTATTAAGAGTAGCGTCATTACACTATGGTTTGTCTTTGTGGTTACAATAAAATGTCTAACAAAAAGTAAACGGTGTGTTTCAATAAAATAATATTAATAACAGTAGCAACAAGTCATGTGCCAAATTAAATTAGAACATAGATTAAATTTTGTTGTAAAGTTAATAAGTATGTGACTAAATTTTTTGTAATGAATTGTGGAAATTAAAAACCAATTTTATTGTATTAAGTAAGCACTTCTAATTTTTTTTGCAACCAAAAATCAAATCCAGATTTGTGATGGTATTATTCTTCAGTTTTAAATTGCAATTTTGGTTTAAAACGTCAATGTCAATGTCAAAATCATGTGTCCATGACGTACGAATAGTATTAAAAACCCGGAAAATAACATGTGGTTTAATAATTTTACTCAACTAAATAATAAAACAGTAACATATATTGTTACAACATATTCTTATGTACTATATTTTCTTATTCTAGTCAGAAAATGAACGATATACCCTGTAATGTGTGCGGAAGCACAGATTTAAATCTAGTAGATGGTTTTTATTACTGTGTAGAATGTGGTACCCAAGATGTAAACGTTCGGGAAACGATTGTCGGGGAGTCATTTTTTGCAGATGGAACAAAGCTTTTAGCTAATGTGAAGAAATTTTCCGTAATGATCAAAGAGGGAATCCAAAGTAAGTTTTACTCACATTTTTGTTTTAAGGTTATACTTAATCCTTCGCAACCAAAGTAGTTAAGTGGCCCCTCTTACTGTTGATTTAGTGTATGAAATTTTAAAAAAATATTGTCAAGGATGTGTGTTAGTTTTGCAACAACAATATGATTGAAATGCAAAAACATAGGAAAAAATTTGTAGACTTATTGCTACTGATAATTGTATATTTTAAGCAGCAATGTGACCACTTGTTTGTTAACAATCTTACATATAGATGTAGTTGTTGTATAGATAGTAATAACTTATTGATTTTTGTAATATTCCAGTGAGCGCAGAATGGTATAAATGGCATGCATACAATTTTATACTCTATGGCCTCACAGAAGAGTTAATCAAACTTGGCGCTAAACAAAGTGTCAAGACAAAGGTATTGTGGATTTGGACACGGTATATGAAGAAATTTCAAGAGAAAGAAGATGAAGAAGAGGAAGAGAAGGAAAATTTAGAGTAAGCACTATTATAGTAAAAATTGTGAAGGACTAATACAGAATAGCGTCGGTGGCTAAGGGGTGTAGCACTTGTTAAGCAATCTGTAGGTCCAAGGTTCTAATCTCACTATGTTCTAATGTGCTTTTCGATTTACATATATATATTTAACCGAAGTTCTTACGGTGAAGGAAAACATCATGGTACAAGCACATAAGTAGTAGTTGTTCCAGACTGTGTTCTATGGGTCAAATTTCATCAAGATCCGTTGAGCCGTTCCAGAGATACCTTCAAACAAACATCCATCTAAACATTCGCATTTATAATATTTGTAAGATTAGTAAGATATACTTACATATGTGTAAATTCTATCTGAAAAATTCATTGATAATATATAAAATATTAAAAGTTCTTTGTGAATTTCAGGAGCCAGAGTAAAATTGAAGATAAGACATCTAAGAGACGTAAAAGGTCTAAAAGTCCGGAATCTTTAGACGGTACTACAAGCCCAGATTCCGATGATGATGATAATAATAATACACCTGCAAAATATATAAAAAACATTACAATAATCACAAAAGGATTATTATTAGCTATATTATATTTAGCGTTAAACTACGATAAAAGTCCAATACAATTATCACATTTATTCAGATATATAAAAGAGGATAGATTAAGTTTATATAAATGTACGAAATTCGTACCGAAAGAAATCGAAACAAATCTAATATCTTGTTGGAAAAATTTCTGTCAATGCAAATGTGATTATAAATCGACTACAATATTACATTACGCTATGACTTGTATCAAAGTTTTAGATCTAGGTTATCCTATTATACCTGATTTTAATAAAATTATAAATATTTATATTAAAGAATTATGCTTACCTAATGATTTTAAGAATTTAGTATTTTCTTTAATGTTATATCAACCTTATAATTTTGTTAAAGTAAATAAGATTACAATAAAGAAGATGGTAAGAATACCTGATTACGAAACAGTAGCTATGTCTTATATACTTGTAGCACTTAAAATGTGCTTCGGTTTAGATGGTGACTACGAAGTTCAAATATCAAATGTAGTTGATAAAATTAATAATAAAGAAGGTCATTTAAAATCGTACAAAATAGGTATGTACACTGAATCAACGGAAAGATTATTTTCATTTAATGAATGGACTAGTTTCTTAGAGTTCAGAAAGATTTTAATCTGCCAGTATTATTTACCAATGGCTAGACATTATAATTTGGAAGTTGATGATTATGTATTAATGGAACATTTAGAGGAAAGAAAAAAAAGACCTGTTAAATTAAGAGACGAAGTAACAATGGATATTTTGAACAAAATACCATATCAAAATAATATTAATGTTATACCTAAAAATGAATTTCTACCTTCTTTGACACCAATGTCTACGTATACGGATGTTCTATTGAATATAGTTCCTAATGATGAGATAAGATTATTGTTGGGTGAAGATTTTACTCAGTACAATCTTAAATATGCAATTGAAGATAATAAACTTATCGATGATGTAGAAAATGAACGTAATATTATAACAGGGATAGATGAATCAAATATAAAAGTTGAACCTGAATTAGATAGAAATATTGATGTAAAAAGATCTGATACAAGTATGGTTTACGTTAGAAATTGTGAAAATAAAAATTGGTTGAAAACAAAACCTCCTACTTTAGAGCATATTAAACAAATCAACGAAAATGAAAGTATAGATTCAGAAGATCATGGATATGAATCTAGTATGAATGAAACACAAGTTAAAACTGAAGAATTTATTAAAGAAGAAGACACAAAACTTGAGTATTTTGAAGAAGAACAAGAAGGTGTTAATATATTTGATGATAATTTCGATTTCATGGTAAAAGATGAAAAATCAATCACTGACGAACAACCAAATTTTAATATGGAAGAATTAAATTGCAGTATGGGACAATTAAATACACTTGATGAATCTGAATTTAACAGTGACATTGACGTTGATGATAAAAATTTTGATAAAGAGGCAATTATAAATGAATTAATTTCTTTAGCGCTCAAAAAGTACAAAATCAAACTACCAAGAGAATATGTTCCAAGACCAAGAAAACGTAAAGCCGATAATATAGAAACTGTTGAACGATTGCCTAAAAAACCTAGGATAAAAACCGGTGATGTTAAACAGAAAATAAACGATATGATTGGAGCATATTACAGTCATGTAGAAATTGATATATTAAATAAAGTAACGGAGAGAGTGAAAGATACTTTTGAAAGACAGGAAAATAACCAAAATGTTAATATAAGTGAAAATTTAACTACAAATGATATTGCTAATAATCATGAACAAATAAACGAAGCAGATTATAATTTAGTAAATACCACAGAAAATATGGAAGAAAATAACAGTATAGATAATTTGAATAGTACTAATGTTGATGAAAATCAAGATTTCGAGGCTAATTTGAATAAAGGAGATCCAGATTTCGATGCGAAAACTCACGATATAAGTCAATTGTATGTTAAATTAAATAATAATGTTGAAATCGATGAGTCTCTAGTTATACATGAAGATCCTATAATAGATGAAATAATTATAAGTAAAATTGAAAAATTAACTACTAAAGGAACAACAAATAATATTGATGAAATAAAAGTTAATTCAGTGAGGAAAAATAAAATCAGTTTTTATTTATCAGATGATAGTTGTGATGAAGAAATAAAGCAACAAGAAAATAATGAGAGAAATAAACATTTCTTTCCGCCTTTAATAAATGATTCAACTCAAATGAATGAATTCAATTATTGGTTAAGATTTTACAAGAATGATTGTATCTCTAGATATACACATGCTCATTTTAAATTCGATTCAGAAATTAAAGAACAATTTCCCGCTAGTTTTTATTTCGTTTTGAATGAATGTGCAAATATTATATGTTGTTCGACATACAATCTTTATAGAGATATGCAAAATTTGGAAAAAATGATTGTAGGAAAATTAAAAAATAGCAGATGACGTTATTGTATTAAAATTAAGAAGCTTGTATTGTTTGTAATAAATAATTTTAGTTGACATAACTGTGATTTCTGATAAAAGAAAAGTTTCATAATATTATATTGAAAAAGTAACCTATCAATGATATTAAGGTAGAAATTCGTAAGTGTTTTACTTTATTTAGGTCTAATCGTTGGTTTCTTAGACCAAAATCCCTGTATGAAAGGGATGATGATAGGTTTGCAAATATTTTGGTCTTAGAAACCAACTATTAAAAGCGCATTCAAGTTCCTGCTTCATGACATGATGGCATTAAAAATTGCAAATTAGTAATCAACTTTATTTTTTACAAAGTCCAGTAAACTTAAAATATGAAATCTTGCTTGTGATTTTTTTAATTAGTAATTAATAATAAGTGTTAAAATTTACGTTATTTATTTCCTGAATATATTTTTTTTATTTACATCCTTGTTAATTTATTTCATTTATTATCGACTCCGTTTGGTACAATGGTGTACGATGGAGGGAAAAAAGTTAAAGAATTGTACCAGGAGGTTGACCAAAACCAGTAAAATTTATAAAAAGGTTTCTCTCTCTGCATCATTTCCTCATTCCTGAGAGTCACAACCTCTCTTCTGGACTATCTCTCATTGGATATCTCTCCACAAAAGGGGTCTTCGAGAAAAAAAAATTTGGGTATCTATGATTTAATGCGAAATTTGACAAAAAAATAAAAATAAATAGAATATTCTATATTCAAAAAATTATTCGCATATTGTATGCAATGACGTTATAAATCAATGTCATTAAATTCAAAACATTTCATAAAATGTTTGTGAATAACATTGCGACTGTATTGCGTACGAGTAAAAATTATTTTATTGTGCCAAAACGTACGTGGACTCAAGTTGGGCACGTGATTTGCGTTCCGCCAAGAGTGAAATGTTCAAATACGGTAAGAATTACACCAGTTGTTTTTAAAGAAATATAGTAGATGAAAGACTGAAAGTTTCTTTCTAATCAATTATATTTTTTGCAGGAAAAATTGTTACACGTTATCTTCATCATCACTATGTGGATGGCACCACCACTCTATTTTCTAACTCAAATTAAAGTGTGGCGGCGAAAATACATTGAATAAACGTGATGTAAAAATTAAAAAAAAATAATTGAAATATCTTTTTTCTGGCTGTACTTCGAATTGAGCATTTTCGTTAAATCATTCATGTCATCTTCTTGCCCGATGAAAGGTATTAATGGGTTGGGATAAAATGATAAGGGTGTTTTATAGACAAAGAGGATAAACAAGACGACGACTTGGCGACTAGTACACACATAGTTATTATCCACTAAACATCCTCTCTTTATGGTGTGGTCAGCTGTAAGAGAGCTTAGCTTAGATCTTTTAGAGTTAAGCTCACCAGAATGTCACAGCATTTCTAATGTAATGTTACAAAAATTATATGTGTACAAAGTTTGAATGAATAAATAAAAAAAAAAATAAACAAGGGAATTTTTTCTTTTGTTCCGTTCGTAACTCGGAAAAAATCATTTATCTTGTGTAGTTTTACTGTCTAATAATCTGTGGTTAAAAAACACAACGTGCGATACGTCCTGTCACTGACAAAAACTTTCAGTTGTCAAAATAAGAAGCGCTGTGTTTCGAAGTTGGTTTGTTTTGTTTATTTAATATGGATTTATAAACTTAATTAAAAAATTAAAATGAAAGATCCTAAACAGATACAAACTCCTATAGAGGATTTAGCAGAACTGCGGAGTTATTTTGCCTCCCATAATGTTGTTAGAGAATATATAGCGCATACATCGAAAGTTCATTCCGTTGGTTGGTCGTGTGATGGAAGAAGACTTGCTTCCGGGTCCTTTGATAAAAGCGTAGCGATATTTAATTTGGAAAAAAGCAAATTGGTAAGTGAAACCTCAATTCACTCGTAAAATTTATATAAAGAAGATATAGGTTATTTTTCTGCCATATATTTACATAGTATCGTAATTGAATATTGTAAATATGTCCAGGTCCAGGACTTTGTATTCAAAGGGCACACAGGATCTGTAGACCAGCTGTGTTGGCACGCCTCGCATGCGGACCTCCTCAGCACAGCCAGTGGTGACAAATCTGTTAGGATATGGGATACCAGGTAAATGTACATCAAATATAACATAAATAATGATTAAAGATATTCATTCAGCATTCATATGGCTTATACTGTTATTGCTATACTTCTCTATGTACTACCACATATTCACAAGTTAATATCTTAGACAAAAGTAATGTTTTGATTTGTTAGTTTTATTAAATTGTATGAAACAAGAAAATTGTCTTTACTCTCTCAAGAATCTACTCATTACTAATTTAAAGTAATATATAAAGAAAGAAAAGACGATTCTTAAAAAAAATGCATTAATTTTCCCTTATACATACATATGTTTTTTTAATTTCCGTATTATTTTACACATACTTCAGATCACATAAATGTGCAGCCAGCATATCAACAAAGGGTGAGAATATAAACATAGCGTGGTCACCCAATGGTAGCACTATAGCTGTTGGTAATAAGGAGGACCTTGTTTCATTTATAGATACCCGTACATACAAGGTGGTGAGTATTTCCTTTATAAGTTTATTAGTAATAGTAGTAACTAGCTTTTGCCTGTGACTGCACTCATAGAATTAAAAAGACTTGATAAATAGACTGTCTTGTTTCCAGACTATGTTCTATGTCTATGCCAAATGTCAGCAAGATCTGTTGAACTGTTCCAGAGATGTATTCTCACAAACATCTATCTTTTCATCAAAACATTTGCATTATAATTATTAAGAATGTGGGGGAGGAACTGAAACAATGCTTGCTTAGTGCAGACTGCTTTAATTACATCATGTTGAAGGAATGGTCGGGCGCAGCCAATTGTTCCTATTCGTGCATTGTTGAAGCGCATACATAGCAATATTACTAGTTGTCACCCGTGTCAGCACGGAATTAAAAAAAACATAATATAAACATAGTGACATTAATTAATTAAGAAACGGCTTAACTTAAGATCGTCCGGTGGCGGCACGTGAGTTAAGCCGTTTCTTAATTAATTAATTATGATGTCTCACGAAAGTTTAAACAATTTAATAGTGACTTATGTATCCTTTCCAGACTATGTTCTATATCTATAACAAATTTCATCTAGATCTGTTGAGCCGTTTCTAAGATACACTTCAAACAAACATCCATCCATCTAAACATTTGTATTTATAATATTAGTAAGGTAAAGGGCTTAATTAATGACCTACGATTTAATTAAACCACAGTTTCCATGACCAAGGATTGGTTCATAAAATAGTTACTCAATGACTGCAGTTAGACTCCGTTTATTTTATTCCATTTAGAAGTCAGAGGCAACATATTGTATAATAATATATTATTTGTGTTAAGGTGACTGAAGAGCAATTTAACTTTGAAGTGAATGAAATCTCTTGGAACAATGACTCTGATCTCTTCTATCTGACGAACGGACTTGGCTGTGTTCACATTATGACGTAAGTTATAAAATCGCGAACATTTTTTAATATCTTCTCATTTATACGAAATAAAATAAAATGATAGGCCTGCTTGTAAACAAAACGATTATCAATATAGAGGTTTTTAATATGAAAAGGTGGCAAACAAGCAAACGGTCACCTGAATTAACGAGGCGACCTTTGCCCATAGACATTCGCAAATGCAGATGCGTTGCCTACATTTAATCAATGGAGAAGGGGACATATAGAAAGAGGATATTTCTCTTTGTTTTGAGGCTTTATTGCAATGCGATCATATCGCCCCATAAGCCTTTTAATTAATTATACATCTAATCATCTACCTTATTTCTTAAACATATTTCGGTCAACTTAAACATCATCCTGGCCTCATAAGTAGACGGGTAAGCCATAATAGTGTTTATCTGATGGACATTACACCCAAAAACCTTAAAATAATTAAGTCTAAAATGTTCATTCCGAGCACACTTCTATAGAACATGGTGGATGTCTTCCACCACACCACAATATCTGCAATTAGGTGAACTTTTTTGCATAAGAAATCCGAACTTGTTACCGGGAATGACAAAATAGAAGTTTTTGCCATATAACGTTTTTTATGATTTAACTCAAATGCTGATTACTATGTGTTTAGATATCCAGGTCTCCAACTGCAGACAGTGCTGAAAGCTCACCCGGGCACTTGTATCTGTATAGAGCATGACCCCACAGGCCGGTACTTTGCCACGGGCTCTGCTGATGCTCTCGTGTCACTCTGGCATGTGCATGAACTCGCCTGTCTGAGGGTCTTCTCTAGGTAAGTGACGTTTTAATGAACAAATTCAATAATTTGTCTTGAATAAGTACTATTTTTTATCTATCTTAAAAATTATATTATTTATTTAAACTTAATTGTTAAAGGATGCAGTATCAATAAAACTTTTGATGTTTTTTTTTTTTTTTAGAATTTCCAGCTAACTTGAAACTAGCTTATTAAAAAATATAGCCTATGTCACTCAGTGATAACATAGCTTATTAATGGCAAAAGAATTTTTTAAATCGGTCCAATATTTTTTAAGTTTATTTGTTACATACAAAATACAAATCTTTCCTTTTTAAAAGACTACTTTTACCCGCGACTCCGTCCGCGCGGAATAAAAAAAAGCACACAAGATAAAAAAGTTCCTATGTCCGTCTCCTAGTTCTAAGCTACCTCCCCATCAATTTTCAGCTAAATCAGTTTGACCGATCTTGAGTTATAAATAGTGTAACTAACACAACTTTCTTTTATATATATAGATTAGTGTAGATCCATAACTTGTTTTTAGGTTAGAATGGCCGGTGCGCACATTGTCATTCAGTTTTGATGGTCGTCTGCTGGCCTCCGCTAGTGAGGACCATGTTATTGACATTGGTGACACGGAGACAGGTCAGTCAATGGATTACCTAATTTATATTACACTAGCTGTCGACCGTGACTTTACCCGCGAAGAATTAAAAAAAAAACGTAATAAGTAGTCTATGTGTTCTTACAGACTATGTCCTACATATGTGCCAAATTTCATCCGTTCCAGAGATACCTTGAAACATCCATCCATCCAAATATTCTTATTTATATTAGTAAGATATAGAGACTTCAATTTTATTTAATTGTATAGATATAGTAAACTAGCTGTGCCCGCGACTTCCGCGTGAAATACTATACTAAATACCTTTTTTCGCGTTAAAATGTAGCCTATGTCCATCCTCAGGCTCTAGACTATCTGTGTACAAAACTTCATTTAAATCGGTTCAGTAGTTTTGGCGCGAAAACGAAACAGACAGACAGACAGACAGACAGAGTTACTTTCGCATTTATAATATTATTAGTAAGGATTTATCTTAGTTTTTTTTTTGTAACAATCCCCAGGTGAGAAGGTAGCAGAGATCCCGGTGCAAGCGGCCACATTCACAGTGGCTTGGCATCCCAGCCGTTACCTGGTGGCCTTTGCCTGTGAGGACAAGGAGCCACCGGAACGCAAGCGGGATGCAGGGAACCTCAAATTATGGGGACTGCCTAACAACTAGCTGATATAGTTATGTGCAAACTTTATAACGGCTTGGAATATCACACCGGAGGTAAAGAAGACATGGAAATAATTTCGGATAAATGAGTTCAGAATAAGTAATAAAAATTTTCGAATGGAGTCTAAAAGAAAATGTGTCATAATGTATAGAAAATTATCAAACATCGCTGACACTCACAAAATTGGCAAAAGCTTTGGCACAGAAAATGCCATAAAAAATACTAGACAACTACAGTATAAGGATTTTATGACACTTTGACAATGACAGTCAATCTTATGAGCTCTCATAATTTGACATCCATGTCATATCATAAAAATGACAGTTCCGTACAATTTTGACATTTAACTAGTGACTAGAATGTCACTGTTTAAGATGACGTTGAAGACTTCCTGACTGGATTACTCACATTATAACAAGCAAGCAAGGGGAAGTGGATTTGACGGAAGAGGGGACGCATAGGAAGGAGAAATATCCTCTTTCTGTGCATCCCTTTCTCTGTTAATTAAAGGTAGGCAATGCATCTACATTTCCAGATGTCTATGGGCAATAGTCGCTTCGCTATTGTGGCGAATCCAGGTGACCGTTTGCTCGTTTGCCATCTTTTGATATAAAAAAAAAGCAGGCATAAAGTTTGAATCTTATAATACCCACTAACGGGTCATCATCTACAATAGTATTCCCCGGAATGTGGATATTATCCAGGTGCATGCTGGGTAGTGATACTACCCACATCTCGTCTCTATACTGTTATATTAATTATATATTAGTGTTATATTAAGAAATAAATTTGTGACAATATTTTATTGTGTTTTCTTTGACTTATCGAACACATATTGTGTTGCAATGTTACAAAAATAAAAAATAAATAAAAAACAATTATCTTTGATACATTTATAATTAAAAAATAACTTATAATTTAATAAATTACATTTATTTTTGTAACAAAAATCACAGTAAACCTAATTTTTTTTCAGCTACAAAATTATACAAATAGTAAAAAATTTATACAAATAGTAGTAAAAAAAAAAGGAAACTTAGATGAAGATGTCGAGAACAGGGCGAGGTGGAGAAAACTGATTGGGAAAGCAGACCCCATCATGTGGGATACGAGTTAGGCAGAGAGAGAGTATAAAAAAAGAATGTTGCCATATTTACCTTAAACATCACCAAGTTTCCATTTGTAATCTACCAGTTCTTTCTAACATTTGCAACTTATCTTTAGATTCTTTTTCATTCAAACCTCCGATTTCACAGAAAACATCTTTAAAAGCATCTCTGACGTTATCCGGCATGTTCTTAGAGTTGCCAGATATAAATATATAGCCGCCATCTTTTATTAGCTTCCATAGATAATTACCATGTTCGGATATTTTGTGTTGCACGTAACTAGAAATAAATAAATTGAAATTTAGTAACGATATTATTTATTTAAAATTTATAAATTTTAATATATATGTCATTATCAGATATTAAATATGTTACATTCCATTTTATTTCTGTGTATTTTTAGTACTAAAATTAGTAAAAAAGTCATTACGTTGCCAATAAAAGTACAATTTTAAATGAATAGGAAATTAAATATATCTCATTTACTGTTGGTTTCTGAGACCTAAATTCCGGTTTAAAACATTGTTCTCTGTTTTGTCAAAAATAATGACATGGATTACGATGTTTTATAGTGACTTTGATCTCAGAAACCAAAGATTAGAGAACTCAAATATCCTTTACTTACATTTTATCATCTTGATCTCTAGAGAACGCACAATACAAGCTCAATTTCCCGTCTTCCGCCATTTTTTCTAATTCATCTTTACAATGGAAATCTTTGTCTTTGTATCGACAGCCAAAGAAAAGATTATATATTTTTTTTGAGGCTACATTCTGTGAGACTCTTTCCTGTAAGAGACTTCTGAATGGTGCCAATCCTGTACCAGGACCTATTAAGATTTGTGGAATATTCTGGAAACAGACATTGTTTTTTCCAGAAAATAGGTCTGAAAATATTTTTTTCATATCTTGAACTCTTACTTATCCAGGTTCAACTTAACAATATGGGAATCCGTAAAGTCTAAACTTTTAGATTAAAGGCGTAATGTAACCTAGATGACAAAAAAAATCTATTCCTGTCTACATTAATTCTGTAAAGAATACTAACTTACCACATCAGGAAATTTGAAAGTGCCATTTTTAATCCAACCATAGACATTATCACCGACTTGCAAATCTTTTAACCAATTAGATGTCAGACCGAGTCTTGGTTTTTTCAGTTTTGTGTTATATTTAACAACAGCCACAAGGATATCGAAATTAACTCCATTTGTAAACAACGCGCTACTCGCGATAGAAAAAGAACGCGGCTTTATGGTCGAGAAAAGTTCAAATAAAATGTCTATGGTTAATTTAGATGTCGATTTGTGGAAATCGTGAAGCACCTAGAATAAGAAAAGGGATTAATTATTGAATGTCCTATAGACTAGCTTTTGCACGGAACTTCGTCCTAGCGACATTAAAAAAAATCTAGTGACAGATATAGCCTATGTTACTCAGTGATAATGTAGCTTTCTGATGGTAAAATAATTTTTGATATCGGTCCAGTAGTTTTTTAGTTTATACGTCACATACCAAAATAAGTCTATCCTCTTCATGATATTAGTATAGAAGTCTTAGTAAAAAAGCACAATTATTCGCAAAAAATATAAGGTCCTAGGGAAATTTAATACAAAAACAACCTTGACCCTTTCAAACGTCAGATTACTTCGAAGTAAATAGAAATTGTATTAATCTAACCTCTAAAATAGTCCTTCGAGGCCGCCTACAATAATTTAACCACTCCTCTTGTCCCGCAGCTGAACTTAGTTCTATACATTTTTCTCTTTCCAACTTATCTTGCGACACTAGAGCCAGAAGAGAGAAGACGTATTGAGTGGGATAAGCTCTCAAATCCCAATACTGTTCGGCTATTTCGTACAACGTAAGAGGTTCTTGCAAGAAATCTGGTACTGGCATATCTAGAATTCAATATAGACTTTATTTTATATACCATTAGAGAGAAAATTACAAATCACAGACAAAATAATGGATATAGACGTCAGTTGCACGAATTGTTCAGCTCGTCTGGTGAAATACCAGACAGACTTCAAGTGGAAGCAATACCTCGTTTCGTCTGATGAGTGTGATACCGGAGGACTAATTTTAGTCCTCTTTCCCTTCCCACCCTTTTCTTATAAGGAAAGGATGGGAAGGGGAGGTGGTTTTGATGGAGGAGGAGATGCATTGGAAGGTTAAATATTCTCTTTTTGTCTCCTTTGTCGATTGAGGGTAGGCAACGCATCTGCAATTGCGAATGTCTATGGGTAGCGGTCGCTTCGCCATTTTGGCGAATTCATGTGGTTGCTTACTCGTTTGCCACCTTGTAATATTTAAAAAAATACAAATCCACAACATATACAATCAAAGAGTTTTATTTTCCCATTTTGGTAGTTGTATCCCATTGGACCGATCGATAGGCTCAATAGAATTTTTTACTATTGGGCCGAAGATTTTATGGTTTGGATCAGTCCAACGGGAAAAACCCATTACATTTGACGCTCACATATTAAGTGAAAGAAATTCTTTAACAAAAAAGTACTCTCTGGCCAAGCAATGGATGAAAAACTGGCTCTTGCTCTACAGATGTCAACATGATAAAGAGTGACAGATAAATGTACCTCAGATACACAAAAAAAAACTATTTTATATACAAAGTACTGTGGACTGTTGTCATAGCAACGACTTCCATCAAATTTTATTAAAAAATTTAAAAACATTAGTATTTTTTATTTTAAAAGTTCATAAATTATTTATAACAAGAAATAAAAAAGGAATACTTTCTTTTAAATCGCTAGAATGACGTTTAAAATCTGACAGATGACAGCTGACTTTTGACATTAAAGTCACTCAAGCTTTCGGTTTTTCTTCCCATTAAAAGGATTGATGGAATTTTTTTAATAAAAAGCAGATTATCATGGTAAATATTTTATTGTTCCTCTTGCCAGCCGTCCTCATCACTGAGGAATCTTCTCTTAGCCGCAGTGTTCATGTAAGGGCGGAGCGCCCACTCCGTGTCAGCAGCATCTAGGGCTTCTAAAGTGCCTAATTTGATCTCATACAACTTCATCTGGAATCGAGGACCTATTTCTGTTAACTCGATTTCTTTACCTGCCTGCAAATAAAATATAAACGCGGATTTAAAAAAATACTTAGTAGCCTATGTGTTCTTCCAGACTATGTTCTAGCCAAAATTTCATCAAGATTCATAGAGCCATTCTGGAGATACCTTCAAACAAACATCTATGTATCTATCCATCCATCCAAACATTTGCATTTAAAATAAAATTAGCCGTCGCCCGCGACTCCGTCCATGAGGAATTAAAAAACAACAAGTAGCCTATGTATTCTTCCAGACTGTTCTATATCTAGCCAAATTTCATCGAGATTCGTCAAGCCATTCTGGAGATAACTTCAAACAAACATTTATATATCCATCCATCCATCTAAACATTCGCATTTATAATAACTAGCTGTAGCCCGCGATTCCGTCCGTGGGGAATAAAAAAAAACTTAAGTAGCCTATGTATTCTTCCAGACTATGTTCTATATGTATGCATTTCATCGAGATACATTGAGCCATTCTGGAGATACCTTCAAACATTCATCTTAACATTCACATTTATAATACTACTAGCTTTTACCTGCGACTTCGTCCGCGCGGAATGAAAAAATGCACACAAGATAAAAAAGTTCCTATGTCCGTCTCCTAGTTCTAAGCTACCTCCCCATCAATTTTCAGCTAAATCAGTTCGTTCGATCTTGAGTTATAAATAGTGTAACTAACACGACTTTCTTTTGTATATATAGATAGTATGAAGTTTTTACATGTATTAAAAAGTTTGAGTTATCCAAAAGTCTTTAACATTTCATAATGTCTTGTTATAGTTATGTATCAAAAATAAACAATTTTTTAAATTATCACTTTTACTGAACATACCTTTCTATATGTATGTTGTCTAAAGCAAATATAATCATCATTATTTGCAAATGTAATCACACGCTTTGAATCCGCTTTAGGCACCGGAAACAAATACTTTAAGATACTCATCGTTCTCAAACCTGAAGTGAAAAGTAAAATGTATTTAACACACTCAATGCTACTATTTTTTTAAATATATTGAATCAAATTAGCCAATCCGGCATTGCATGTGTTAACTGAGGTCTAATTTTAGTCATCTTTCCCTTCCCACCCTTTTCTTATTAAAAAAGGATGGGAAGGGGAAGTGGATTTGGCGGAAGAGGGGACGCATAGGAAGGAGAAATATCCTCTTTCTGTGCGTCCCCTTCTCCGTTGATTAAAAGTAGGCAACACATCTGCATTTGCGGATGTCTATGGGTAACGGTCGCCTCGCCATTGCGGCGAATCCAGGTGGCCGTTTACTCGTTTGCCATCTTTTGATATAAAAAATAACTGATATTTTTGAATTTTAATTGCAGAAAGATCTAAGAATCTTTCATTCATTAATTAATTCATATTTCTGTTGCTGAACTTCCCGAGCAAGTGTCCCAGAATATGTTAACTTATTCCAGTTTCTCAATGCTTATGTAAAAAAACATATTACAAATTACAAACATGCTAATTACAGTCAAACCAGAATAACAAGAAACCTCTAAAATTGACAGTGATTGTTGGATCCTGACGGATGATCTCCATCACATTGGACTCTCATTTATCCAGGTTTGACTGTATTTAAAGAAAACAATAGCCAGTAATAATGTTTTAATACTAGAATTACAGTAAAATTTCACAGTCATAAATAAAAATTAGTTCAGTCAAACACGGATAAGCGAGAGTCCAAGAGACCTCGTTTCTTACTTGTAAAGGATTCTCGCTTCTTCATGTTGTACTGTATTTTGACAACACAAAGATATCATTGAATACACTTACCGAGATCACTCTTAAAGTTGTGGAATATAAGATGTGGGTACTGTTCACTCATGGGACCTATATCAGGTATGTCATGACGCATCACTACACCTGACAATGTGAATGATGCGGTAGGACCATATGGCAAGTGACAAATTACCTGTAATACAAAGAAAAATCTTTTTAACAAAGGCCATATGGATACGGAGGGTCAGCACAGTATGTACTCCTCCATACATCTCTATAAGACATCATATCTGAATCTACCCCCTTCTTACACATATCCTCTTTCACACAATACATCCATACTTTCTTTAGTCTTCCTCTACCTTTATAGCCATCCACATTCAATCTCATTACTTTAAAAAAAATGGTTTGAAAGTTTAGTTTATGGCCGAAATATTTTACGTCATAACACTTAGTATGATTGTGCCTCTATCACTTGTTCCATTCTCTCGGACGGTGAGTCTTTTCATGCAGAAAATATTGTGTAAATGAACCTAGCTAACTGTACTTTTATCATTCTGAGTAAAAAATATATATCAATTAGACATAAAAATCTGTCTAAATGATTACAATAAATGAATACAAACATACCCATAAAACATTTTTTCAGAAAAAATAATTAGGTTTATGGCATACTATAAATAACAAACTTTTTAAAATTGCTTATTAACTTTTAAAGCATTGACCATTTATACAATGGGTTTAATGTGGCTTCGGCTTAATACATTTACTGTCATTACGATTTTTTAAAGCGAAGCTGAGTGACAGTGACTCAGAGGTTCAGCACTTGACTGGCAATCTGCAAGTCTTAGGTTCAAATGTGCCATGTACCAATTGTTTTTCGAGTTTCGATTTACATATGTATATTTATCCATAATTCTTACAGTAAACAAACATCAAGATGCAACCTGCATATATCTGAGAAGAAATTCAATGATATGTGTGAAGTCAAACCACATTGGGCCAGTGTGGTTGACTATGGTCTAGTCACTCCTAACTTAGGGTAGGCTCCGAGCTCCTCAGTCGGGACATATAGTGAGCTGATGATAAGCTGTCATTTCGGAAACTAATTAATAAGCTTACCAAACTATCAGGTACACCTCTATGTTCATGGACCACTATAAAGTCAGTAACATCATTTGCTCTGCATGCGTGTATCAGCTGAGACATTTCGTAGCCACCGCGGTTCATACGCTGACTATTTGGGAAGATCAATCTGAAATTGTTACAATAAGTTACTATGACAGCAGTAGATGCTAGCACAATGACATCTTTTGCTAAGTTCAACGAAATAGTATGCAATTTCATTATTCAACTTCTAGAATAAAAAAGGTATAACAATAATTTAATTTTACCTGAGTTCCTTCACAAACATCTTTAGCCTAGCACTCGGTTCTCTGGATGTAGTAATCATGATTTTCGGATCCTCAACTCCGGCATATCTGTACTCATCATCTTGTGAATTAGCAGTATTCGCTCCTCCACTGAAACCTCCGATCACTGCTGCTTTTTCTGGACCTGAATAATAAACATGTATAATCAAAGATTTCGGAATTAAAGATACCTATTTGATATAAACAAAACACATGCTTTTATATTTTTTATTTAGTACTAATGGTCAGAATAGAATTTGCATGTAAATCTCGAACTAGTAGAAACTTATGACTATTTTTTTTTTCTTTGGATATGGCATACGATTTTGAGGTTAAGAAACAAATGAAATATAATAAATTAAAGTACGAAAACTTACCTTTATCTTCAAATTCAATCTTCTTTTGTAAAGCAAGGGCTTCTTTTCTTAAATCACCATGAATAGGAATGTTTTCTTCCAAACTTCTTTTCAATTGATCTTTTTTCGCTTGTATACTTTTTTGTTTGTTTTCAACTGATTTTCTATACAAGTATTCGCGGCGCAAACGCGCCTGTCTTCGCAACATTTTAGAGATATTTTTATTTATAACGCTAATAATATATTATTTATTTTTAACAAAACTACAGCGCATTTGCATTTTTATTAAAGTGACATTTCTCGAACGCGCTACAGCATGTCAACAACACGTGTTGTTTGACATTGACATTTGTTCCGTGATTAATGTTGCCAGAGTGAAAATGTTATTAGTTATTTTTTTATTGTGTAAAATGTCTTAAAACTTGTATTTTACTCAAATTTTGTAAATTATCAAAAATATTCATATAATAATTTGCTTTGTTCATTCGCATTTCATCGAAATTACGTGTCTACATAACCCGCGATTGTAAACATTTTACTAAATTATTTGAAAAAGTCAATTTTCGAAATAAGAAAATTTTTAATTTTTAAATATTTTTAATTAAGACATGTTTTAACTTACCATCGTGATATTCTTCCACTAAAAGTTTATAATAAGGTTTAATATCTATACCATGACTTTGAAATATGTTAAACAAATCATCAATATCTTCCTTAGAGTTCCTTGGTCTTATATTAAAAATATCACCAGGCTTAAAATCTAATTTGCTATCATTATTTGATCTGAATGTAATAAGTCTGACATCCTGAAATTATGTGGAAAAATTTAAGATGAAGGAACAGTTGCTAGTCGTATATAAAGTTAGTACTGCCCAACATTTTTAATTTTTGTTCTTTTTTTTATATGGAACATGTATAGGATCACTTGTAAACCGAATTGTTGGCGTGGCGACGCTTGCCGTGACGACGGGTCGCCAAGCTATACTAAGGTATATACAGTATATATACAGTCAAAACCGTTTATAGCGACATCGTTTAGAACAACATACCGGTTAAATTGACCAAAATCAAAGGTCCTGGCTGAATGTTATTACATATCTTTCCTATTAATACCTGTCACCGGTTGTTACAACTATCGGTTTTTACGACTCAATATGAGTAGTCCCTTCGATGTCGTTATAACAGATTTTGACTGTATATATATTTTATGTGTTTAGTTTACAAATATTTAATATTATTATTATTAATTATTCATTCATTAATTTAATATTTTATGCATATTGTACACACTATGTTTCACATCTGCCAGGCGTCCCATAACGGCTCACAAGTTTTTTTTTTAATTTGTAATTTAAAAAAAAATCTTACCTGAAAATGTGTCTCATGAGTAGTCCTTACATTTTTCTCTACTGTTAGAAACTTTGGTTCTAAATAAAAACTTTTTTGTCCTTTTGCAAAATAAATATCTTCATGGTCAAAATTATTTAAATTATTTTCTATGCCCTTTATTACTGATACTTTCCATTTAGGAATAAAATTGTCATTTATATTGTTTATTTGTATTTCAGGAAAATATTGCTTTAGTTCAATGAAAAACTTATCTAACCATGGCTCTAATACAGCGTCATGGCCTAAATCATGTTGATAATCACATAGACCTGAAATTATTAATATATTTAAAGAAAAATTAAGTATATACCAACTAAAATGAGAATAAAAAGCTGTGATGATGTATTAAAGTTGCAGTTGTTAACATGAACATAACAACACTAAAAAAGCTGATTGGTTGTATGGTAATATAGTAAGACTATCTGTCACCCGCAACTCTGTCCATGCAGCATTAAAAAAATAAGTAGCCTAATGTGTTCTTCCAGACTATGATCTACATATGCTCAGTTGAGCTGTTCCAGAGATACCTTTAAACAAACATCCATCCATCTAAACATGTGCACTTATAATATTAGTAAGAAGTAAGATTGTGTAGTTTTGACTATGTGGCTCTGGAATTTTTAAGAAAGCTAAGTTGCCCGAAGTGATCCTTAGTCTACTGTTTACATAAAACATGCACTTGTTTTGGGATTGTACCTTATGTCTGTAGTATTTTATTTATAAAATTACTCACCAACGTCTAACAATGATGTTGCACCCAACTGTATTAGTCTCTTATTAAGTTTTTTGCCAACAAAATTAAATTTCTCATAAGATGAGTCACCCAGTCCAATTACACCGAATTTAAGATTTCTTAATGAGTTAGAAGGTAAGTTTTTTCGTAATAGAAATTTCCAGAATTTTTTCATATTATCTGGTTCATCACCCTGTCCTGTAGTTGAACTTACAAAGATAGCAAACTTCTCATGAATCAATTGGGATATTGGGTAATCGTCCATGGCCTGTACAGGACCTCTAAAGCCGAATGCTTTAGTCTTTCGCCATATTCTTTCGGCTATCTCTTGGGCTGTAAATGTTTGACTACCATATAACACTAATACTCGATTTATCTCAATCATTCTACTATTTAAAGCTGCCCGTTGGTTAAGTGAAGGTGTAACAAGGTTATGTAATTTAAATTGTAACTTTTTCTTGACTAAAAAGGTTTTAGATACTTTTTACTTTTCATTAGCATAGTTCAATACAAGTAACAAATTTTACATTTTATAGAAATTATTTTATAACACTGATAAGTTGCACCGTTTTTTAACTAATTACTGTAATTTATTAATAAGGTCAACAACTACGATTCTTATTAAGAATTTTTATGTTTATCATTTGAATTTGATAACATTGTCATCTGTCGTTAGCAAATTGTCAATTTCCAGATTTCCACCAATTTCCTTCTTTCCTTCTTTCAGCTGAAATGTTGTCATTACAAAAAATAATTTTAATCAAAGAATATAAAGATGATAAAAACCTTTAATTTTTTTAAATAAAAATTAATAAAAGGATTAAACAAGTTTTTTTTTAAATCTAGGAAGACTATTAGCATTTTTTTCTTTTATACTCCCTACTAGCCTATAAGTCTCAATTTTTTCAAACATTATACAGGGTATTGATTTAGAAAATAACTCCTTAGCGGTGATCTAAAATTTGCCTAAATTGTCTTCACAACCATGGTTTTAACAAATAAATACAAATTTCTTTAAGTTAATAGCACATTGAAGATAATCTTAAGCATTAATAACTCGCTTTAGGAAACGTAAGCTCATACGGGATTATAAATTTCATTAACTGACGCAAGAGCTTAGTAATTTTTAAATCTGCTCGTGTGCGTTTATATTTTTAATCCTTGAACATGAAGGACAGATAAATTTAATCATATATTATCTCAAGTAAGATGTGGACAATTTAAGAAGAACAAAAAAGTTTGAAATGCTTCAGGAATAAGTAACTATCATGCTTGCGCAAAACAAAGGACGATATTTTGCTTCTATTAAACAATTTTGTTATCAAAGCAGAAATTATAACTCAATGGACATTTGCGATGCATTTATCGTTAGTGTGTAGAAAGTGGAACTTGGAAGTGCTTATCAGAGCTTCAAAAATATATTTTCAACGGCCATGTCTAAGCAGAACAATAATCACTTGTCGTCATAAATGCGCGAAAATTTAATTATTCCTCTTAAGTTGTCCTTGCGAATATTAAATAATATAATTTTACAAAACGTCTGCGATATTTCTGCCAACAATAAGTTTTTTTCCATATGTGCACAATTGTTGTAAAAATGTATTATGAATATAATATAATTTTTATGATAAATTAAAATTATTTTATTGGTTTGCATTTTCTTTAATTACACCATTACATAATATTGCATGGCTGAAAATTTACAACCCTACGTACTACCCCTAGTTTTCGTTCAATACGAAAGTATACTTTCCTCTTTCGCACCAAGGTAACAGAGCTTTGCTGTCTCTTTCCAACAAATGGCGCACGGCAGTCTCGCGACCCGTGTTGGCGGGCAAAGTCGCTCGTCTATAAAAGCGCGGGAATCTTGTGGTGTTTTTTAATTCGATTAAGTGAAGTTACGAAAAAGATTTTAAAATGTAAGTCCAATATTGATTTTTTGTACATTGTTATGTTTGTCTGAATCAGTTTTAAAATTATACATTTTTAATTGACCTATGACATTTGCATATTATACAAGTATTTAATAAATTAAATTGTATATTTTATAAGCCGGTTTTTATTTTATATTGAAAGGAATTTCACGTCAATATATTTATTTCTCTAACGCATTACATTAATTTTAATGAGAATAGGCGAAAGAGCTTCAAAAAAACTTTTTTCGTAATTAAAAATTATATTATAAATTTTATGTCGTGTAAACAACGTATTTAAAATTAAACAATAAGTGTAATGTTTCAATACGATCTGATATTTTTAAGAGTGATTACATCATTTTAATATTTACATTTCTGCATTCAATCTTAGAATTTCTTTGTGATTAAAACTCGGACAGAGATTTTATTAAATAATTTATAAGACACGACCGATCTCATAGACACGCAATATAAATGTCTATGGTTATTTAATTCATATTTATTAAAGTCAAGTAATCTGGCATTGCAACTGAATACAATGTTGTAAAATTGTGAATTAAAAATGATGCTTGAGCATTGAGATTTATTTTAGATGGCAAGGAATGTACGGCTGAATTTTTTTCTGCTATACAACCTATTTTACTTAGGGATAATGTAACATTCTAAGGTGAAACAAATCCAAAAGTTTTTCAGTTTATTCGTAGAACACTAGTGTAGATTAAAACAGTACAAACACTTCTCAGAATATATAAATGTCTGGAAGTAATTAGATAATGATTTGTCAACAAAAGATAATTTTATTCCTTGAATTATGGTCAACTAACTCTAAATGGTCATCTAACAATTATTTATTAAAACAAATAAATTAATCCAACAATAAAATAATGTGTTATTACGTATCTTGTACTGGCAGTTAAGTATTTTTTTCTTAATATGTGTACGTTATAATCTGTGGAGATTGCATCAGATAGAGCACGTGGGCGCATCGATCGGCCCGCCTCCAACCCCTCTGTTAGGGTCAGAAATAACTCGTTTGGCGCCACTAGCTTCTTCACGAAAATGTCTACATCACAAGCGCTAAATTTCCCTCAAGTTACAGATTAAACAAATTTATTTTTAACTCTTTGATAACTCGATTAAGCAAAGTACTTTTTTCATGACATTACAGTTGATATATTATTGAAACAAAAACGAATATAAAGATAACAATATCAATTATGTTAATTGAAAAATGTAATGTAAAATACAAAAATGTGTGCTCAATTTTCCCTTTTTACACCCGCTGGCGAAATTAAACGCTTTCCGAGAATAAAGGCTTGTACAAAAACAAGCAGTCAAAATTTAAAACAAGAAAGACTGCATGTCGCTGGGAGTCTTGTTCTGTCTTCCACGTACGAATTCCTTATTCTTTGATGGTTATGTTTTTAAAAAAAGTATTTGATTTAATAAAATAAAACCTTTCGTTACAACGATGCTAATGTAAAAAATCATTGCCTTTTTTCTCTAACGCAACTTAAAAATAGCTAACAATCGGCGGTGATATTGGCGGTTATTTTTCTTATAAACTCTGCATACAATTAAACACAAGAAACAATTTATTCACGTACATATTTAAGTAAAGTTTAAAACCACTTTTTAAATTATAAAACCACTATTTTTTGTCCGCGACTTCTTCCGCGCGGATTAAAAAAAAAGCTTAAAAAGTAGCCTATGTCTTTCAGACTATGTTCTACATCTGTGCCAAATTTTATCGAGATCCGTTGAACGTTCCGGAGATGCCTTCAAAAAACATCCATCCATCTTAACTTTCGCATTTATTACATTAGTAAGAAATTAGATCCCATCACAATAAGAAGGTTTACATCTATATATATAAAAGAAAGTTGTGTTAGTTACACCATTTATAACTCAAGAACGGCTGAATCGATTTGAATGAAAATTGGTGGGCAGGTAGCTTAGAACCAGGAATAGGACATAGGATATTTTTTATCCCGTTTTCTATTTTTTTTTTATTCCGCGCGGACGGAGTCGCGGGAAAAAGCTAGTCTATATATATAAAAGAAAGTTGTGTTAGTTACACCATTTATAACTCAAGAACGGCTGAATCGATTGGACTGAAAATTGGTGGGCAGGTAGCTTAGAACCAGGAAACGGACATAGGATAATTTTTACCCCGTTTTCTATTACGGGTAAAAGCTAGTATAGTATAATACAAAATAAGTTGTAACAACTATCGGATATTGCGACTGATATTGGCAGTTTACTTGATGTCCTTATAACTTGCATATTTATTTTATTAAGTTATTGATGAGAAATGAATATCTATATCAGAGCTGGGCATTAACTCGTTAATCCGTTAATCGTTAATTAACGAAGTTAACATTTTGCTTAACGGATGAACTTTTAAGTTAACTTCAAAAAGTGTTAACGCTTTTGTTAACTTCCGTTAAACTCAACTTCCGTTAATAATAGTCCGTTAATCGTTAAATTATAAACTTGGAGACGTGCTGTCATTTTGTTTAAATTACACGCCACGCCATGCTCGTAAGTTCAGCTATGTTAAGCGACTGTCGGCGACTCGAATGGTGAACGAACGAGTTGATAATTAATATATGTGAAGTTCGCGTGCAAGTGTGATGCATCAGAGCGTCCGGGAAAAACGTGACCCAACAGGACAAAATCAAAAGAAGGTTCGAAATAGTATATTTCATTACGAGTATATAAAAGCACGAGTATGTAATAGCCCACATTCCGAACGCTCTTCGTCCCTGTAATACACCACTTTTTGAGCAACTGTATTAAAACACTTTTTTACTCGTGCTTTTACTTTAGCTTTTCCAAACTCTTTCCCAACTGTCAAAATAATGTCTTTTAAAAAGAAAAACCAACCACGAAGTTTTTACAAAACAAAAATCATTAAAGTTTTTATGATTCATGCAAATATTTCTAAAAAGAAGCTCCTAATTTGTTACAATATCAAATGTAATGATTTGATTAAATGAATTAAGTTAGGTTTCGTTTTATTTCATCTCATTAAATTTACTTTTCATTTCATATCAATAAAAATAATCTACTGAAGACTTGGCTGTTTGGGCATTTGCCTACCCAGAATGGGTGAAGAAAACAAAAAAAAATCTCTGTTTGTATTCTCTTACGGTTGGCGCCATTTTCCAAACATTTTAGTTTGTTGAGTTTATTGTGTTTTTATTATTCTATTAAATTGTTTAATTTTTCGCAACTGTATCAAAAATAGTACACGTGTGAAAATGTTATTACAACTTGTCAACTTGTAGACATTTGTCGGAACTCTTTGCAATGACAGACTTTCCGCACTCGTAATGAATTGTACTATAATGCATTCCTATTTGTCTTTAATACTAATGTATTATAGAATGTATAATCAAATTACTATTTTAAACAAGTGTCGCCACATAGGTGTAAAATTAGTATGTATAATTTTGGTATGGTTAACTGTTAACGATTAACTTTAACTTGCGTTAAATTTTCGAGAATTTAACGCTTTAACGATTAACGAAGTTAATTTTTTAATTAACGAATTAACGATTAACGAAGTTAACTTTTCGATTAACTGTGCCCACCTGTGATCTATATATATAAAAGAAAGTTGTGTTAGTTACACCATTTATAACCCAAGAACGGCTGAATCGATTTGACTGAAAATTGGTGGGCAGGTAGCTTAGAACCAGGAAACGGACATAGGATAATTTTTACCCAGTTTTCTTTTTTTTTTTATTCCGCGCGGACGGAGTCGCGGTTAAAAGCTAGTGTAACTATATTTCCGTGGTATTTGCGGTTACTTATTACTAAGATGTTGATGAGAAGTGATAGTTAAGTTACGTAGATATGCACTTATGTAACGTTGTAATAAGTTTACAATAATTATAATGATACGAGATCAAACTAATGCTCTTTAATTTAACAATAAATAAAAAGAGTTTTAATCGATATTGTTATTTTTTATTTAATATCTAAAAACGAAATAATATTCTGAGACTTCCTTTATATATGAACAACACAGCAGACAAGCGTCAAGTGAAGTAATTTCACCTTTCGTCTGATGAGAGTGGAGGCTTAGTTTGTAATTTTTCCCTTCCCACCCTTTTCTTATGAGGCAAGAATGGGAAGGAGATGAGGATTTTACGGAGTAGATGTATTTGATGTAGTTAAATCGTTAGTAATCTTACTAATATTATAAATGCAAATGTTTAGATATATTGATGGATGGTTTGATAGAAGACAATTCCAAAATAGTTTAATGGATCTTGCTGAAATTTATGTAGAATAGATGGAGGCCGTTAAGTTTTTTTTTTTTATTCAGAGACGCAGTCACCGGCAGCTAGACCTTTCATAAAGCTTTTTTATTTTTTAAATTTAACTAGAGACGCAACCCAACTTCGCATGGATAAATGGATAGCACTTTGTTAAAAACTATCTAACTAATTATATGTTAAGGAAAGTAAATATGTAAACATGGATGCGTATTTATTGAAAATTCTTTCATTATTATTAAATATGCTTAATGAAAATTAACGCATGTATACAATGAGATTATTAGAATACCTTTGTCTAGAAATCACGTATGTATGTAATCTAATATGTTTATTATTTTTATTTAATGCCTCTGTCGCAATTGACACGTAATAAGGTATAGATTGCTATCTACCACAGAGTAACAAATATAACACAGTTTTTTTCTTTTTAATGAACTAGCAGGTTGCCAGCAACTTTATCCGGATGTTATTTAAAAAAAAAAACTATCTTAGTAGACTATGCGTGATTCTAGATTTAGTTTATCTCTGTTCGAAATTTCATTCAAATCCGTTCTGCCGATCTGGAGTTACGTAGTTTTAAACACCCATAAAAATTTCCGCATTTATAATATTAAATGACAGTAAGATTGTTGAGTGATTATTGCGTGCAAAAAAGTAACAGTGTTCCATTTTTAAAATGAATCAACTATTTCTAAATTGAAACTTCGATTACGAGTACTATTGCGGTTAAGATATAACAATAACTGATCCGATCGTGCTATTCTGAGTTTCATTTCAACCACAAAAAAGGTTTTTATGTAACAATCTTTAAAAAAATTATTAAAACTTACTTTCTAAATAACAACAAAATTCAATCGCAGTTTTTCAGTGACTGATGACAACGTCGCTTGTAGAAAAATGTTTTGTCCCTTTCATTAATCTTGAAAAAATATATATATATAAAAGAAAGTCGTATTAGTTACACTATTTATAAGTCAAGAACGGTCGAACTGATTTAGCTGAAAATTGATGGGGAGGTAGCTTAGAACTAGGAGACGGTCATAGGAACTTTTTATCTTGTGTGCATTTTTTTTATTCCGCGCGGACGGAGTCGCGGTTAAAAGCTAGTTGAGATATGTTTTATGTTTGGAAATCAACGGACGTAAAATTATAGTCCACTCTTTGTATTAAATTATATAAAAGAACTATATTTTACATCCATACATATATGTATTTAGGTATGTACGAACAAAAGAACTTTAAAAGCTTTTTCCCTTTAATAAAACCTAATGTCAAAGTTCCCGCCCTTTTATACGTACGAACGAATGCTTTCAACTACTTATCCAATGCACGACCTTTGTTTGAAAATGTATTGTTCACGTTTTTTTAAAAGTGCACACGAGTTTATTTTTAATCTATGAACATTAATTTTACAGTTAATCTCATCTGTTGTAAAATTAGTATTATAACAATATTTTCCCACTCTTTTCTATCTTTTTAAATATTATCTGCAGATTCAGTTGTCAGCATCTTTAGAAAGACAAAAGAAAGACAACGAGACATATTGTAGAAAAAAATGGCATCGTAAATTAACATAACAAAGAACTTCCTTGTTAAATAAAGTTATAAGTGCACAGCAATGAAGCAATTTCGATAATATCCAAAATATATTGATGTAAATATAAATATAGTGATAAGAAAATAAACGGGACAATATTATCGGCGGTTCAACAACCTGTCAGCTGTCAGAACATGGCGGGAATCAAATGTCAGCGAAATGATGACACCGTATCACGAATATAATTGACAATTATCACTAACTAGCTGTCGCCCGCGACTCCGTCCGCGCGGAAGTAAAAAGAAAACTTAATATAGTCTATGTGTTCTTTCAGACTATGTTCTACATCAAGATCTGTTTAGCCGTTCCGGTGATACCTTCTAACAAACATCCATCCATCTAAACATTCGCATTTATAATATTAGTAGGATTATTTAATGTATTACCAAAATCAATGGTTATTTAATTTATGCCCAAACTCAATATTCGATTTCAAACCATTTTCCTTATCCGCGATATTTTTAATTAACATTTTTAATCTGTTTGGTTCAAATTTTACCGATCGACTGCAATGTACCAACACTAATTACTATGACCTTTCAATATTGTACTTTCGCCAAGATAAATGTGGAATTTATTGCAAATCGCAAATCTGCCTCGTAAAGTTAGGTGTAATTGTAGATACCTTCTTTAGACAAACAGTGGTGTCCAAGCACAAAATCTCCACCTTTTTTTAAGTCGGTTAATAAATGAACTCAACGAGTAATTTGGCTTATTAACATGTAGACGCCAGCAACAACGACTTCCGTTCCACGAACGGCTCGACCGGTGCAATACCACAACAAAGAAGACAGGGGTCAAGTAGAAGTAATTCCATTTTTCGTCTGATGAGTATGTATGCCAGAGGCCTAGTTTAATTCCTCATTCCCAAAGAATGGGGAGGGGTACTGGATTTGACAAAGGAGTGAATGCGTATAAAAATGAAAATATTCTTTTTTTGTGCGTCTCCTCATCCGTCGATTAACGGTTGGCAACAAATCTGCAATTGCGAATGCCTATGGACAGCGGCAGAGCTGGGCATTAACTCGTTAATCCGTTAATCGTTAATTAACGAAGTTAACATTTTCCTTAACGGATTAACTTTTAAGTTAAATTCAAAAAGTGTTAACGCTCTTGTTAACTTCCGTTAAATTTCACTTCCGTTAATTTAGTCCGTTAATTGTAACAATAGACACTTATTGACGTGTTGTCATTTTATTTAAATTAAGCATCAGGCTACATTCGTAAGTTCGGCTATGTTCGGGGACCGTCGGCGAGTCGAATGGTGACCGAGAACGAGAGAGAACGAGCGAGTGCGAGTGTATGTAGGTTATACAATACACCGAGCGGCCGGGAAAGACGTGATCAAAAGAGTACCGCAGAATCCTTGTTAGAAAATAGTGACGATTTAACCAAACTTACCTCTTAGTCTAAGATCCCGCTGCAGGATTGGTGCGCTCATCGACTTTTTGTTTAAAACCAAATTTTTATGTTTATTTATAGTTAAGAGAATATATATTTACTAGGGTGCCTATCAAAATTTGGCCGCCATTATTTTTTTAAAAATTATTTTTAATTGATTTTTGGTAAAAAATTTCGTTTATTTATTTTTTTAATAAAATAACGTCTACATAACGGTAATTAATATCAAGATTCTAAAAAATCACGGTTGCCGTTGCGCACCTGGCCGCACCTCTTTGCAGCCAGGTGTAAACAGGTATGATTTCGATAAATTTATACGTCTATAACCTATTTTTATTAATTATATGTCAAATTAAAGCTAATTTTTTTCTATTAATTATCATATAAAGTTGCTTAATTAAATCTGGCCGCAAATAAGGGTTGCTGGCTGTTAAAGATAATAAATATTTAAGGTAGAGTGAAAGAGAGTTAGCGCGTAACATCATTTGTCAGACGAGGACAATTAAATACTTGAATAAAATCTAATAAAATTTTTGAATAATACTTTCGCAATAAAATTTTGTTTTACTTAAGTCACCTTGGTTTTATTTTTTTATTTTTTAAATTAATATTAAATATCGACGTTCTAATTAGCAAATTATCTAACTCCTTTTTAGAGAATCTTTTATTTGTACGAAAAAAACAATTACTTCAAAATTTATTATCATTTTAAAAAACCATTTAAAATTATTTATATCTAATAGAGATATAATATTTAAGTTTGAATCATTCAAATAATTTGTAATTGGATTATTGCTTCATCAAAATGTTAAAAAAATCACCCTCTAAAAAATTCAGAGTTAGACAAATTCCTAACTAGACCGTCGATATATCAAATCAATATTAATTTATTGTTGCAATTTTTAAATTTGTCATTTTGAAAAAAATTACATATTTTTTGGAGTATTTATTATAAGTCGTCTCTATTACTCCCCGGTGGTTGAGAACACTAACGTTCGACGCATGCGCAATGGCTTAAAAGCGTCGCACAGCCGGCAATCGCTGTCCTCGTCTGACAAATGATGTTACGCGCTAACTCTCTTTCACTCTACCTTAAATATTTATTATCTTTAACAGCCAGCAACCCTTATTTGCGGCCAGATTTAATTAAGCAACTTTATATGATAATTAATAGAAAAAAATTAGCTTTAATTTGACATATAATTAATAAAAATAGGTTATAGACGTATAAATTTATCGAAATCATACCTGTTTACACCTGGCTGCAAAGAGGTGCGGCCAGGTGCGCAACGGCAACCGTGATTTTTTAGAATCTTGATATTAATTACCGTTATGTAGACGTTATTTTATTAAAAAAATAAATAAACGAAATTTTTTACCAAAAATCAATTAAAAATAATTTTTAAAAAAATAATGGCGGCCAAATTTTGATAGGCACCCTAGTAAATATATATTCTCTTAACTATAAATAAACATAAAAATTTGGTTTTAAACAAAAAGTCGATGAGCGCACCAATCCTGCAGCGGGATCTTAGACTATCTATCAAATATTGCGAAGTTTAGGCGCTAGACACCTTCAAAGTTTATTAATTATTTCACATTTACACAAATATCTCGAAAAGTCTATATTACATTTTATTCACATTAAAACTGGTTTTCATTTATTTAACATCACTTTTTTTAGAACATGATTTTGTTATAAAATCAACATAAGGTACGAAAGTACTTTATTCTAAATACATACACTTTGTCTTATACGTGAAACGCAAAAATCTAGTAAAAAAGATAAACACTGCGTTGAATTGCAATCAAAATAATCAAGTGTGCATAACTCTTCAACGTCGTAACTAAATTACAACTAAACTTTGTTGGCGACGAAAATGTTTATTTTAATATTGAAGTTTAAAGACAGCAAAAAATATAAAAAAAATCGTTTATGGTTCATTTGAAAAAGCGTACAAATAGGATTTTTTTGTCATTGCGTAAATAAGAAACAAACAATGAAAAATAAATTTAAAAATACGAAAGACGAAATGTGCACGCAATAAACATTCCTCAAAAACAAAAGGGATTTAGGTGTTTATTACCGTCGTTTGTTTTTTTGGGGCTTCTTCATAGTCAACGAAAAATAATTTTGCACTTTAAAAATATGAACAAAGGATCAAATGGACAGCCGCACAGAGAATGCGATAACGAACTCGATGGATTTATGGCCCCAACCCTTCTAATGGTCGGGGATGCACGTGCGCTGCGCAAAGACAATAGCGAAAATAATTTGTTTGTTTACAAAAAAAAGTATACGATAAAACGAGAAAGAATGAGGAAAAAGATAAAATAATTATGTTAGTGAAATAATGTTAAATTGTGTTATACTAAAATTAATATATGAAATGTCGTCGGCACAAGTGACCTTTACAAACATAAAAAACAATCTCAAACAAAATGCACTGAACACAAAATAATGTCATGAAAACCCCTTTAAACTCTAAAGAAAGTTCTCTTCTTTCTTGTAACATATCTATATTGTATAATTATTGTTATTTCGCAGTCGGTGTCGGAGGAAGTAAATAGGTGACATTTTATATTTGAGATGTATTAAACATACTTACGTTTATGTCCCTTCTTACTGCATTTTGTTTGAGATTTGAGATTGATATTCTTTTGAATATTACCATAATACGAGTATGTCTCACTGTTTAATAGAAAACTTGTGTTGTCTAAATTTAGTTAGCTCTCTAATTCCGTGAAGTTGGATGGTCGATAAAAAAATGACTGAAAAGGTCAATTGTCCATCATTGTCAGTGAAGTATATAAGTGTGTGTAACTAGTGCATGCTATGTCATTAATATCGTACAGGCAGTAGTACATCACCCCAATCGTCAAAATTTTATTTGAGTATATTATATAACTAAACTATAGATAGGATTAGCGCTCGCCCGAGATTTCGTAAGCGCAGTAAAAACATAGCCTAAGTTCTATTGAAAGTCTCAACAAAATCAGTCCATATGATTCGGAGATTATTCGTATGGCCATTTCCCGCTTGCGCCCTATACTCGTAATATAAACCAAAATTAACTTTAACTGTTAACTTTAACTTGCGTTAAATTCTCTTAAATTAAACGCTTTAACGATTAACGAAGTTAAATTTTTATTTAACGAATTAACGATTAACGAAGTTAACTTTTTGATTAACTGTGCCCACCTATGGACAGCGGTCGCTTCACTATTTCGTCTAATTCAGGTTGCAGCTTTCTCGCTTGCCAACTATATTATAAAAAAACATAAAGTTCGAATGTTATGAAAGACATAGATACTTTGTGAACTTAGTTTTTAACCGGACTTGACACATCGTACTTCTTATTAATATTATAAACTAGCTTTTACCCGCGACTCCGTCCGCGCGGAATAAAAAATAGAAAACGGGGTAAAAATTATCCTATGTCCGTTTCCTGGTTCTAAGCTACCTGCCCATCAATTTTTAGCGAAATCAGTTCGACCGATCTTGAGTTATAAGTAGTGTAACTAACACGACTTTCTTTTATATATATAGATGCCAATGTTTAGATGGATGGATGTTTGTTTGAAGGTATCCCCGGAACTGCTCAACGGATCTTGATGAAATTTGGCACAGATATAGAACATAGTCTGGTAGAACACATAGGCTACTCGTTAAGTTTTTTTTTAATTTCGAGGAGGTGTAAAATTACTATATCACATGTAGGTTAAGTTTGTTCACCCGGATATTATAAGTGCGTGACAATGGGAGATGGTTTAATGTTTGAATTCTTTTATTAAAATCATTAGATATCTAAAATACACATAATACAGAATTTACACACAGAAGAATAACAGTTTTTGACAATTATAAACTAGTGTAGCCATTTAAATTAGGCAATTAGCAAACACTACATAACCGATTAGCCGGTTCGGTGACGGAGAGAGGAATTCGCAACTTGGTAAGCAGGTCGAAAGAAACGCGACCTTACTCTAGAACAAGGCCTCATTCGATTATGCGCTTGACACACTAACAATATTTCGCAAATAACTATCCCATTCTAACGCAATTCAAATTTCCTTGCGTCAGATTAAACATGTTTTTAACCTAACTATAACATTTATTTACAAAAAAAAAGAAAACGTAGTTACGAAATTAATTAAAATAAATAACCATAAACTGCAGTATCCGTGAAGTCGTTTCTATAAACATCCACGAAAAATTGTAGCTTCAGTGAAAACTGAATAAAAAAACTGTCCACGCGCATCCCAAAATGGCCGGCAGTATGCAATCTTTTAATTTCTGTTCTAATCGACCAAATTTCATGACGACGCGACGTCCGGTTCCTTGATTAAATCTACAATTAGGTTATTGGAACGATTGGAACGAAGTTCCTTATCGCGCGTTGTGAAAGGGGGCTAGACGGAAAAAATTCTTACGAAAAGCTGTCACGACACTTTTTGCTATAGTAAGTATGTTAACGACGAATGAGCGCTACTTCACCATGGCAACGACGTGACAATATATAACGAAAATTCATAGAAATAAAATGTACTTCTTGTGAAGACTTAAGTTTTTTATTCATAGAGTAAACATTGGTTCCTTCACTAATTAATAGAAAGGAACTTCGTTCCATCCGGGTGTCCCAACACACCTCTCAAGTTTTTTGTTATTTTACGAGTACATTTAGCTAACATAATTCCTCAATATTTTTTCTTATAACCATTTTATCTATTTTCATAGACATTCTATTGTTCATAGATTATCTACAGATTAAAACACTTTTGTCTATGTTATATTAGCTACAATAATATAACTCACGCCCGTAACCTATATGGGTAGGCAGTGACGACGGACTTCCATTTGCTACCCTAATTTTATTTACAAAATAATTTACTTTTACCTCAAAACCACAACATAAATGAAAAACCTTAATTAACATGTCTGGAATTTAGCGTTTCCTAAATCGATCGTGGAAACTGATTTCAAACTATCATTAAACAATGATATATATTTTACCAAATAATAATATTACTACAACTCTGTTAACACATCTAAATGGGAACAACCCCCTACCCTCGGTCACCACCCCTACCGGGGTGAACTTATTTAGGTCAAGGATATAAGGGAAGGCATATTGAAATTCCGCGTCGATAGAATGGCCTCAATACGAAATAAATAGCACCAAGAAATTCTACGCGGTCAACGAAATTCATTATCTCACTAATCTTACTAATATAAATGCGAATATTTAGATGGATGGATATTTGTTAAAAGGTATCTCCAAAACAGCTCAACAGATCTAGATAAATTTGGTATAGATGTAGAACATAATCTAGAACACATAGGTTACTTATTAAGTTATTGGAACGAAGTTCCTTATCGCGCGTTGTGAAAGGGGGCTAGACGGAAAAAATTCTTACGAAAAGTTGTCACGACACTTTTTGCTGTCTGTCTCTCTCTCACTTATAGAACACGACACTCTGACTATCTCTCTCTCTCTTTTTTTATTTCGCGCGGAAAGAGTCGCAGACAACAGCTAGTAATATATAATAATAAACAATGATTAATAAAACTGTTTACAAGTAAAACATTTACATTTTGTTAGACATTTTATAATTAACATATAATACTTATATTTACTCTATAACAACATCCAATTGGAACCAATCTGTCCAATTTTTATATTGTTGTTTAAAAAATAACAATACATTTAAAAAAATGTACAAAAAGACAATTATAATTATATATTTTAACTGTTACATACTAATATTATGTCCCATGCAAATGGAAAGATGAGGACAATTTATCTTTTGGAAATCGAACCTTGGACTAACGCAGCAGAAGCTAATACGTCATTTTTTGACAAAGAAATCACTCATTAACTAATATAAAAACAACTTACGTACATTAAATTTGTCCGGTGTCGGTTGTGAGCGACGGGCCGCGTCCGCGAAATAATAACAGTCCCACTCACCCGATGAAGTATCCCCGATGGGTTCGAAACCAGTCGGTGCCGACACCGGACAAAAGTAAGTCAGTGTTTTAGCCGTTTTCTATATTAGTTAAAGGAATCACTCGTTATAAGATCTCTTAACAAATAACACATAAACAAAACATCTATTGACATGACTGACCTCTGATAATGTAATCACAAAGTTGAAATGACGTCTTAAACAAATGTTCATCTTGGCTTCCTACTAACTTGAATAGTTATGTGTTCAGATATTAATCGTGGTCTTGGAATGCCTAAACACCTATACGTATTCTATACTCTGATTAATTTTCAAATGAGAGGAAATGACTGAAAAAAATTTTTTTCTGCGTGGGAGGCTGCCACTGCCCACCCTATCCACGGAGTCACAGCTGACGGTGCTTATGCATTTTACGAATGTTCGTTTCGGAGGGACTTTGTTATGAAAATCTGTCACTGGCTCCTGGACTATTAATAACATACACAACCGTGGGTCTGCATTGTCGAAGTTGTTTCGGACTCTACGAAAACTACAAAATCATTCAATAACGTCCTTGTTAAAATTTGAACTAGATTTTTTTCATTTTCGGTAGTTTTAACGGTTTCAGAAATGGGACAATTTTTAAATACGTTCGGAAAAAACACGAAGTATCCGACGCGTTATTTCCTTAAAGTTTTTCTGAAAGAAACTCGTCTGAATAGTAGAATAGTAGATGAAGCGTGAAATTTTTTAAACTTTGTAATACTATAAAAAAGTAGTAACTGTGAATATAGTTTTTCTATGTTTCAATTCAAAAATGTTTACAATAGGAACGTACCAAATTGTAAATACATTGGCCGAATAAATACACTTTCTTACTCTGAAGTTTTGGTAGAATTAATTGTAACAAATAAACTACGTATATTTAATAAGTATCTACTACTAGCTGTCGCCTGCAATTAGTCTATGTACTCTTTCAGACTATGTTCTACATCTGTGCCAAATTACTTCAACATCCTTTTAGCCGTTTCGGAGATACCTTCAAAGAAACATCCATCTTAACATTCACATTTATAATATTAATAAAATTATAACCTAAAAAAGAACTCTTATTTAACCTTTTCGAAGGTATTTAAATTTAGTTTTTATATTTTACCTCAGAGTCTATTTTGTCTTCTTTTAAGTAAATAATAAAATAAATTAAAACAAAATATATATCGTTTTTCGTTCGTTCTAAATGATTGTGAGAAAGTGGTATAAAGCTAGTTCCCAGACATCTTTTATACAGCTTCAAAAGCTGAATGGTAACCGGTATTGTGCCCATAGACTTCAATGAGGGCCCACAATATGCTGTGTCCTGTTCATACAAGGGCTTATTTAAAGCATGAACCTAAAAGAACAAGGTTACATGTTTTATCACTAAGAGACGTACGTACGACGTAAGTTGTAATGGCTGCTTTTCATAATGTTTTGAAAATGTGATAGTTACAATTTTTGGCATAAAACTGATCGCTGAACACAGCACATGGTCTTTTTTTGGAATCGGGGGAGTTTTCTAAAAATATAACCTGCCTTTTCGAGGGAAAAACTGGGTTTTGTGAGATTTCCACTCACTAATTGCCGTCGGATTCCATTTTCAAGTTTGACGGCGAATGTCCCGGGATTCCAATGGAACGCCCGGTTAGCTTAGTGTGCCTAGCTTGAATATATGTGGCAATCGCCATCGTATCGTTTTGGACATTTCTACTAAAATTTGTGCAGCGCCCTCTATCTGATGTAAAGTACACCAAAAATCTCATACTAATTTTTATAATTGACGATGATGATACGAAGGCGATTGTCACTCGAATATTCGTGCGATGCCCACAATTCTACGAAACAGATTTAAAAATCGAGTTAAGTTGTATTAAAGAAAGAAATAAATTGTATTATCTGTGGTTAGATAATAAACCACAGATAATACAATACCATACTTTTTTTTAAATAAAGCATTTGACTAGTCGGCAGTAAGAAGTAAAATATTTTTTTTATATTAAGTGGACGGGGTCTAATCCTATAAGAGGCTTCAGCCAATGGAAATGGGTCGTCCTAATGGAATAATGCCCTACTTACAACTATTGAAAGTTTTATAGAATACATTAATATTGTGATTTTAACTTGATTTACTTTTTAATTTCGTATAATAAGATTTTGGGAAAAAATTTAATGCTTATTTGTCTAAAATCGAAAAAAAAATGCTAACGCTACGCTATCTATCGAGTTCCAAATTACCCTAAATTTAATAGATCAATCGGAGAATTTTAGTAAATTCATTAATAATGAAGGACACAAAAGAGATATCAAACGTTCAAAAACAAGTCTTAACTATTTCTAAACGAAGTATTTAATTGTGAATGATTTTGTTAATTTAAAAATATTTCATCATCAGGTCTCCAAAGAAAGCAGCGGAGGATGGCGATAAAGAAGCTCTGAAAATGGAACCGCCAACTGACGAAGGTGACAAAGATGGGGGTGCTTTGGAGGCTAAAATGTCACTCCTTAATGGCATCACTGTCATCGTAGGTTCCATTATAGGCAGTGGCATTTTTGTGTCCCCCACTGGAGTATTAAAACACACAGGATCTGTCAATGCTAGTCTCCTTGTATGGATTGCATCTGGAATCTTCAGTATGGTGAGTTGTCAGGTTTTATTTTTAAGAGTCCGAGTTAAAAAATCCCGACTGGCCCTATGAGACTTGGCGGGAAGAATAAAAATCGAATGATAGGTCACCTTACAATTGACATACATATAAACCCGCATACTTACTTAAAAAAACATATCATAGAAAAACATTACACTCTCGTCAGTCGGATGAAAAAGTTTAGGTATTTTTAGGTGTAAGAATACGGAGTGGAGAGACAGTTTTCTACTTTCCTTTTTTCATCATCACTTCATTTACATTAACCTTTGCCTTAAAAAAAACAAATGTCAAAATCTACCATCTCGGAATAGTCTTTGGTCAAGTTCTAGTGAAAGGTTACAGATTCACAAAGCTTACGTGACTGTTAGCAAGTCCGTTATTACTGTCCTTATAAATCATAATTCATTATTTGCTTTATTTGCTATTCTAATTGCATTATTTATATTCATTAATTGCTGTGGATAGTTAACATAACTTAAAATACAATCTTTTTACAAGCGATAAAGATTATTATTGCAAAGAAGTACGTAATAAAGTAAGTACTTTACGTTACGATACGAAGGCGCTTGTCGTAATATTCGTGTTAGGCCCAATGTTCCCACAATGGTAATTATTTGTACAGTAAAAAACATGATTTTCATTTCACTAAGGGCAGTGTTATTTATAAATAATATGCCCTAGATTTTAATAAAATATGTAAGAGCTTTGTCAAGAATTTTATCAAGCGAGAGTTGATTAGTTCCCAAGAGTAACATTTTATACAAGAGTTTATTTTACGTTGTCATAAAGAGTATTTTGTAAATTATTTTTTCTACTTTTTAACCATTTCGTTGAAGTTTAAACAATCTGATTTAAATTATGTTTAAAATTAAATTAAACGACATGACAAATATGGAAGGATTTTGTGAAAGAGGATATGCGTAAGAAGGGAGTGAATTCTGGTATGACAGCTAATTAGAGATATATCGACGCTGGAAAGCGTAAACGCTGTAACCCCGAAAGTATGAACTTTACAGGAGAGCCAAAAAATGATAACTCGTGAGCTGATACGCCTACAAGCATGCGGTATTTAGCAATGTTGTGTAGTTTGTGCTAACCTATAATAAAATCATTATCCTTTGATAATGATTGAAATTATTAACGTGTGAAAAACATATTCGCGATTTCAAGGGTTACAGCGTTTATGCTTTCCAGCGTCGATATGTAAGTGTACATAAGGGCAGGATGATAGGTCGAGTATAACTGTGTGACATTTATATAGTATATTGACAATATATTGATACGAACTTTGATAATATAATGTGATATTCTCAGTTTATTAACTGATGCAATGATGTTGGTCGATTTTAATATCTGTAACATCTGTTAGTTTAAATAAATAATATTAATTCGTTTATCAAATGAATAACAAAAGCAATGTAATATCTGGTCACATGATGGCTGTTATATTTTAATTAGTATAGATAAAACGAGACTTTGCGCCTTGACAACTAATTGCTTTTGCTCATTATTATGTGTTCCGTTCGATGTCCGAAGTCCTTTATGAGAGTACATCGCTTCATTCCTTCCGGTGCGCCCCAACTCACGTCACGTGACAGCTCCGCCAGCGCCACTGCCGACATCAGCGCCTCCAGCGGACCTAACCTGCAACTCCAAAACCCGGGAGCACGCCACCAAGCCACCACCTTGTCATTGTTGCGTCGTTTTTCAAACCGAACGGTCGTCCCTAGGTTTTCAAACAAATAGTTCTTTAAAAAAGTTCTTTATTACAAAGTTATAAGTTAAAACATTTTGAAGAAGTGCGTCACGTGATATTAGAAGAGTCTACAAGAAAACTTCGACGGTCGTGAGTATAACAGCGTTAACAGCCGGCTGTTGAACCCTCTAGCTGGCCCAGCCACTTAGGGTATTCAACTTGGCGACTTTCATCACCCTACGGGGAAAGTCGTCGTTGCCGAATGCTGCAGAACAAATGGACGAAACGAGTAAGTTCTGATGGAGCCTCGAGACGTTTGTGCGGTTCGAAGACCCAAATGCAGCTCGAGCATTAACGATAGCGATGCTCGAACCTTGCGTGAGCTGCGGCTTCAGCTTCGCTATCTCCATACTAAAGATCATGGAGGAAATGGAAATTTTATATCGTTATCGATGTCGTTTTACATACTTATGTTGACGTTACACATTACGGAACGCTAGTTCATTGACCTATTTGAAATACTTCCATTATTTTTATGTTGCGTACGTGTCAATTAGTACATTATGAGATTACTGAAGCGTATTGTAACAATCGGGAAATCGTTGAGACGTGTCAACCTCCGTACGAATTGCCGAATTCGAAGCCAACTACCTCGCAAATAGTTCGATATTATAGAATAGTTAGTTAAATAAATGTCATTACAAGTAAAAATGTTCACTGTTCTCTTGGTTTTTACAGTATAATCTTAATCGAAAAGGCTATTTCATAGTGTTTCTTTTGTTCAAACCGAAAAAGTATACACCGTCTTAGCAAAAAATAAATAAATAAATAAAAAGAAAATTACAAGGTACATGTGTAATAATCGTCTATAACGAAATGTGCAATGAACCAAGATCGTTAACATGTCTTTTGTTTTTTAAATATATTCTACGTGCCATATGTTTCCAAGATGTTAATTTATTGAGATACATTTATTTCAAATGGGTAATCCTTACCGTACTGGACGAATTTTAGTACGTCGATTACACTCAACCTTAAGTGCTACGATATACGAAGCTATAGAATAGTGTGTCAAGATACCTTTTTGGCGGTGCTCACCACGACACGCCCTCTTAGGTTCGCTACACATTCTTGTCATTGTAGCTGTTTAAACTCGTACCGCGTACGTGCTGTTCGTATTGTTAAATAGATTTCTGTCTAATGATTCATACGCCTGATACAGAGGCATAGTAATAACTTTAGCAAAGTGCGGTCAAATTATTAACCTTCGTAAATAAGTTATTTGTACGTCTATGCCATGCAATGAGTCGCCACCGGGTTTAGTGTTGCTAAGAATGGCTGCATGAAAATTCCTTTAATGGCTGTCATTGGACCTCCCTTTCAGAAGTTATTGTTTTAAATCGTACCAAGTGTGAAACTCAAAACAGTCGCGAATATTGACATTATCGAAAAAGAAAGAGGGGGAGGGGCAATAAATAGGATTAGGATAAAACAACGTGACTATAGGTTATTTGTGGTGGCTGTCTGGCGCAATCTCACCATGTAGAATCCAGAGTTTTAATAACAACCATAGTTAATTACCTTTTATTTATTAATCACCTTTAATAAATTTTTTATTAGCATTTACCCGCGACTCCGTCCGCGCGGGATAAAAAATAGAAGACTGGGTGAGGGTTGTCCTATGTCCGTTTCCTGGTTCTGAGCCCACCAATTTTCAGTCAAATCGATTCAGCCTTTCTTGAGTTATAAATAGTGTAACTAACACGACTTTCCTTTATATATATAGATTTTTCTTTGTACTAGAAGTGATACAATCATATCAACTAGTTTTAGAACACATTTGTGTAAGAATTAAATATAAAAAAAAAAAAAATATGGAGCGATAGTCATGCCATTGTAGCTCCTATTTTATAAGTACCCGCTATTACCCGTACACTCAGTAGCAGAGAACAACAGACAAAGCGAACATTATCTTAATACTATGTTGTCAATTAATCGAGTTTCAACCTTTAGTTTTATTCTGATACGAAATAGTTTGTGGTACGAAGTATTCGGGTTCCTTACAGATATGCTCGATATCTACAAATTTATTGTCGCCTACCGATGGCTCAATATTTTCATGGCGCTAAGGTCGCGCAGACTGCACACTTCGGCTTTTAAGGTGAATATTTTAAGATCACGTTGTAATGAACTTGTACTGTGCATTGTGGTTGTATATGGGTGACATACGTTTGTCATTGAAGCTTGACCTTCGTTTCTGCTAATCCATTACGTCACATATGTTAGCGAATGACGTGTCTGCAGTTGCACCGATGCTGTGTACATCTGTCAATTTTGCCGGTCGTCCGTTTTCGCAACCACGGTTTACGTCAACTAAAATACGATTGTGAATAAACGCAGAGTTTTACGTAACGTACGCGTATCGCTGCAAGCTCAAGCGCTTTTACACGATAGTAGCTTTAATATCTCTGTAGCCTAAGCTCGTCGCCTTTGACAGTTATAGAAGAACATTAGCCAATCTCATTTAAAACGATTACGGTGTTTCGGTAGACACGTAAAACAAGTCAAGACTTCCAAAATGTTTGCCCGCGGACAAGATGAGATGGGATCGCTTAGCATTTGGCAATTGACTTCTTGAGCTGGCCCTGCCTCTTAGGATGTTCAATTCTGCGACTTTCATCACCCCACGGGGAAAGTTGCATTGCCAATAACTGCAGCGCGACAGACGCTTGTTTTTCCTTAAAGAAAGCATGGAAACTCATACTGCTTCCTCAAACTGGGACAGTACCCAATCCCAGACAGTAGTATTCGCAACGTTTCGGCGATTGAAAAGCTTACTTCAGGCACTAGTCAAGCACCTCGAAGCTCCTACTGCTCCCTTAAGCTAGGACAGTATGACTGTAAGGTGTCTTATATTGACAAGCGTACTTCTGGCACGAGTGAACTGCTTTAGATATTGTTCTGCTCCCCCAAACTGGGACAGTATTACGTTATGTATACCTTCAGAGATTGACAAGTGTAATTGCACTGGTGAACGACCTGATAGCACGTATTGCTCCCTCAAACAGGACAGTACAATTGTAGAGCCTTCAGGTTTGACAAAGTATTTTCCGGTTCTAGCAAAAAGTTTTAGACATCGTACTTGTCCCTCAAAGTTGGACAGTACTTCACGGCTCCTCACCGCTCACCAGACCAATAAGGCTCCGCAGGGCATGTTAAGCTTAACAACAGCAAAGCTGATGCGGTAATAACGGTTCGCTACTTAACAAATTTTAATACAGCCGACTTATTACACTTGAATAGATGTTGTCGCGACTCTTTCAATAGATTTTGGAATACGACTTCGTCAGGAAAAGTTTTGCTTTCCCTGCTGCCATTTATACCATACGTTAACACACTTGACAGTGACGGAAAAAATTTATATGTTGTGGCACTCCTCTGGATGGAAACCTTTCAAGCATCCGAAGAAGAAAAGATTTTCGATGGTTTGCCCTCTGGGTCAGTTTCACCGACACACTGTCATGAGCCAACCTAGCCCCTAGAAGGGCTGTAACGTTTGATAGATTCATAGATTGAACGTCGTTTTATTTTGTGATATGATCTCAGTACATATAAGAAAACATACACGTAGGTGTTCTTATATTGATAAGATGTTTTCATTGCTTTTTAGCCGTTTCATTACCTAAAATAAGCTAACTGAAAGTGGAATGTCCTAAATCGCTTAACTTGAAATAAATTTTTTGTTCATAATACAAATTATGCTAAGTACCGACAATCTTGTAATTCCCCGTCTAACAGTTTGAATGTAGTTAGTTTATTCTACTCTTTGAACAGATAATCAAAACGGGGATATAAGTCAAATCAGTTGACTTTTAAACATTGCAAAATCTTATTTTGTTCTCTCTTTTCTTTTTGTCATGTTAAGTCGTACGTAACTAAAATTTCACGAATTAGCTTTACGCATGGCTACGTGTTGCTTAGAAAATAACGATTTTACGTCTATCACTGTTTGAGTAAGTTATTGTTTTCTCAGATAATATATTATAAAGACTGATTCAGGACCACTTATCTTGCTAAATATGTCAAGAGCTTCACAGCTTCACATGTTTATCTTGGTGTAAGTTAAATTGCATCTGATAGTACTTTGACGTTTTCTGTTTATTTATGTAATGAAAATAGTGCTGGCAACTGCATAACGGAAATTCGATGCCACGAAAATCTGCATAGAATTTCAAAGATAGCGTGAAGTCAACTAAGCCGAACTGGGCCAGGCGGTTGACTGTGGCATAGTCGTCCCTAGTTTACGGTGGGCACCGAGCCCAAGAATGAAGATGATGCCACGAAAAGGCTAAGCATATGTGTACTACATAGCCGGGAGCAATCGCTTTTTCAATTACTTGTATCAAGATATTCTTTTTTTTCGGGTTAGTAATACAAATCATCCGAATCGATTAAATTGCGATTAGTGATCAAAATACCTCTAACGATCTTTTTAACGAAAAATTAAGTGCTTTTATCACATTGTTGCGTTCTTATTTCACAAGCCACCAGAAGATAACAAACAGATCTCTCATAAAGGACTTCGGACATCGAACGGAACACATAATAATGAAATTTTACCTGTTAATAAAATTTGTATTATGTTTCCTGAGATGTCCGAAGTCCAGACAAGGGCTTTCTGGTGGTTATTCCACCAAAATAATTCGGTTATGAGTCGAACAATGACAAGGTGGTGGCTTGGTGGCGTGCTCCCGGGTTTTGGAGTTGCAGGTTAGGTCCGCTGGAGGCGCTGATGTCGGCAGTGGCGCTGGCGGAGCTGTCACGTGACGTGAGTTGGGGCGCACCGGAAGGAATGAAGCGATGTACTCTCATAAAGGACTTCGGACATCTCAGGAAACATAATACAAATTTTATTAACAGGTAAAATTTCATTATTAGTTGTTTGCATCCATAGATAATTTATTTTTTTTATGGATTTTATGGCCTGGTATAATTTTAAATGTTTAAATGTCAATGTTGCCAAAATAATAAATTAAGTAAATATAGATTGTGTATAAAATTTAAATGTGTTCTTTACAAAAAAAAACAAACGTCATTTAATAATAGGAGTCAGCCGTTACTGTTATTTTCAAAGTAGAATGCATTCCTAAATGACTGTCAAAATTCACTATAAAAGTACAGATTTCAACAAACACTTATTTGAGTAAATATTATTTTTCGAACTCGGAGACTCTGACTAAATTTTTTTTTTATTTTTTTTTTACCCACCTTACTTCCACACCGTACCTTTTTTCAGCCATGACGTCACAATAACATATAAATAGTAAAAGTGTGTGTTTTTAAATATTAAACCTGTGTACCCTATCACCAGATTGGTGCATACTGCTACGCGGAGCTCGGTACAATGATAAAGCTGAGCGGTGCCGACTACGCGTATATTATGGAGACGTTTGGGCCCTTCGCCGCCTTCATCCGGCTCTGGATAGAGTGTATGATAGTCCGGCCTTGTTCACAGGTAATTATAACTTCTGCTATTCTAATAACTTAAAACCGACCACAAAGATCGATCATTAAAATAAATCTAAAGATAGTTTCAGTAAATTTGTTTACAGAAATCAAATAAAAGTTGTACTAATTACAAAATAATATAAATAATTCAGACATTAATCTTAAGAATTTAATATTTCTACCGATAACAGGGTTGGTATTGCTATTCTTAGATTGGTTAATAGAGTTGAATAATAATGAATCGATATTGATTATCGGGTACGGCAACACCAGTTTTCCACTAGCTCTACTTGCCGCGTAAATTGACTTGACAGCTATTTACCATTACCACTGACGTAATCGTGATTTATTTCAAACTAGCCTTTACCCGCGACTCTGTCCGCGCGGAATAAAAAAATGCACACAAGATAAAAACGTTTTCATGTCCGTCTCCTAGTTCTAAGCTACCTCCCCATCAATTTTCTGCTAAATCAGTTCGACCAATCTTGAGTTATAAATGGTGTAACTAACACGACTTTCTTTTATATATTACTAGCTTTTACCCGCGACTCCGTCCGCGCGGAATAAAAAATAGAAAACGGGGTAAAAATTATCCTATGTCCGTTTCCTGGTTCTAAGCTACCTGGCCACCAATTTTCAGTCAAATCGATTCTACCGTTCTTGAGTTATAAATAGTGTAACTAACACAACTTTCTTTTATATATATAGACTAGCTTTTACCCGCGATTCCGTCCGCGCGGAATAAAAAGTAATTAAAAAAACGGGGTAAAAATTATCCTATGTCCTTTTCCTGGTTCTAAGCTATCTGCCCACCAATTTTCAGTCAAATCGATTCAGCCGTTCTTGAGTTAGAAATGGTGTAACTAACACGACTTTCTTTTATATATATAGAGATGTAAACGAGATACCCGACAGCTATTTTATTGCAATAAACAGTGAGAATCAACGTTTAAACTCGTATAAAGTTAGATATCAACAATAAAAGGATTTCTTTTATTGAAGCGAAACTTTTATTGATTGAATCGAGTTACTGTCGCTCCTAGGGGAGTCGTGTATTGAATTTAAAGAAAGGCTCTAACAATTTTATTAAGTATCACAATAAACATTGATTTTTCTTTATTGATACTAATTGTAAAGAAAATATACTGACAACGATAAAATGTTTAAAAGTGTGAAACAAATTGCATTAATAAGAATAGATTGGGTTAGATTAGTCAAATTAAATAAACTGTTAAACTTAATATTATGTAATTATACTAGTAAGTCTAAGGATGATTCATTTGACAAATGAAGCCTAGAAGTATCGAATTAATTTTGGATAAGAATTAATATTGTACTTAATGGACGGTTGTCATAGTGTCGGATCGTACGTTCATAACGAACGACTACGACTCGGTAGTTCTTGTAATTAAAAAAAAAAACTTGAGAGGTGTCAAGGGACACCCGGATGGAACGAAGTTGCTTTCTATTAATTAGTGAAGGAATTGTAATAAAATATTATTTTTTTTAAGTTATAATAATACTTTTTTATTATTTACAAAAAACCTGTATACACTCAACAAAAATAATCGTCGCGACACCACACTGTTCAATGCGAAATAGAAATGAAAACATCTGGCTTGCTTTCTATAAGAGAGAGTGAGACAGACAGAGAAACATGCGACGCCGCACAGCTTCCAATAGCTTACTATAGCAAAAAGTGTCGTGACAACTTTTCGTAAGAATTTTTTCCGTCTAGCCCCCTTTCACAACGCGCGATAAAGAACTTCGTTCCAATTAACCGAACAAATAAGTAGTATAATTTAGGCATTTTATTACTTTTTGAATTTATTATTATTTGTCTATGTATCGCACAACTAACAAAAAAAAATATATATTTTTGTTTGTCAACCTCAATTTAAAGTTTAATATTTTATTTATTTATTTAATTTTGAAAATAAAGTAGGAATATAAAGAAACAATTTTATTTACTTTGTATTTCAAAAACAATAATCACGTAATTTTTGATTGCAAGTGCTATGAGATCAACCGTCGAAAATAGAAAAGATTCAAAATCGATTTTACTCAACCCATCTCTAGTGAATTGTCAAACTAATTATCCTGAAATAGAAACACTATACGTGCTAATCGTATAACAATGACTGTGTTTTCTTTCTTCAAATAAAGTGCATATTATTAATTTAACGTTCACATGAATTAATATATCTTTTTACTGACTTAGATTAAAAATAAATATTACATTAAAAATAAAAGTTTTTTAGTCACAGTATGTTACACAAAGTTTGCAGTTACAGTTGATGTATTTTCTTCCATATTTGAATTAAAACACATTTTGATTATATGTTCAATAGACATGAGGAACCAAACAACTTGTACTGATCGGTTTCAATTGTCTATGTTGATGCTTGTGACAGAGAGCGGTAGTAACGATTGACGACTATCTGAAATTATAATTAAAAGTAAATATAAGGACTCATTTACCGTGTGTTTCTGAGATGAAAATTTATATAAAACATATCGTCATCCCTGTTTTTTTTTGACAAACCAGATATAACAATATGTTTTTGACAGGGATTTTGGTCTCAAAAACACAAGGTTTGACATAAGCTAGAATCCTACGTACAGTTCGAACTATCCGGCGATGACGTCAGTAGCGGTATAGCGCTCTCATTTATTCTCATACATTTGTCTCGCTTCGAAGTGACCGCCGAGAGTACGATTTTGGCTTACGTCTAAATGAACCTTTAGAAGTCTGTTGTCCGTTCTATTACTATTATTATAGTTGAATCTCTTTGATTGACAGGCAATAGTGGCACTGACATTCAGTGTGTACGTCTTAAAGCCGATATTCCCAGAGTGCGACCCACCTGAGGACGCCACCAGGTTGTTGGCGGCCTGTTGCATATGTAAGTACTACACGACCACACTAACATGGTACCTGCGTAAATGATGTCATAACAAGCTTATATCACTTTAACCGCAGAACTCCACTGCCTTGACAACGGAAGTGTCAGGTCAGTAGATTTTTATAGGATAGTGATATTTATGTCTAAGAGTTCTGTTAGCATTCTGAGCCTTCATAAAGTTTGAATTGCTTTATATCTGGAGTACAGACAGCAAATTAACTATCGCTTGACTTCTCAGTATCTATATGATTTGTGTAGTACTGCTGACCTTCGTTAACTGCTGGTCAGTGCGCGCGGCGACACGCGTTCAGGACTGGTTCACCTACGCCAAGCTGCTCGCTCTCTTCATCATCATCGCTGCAGGCGTCTATCAGCTCTGTAGAGGTGAGTACGTAGTGATAACCAATAGAGCCTTAATCCACTGGTACACTATGTGAGCGCTAGCTTACTACTTATAGGGGCTTTAGAGTGATTTCGTAACCAGGCGCCCATAATTATAAATACGTCCCTGGCTACAGTGCTAACCAAACTTTATGGTGGCTCGCTATTTCAGGTGACGCTTCACACAATTTTAGGGAACCCCAGTTGCACCTACAGCTATAAAGTTAGAATCTTGTAATACAACCCCTTGCATTATATCTGGACGACTAGCCTCCTCATATCTTTATCTTAGCAATACTCTTTCAAAGGGACCCCCCCCCCCATTAAAAGAGTACAATCCGAATACATCTTTTTATACCGTATTTTTAATTAAATTAGACGTTAGTAAAAAAACTGATAGCGGCAACTCGTTAACTGCGTCGTATTAAAATAAACTAAAAACCTACAAAAATAATAATTAATACGAAATAGGTCGTTAACCTGACAATTAGTGACAATCAACTGCTTACTTCGTGTGATAAGAAAATTAAAAAAAAAAAATGCCGCCAACAACTAATATGCAATATTTGCAACTTTGACAGCTAAAGTTGACTGACTCTTGTAGAAAAGCGTAAATATAATTTTCCGTCACAAATAATTTTATTTTGAACTAATTATACTTATTTAATTTTACTTATTATTCTATAAGAGTATGTAGGTCATTCTTGATAATATTTTACGAATCAACTGTGAAAAAAAAACTGGTTCTGAATACAGTTTCTTTTTATCAGTAAAAAGAACTGTCTATCAAAACAGTTTTTTTCTTTAGATTTCATATTGGAAAGAAGTTCCTTATCGCGCGTTGTGTAAGGGGGCTAGACGGAAAAAATTCTTACGAAAAGTTGTCCCGACACTTTTTGCTATAGTAAGTATGTTAACGACGAATGAGCGCTACTTCACCATGGCAACGACGTGACAATATATACCTAACGAAAATTCATAGAAATAAAATGTACTTCTTGTGAAGACTTAAGTTTTTTATTCATAGAATAAACATTGGTTCCTTCACTAATTAATTGAAAGGAACTTCGTTCCATCCGGGTGTCCCTTGACACCTCTCAAGTTTTTTTTTGTTTAAATCTCTCTAACAAAGAAAATTTAAAACTAATTTTTGCAGGATTTTATTTCGTTGTCGTTTTTCCTATAAAGCAGAAAAAATCTCTTAAGGGAAATGTCGAGCACAGATGTGGAGACAATCGTTTCCTTGAGGACATGGATCTATTTACACCGCAAATTACTCCTTTGTGTGTTCGCCATCTAGTGAATTCATTATAAAGCTTTGAACTGCCTTACATAGTACGATAAAAAATATAGTAGTCGCAAATATAAAAATATGTGTGAAGTAGGCTCAAGTAAGTACTTGTGCCGACACTGGACATATGTACGTGAGTGTTTTAGCCTTTCCTGTATTAGTTAATGATAATGTCTCACGAAAATTTGAATAATTAAACATCTTTATATTTATTTGATATGCAAAAATCTTTCATCTTAAACATGTTTTATGTGAATATTTCAGCAATGTAAACTCACACAGTTATAGTTATAGTGTTCAAAATATTATACTTCAAGTAGTGTTGGACACATCGGTCTGGCCGGTTCATGATTATAGAGCATTTCACGACAATATTAAATAATACGATGCAACCAGACCGCGCCGGATTGCGGCAATCATTTCATAAGGAACAACCGCCGACGCACTAAAGACGTCTGCATACTGTTACTCTGTTTCGACTATCGAAAACTTGATATAAATAATGTTATATCTGTCATATTTTTTTGGAAAACTGAAACAAAATGTCGCTATTTACTATACAAGATCTTTGTACTGTAACTGTCATGGCATTTTTATGTCATTTTATATAAGTTGGTTTTAATAATATATATTCTGACTGAACCAACTGAGATAGCAGCGCATCTCATTAGTTCACGGAACAAATATCCTTAGTTGGCTTTGACGTTTCAAATAACTATCTGCCTGCGCCATTTTGTGACGTCACAGCTGTCAAATTGGTAGTAAAACGCACTATGATAATTCACGTCCTATTTATTTTATTTCTTTAAAAAAATAATGTTTGTGATTTGTTGTTTGTTGCCTTAAGAGTTTCACTGATTCTGAAGTTTTCAACTTTTGATAATATTTAAAGAATTATACTCATAAAATCATAAGTTTTTCTTCACTTAAGTTTTACTTAAACTCTTTATTCGATTTGCAATACGTAACAGCTACTTTTAATGCATCAGAATATCGTATGCGAGCGACCTAATGTTACCGAGGAAATTGAGTTTATTTTCAGACGCGATGACAGCAATTTTGTAACAATACTATCAAAGTATCCTTTTATTGACTTTCTTATTACGTGCTAAGGAGTTATTCATAACTCCTATATAAATATAGGCTATGCTACGTCATACATTACATACATACATTGAATAACATAGCAACTGGCGATACGGTAGAGAGCGGTTGGGCGACCGCCCAGGGCGCTTAGCAGACAGTAGCGCCATAAGTCTGCAAATTACACAGACTCATGTAACCCTGCTATCCCATCCTAAAGAGGGCGTACCAGGAAACTCACTAAAAGCCAAAACAGACACTGCGTCAAACTTTGTACCCCCCCTTTTTTAAGGTAACGCAAATTGATGAACTTGAAATTTGACAAGGTTATGTTTTGTGTAGTAGAAGTGCATAAAGCTATTTTAATGTATCCTAGATCACACTTTGAGCTACAAACGACTATAAAATGGTTACAAACATGCAATACAGTTCTATGATCGAAATTTGATCTGTAATTGATTTTTATTATCTTGATATTAACAAAGTATGATGCAATAATAAATACAGATTGATTGGTAATAAATATATTTTAATAGCCAACATTGCTTATAGAGTAAAAATTTTATGAACCTGAATGATTATTGACATTTTTACTTGACTATTATTAGATTATAAAATATAATTGGCCCTTAGATTGTTTTTTTATAAAGTTTTCTTGCTTCCGTAGCAATTTTTTTTAGTTTTAAATTAAAATATTAAAAAAAAAACAAAATTTGTTTTGAATTTATTTTATCATACGTTAAGCATATATTCGTACAAATAATTTGGATTTTTTGAAAGTGTCAATACTTTATTTTATTTATTTCTCGCTACGTAAAATGGAGTGGCTATCGACAATTATAATTAGACTAGACCATAGATAAATAAGTACAATGGACTAACCGTGGGTTTCTGAAACTAAAATTCTCGTTAAAACATATTATTATCTCTGTTTTAACAAAGACTAGCTTTTACCCGCGACTTCGTCCGCGCGGAATAAAAAATGCACACAAGATAATAAAGTTCCTATGTCCGTCTCCTAGTTCTAAGCTAACTCCCCATCAATTTTCAGCTAAATCAGTTCGACCGATCTTGAGTTGTAAATAGTGTAACTAAGGGCCACTGTCCACGGAGGCGTAGCTTCATAGACGCTTCAAAATACTCCGTGCAGCTTAAGCAGCCCAGCGTACTGATCTCTATCCACGAGGCGTATTGCAAGCGTACATTGTCAATCATTTGTGAGAATTCAGTCGGACGACGAAGACGTTATTTTGGCTTATCACTACATTCGAAGTCGACGAAAACGATGATCATATTGGACCCATCCAATATAGAAAGAAATATCAAATGTAGATTTCTTTCGCCACCTCACTCCAAGCCTTTTTAGTTAAATCTTTTCTAGCATATTCAGCAAGATTAGTGTTATACAAACACGGATATTTTTCTATGATCTGAAAAAATTTGGCAGTCGTTCCCGCCATTTTTTACAATAAAAATCACGTGCGTTCACTCCTTGTACGCGGAGGCGTACGACAGCCAGTACGGCAGGTGTCATGAAGCTTGCGTGCAGCGACGCGAGCGCGACGCTGCCGCTCCGTCGACAGAGTTACATTGTTTTGTATGTAAGCTGCAAGCAAGCGTACACCAAGCGTACAATGACGAATACGCGTCTATGAAGCTACACCTTCGTGGACAGTGGCCGTAACACGACTTTCTTTTATAAAGATAACGACAGGGATGACGGTATGTTTTAAACAGAGATTTTGGTTTCAGAAATTAACAATAAACGAACTTATGAATTTCGTCAGCTGACCTCGCGCTTAGACCATGACCGCAGCGAAGGCAATTGAACGAATGAAAGTGACCCGTTCAATATGACCCGATCAATCATTCATAATAGCAACAGACCGGTAAAACCTGTGATTGCAATCTCCTGAATTCCTTGAATACTTGACAGGAAGAAAAGAATTAAATTTTAAATGAAATTAATGAATGATTATCGAGTTGCTTTTTTGTATCACAGTCGCATTCTTTACTCAAGCTTTCCGTTAGTGTATACTAAATCTACAATTAGTGTGGTTCTTAGGACCAGACAACTTTACAGTTTGGTTTGACAGTTTAAATAAAATTAAGACTTTGTTGACAAAAATACAATCAACGAAGGTAATTAGTTTTTTTATTAGTTTTTTAGGTTGTCATTTTATTATCTAATCGTGGTATTTCACAGCAATATTTTGTTTAAGTGCGAAAAAAACAATTTAAACACTTAAGTACACAATATCGTTAAAAACTATTCAAAGCTAACAAAATACTTTGTAACCTAAATTCATGCAATCGGGAAGTAAAGTCAGTGTTGCCAGATTGCATGGGAATCTGAATGAAAAATCTGACCAGCAAAAAAAATAAAAATAGCACAAATATACTGTTAAAATGTAATTTATTTTAATTATTTTTTTATGTCTTTATTTTCAGGAAAAGTGGAGCATTTTACATTTGAAGGGACTACGAGTGACGTCACATCTATCGCTCTCTCTTTCTATTCCGGACTCTTCGCATACAACGGATGGTAAGACTCATTAGACTTAAGTTTTTTCTGTGGTACTTTAACATTACTTCTTCAATTATTTCACTTAAATGTAGCTCTCCTTTTGCTACCACAACAATAAAAAAGAATATTTTTTTATTGCTTATAAACTACAAACAACATGGCGGTAACTTAGAGGGGTAGGCAGAGATTATAGATTTCCGTTAAGACAAAATATTAAGGTACCGGTGGCCTAATCTCAGTCCTCTTTCCCTTTCCACCCTTTTCTTATAAGGAATGGATGGGAAGGTGGATTTGATGGAGGAGATGCATAGTAAGGTTAAATATTCTCTTTTAGTTCGTCTCCTCCTTCGTTGATTGAGGGTAGGCAACGCATCTGCAATTACGAATGTCTATGGGCAGCGGTCGTTTCGCCATTTCGGCGAATTCATGTGGCCGCTTGCTCGTTTGCCATCTTGTAATAAAAAAAAATGCAGACTTTTTTACGTCTATGGTTGTTACAAATTTACATTCTTGCTTAATTTTCCCCTAATTCCGTAATAATATTTAAGGAATTACTTGAACTTCATCATCGAGGAGCTTAAGGACCCGGTGAAGAATCTACCCCGAGCTATTGCAATCTCAGTCGCGCTGGTGACCATTGTTTACACATTCACGAATGTCGCCTTCTACACCACACTATCACCGAATGAGGTAACAGTCAACACCTTACACATTATTCTCAAATATTGAGGTAACGCTCTTTAACTGTTGCGTTGTTACAACAACCTACCATCAAATCTTGACACCTCCCTCTTGTCTACTGAAGTAATAATGCTAAAATAACTTTCAAATACTTTAAAACTTGTACTTTTTTCTTCCAGGTATTGGGATCAGCGGCGGTGGCGGTGACGTTCGCCGAACGTTTATTCGGATGGTTCGCGCTCTGTATCCCGTTGTTCGTCGCTGCCTCAACATTCGGTGCTGTGAACGGTGTGCTTCTCACTTCTTCCAGGTTAACATTTTTATATACAGTTCTTTTTAATTACAGTTAGAAGAAACCGGTAAGATTTTAGGTAGGTGATGACGGCAGAATCAATTGTTTGCTAGATCGATTGTCTAACGTGAAACATTTCTGACAATGATCACTAATGTTCCAGCAGTGGAAACATTAAGAAACATGTTGTATTACATCAGGTTGTTCTACGCGGGGGCAGCTCAGGGTCAGATGCCGAGTGCTCTCACCATGGTGTCAGCTCGGGCGACGCCGGCGCATGCTGTACTGGCTGTAGCATTGCTATCACTACTCTACCTTACAGTCTCCGATATATATGCACTCATTAATTACGTAGGATTCGCTACTTGGGTACGTATCTACAACTTACTAATATTATAAATGTGAATGTTAAGATGTATGGATGTTTGTTTGAAGGTATTTCCAGAACGGCTTAACGGATCTTGATGAAATAGTTTGAAAGAACACATAGTTTTCAATTCCGCATGGACGGAGTCGCGAGTGACAGCTAGTACTGTAGTAGTACTATAAGAAGGAATTAGTTCACAAATTAAGATATAACTGAATTAAAAAGTCTTGTCTTTGCGATTAGAAGCAATAAATACATGTAGAAATGAGACTTAAAAGAGGAAAAGTAGATCAATGGAGTCAAAGACGCCTATAAGTTTACAGATCTACTAGTATTACAGATCTGTGGAGTACCATCAGCTACATAAAACCTAATAAGTTTGTAAAAATAGAAGATTTATGTTTTCAGCTAAGTATCGGTGCAGCAGTGCTGTGTTTGCCCGTACTCAGATACACAAGACCGGATCTGGAACGACCCATTAGAGTCAACCTATTCTTCCCCGGTGAGATATATTATAGTTTTTTATTTTACAAGAAGGATTAGGAAGGAAGTGATTCTATTATTAAAAATATAGAATAATGTACCAGTTATTTTAATGGAGTCTGCTTTTTAATTCAAAAATTGCATTTTTTTTTTTAACTTTACAAATATTTTACGTAGATTTTCATATGATATGATTCTCTCTCTATATATATTCCTAATCAATCTCTCTTTTTGTTTTAATTTTTATTAGTTTATGTACCAAGTGAGAAACGAGCATCTTTCTTATTGTAGGTTTTATAAATTTTGGTTTAAAATAAAGTGATCATTTTTTAAGTTAGCTAACGATCAAGCGGTCACCTGAGTCTGCCTAAATAGCGAAGCAGCCGCCCATAGACATCCGCAATTGCAGCAGCCTTGACAGAGGAGGGGATGCACAGAGAGAGAATATATTCTCTTCCTATGCGTCCCCTCCTCCGTCAAATACTTCCAAAGCTTACCCAATCGTGGTAAGAATCTCATTTCTTATGTCATCAGTGATCTACATAATCTGCACTATCCTGGTGGTGGCGGTGCCCGCGGTGGCATCTCCCGCGGAGACCGGCGTCGGCTGCCTCATGATCCTGACCGCGGTGCCTGTCTACCTGCTGCTGCTCGCGCCAAGGACCAGGATAAAGGCGCTCGGATCACTCACCGGTCGGTATCACTGTTGCCATTTCGGCTACATCAAAATGTCTCTAAAAGAACTGTTAAAAATGCCAAAATATGCTATTTTATTAAAAAAAAAAAGTGCTAAAACAAAATGCTAAATAAATAAATATCAATTTTTAACCAAAATTAGTCAGAAATTTGACAAAATTTAATAGATTGGATTTATGTATGCCTACACGGGTTAGTTCATTTACATGATATGTCACTGACTAAAAATCTACCAAATTTAGTGTAAAATTGCTAAATTGGCAACACTGGTCGGTATACTATGACAATCAGCTGTGAGATGTCATCAGGCTGTGTTTGTCCACTGCTGGACAAAGACTTTTCCCAATGTCTTCCATAGTATGCGATTCTCTACTAAAAATAAAATAAAACGTCGATACTCAAGTAACTACATCCTTAATAAATACTGAATGGCTTAATATATTCGGCTTACCGATGTATTTAGTCATTGAGTGGTCCACTTAGTGTAGATATACTATGAGTAATGTCAATTAAGGATCTTTCTGAGTAATCAATTATTTGGAAGTTATGAACTAATACTTTTTTACAGGTTCCTCTACAAGACTAATGCAAAAACTGACTTTATCTGTACGCCCTAAAATAAAGGTCAGTTGAAATTTTGTAGTTAGTATTAATACGTTTTTTTAATAATTTAGTAATTACTAAAAAAAATCATTTTTTTTTTTCAGTGAAAAGATCTGTATTTGGATAATCAAAGACATTCGGCCGCGTTAAACTGGATTACGAGAACAGTATTTAACATAATTTTTATGTTTAGCCAAACTATATAAAATATATATTATATTGCGATATATTTGCTATAACTTAAAATGTTTACATGTTGAAAATATGTTACGCTCAACCTTTGATCATGTTGCAGTAATACAAATAAAAAACCGGATTTTTTAAAATCGCATTTAAAAATTTTTTAATTGCGATTTAAAAATAAAATTATTTTTTAAATATACTATATACTTTGAAAAAAATACTACAAAGTGATCTCTTTTCTCCTTTAATAGTAAAATATTATTATTTTTTAATACTGTCAGAATTTATTTCAACTAAAATCAACAATGGTGGCTTGTGATTTTACTTTTCACATATTTACATTTTTTTCTTGAAATATTGCCGTTATTATAAAGTATAATTGCGATGTAAATGTTCAAATTAAAAGGTATTTGTTGTTGGAACAATGAGATTTTTTACTATTGGGCTATAAAATCAATTGAATCAATCGGACCAATGGGATTTTTTAATGCCCGATGAGAGAAAAATCCTATTGGTCCAATCATTCGGTAGACCGATCGGTCCAATGAGAAACACCTAAATTAAAATAATTTTAAAATCTAAATATTCGTATTATACACATTATTATATGTAGATGGTTTAAATGAAAATATCTGTGTATATCTGTGAAAATATATGCGTAATAAATTGTTGGTTGTTTGTAGTCATAGTAATATGAAAACTGCCATCATAAGCTTCGAGCTTAGCAAATTTATTATCTATGCTTTATCATTTTTTTTTATTCCTTGAATATGCATTTAGCGTTTAGAACTTATGTAAAATAATTACTTGCTGACATCTTTTATAATCTTGCAAATTAAGTACAATATAATTTAATAAATAATATGTTTATTATGTTAAACATATATTTTTTAGTTACATTACTATATTTTACGCTTCTAGTAGTTCTTTAAGTCGTAATATAACATAATGTAAAGGGAACATTCCATTTTTAACTCCTAAAATTGACATGTCTTACTATTTTTATTATAATTTTGCTACAGAATAAATTTTTGTTTAGTTAAAGTGAAAAGTAAAGAGAGTTTATTTAGCCTCAAGACTTGAACAGTTTAGAAACGTTTCAAGTAAAAATACTGGCTTAAAATAAAATGACATGAAATAAGCTATAGTCACATTAATGTTCCTAACCGCAGGTTTTTGAGACACAAAATCTCCATTTAAAACATATATTGTTTTGTCAAAGATAATGACAATGATGAAGAAATGTTTAATAAAGAGATTTAGTCACAGAAACAGATGGTAATTTATTTTCACAATAAAAATTGTATCTTGCGTAAATTAATTCAATCATGTTATAAATTATGTCAAGATTTTGTTAACAGCATTTATTTTTTTATGCCTTTTTCGACGTGTCAATATTAAAAAGACAATACATAGAACTATATAGAAGAGCCGTAGCTTTTGTATGTTATATGTAGAAACTATAATAAGCTTTGTATGTGATTTATAATATATAACTGAATTTTGTTAAAAAAACCCTCTGTCTTCTGGAAAATATTTTCCTGATTTTTTTTTAATGTTTAAAAACATTTCCCTTAATTTGGTTATAATGTGACGTATATGGCAATTCCAAACAAACAAATTTATCAAAGATTACAAAGATCATATACGGACAAAAAATTCAATAAATGAAAAAACGTACTTGTTAAATAGGTCTTTCGTACATATCATCCCAGAGTTCGTAAATTTTACAGAAAAATAATTATGATAACAAAATATAAACAATTTTGAGTATCATTTTCTGTATTTAATAGTAACGATCCATGAAATACTTGCCTTTATTATTTTATTTCTCTCATTTAGTTTAAGTTAGAGTTAAGTTTTTTTTGTTTGTAATAAACATGGAAAACTGATCAATTAACATAGTGTTAATTTATACAATGGCTGTGTTTTTTTTAGTAATTTTTTTGTAAAAATCCAAAGAATCTGCTTCACTTTATCGAAATTATGATTTATATGTACTGATCTAATATCTCGATTCTTAGATAACGTGAAATAAAATTCAAAAAGAACATCTATTTACTATGAAATAACTTCGTTTTATTGCTCATTTTTATCAGTATAACTATTTAATACTTTGCTTAGACTTGCGTTTATATTATTTCGCATGTATTAAATATGACTATTCTGTAAATGAGTAGAAAATATGTAAAGTGTCGTTGTTTCTGTTATTCGTTCAGCGATGTCTGGCAGACACAAAGTGACAATAATAAATTATTAAAGCAAAATGTGTTTTATTTTTCGTCTTCCTTTTTACGAAATAATATGTGAGGTCGAAAACTCAGACAGATATGAGGGTACCTAAACTAAAAGGATGCAATAAAATCTAAAATCTTTGTGAAAATACTATTAATTTTTGTATTTTTAACCTCTTCGCTACAGTACCATATGTTGGCAACGCTCGCAAGCGCTAATGCTTTTACACTGTGCTCCGTGGCTTTTGGAAGATTCTTTCATATCTATGATTCTAAGAGAAAATGGTTACAAAATGTTATCTGTAATACTTTTATTCTTTGTTGAAATTATTGACATGTGTCAGTAGAATGACATTGACAATTTATCTCGAAAACATTGTCGCGTGTGTCTAAAATGGTTAAGTTTGGTAAAAATAAGTTAAAAGCTTTAAATAAGCAGAAAAGACATGTGAATCTTAACAATGTTTCAAACAAGGTTATTAAAAAGTTGAAAGCGGAGAAAAAAGTGTCGTTTCAAAAAGAAATACTATTAAAAGAAACCGCTAAAAGTGATGTTTTAGTACAAAACATTAAAAACACTGAGCAGATTTTAAAAGATTCAACGAAAAAAGCGGAAAAGAAAGTCAAGATTCAGGAGAAAATCGCGAAACCCAAACTAAAAGCCGTGGAAAAGCATAAGAAACGACAGAAAACACAATTGCAGGATACTAAATTATTATTAAAGTTAATGAAAAACAAGTGATATTAGTTTATTAAACATTGGTTTCCGAAACTAAAATACCTGCATAAAATTTATTATCTCTGTTTTGTCAAAGAAAATTAGGGGGATGTTGTTTTTGTAATATTTATAATAAAACACGAGTGTCCAAGTCCAGTCCAAGATGTTTATTCCAACTGCCATATAAAAATACATGAAATAAGGTTCTTTACACAGTGATTTTATAGCTACCTACATCACAGTTTTATACAGAGATTTTGTTCTCAGAAACCATCAATAAATGCTTCAAATATTGTGTACCCATGTTGATCTGTCATACAAAACAAAATGTGAATCAAATCATTAAAAAAATAAAGTTGCTTCCATTACTCTCGAATGTTTAAACTTCTAATATAGTTTTCATATATTATTCTAGAATACCAAGGAATTTTCTACAATAAAACACTTACAGATGTTTAAAAAAGTTTTAATATTTACTAATTTACTAGACAAATTATTACTTATCTATCATCTAAATGGCTAAATACAATTTCTATCAATAAACTTATAGAACAAGTTAATTATTTCTACTGCTGAAACTTCTGTACATAAACACATTGTATCTTACTTCTTAAGCTGGGTATCCACTTGCAACACCTCCGCATAGTAGATACGTTTGCGAACTTGGAGCGTGTACGGTGCGCGCTCCGCGCTCAGGGCTCCAACATGTAGCGGTAAATTGGGCGAACACAAAGGGGAGCTCAGTCTATTCGTGGACGCGCGCATGCATGTTCCTATGGAGATACGCGTACCCGTCTCCATCAGAGCGGTTACAGGAGGAGCGCAAGAGGTTCGCGAACGTAATGGATAGTGATGCAACGGATGTCTGTTTCCGTTTCCGCAAGTGCGGAAGTTCCGCGTGCTTTTCAACATCCGTTTCTGCTTCTGTTTCCGCAACTTTTATAACGGAGATAAAACGGAACTTTACGACGGCTGAGAGATCAAAATGCGCGGCGCGAGACGGGCAGTCCGTGCGCTGCCTTTCGGCACTTGTCGCATTTGTTTGTTTACGTACTATTTTGTGAATTTAAGCGCGTAATATTTTCTGCTGCTGTTTGAAACAATCAGTTTCTCTTGCTGGAGTAAACTGTCTAGTTGTTGTCCATATAAAATTTGACAACTGGTAAAATGTGACTATTTCATACTTACGAGTTATTAAATGTACTTTTGAATAAGTGATAAACCTGTAATATATCATCATCATTATATAGTTAGAAATATATTTGTCGTTTGTCAACACGAGTGGTTTGGCGAACTTTAATTTGTAAATAGTGTAATTTTGTTTCCTGAAAATAAATTTTTAAAAAAACGTGTATTTTAACTTATTGCAGCGCAGTAAAAATACATACATTGAAGGCTAAAGGACACCGATATCCAATGCCTTAATAAATTAAAAACGAAAACTGTTTTTACCAAAAAAATATTTTTGTAAATATGTTTTTTATTATTATTTACACTTCTGTTTCCGCATCCGTTTCCGTTTCTGCTAAAATTTAATTTTGACATCTGTTTCCGTTTCTGGTTCCGGTAAGACACTTCCGTTGCATCACTAGTAATGGATACCCACCTTAAACGAGCTTTTGAGTAAAAATAATAAAAGTTACATCTTATATCTCCATATAATATGTAACTTTATTCATCAGAAGGACAGATATGTTTTTATACATGACTTTAAGCAGTGAAAACTCGGGACAATGTTGTTAAAATATAAAACATAAAATGAAAGATAAAAATTTTTATAATTATAGGGAATTATTAAAATTTTTTACATATAAATACACTACTGGTACAGTTTTCTACTGTAATAAAAAAGGCAAAAAAATACAGTTGCCTACAAACATACTTTTGCATGATCAAGAAGGTGGTGACAATGGAGATGACGGCAGACAGATTGATTTGGAGGACGGAAACCTGGTGCACCGACCCTACGTAGGTGAGACAAGGTCAAGGAGATGATGATGATTTAACCAACACATGTTTTTGTATAAACATTTTGTCAGTGTGAAGTAACAATTGACAAGACTTTTGAAAGCAAAATTGCATGTCTTTAAAAAGCATACATATCAAGACAAAACTGAATTGTAATTCAGTTTTGTCTAACTAGTTGTAAATTCTAGGAGTAGCTAGTAATATTACTAAATATGTGTTGAGTAAAAAAACTCATTATTAACTCTACTACTACTTTATTCAATTGAAATTAAATACTACATTTTTTTTGTCATATCGTGGGTTTCTGAACATATAAACATTTAAAACATATTGTTATTCTTGTTTTGTCAAAGATTACAGAGATTTTGGACTCCGAAACCAACAGACCAATATTAATTTGTCTAATTCAAATTTAATATTACACTAAAACACAATGTCTTCGGCCATTTAAATAGAAAAAATAAAATATATATAAACAATTTATTAAAATGTTTAAAAACGAAATATCGGTTCTGGTGAAGATAAATTTAGTTCTCATATAAATACAAGTTCCATGTTAAAAACACAATAGTTGTTTTTATTGCTTAATATTGCCAATCCATGGATATTGATTTAACCTTTTGATTATATTCATGTTAGTTAATGAAAATCTTTATATTACAAATCATAAACTAGTTGTTACAATGCGGCTTCATCTGCATGAAATTTCATTAATTTATGTTACACAGAAAAGCATTGTTTTCATTAATAACATTGCGTAAAAATTAAAATGCTCAAATGACAACGAAAGCCTTCGAAAAATTGGCTGCGACCGTTACCATGGCAACCATCTTTGCTTGTTTCACTTGCAATTTTTCGTCTCAACTCGCAGAACAATTTTATGCAATTTATTCACCCTCCAAGTTTTAATGGCATGAGAATAGTCTAAAGCTAAGTAGGTATATTAAAAAAAAAGAGTTATTCAAAAAAATATGCCGTGATTGTTTCTATCCTGTGATATAGTGTTTATAGTTTACTAGTTTTTACCCGCGACTCCGTCCGCGTGGAAAAAAAAATGCAAACAAGATAAAAAGTTCCTATGTCCGTCTCCTAGTTCTAATTACCTCCCCATCAATTTTCAGCTAAATCAGTTCGACCGATCTTGAGTTATAAATAGTGTAACTAACACAACTTTCTTTTATATATATATATATAGATATAAGTATACATAAATAATAGTTACCTCTTGTTATTTAGGTGACATTCATGACACTATAATTAAACTGGAATAAAGTTTTCTAAAGTAATTTACCACTAAGTACAGATTAATAGAAAATTAACCACTAATTACTATTTAAATGACACCTACAAAATTATTACTAGATTACATCTTAAAGATACCTAAAATTCCTATACTAAGTCTAAGTAAATTTCTAATGTAAGTAAAACGTTGTTCGGATATTAATTTTGAATTGTCTAACTTAGGATTTTCACTGTTGGAAACACATACAAAAACATGACTCCTCCCACAAAATATATTGGATCAGCCGTTTTTTTAAATTTCTTCATACCAATTTAAAAAACAAATATTTTTCAGCATTCAAAATGTAAAGTAAATTTGAATTTCACAAAAAATATTGTACTTTTTAAAGTAATTGAGTATTCAATTTTTAATGATTTTAAATTAAGCTAGCTTTTACCCGCGACTCCGTCCGCGAGAAATAAAAAAAAAATGCGCACAAGATAAAAAAGTTCCTATGTCCGGCTCCTAGTTCTAAGCTACCTCCCCATCACTTTTCAGCTAAATCAGTTCGACCGATCTTGAGTTATAAATAGTGTAACTAACACGACTTTCTTTTATATATATAGATATTGATTAAATAATCATTGGAAATAATAAATAACTAGTTTTTATATTGCAGTGTTGTTTATCATTTTGGCAAAACCAGTTGATGAGAATTGACTTCTCCCAATAATTTTAACTGTACTATGAAGCAACTATTATTTTTCAAGCTACTTAATACTTGAAAAATAATATAAATTATTAGAAAATTTAGGTTAGATATTTCTAAAGTCTAGAAAAAAAATCGATTCAATCTACCATTATACGAGTTTTTTTTTAATTACGTCAAACTTTAAACTTTCGTAGTTTTTAATAATATACAATATGTACGTTATACTAGCTGTGACCCGCGACTCTGTCCGCGCAAAATAAAAAACTTAACAAGTAGCCTATGTGTTTTTCCAGACTATATTCTACATCTGTGCCATTCAAGATAAATCCATCCATCCAAACATTTGCATTTATAATATTACTAAGATTAGTATACTGAACAACCTTTTATAACTTACTAGCTTTTACCCGCGACTCCGTCTGCTCGGAATAAAAATTAGAAAACGGGGTAAAAATTATCCTATGTCCGTTTCCTGGTTCTAAGCTACCTGCCCACCAATTTTCAGTCAAATCGATTCAGCCGTTCTTGAGTTATAAATAGTGTAACTAACACGACTTTCTTTTATATATATAGATTGTGATCTTTCATAACATTCATACAAGGACATATTATATTTTTATTAGTTGTTAATGCAGTGAAAACTTACCTTTACATAGTCTTATGATTCGATTGCATACATTACAGAACACATGTTTCACATACAATACAATCTTAACACATTGATGGACAGTAACGTCTGTGGGCGTTCCTATAGTAAAAAATGATACGACAGAACGCCTTTAGTCGTAATAGTTTATACTCGTGTCACGGCAGTACGGCTGAGGGCGTTTGATTTTCAATACTTTTACAAGGAAGAGAATGTTGTAGTGTCACCGCAAAAGTAATGCGGCTTTCCTACTGTCATCGTACATAGTTCTACAACACGTCAAGGGACACACACATTGACAGAATTCCGGTACCCCTCCCCCCGTACAGTACGCCCGTGGGCGTCATGTTTTCATACATTTAGTCACGTAGTGCGCGTCGGCGGTGGGCTTCGTGTCACCTCATATTTTCGCGCGCAAATAACGGCTCGAGTGGTAAGTTATTGACGTATTTTTGTGTTTTTGTTTATCGAAATATTCAAATTCAATTTTGTATAAGGTAATTGTGCTTCTAAAATTAGTGGTTGTTTGTATTGAATGCAGTTTTTTGGTATTGAATTAATAATGAATTTATCTACAGATGGCGCCTGGAGATCCGTACGAAAGGGAACAAAAACGGCTGTTAGAATTGTTCAATGAAGTTGAAACTCCGGAATCTAGTGAAGATCCATATGCTGATGATGGGGAATACGGGTCCGACAAGGATTACCACCCTTCAGGCGACGATTCGTTGAGTTCTGACGATGCTGCTGGACGCCGCCCACGAAAACAAGCTAGTAATGCATCTGGTGAGTGTTCTTCGTCTAGTGATTCGGATGATAGTGATAAAACATTTTGCCCTTCTGAAGACGATTTACAGAATTCACGGAATGAGAATATTTCAGTTACCCAAAACCTTCATGTTTTGGAAGCTACGTCATCTGGAATTCCTTTATCATCAAACGATCGGCTTGTAAATCAAGATAAACGCCCCAATTCACCAGATATTTCTGATCAGCCTACTAGCCCAATCAGTCATGCTCCCGAGACATCTGCAGAGATACCTTTAGTGGAAGAAGGTTGGTCTGACACGGTGACTAATATACCTGATTTTAATTTTGATAACGCTGCTTCTGGAATTAAAGTAAACATTGATAACATAGAAAATGTTATGGACTGTTTTCATTTAGTTTTTCCACGGAATTTCATTGAGTATCTGGTAATATGTACTAATAATTATGGTAACTCTTTGTGCCAAACTAACAAACCACATACAAGATATAGCCGCAAAGCTGTCTTTCGTGAAACCAATTATGAAGAAATGCTGAAATTTCTCGGACTTTGTCTTCTGAAAGGTCTTATAAAATGTCCTAAACAAAGGAACCTTTTTACTATAACCAAAGCAATGTATTATCATCCGATATTTACCTATACTATGTCAGGGCGAAGGTATGAACAATTATTACGCTGTCTATATGCATCAGAATTGGAGGCTAAAGGACAACAGAAGATTGTAAAATTGATAGATATGTTGACTATGAACTTCAGAAAAATATATAGTGCAGGCGAGAATTTGTCATTAGATGAGTCCCTGCTTCTATTTCGGGGTCGGCTACATTTTCGACAATATATAAAGTCAAAAAAAGCCCGATACGGAATTAAGTTCTATGAACTTACTACGTTCGATGGCTATGTACTCAATATATTGATGTACTCTGGTAAGGAAACAACAAATCAGAATATGGATGGGGATGATTCTAAGACAGAAAAAATTGTGTTAAGGTTGATGCGGCCATATTTGCTTCGTGGTCATCATTTGTTCATGGACAACTATTATAACTCTGTAAAATTGTCACAGAAATTGCTTGATTTGAAGACTCATAGCACCGGTACTTTACGTAAGAGTCGTAAAGATAATCCTAAATTCATTACGACAAAAAAATTGAAAAAAGGCGAGCATGTGTGGGCTCGCAAAAACAAAGTATATGTTTCCAATTGGAAAGATAAACGCCCTGTCCTGATGGTTACCACTAAAGTTCATCCCTCGATCATAGAAGTTTCAAACAGATTTGACAAGACCCGTTTAAAGCCTGCTGAAGTTGATATATATAACAGAAACATGTCTGGCATTGATCGTTGTGATCAGATGGTATCTTACTATTCTTGTCCCCGTAAAACCATCAGATGGTACAAGAAAGTAATATTTCACATGTTGGACATTGCAGTGTGGAACGCCTATTTTCTTCATAGAAAATATATAAAAAATAATTCTTGCTCGTACTCGTACATAAACTACCGAGAAGAACTGATACAGGAAATGATTGGGCTGGACAAAAATTTGAAGGGAAGCGACATGATAAACACATCCAGTATTCACAATAACAGGCGATTCCAACCCACGACGACATGCACTAATAACATACTCCAAAATAATTGGAGTGTAATGCATGGTCACTGGCCAGAACAAATGCCTGCGCGACCTGGAACTTCAAAAAAATTTGCATTTTTAAAATGCAAATTTTGTACAACAAAAAAGATAAGAAAGGAGACGAGTTACCGCTGCAAGGGCTGTCTCGATAAACCTCCTCTTTGCCCATCTTGCTTTGAACCATATCATGCAAGTCTACAAAATCCTGGTGATGATTAAATTATCTTGTAACGAGTTTATTTTAAATAAGTTTTGATTGATAAGAAAAGTAATTATTATTGAGGCCAGATTTTGTCATTAGATTGCTTCTTAAATGATGCTGGCAGAGTACAATATTGTGATAATTTCGGAATATAAAAAAGGCTGATTACATAAGTAAATTAATATTAACCTTATGGTGACCTATAGTATTGTGTTCAAATTAGTACTAAAATAAGATTGTTAGTAAAATGTTGCTGTGATTACTATCATAAATATCTAGTGGTAAACGTACATTCAAAGTTAGAAGAGTTTTAATGTTTTATTTAATTTCAACAAAGGCAAGATAAAAAGTTGATTATTATTAGAAACATGTTAATTACAAAAGAGGCTGATTAAGTTTGTGATTATTATTAAACAAATCTTTATAACAAATACTGGTTTTATTACTGTTACCTGTATAATCAAGTTTACGGCTATAGGCGTATAATGTCTATGCGTAGTTTTCTTAAGCATTAAGTTTTCAAATGCAACATGACAGTACGCCCATAGACGTAAGCGCCTATAGGCGTACTGTCACTAAACAACATTTTACATGCAACCGCATTGACACTACGCCCATAGGCAATGTATGAGATTAAGTAGTGTCATTTGGGAAGTAATTCTTAACATGTACTGTCCGCCAACGTGTTAATATCTCGAATATTGGTAAATGTAAAAAAACTTCGCCTTTAAGTATTTGATGGAAAATTCCTAAACTAAAAAAAAAAAAACTAAAAACATAATTATATTTAACATCGACTTACGGAGTTTTTTTTTAAATAAGAGTTTTTAAGTGGCAATATCTACTATATATATTTCTACACAGAGAAATAAAATATTAGTTCGAGTTACAAATTATATATAACTAGCTGTCGCCCGCGACTCCGTCCGCGCGCAGTTAAAAAAAAATGAAAAATAGATGTTGTCCGATTCTCAGACCTACTGAATATGCTCACAAAATTTCATGAGAATCGGTCAAGCCGTTTCGGAGGAGTACGGTGACGAAAACTGTGACACGAGAATTTTATATATTAGATACAAAGTATCAAGTATTTGTGGGTTCTGTGAAAAGGAATCGTCATATTTTCGACTTACTTAGGATTTAGAGTATCCGGTGGCTCAGGGGTTAAGCACTTGACTTGCAATCTGCAGGTCTTGGGTTCAAATCCCGTCATGTACCAATGTGTTTTTCAATTTACATATGTACATTTATCTAACATTCTTACGGTGAAGGGATACATTGTGATGCTGCACATATCTGAGAAGAAATTCAATGATATGTGTGAAGTCAACCTGCACTTGGTCAGTTGACTATGTCCTAGTCACCCCTAACTTAGGGTAGGCTCCGAGACCCTAAGTGAGGACATATAGTGAGCTGATGATGACTTAGGATTTAGACTTAACAATATTCGAGTTATAGATTCTACTGTATTAATAAAAAAAGGCATATAAAAGCAAAACAATTTGAAATGACTTTCAAATATTAAATATTTTAGTATTTCAAAAAAAAAAAAAAAAAAATTAAAAAAAATACAGTCGAATTGATAACCTCCTTCTTTTTGAAGTCGGCTAAAAAGGCTAATTTCTTTGTCAAAAAATTAGTTGATATTTATTTTAGTCTTTGATTAAGGTATTTTATTATGAATTTTGACATGAAAAATAAATATTTTTGCTTTTAAATGCCTCAGATTACTTTATATATTTCAAAATGGGATAGACAATTAATAACGACGTCTGCCTCGTCTCGGAGATGGTTTTGCACTAGCATTTTCTTGCGGAGTCGTTTTCTTTTCACTCGTATCCTCCTCCAATAATTTCTCTTCGTCAGCTTCCTTCTTTACATCTGGTGCGGTTTCTGTAAAATATATATTTTTTAATTCTACACGGACAAAGGCAAACAATTCCTTGTGTTTATATTTAAAAAGATAATAATTTGTGTTAATATTATTACCAGTGGTATTATTCTTTTCATCGTGCAGTATCTCATCAACAGACTGCTCCCAGTCTTCGAGGTCTTCATCCGCAGCATTTATAGCTACGTCCTCTTCCATCTTAACCTCAACTGGTTTTTCTGTCTCTTCTGTAACAACATAATTTATCTATATCTATATATATAAAAGAAAGTTGTGTTAGTTACACTATTTATAACTCAAGAACGGCTGAATCGATTTCACTGAAATTGGTGGGCAGGTAGCTTAGAACCAGGAAACGGACATAGGATAATTTTTACCCCGTTTTCTATTTTTCATTCCGCGCGGACGGAGTCGCGGGTAAAAGCTAGTATATAATATATATCAGATCATGAATACCACTAGTTGATAATTTCCCTAGTCAAATTGTAAAAATTATATTTTCACAAAGAATTTACAATATGGCATGTTATATCTCAACATTTATAATCTAGTCATAGCATTAGTTTTAATAAGATACTAGCTGTTGCCCGCGACTCCGTCCGCGCGCAGTTAAAAAAAATGAAAAATATATGTTGTCCGATTCTCAGACCTACTGAATATGCTCACAAAATTTCATGAGAATCGGTCAAGACGTTTCGGAGGAGTACGGGAACGAAAACTGTGACATGAGAATTTTATATATTAGATTTGACAAGTGGGAATGGAATTTAATTCTGCGACTGTCTGAGACATAGTATCAATTTCTTTGACTGTATATACCAGTGTTACCCAAAGTGGGCGATAACGCCCCCTTAGGGGCATTTGAAACCTAGAAGGGGGCGATAAGGGGCCCAAATAATGAGAGGCATTGAAATTAATTAAAGTAATGAAATTGTAGTTTTTAAGTTTTAGGGCTGAATAAAAATTAGGGCGCTCTGAAATATAATTGATTTTCAAAGGGGGAGGTGAAAGAAAATAAGTATAACAATCACTGTTATATAAGTATATAAGTAAGGTATACCTTCGTTAGGTGCTTTATCACCGTTGACATCACCCTGCGTCCCCTCCCCTTCCTCCTGTTCGTTCTCCTGGTCGTCCTCAGTGTCGTCATCGCGGGACGTCTTGCGCCGCTTCCAATTGCCAGATTCTTCAACATTCATCTGACGCTTGTTACCTTCTTGAAGCTGAAGAAACAATTCAGACAAATTAACCATAGAATTCCAACGTCTAGTTAATTGTCTAGATAAATCATAGAATTCCATTGCCTAATTAATTGTGTCAGAACATTATATATCTAGTTTTGATTTAAACCATAAATATGTTGAAAACTACAAAATATATCTGATGAAACCATTGTTATTACATCTTACTAATATTATAAATGCGAATGTTTAGATGGATGGATGTATGGATGTTTGTTAGAAAGTATGTACAGAACGGCTCAAAAAATCTTGATGAAATTTGGCAGTTGTAGAACATAGTTTAGAAGAATACGAAGGCTATTTATAAAGTAACCTATGTGTTCTTCTCGGAATTAAAAAAAAAAACGTAATAAATAGCCTATGTGTTTTTCCAGACTATGTTCGTTCTATATCTGTGACAAATTTCATCAAGATCCTTAAGTTATTCCGGAGATAACTTCAAACAAACACAGATTAGATACACTTAATTTATAATATCACTTCTCCTTATTATATAATTAAAATCTATATATCTATATATATAAAAGAAAGTCGTGTTAGTTACACTATTTATAACTCAAGAACGGCTGAATCGATTTGACTGAAAATTGGTGGGCAGGTAGCTTAGAACCAGGAAACGAACATAGGATAATTTTTACCCCCTTTTCTATTTTTTATTCTACTCGGACGGAATCGCGGGTAAAACCTAGTTTCATATAAAAAAAACAAGATTTTATGTTCATTTTAATTCAAAGAAAACAAGTCCAAACTCGATCAGTTTGTGTAATTTCATTGCGAAGTTCCTATAACCACCTTCCAGCTCCATCATCAGATCAGCACCATATTATAATAATATTACATTATCATATATATATATATATATATATATAAAAATATATATATATTATATATATATATATATATATATATATTATATATATATATTTTACACATGTATTCAAAATTTGATGGCAAACATCGGGACAGATACTAAATAAAAGCTTGTAAAATACCAAATATGGCTGCCATTTCTATTTTGTATTGAAACATAAGATAATCTATTATTACCTGCTGACTGGACTTGGTGATCAGTCGTATAAAGAGCTGATGATGTCTCCAAGTCTTGAGATGGACTTCAGCTGTCTCCTCGCTGTCCAGCAGCTTGCGGCACAAGCTGCACTGCACACAACGAAACTCTGACAGGAAGGAGCGACCTACACCACGCTCCGTGCTGGGAAATACAAGAAGATATAAAAAAAAAAACTGTAAAAGAATACAAGTCTTATGTTTGCATGTATGGATGGATGGATGGATGTTTGTTAGAAGTTATGGTCAGAACAGCTGTTTGTATTTCAATGAAATTTAGTATTTAGAACACAGTCTTGAAGAACTCATAACCTTACTTAGATCCTGAATATGTTCCGAGTGATATGTTTGATTTATAAATTTACTCGATAACTCCGCAATGGTTAATACATCTTATTGAAATTTCGGATAAATATAGAACATGATCTTAAGTAACACATGAGATACTTTTCATCCTTTTTTAGCCGACTTCAAATTTTTTTTTATGTGTGTTACCACAAAGCTCTGGCCCTGGTGTTCTGGTGCTTGCAGATGAATCCCATTTTATGATTATTTTTTACTCTACCCAGACGAAGTCGTGGGTAAAAGCTTGCTTAATAAATAAAGATTTTTTAATAGCTATTTACATTCTGAATTATGTACAGAAAGATACAATTTTCTTACTAATCATTTACAACATTTCTTTCAATATTACATACAGATAATCTAATTTTATTAATTACTAGCTGTCGTCCGCGACTTTACCCGCGCAAAATAAAAAAAAAACATAATAAGTAGTATGTGTTCTTTCAGGTTATGTTCTACATCTATGCCAAATTTCATCAGGATCCGTTATGCCGTTCCGGAGATACCTTCAAATAAACATCCATCCATCCATACATCCAAACATTTGTATGAATAATTTAATCACTCACCTGTACACGGGTATCATATCCTGTGTGATGTTGGTCAAATCATCTCCTTCTTTATAATCCAGTATTGTCGTATCATTATCCAAAGCATCTTCTTTCTTAACTTGCACTTCTTCAGTGTTAGTTTCACTCTGCTCCGGCTTATCTGAACCCTTCTCCGGATCTTCATCACCTGCATTCTTCATTTCAATATCACCCTAAGGTACAATAGAGATTAAGGTATGTGGAAGTAATTCCTTGTTTTGAGTTTGCATACCAGAGGACTAATTTTAGTCCCCTTCCGTTCCCACCTTTTCTTAAAAACGAATGGGTGGGAAGGGGAAGGGGATATGATGGTAGAGGAAATAATAATTTTCTGTGCGTCTCTTCCATATATGTCATAGCTTGCTCATTATCCAACTTTTCAAACAATATTTTTTACCCGACTGTCTAGAGCAGTTTCCCAAAGTGGGCGATAACGCCCCTTTGGAGGCGTTTGAAACCTAGGAGGAGGCGATAAGAGGCCCAAAAAATGGGAGGCATTGAAATTAATTAAAGTGATCAAAATGTGGTTTTTAAGTTTTAGGGCTGAATAAAAATTAGGGGCGCTCTGAAATATAATTGATTTTCAAAGGGGGCGGTGAAAGAAAATAAGTTTGACTATCACTGGTCTAGAGCAAGGATTCCCAAAGGGGTCGATATCGAACTTAAAGCATTGCTAATTCTCACTCTTCTATTGACCTAAGTCAGAATGAAAAAAATAATAATAATTGGTCTTAAAAGTAAATAATTTGACCATAGTCTGAGGTAACAGTTCATTTTGGAAAAGGGGTTACTTGTCCAAAATAGTTTGGAGATCCCTGGTCTAGAGGGTAATGTTTTCAAGAGTATGTCTGTGGGGTAAGATTGTGATGATCTAAAGCCTAAAATGTACCTGATCATCAATCTTCTCTTCTTTAACAGTCTCTTGTTCTTTATGTCTGTCCTGTCTCTCAGATCTCTCGGGGCGATCTGGACGACGCCAGCGCTCACGGTCCTCACGTAGATACGATTGCTCCATAGACATGGTTGATATCACCATAACTAGAAAACAAAAATACTGTCGAGTTTAGAGTTTATCACTAAGGGAGACCCTAATGTAGTTTGCTTCGTCTTAATGTACACTAATGAGATTGACATGTATTAATTAAATATACTGCCAAGGGAGTACCACAACATGGACTAATTGCTACACTTCTTGTTGGTTTCTGAGACTAAAATCCTTATTTAAAACATATATAATAAAAGGAATTTTTTTTAACTACAATAAAAGTGTCTATAAACCCATTGTGGGTTTGTCCAGACACTTTGGTACTACGCTATGAAATATAACAGAAGGTAAGTTTCGATTTTTATTTTAACAGCAACTAAGTGAGATCGCACATACCGTCATATACAGGGTGCGCATCGGGTAATAATTTTATATAGCTCAGGATTTAAGATAATGATCTTTAAGTATGTATTTAAGTTTTTGTAATTTATGTTATTTTTTATTTCAGAAGGTAAATTATTTATTAATGTTGGAATTATATATTCTGATGTACGCATACCATAGACATTAACACATTGTAGTCTCAGAAACTAAGAATTAGTTATTTAGTGGTCTCACTCGATTAGGTGACAACCCTGAGTGTTGCTGTTAATATAAGAAACCCCACATGCTCATAAAAGCCTAAACAACCAAATATGGCTGTCAAAAATTAATAATTACCATAATGAAATTAAATACATAACAATATCAATTTTTTTCGTGAGCTGCAATTATTATATTAAATTACATGTGACAAGGAGAACTTTAATAATTAATTTGGGGGGTACATCGGTATGGTAATATCTGGAGGACTAAAACTGTTGTATTCATCCTACGTCAGTGGGATAAGGACAGGGAGATAATAATGATATTACCCTAAATTAAAAGACTCACCTTCAGGTTTAGGCTTGGTAACCACCTCCTGTTTATCCTGCATATTCCTCAGATGTTCCGCAGTCAATCTATGTTCATCCAACTCGATACGTGTCGGCATCTCCTTATGACAATATGTGCATGTTGGATGTAAATATTTCTTCAGTTTACGATGACCAACTGTTGTTCTGTGTATAGCACCGTCCGCTGCATACATATCACACATAGCACAATAAAAATCACGAGGGGGTTGCTGTCCTGTTTTCCTCGTGCGTTTCATTTCACGTATCTACAAATGATGGTTATTACGGTTAAAACATATTTTTTTTTGATATACCTAGCTTTTATCCGCGACTCCGTCCGCGCGGAATAAAAAAAATTAACACAAGATAAAAAAGTTCCTATGTCCGTCTCCTAGTTCTAAGCTACCTCCCTATCAATTTTCAGCTTAATCAGTTCGACCGATCTTGAGTTATAAATAGTGTAACTAACACGAATTTCTTTTACATATATACTAGCCTTTACCAGCGACTCCGTCCGCGCGGAATAAAAAAAATAGAAAACGGGGTAAAAATGATCCTATGTCCGTTTCCTGGTTCTAAGTTACCTGCCCACCAATTTTCAGTCAAATCGATTCAGCCGTTCTTGAGTTATAAATAGTGTAACTAACACGACTTTCTTTTATATATATAGATAGAGGTGGCAAACGAGCAAGACACCTGAATTCGCCGAAAATTCGACATCCGCATTTGGAGTTGCGGTGCCTATTCTTTAACAAACAGACGAAAGGACGCACAAAAACAGGACATTTTCCTTTCATATATGTCCACCGCCAAATTGATTTCTCCTTCCCATCCTTTTCTCATAAGAATAAGACTAGTATCAAAAATAGAAAGAAAAAAACAAATAAGAAAACATACACTGAATGGAGAAGACAATCTACAAAATATAAGACTTAATTATATGACGTAATATATTACCAACTCAATTCTCACCTTGATCTCCTGTCTCATAGTGTCAGCGGTGAGGGCATAACTCTCTGATGTCTTCTGCATCATGATGGCATGGGCTCGACCACTCAGGTGGTTTTCAAATGAACGTCCATCCCACATACTCTTGTTACAAATGTGACACTTCAGTAGTTGAGAGTTGACGTCATCATAACGGGTCTTCGGTACTTCTTTTTTCTGTTCATTTGTTTCCGATTTTTCCCCTGTCTCTTCTTTCTCTTCTTGCTCTTGATTGCTACAGCATACTTTTTTTGTTAGTTACGTAAAATGATGATGTTGATGTAAAAAAACATATTTATTATATGACTGCTCCAGTCAATTGAAAAGAACTTTCCATGTTCTAAAATGTCTAAATGAGAGATTTGTTTGAAAGTTAATTCCTTAGATACATGTATTAAAGAGTTTTTTAAATCCTTTTATGGATCAAAATGGTATTTGCTAAATTCAATTCCATAAAATTATTTATTATTTCAAAGTATCTGGACGGTAAATTTAGTTGGTGAAGATTTATATAAATATTTGAATTGTGTAGATTTTGGTTCATACCAACGTCAAATACGACATAGGTGGAAATTAAGCCAATCGGGCCAAAGTGTTCGGCCGGTGAACGTTCAAATGATATAGAGAACTAGTGTGAAAGTGGACCAAGGCGGCTTCAGAGATGCGGTACAACCACCGGAAGGAATCCTTACCTCTCCTTAACAGGCTTAGCCTTTGAATCGGCATCCTTTTTCGGGGAGCTCTTGTTTTGATGCCTTTGCCCATCATTGGGCCTGAACGGCTTACGATTCGTGTTGATACGCTCACCAGCTCGATTATAATTTCCCGTACGCCGGAAATTACCCTGATTGCCCATCTAAAGGGAATTTGTATACATTAGTATGGAAACTGTTAGGCTTTGTGTAGCCTTTGCGAAGGTGCACTGAAATTTGAACATATAAAGAAATTATCACAGGTCAAAGGCATCAGCTTTAGAGCCATTGAACCTGTTTTGAACATAAAACATAAAGGGCTAGAATTCCTGGAAGAAATTTAATTATTGAAAAGAAAAGTTTTCAGAAAATATTGTGACACAGTATAATAAATGATGGGTAATATATTTGGCTTGGGTTACAATTATTGTCCACATTGTGGACTTAGCAATGCGGGATACAAGTTTGAAATTATTTCTTTGGAGGATAAAACCATTTCTCTCAAATTTCTAGAAAAGGCTAAAAAGCATAGCTAAGCTTTTATAAAAGCTATGACATATCTACAACATACAACATATAACAGTGAAAGTAAAAAAATATGCAAGTAAATCTTCATGTTTTTAGATTGAGTATTAATTTTTCCAGCAACATTATTTTTTAACCATTTCTTCTTTATAAGCTTAAAAAACCATAACTTTAAAATTGTTAGCGGCCATCAGTACAAGTTGAATATGACAAACAAATGTATTAAAACCACGAGTTTATCTCAATAAGGGAATTATGTTAAGAAAATTATTATATTATAAATGTCCAGTCATAACACAGATATGTTATTATATAACAAACTGTATGTAAATTATCTTGTTCACCATTTACTTTCGTGATATTTTTTGTTTTACAAATGAATAACTCGATTTAAAAATAATATACATTATGACACTAAGAGTAATATTAAATCTAGTTATCTTTTATACATTAGTAAAAATGTATTGTAACATGAAATTATGTTAGAACTATACACAGAACTAATTTATTGTTATCTGTCATATTTACACTAATTTATTACATTATGTCTAGAAATAAGTTTTCATTGGTAAAAGTAATAAATAAAACCTTACAGTTTTCAAATGATGTATATATTTATACAATATGATTAATACATACCCTGTTGGGCACGTAACCGCGGTCATACCGACCCATATTAGGACCGAAGTCTCGTCGTATAGGCATGTCCAGGAGCGACGGCACTGGATTCTGACGAGGTTGCAGAAGGTTGATGATATTACTGGCCAGAGCTAATGTCGCCTCAGTGGAACCACTAGCTAAAGGTAACAGGTTCGGAATGTTGCCGCCCGGCCCGGCGCCCTGCCACGGCGACACACCGCTACGCCCGAAGTTCTTTGGCCTATCATTACGCCCGAAATCCATACGACGCCCGTTGTTCTGCGGTCTTCGGTTCGCCATTGCAGTCTTTGAGTAAAATAAATTATTATTGAACAGTTTTTTCATTGTTATTGAAATAATTCATCATGGCGGATTGTTGCAATTGGCAGATTATACGTAGGTATAATTTAGGTTGAGCTTAATGAAATAGTTTTAGGTTTAGAAACTTAGTACTTAAACAGTAAATAGATTTAAAATAAATGTTAAACTTAAATAAAAGTAGCGACTTGAAATGACCCGCTTTGCTGTCGACGTCTCATCGATTTTTTAAGAATGTACAATAAATTACGGTGTAATTAATACTCACCGAATTAACAGAAGCGTTGAGTGACAAACAAAGGAGATATTTAGAAGTAAATCGCAGAAGTTGTTATAAAGCTAAAGTTACAAGAAAACGCAAATTGTAAAAGCAAAGCGCAATTGATTGACAAGTATGCCAAAAAATAGCTGGAAATGGCGGCTTGGCTAAATTTCGACATAGAGTAAATAAGAACTTAAACAATACACTCATTTCAGTTTTTTGAAAAGGTTTTTCAACAGAAGCAACTGTGTTGGACACATGTTGATAGAAGCATTTTTTAAAATGGAATTAGGATTTAGAGGAAAACTTTTTATTTTCTCATATGTTTATAATGAAAGAGGGAATTGACAAGACAATTTAGAGTATACTTACACTGATACTATACACTCTTTGGGTGATTTGAAATGTCAACTGTCAACAACATAAGTAATTTGTGTTTTCAGTTTAGCAATTGTTGCTATTTTGATTTATAAAAGATAAAATACCACGAATACTACGAATACAATTTTTTACAATCAAGTATTTGATCAAACACAGCTGTTTGCGTCTGAAATCTGAAAATTGTTTAGTATTTACAGAAGTAATTACTGAGTATAAAAGGTTAAAATGGAAGACCGCGAGAACGAAAACGAACACATGAAAAGAAACAAGGTGATCGATTATTTGCTAATCATGGTTATTTAAATTGATCAATATTCAAATAATGATATTAAAATAAGCTTTAATTAAACGTATTTCCATCTTAATATTTCTCTTAGTCTACACCTTAAACGTTAACGAGAAACAAACATATGTTTTTGCGCACTAAAATGGAGTATTATTTATTAACTATCATACCGCTACATTGTATGAATTTATTAAATACTAGCAGTTACCCGCGACTTATGCCGCGCAGAATTAACAAAATCTAGAAATAGATATAGCCTGAGCCAGGGATAGTGTAACTTCTGAATAGTGACAGAATTTTACAAATTACAAATACAGTCCAATATTTTTGGAGCCTATTCAATTCGAACAAACAATAAAATCTGGCCTCTTTATTATATAAGAATTCATATCTAAATACATTGTAATGTAGCAATTTACTATATCAAACTAATAAATGAAGCAACAACACAACTCACAAAAATATGGAATACTGCTCAATTCCACCAACTAGCTTGTTTAGTGCATACGAAAAAAATTACAGTGGTACTGAACATGTAAAATAAAGTAATCTTTGATTTCAGGACCGCAGTCCATCCCCTGGCATCAAATCCACAGCTGTAGTGAAGTACACAGCATTCCAGAGTCCTGTGGGGTATGCCAGACTGCAATGCAATACTGACCTCAACATGCCCCCTTCTAATTGGGGTGCGGCTATTGACTCATATGGTTTGAAACAGATATTGACCAGAGGGACTGGGTTTTCAAGGTAATATAAATACTTAAATTATTAGTTATTAGTGGTTCATATACAGTGGAATTACTTTATAATGACATTAAAAGGTAATGGTAAACAGATCTTAAAGCAGACATTATTTGTAGAAAGGAAAATAATATTCTGATTTTGTTAGTATATATTTCTTTTAATAAAGATAAATAAAATAGAGATAAATCAATTTTAAAATTGTAGGTAATAAATACATATAGGTTTTTACTTTATGTTTTACTAACTGTGATAAAAAAAAATGCAAACACTAAATTTCATCAGGTATCACGTAATAATGTCACCCACTATAACTAGCCACAATTCAAACGGTGGAAGATGGTCACCTGTATTTGCCGAAACAGCGAGGCGTTGCCCATAGACATCCGCAAATGCAGATGCCTTGCCTACTTTTAATCAATGGAGAAGGGGATGCACAGAAATACTCATACACTTTTCCGCTAATACCACTTTTTCTTCCAATCCTTTTTTAATAAGAAAAGGGTGGGAAGGGAAAGAGAGCTATGATTAGGCCTCTAGCACCAACAAAAATGTATGTAATTATATCCGACTTAGTTATAGAGTTATGTATGAAAACCATACTTTGCTGTGTGAGTAATACATAATGGAGTTAAAATTACCTCATTTTGGTGTAACCTTTTTACTTAAATACCAGATATTAAATAAAAAAATGCAATATCAAATTTTGAAGTAGGAGAGAAGGAAAACTCTGAAAAATGTGGAATATTAAATAACTATAAAATAAGGCTTAATATAGTAAACAATGTGCTAACCAATTTTTTTTATGTAGATACTAAGTGTCTGGTTTAAATAACTTTTTTTTTAATATGATTTATTGTAATTACATTATGCTAAATTAAAAAAATATATGTAGAACTTTCATGAACACAATGTTCTTGTCGCTACAGCTTTAGAATGGCCCACATGTTTCCTGACTGTGTGGGGGAGGTGGATGTAATATCTGATGCGGAGTGCATCAAGAAACTACTAAAGTTGCCATATCAGCCTAATGGAACGGTAAGCATATCTGCTATATCTCACTTCTTACTAATCATACTTCATACTAATGTTATAAATGCAAATGTTTAGATGTATGGATGGATGTTAGTGCGAAGGTATCTCTGGAAAGGCTCAACGGTTCTTGATGAAATTTGGAACAGATGTAGAATATAGTCTGGAAAAAAACATAGGCATACTTATTAAGTGTTGTTTTAATATCGCTTGTTTTTGTTTAAAAATGTCTTGACCTACTACCATGGTATATTTAGACAATAATTTTTGTCAAATTTATTTAGTAAATTAACCAAAATATATATTTTGCCATCAGGTCAGCATGATGGTTCATCGAGTTGAAAACACATTACTGCTTGACGATTTCGATGTGTATGACTATCTGATGAAGTCGGAATGGTCATGGCTGAAAGACTTCTTCTATGAGAACATAGTGAAGACTATGTCTGAACAGGTATTTAACTTATAGATAATTTCAATTATGTTATGCACAATTATCATTTAAATTTATGTTATGATGAAAAAGTATTTTTGATCTATGTTATGTTGGAATGTTATTTTAATGTTATGTTGTACAGGAAAGGATGTCATTGACTCCCGGTCCGGGGGCGCGGCAAGCATTACAGTTGACCCAACAGTTTCTGTCACATAGTGTTGTGGAGCGTCCTTCGCCTTTAGAACCGCCTGCACACGCAGAAAATACACCCATGTGTCTTGCTGGTAAGTATTTTAAACTACATAGTTCCGGCTGAGGGGCTCAGGCGCTACTCTAAATTAGGAGTGACTAGGACATAGTCAACCACGCTGACCCAGTGCGGGTTGACTTCACACATAACTTTGAATTTCTTCTCAGATATGCACACCCGAAATTCTTAGGGTAAAGTCACACACACCCGACTTTACCCTAAGAATTTCGGATAAATTGAAATATGTAAATTGAAAATTGAAAAACACATTGATGCATACCGGGATTCAAACCCAGAACCTGCACACATCAAGTATTAAATATATTAGTGTAAAATATTACTCTCAGTTAAATATGAACACATGAATTTCCTTATTACATTTCCTAGGGTTTAGGAAGGTTTAGGGGTAAAAGGTAAGGGTTAAGGAATCTTTAAAGGATTATTTCTTTACAGGTCCATTTCTACCAGAGCCCGAAACGAAAGTAGAAGGTCCTTCAAATGAGCAACCTTATAATAGAAATGTACTATGGACATTTGAAGACATTCATATGTTGGTTGGCAGTGATCTACCGATATTTGGTGACAAAGACCGTCCTTGTGTCAGTCTCCGCTTAAGAGATGCAAGAGATCCTATCAATGTACTAACGGGGATTGATTATTGGTTAGATAACCTAATGTGTAATGTCCCAGAGGTATTAATGTGTTACCATTTAGATGGTATTGTACAAAAATATGAACCGATGAAGACTGAAGATTTGCCAAATATGGAAAATTCTAAATTCTCACCCAAAGTTATAAGGAATGTTGCTCAAAATATTTTATCGTTTTTAAAATCTAATGTGACAAAAGCTGGTCATACATATTGGTTATTTAAAGGTCCACATGATGATGTTGTGAAGTTATATGATTTGACATCTCTTTGTCCGGATAGTTTGGACAATCCGTTCACAACTCCGGTTGCTATGTTACTATATAGGGTTGCTAGGAATATGAGATTAACTAACAGGTCCAGACATGTTAAACAGTTGTTGGAACATGTTGTTAAGTTGTTGAAAGTTGAAAGATATCCGCAGATTGTGGCTTCTTCACATTATATGTTGGCGGATTTGTATGTACCTGCGACTACTAATCCTGCGTGTCCTGATTTTAAAGGTATTTTTTTATTTTAAATCGTATTAAATAACCTAACTTTAATTTATGTATTAAGTGATAAAGTTATTTAGAGTATTAATAACTTTTAGTTGAGTCACTATGTGATTTTTTTTAGCTACCATTTTATACTTTTTTTTTTAAATTATTATCGAACAACCATGAGCATTTCTTAATTAATATTAGGTCCTTACATATGAAATTGGCGTTTTTCGTACTGGTCACTTTAATCACGAATTTCTCCTCTTTGGTAAGGAATTCCAAATTCAAATTTGTACAGCTATAGACTCATGTATTTGTGGTTCGATGACCGTCATTCATTTGTTTTTTTCTTCTGTTTTTTTCTTCTGTTTTTTTCTGTTTGCGTCACTCATTTTACAAAATGGAAAACTTAAAATATCGCATTATTTACGAGTACGAGTTCCGCCGTGGCACTAGTGCTGCGGAAACGACTCGAAGGGTGAATGATGTGTATGGCGGTCGTGTTGCAAAAGAAAACACAGTTCGTTTTTGGTTCCAACGTTTTCGTTCTGGAAATTTCGATCTGCAGAACAAGCCCCGTGGACGGCCTGAGACTCAAGTTGATAATGAAGAATTGAAGGCTATTGTGGAAGTGGATCCATCGCAAACCACGTCCGAGTTAGCTGAAGGCTGCGATGTTAGTGATAAAACTGTTTTAATTCACTTGAAGCAAATTGGGAAGATTAAAAAGCTTGAAAGGTGGGTACCTCACGAATTGACTGAAGCAAACCGGCAAACGCGCGTCGACTGTTGCGTTACATTACTAAACCGGCACAATAGTGAAGGTATTTTAAACCGAATCATTACCTGTGATGAAAAATGGGTTCTTTACGATAATCGGAAGCGCTCAGCGCAATGGTTGGATCCTGGCCAGCCAGCCAAATCCTGCCCCAAGCGAAAATTAACCCCAAAAAAGTTACTTGTAAGCGTTTGGTGGACTAGTGCCGGTATTGTTCATTACAGTTTTCTCAAATCTGGCCAGACTATTACGGCTGATGTCTATTGTCAGCAATTGCAAACCATGATGGAAAAGCTAGCGGCTAAACAACCTAGGCTGGTCAATCGCTCCACGCCACTGCTGCTTCACGACAACGCTAGACCACACACTGCGCAACAGACGGCTACTAAATTAGAAGAGCTTCAATTGGAAAGTCTAAGACATCCTCCGTACTCCCCGGACCTTGCTCCAACAGATTACCATTTTTTTCGAAATTTGGATAACTTCTTGCAAGGGAAAAAATTCAACTCCGATGGGGCAGTCCAAATCGCCTTCAAAGATTTTATTAATTCCCGTCCGACTGGTTTTTTTAGTAAAGGGATCAATGAACTACCTATGAGATGGCAAAAGTGCATAGAAAATAATGGTTCATACTTTGATTAATTAAATATATTGTATAAAAAAATATTCGACTTTTTGTTCCTCCCATACAAAACGCCAATTTCATATGTAAGGACCTAATATATAGTATTTTCTCTTTTCATCAAAATTTATGAGTTTAAAAAAAAAATTGACCGAAAAATGTACTTAAATATATATTAGTAAACATATATTTGCAAAAAAAAAAATTACCTCCTTCATAATTCTTGCAGTAAGGGTTTAAGCAGACTGTTGTAAATTTCTTATATAAAATATGCGCTAAATTTTGTTCTGAATTTAATAACTTAACTTATTTATTTAAATTTTGTAAAATCGAAAAAAAATATTTTTCTACCAGACGAGAGTTCAGATTCGGAAGACGAAGAAGATTTTAGTGAGTTTGCGAGAGAAACGACAGGTGGTAATGAAAATACGAATGAAAGAGACGGAGAAGGCGATACCAAAACGTGTAAGAGAGATGAAGATAACGAAAAAGTCGAGATCACGAGCGAACATTCAGATAAGGTAAGACAATAATAATATTAAATTGATACATTTTTTTAAAATTATGAGTTGCCGCCTATTAAAGAATTTATACATATTAATAAAATTAGAGTGTCTGTACGTAATGTCGAAAAAAAAATTTTTTTATATGACAATGTGCCAAAATTGGCGAAGCGACCGCTGCCCATAGACATTCGCGATTGCAGATTGTCTACCCTCAATCGACGAAGGAGCGCACAAAAAGAGAATATTTAACCTTCCTATGCATCTCTTCCATCAAATCCACTTCCCCTTCACATCCTTTCCTTATAAGAAAAGGGTGGGAAAGGAAAGAGGACTAAAATTAGCCCTAAAGCACCACACTCATCAGACTGTACTTGGAATTACTTCCGCTTGACGTCTGTCTTCTGTAAGGTCGTGGTATTTCACTGAGCGAGGACAATTCGTGCAACAGACGTTGTTGCTGACGTCTATCACTGTGTCTATTTCTTACACATGATGTATTTGCGTAGGTGATGAAAAACCAATTTTTTTAAATTTTGTTTATCTGTCTGTCCGTTTGTTCCGGATAATCTCCGAAATAGGTGGATCGATTTTGACGGGACTTTACAGGAAGGTAGCTGATGCACGCGGGCATATTATAGGCTATTTTTTTTTAACTCTTCGCTGACGAATTCGCGGGCGATCGCTAGTAAGAAATAAAAATGCCATCTTTTTTTGTGAAAACATCATTTTTTAGATGTGACAGCTGTGATTTCATAATTTGAAGCATGTTGTTTAATTTGTAATTTAGGAGGAAGAAGGTAATGAGGCAGGGGAAAAGGAGGAGGAAATTAAGAACAGTGGGGGTCGTGAGTTGGCGCTAAGACATATTGGTGACCGGATCAAAGATACAGCACCTGTATGTTTATATTATATATATTTTTTTATGATTTGTCGGGAAATAAAAATTTTATATTTTTTAACTTTTTATACAGATCACTTAATATACACAAGACTTAAAAATATTTTTTTTTCGTTTTTTTTTAAAGATAATATTTTTTCATTTTTTTCTTCGTATATTTCTTTTATTATGAACAAGTAAAAAAAACTATTTTTTTTTTTGTAAAAAGGTAGCAAACGAGCAAGTGGCCGTTGGAAATGACCGTTGTCATAGACGCACAAAAAGATGATATTTAGCCTTTCCTATGCATTCCTCTGCCAAAACCTCCCCTTCCCATCACTTATAAGATTTAAATATTTAATTTAAGGATGCAAAAGCGAAGTCATCAAATACAGGAGGTCTCGGTGTACAAGTTCCGGAGAGATGTGGACGTGCACTGAGACATGCACTGCGGGGACTTTGTGCACTGCATCATGTTACCATCGGCAGGAATAAGGTTGTATAATGTATTATTTCATTTCAGATTCATGTAAAAAAGTAAATAATTAAAAAAGTAATTATTTTATATTAATTGTATTGTTCGATATTGTTCTGATGTCAGTGATTTTTTTTTTGTTTGAGAATTTTTCAAATCTAACCTATTATAGTTTAACGCATTATTATAGAATATATACACTTTGTTAATAACTAAAAACGTCAATGGTGGAGTCAAAACTTGAAATCTCTTAGTAGGTGGCGTCAGAGTCAAGATACATCGGTATCTTGACAGCTGTCATCTGTCAAAGTTTTCATACGCCACTGTCGCGATTTTTTTTATAAGAATTAAATTTTCCGCCGAATTAAAAAAAGAGCTCCGAATTCCGAATGCATCCACAGATGAAAAAAAAAACACTTTGATAAATAATTTATGAACAATCTTTAAGATTTTACTTATTTTTTCTTTTTTCGAGTGAAATTATCGTTGCTATGACTAATTCACATAGTACTTTGTACTTTGTATACAAAATAAAGTGTTTTATGTATACATCTGTTGTATATTCAATGCTCCAGTCACTTTTGACTATGCTCACATCTATAGTGAAAAAAGGCAGTTTTTCTCCCTATATCTACAGCGACCATCATACTATTTTATAATTTCATAGGGATTTTATGACTTTATCTTCATTTTACTTTTATAAGGTAGAGTTTCATATTCAATAATAAATTATTTATCTTTCAGGATGAAGAACGCGAACGTTTGAAACAACAGATAATAATAGAAGAGCAACATCCTAAAATGGCGAATCCTTACGAACCAATCAAAATGAACTACGAACCTTTAAATAAAAAGAAGCAAGATCCCAAAGAACACGTTTCCAGAAGCAGAAGAAGGAAACGAGAAAGAAAAAACACAGATAAATCTGGAAATTATTTAATCGAAGCTAATACGAATATAGACAAGAACGCCATATTGATTCGGAAAGAAAACAAAATGGCGTCCTGGCATGAACCGAATCGTGACGATAATTTCGCTTGGAAGTTACATTTGAAGACGTTGTTGTATGAAAAAATTTGTCTCGCATACGCCACTTTAGCGGAATACAGTTACTCGCATGAGCAATATGGCTTCTCTTTAAAATATATTGACATGGCGAGTAAATGTCAAACATTATTGAGTAATATGATAATAAAAAGTCGCGTTGTGGACGCCAGCTGTTTGATAGGTCGCGTTGGGGATAATTTCTTTCAGCTCAGCAAACATTGGAATAGATTGGAACAGTTCAGGAAACAATTCGAAACGGATCATGAAATTGACGGCAGCATCAAAATGGAGATCGAGAAAGATATGTGCGAAGAGATCGAAGGTGACGCCAAGGATGAATTTGATTTAGGTAACAATGTTTAACTTAACATAAATTATAATTAAGCTTCAACATAACATAAATGAGAATTAAACTTCAACATAACATAAATGATAATTAAACTTCAACATAACATAAATGATAATTAAACTTCAACATAACATAAATGATAATTCAACTTCAACAGAATATAAATCATAATTGAATATTAACATAACATAAATGATAAACTTCAACATAACATAAAAGATAAACTTCAACATAACACAAATTAAATTTCAACATAATATAAATGATAATTAAACTTCAACATAACATAAATAATAATTAAACTTCAACATAACATAAATGATAATTAAACTTCAACATAAAATAAATAATAATTAAACTTCAACATAACATAAATGATAACTAAACTTCAACATAACATAAATGATAGTTAAACTTCATCATAACATAAATGATAATTAAACTTCAACATAACATAAATGATAATTAAACTTCAAGATAAAATAAATAATAATTAAACTTCAACATAACATAAATGATAACTAAACTTCAACATAACATAAAGGATAGTTAAACTTCATCATAACATAAATGATAATTAAACTTCAACATAACATAAATGATAATTAAACTTCAACATAACATAAATGATGATTAAATTTCAACATAACATAAACGATTGTTAAACTTCAACATAACTTAAATGATATATAAGTTTCAACATAACATGAATGATAATTCAACTTCAACAGAATATAAATCATAATTTAATATTAACATAACATAAATGATAAACTTCAACATAACATAAAAGATAAACTTCAACATAACACAAATTAAATTTCAACATAATATAAATGATAATTTAACTTCAACATAACATAAATGATAATTAAACTTCAACATAAAATAAATAATAATTAAACTTCAACATAACATAAATGATAACTAAACTTCAACATAACATAAATGATAATTAAGCTTCAACATAACATAAATGATAATTTAGCTTCAACATAACATTAATGATAATTAAACTCCAACATAACAAATTATAATTAAGCTTCAACATAACATGAATGATAATTAAACTTCAACATAACATGAATGATAATTAAACTTCAACATAACATAAATGATAATTAAACTTCAACATAACATAAATGATAATTAAATTTCAACATAACATAAATGGGTTTTTAAAACTAATTATTTGTCATTTAACAACAACAGATATATCGCTACCATCAAGTGACACGGACGCGATGTTGCTCTCGTGTGAGTACTACAGACGCGCGGGACAGTTCGCGGCCGCCAAGAGGTCCGAGTTGTTGCGTCGTCTCGCCTCCGTCTGCAACGAGCTCGCTGTACGCTTCATGAATGATGCACAACGTTAGTCTTACATATTTAAATTTAATTAAATTAATAATCGCTTAATTCATGTAAGGTTCATCAGGTGACGGCACCGACTAGTTTCAGACCTGTCTTCTGAAACTAATCGGTGCCGTCACTGGATCAAATGTGAGTTAAGCCGTTTTTTTTATTTATTATTATGTTTTATGAAAGATTAAACAATTTAATCTACAGATTTATTTATGAATGTGTTATCCGCGCCATATTGTGACGTCACTCTCGCTTTAAATTTTCCTCTCCCTTGCTTTTACGTTCCTACAAACTTTATATTGTGTTTTGAGCCGAAAAGGTATTTCATAACCACAATAATTAATGATACTTGAGGTTATTATTTAAAAAAAACTCACCAATTTGGTGATCCGCTCTTTATTCTCATTTTTTTTTTAGAAATTTATATGAAATACGTCGAAGAACCGGATCAGAAAGATCCTAAAGCTAAATTATTATTGAAGCAGTTTACTAATCTTTCTAAAAGATCTTCTGAATGTCTGGACGAGGCGACTGCGATATTCGAGAAAGTGAACGATATACCTAACTTAGCACTACTTTATTGTAATAAAGGAAGATATATGAGATTTAAGGCGCATTGTGATCAAGGTGGATTCAGGTGAGTGATAAATCTTACTAATATTATAAACTAGCTTTTACCCGCGACTTCTTACGCGCGGAATAAAAAAAATGCAAACAAGATAAAAAGTTCCTATGTCCGTCTCCTAGTTCTAAGCTACCTCCCCATCAATTTTCAGCTAAATCAGATCGACCGATCTTGAGTTATAAATAGTGTAACTAACACGACTTTCTTTTATATATATAGATGTAAATGTATGGATTGATGGATATTTCTTTGAAGGTATCTCCAAAACCGTTCAAAGGATTTCTATGAAATTTGGCATAGATGTAGATCATAATCTGGAAAAACACTACTTATTGTGTTTTTTTATTCCGCACGGACGGAGTCGCAGTCGACGACTAGTATATACATATTAATAAAATTGGAGTGTCTATTAATTGACAAAAAAATCATACACATGATGTATTTACGTTGATGATATTGAAAAATCAATTTTTAAAATTTATGTCTGTCTGTCTGTCTTTATGTTTGTCCGCAATATCGCGTTTGTTTCTAGTAATATTCGGAATGGTTACACCGATTTTGACTAGACTCAGTGCTGTGACCATGTCACCTCTAACTTGGAGATAGAGAGTGAGAGACAGAAAGAAAGATGTAAAGAGATCCTAGGTTTATATTATCTTTGCAGTGCGGAAAAACGTAGTCTCTACAACCAGGCGGAAGAACTTTACCTATCAGCACTAAAGCTGCTGGGTCCTCGCGAGACTTGCGGCGCCACCTCCATCTGGGAGCTGGTCTGCTGGGAGCTCTCCTGTCATCTGTACACGCGCGCGGTGCTCATGCAGGACTGCCCCGGACTCTACACTAATGTCAGTGTTTGCATTACTTGTTATTCATTCATTCATTCATTAATCTATCGTTCATTCGCTCATTTGGTTTTTTACATAATCTCTCATTCATTCGTTTAATAATCTATGTTTTCATTTATTCATTCACTTCTTCACTCATTCATTTATTTACTCACTCACTCGGTCACTGGATCACTTGAACATTCGATCATTGGATCAGTCGAACACTTGATCACTCAAACTCTCGAACACTTGATCACTCAAACTTTCGAACACTCGATCACTCAAACTCTCGAACACTTGATCACTCAAACTTTCGAATACTCGATCACTCAAACTCTCGAACACTCGATCACTCAAACTCTCGAATACTCGATCACTCAAACTCTCGAACACTTGATCACTCAAACTTTCGAACACTCGATCACTCAAACTCTCGAACACTTGATCACTCAAACTCTCGAACACTTGATCACTCAAACTCTCGAACACTTGATCACTCAAACTCTCGAACACTCGATCACTCAAACTCTCGAACACTTGATCACTCAAACTCTCGAACACTCGATCACTCAAACTCTCGAACACTCGATCACTCAAACTCTCGAACACTCGATCACTCAAACTCTCGAATACTCGATCACTCAAACTCTCGAATACTCGATCACTCAAACTCTCGAACACTCGATCACTCAAACTCTCGAACACTTGATCACTCAAACTTTCGAACACTCGATCACTCAAACTCTCGAACACTCGATCACTCAAACTCTCGAACACTCGATCACTCAAACTCTCGAACACTTGATCACTCAAACTCTCGAATACTCGATCACTCAAACTCTCGAATACTCGATCACTCAAACTCTCGAACACTCGATCACTCAAACTCTCGAACACTTGATCACTCAAACTTTCGAACACTCGATCACTCAAACTCTCGAACACTCGATCACTCAAACTCTCGAACACTCGATCACTCAAATTCACTGATTGATATATTTATTTGTATTTACCATAATTAATTCTTTTGTGTAATTATTTTTTTTATCCACATTTTTGTTACAATTACTGAGACTCCAACTTACATACTGTGGCCTAAAGGCCTATGCCCAGCAGTGGGCAGATAAAGGCTGTTTGTTGATATTGAACTTGCACTCTCAGTGAAAATGCTAGAAACAGCCATAAATATAAAATAATGTATGTATGTATGTATGTGAAGGAGGTGACTGAAGTAGCGGAGGCGTTCAAACACGCGCTCAAGTACTGTCCTCTGAGTCCCGGACCTCGACAGTACTTGTACCAGTTCAGAGCCGCCATGATATACCACAGGCTGGGCTCGCTCTACCACTCACAGTTCAGGTATCTTGTCATTACATTACACCATTGAACCTTGTACCAGTTTCTACTATCTATATGGGGGGGGGGGATTTTTTTAACCCTTTTAAGAGTTTTTTCGAATTAAAAATAAAATATTTACATAGTTTAAAGCATAAAAAGTCATACTAACCTAACATTTCTATGTTCATATTTGTGTATTAAAAGATTCAAACTTAACGGTGGCTCGGGTTAAGTTGAGAGGGGAATTTCTCAGAGAACATATCACTCTTTAAGTTCGCGGCCCATTTTTTTATGTTATAAGGTGGCAAACGAGCAAGCGGTCACTTGAATTCGCCGAAATAGCGAATCCACTGCGATCCATATACATCTGCAATTTCAGATACGTTGTCTACCTTTGATCGACAGAGGACTCATAGAAAGAATATTTTTCCTTCTTATGAGTTCCCTCTTCCCACGTCCCATCCTTTCCTTAAAAACATAATAGGTGGGAAGGAAAAGAATACTAAAATGAGTCTTCCGGTACGACACTCATCAGACTGTACTTGGAATCACTTCCACTTGACGTCTGTCTTCTGTGAGGTTGTGGTATTTCACTGAGTGACCCAACAATTCGTACAAAAGATGTTGTTACGTACAAAATTGTAAGCCTCTATAAAGTTTGTATTATTTATAATAGAATAACTCATGAGGAAGGCGCTCGTCGCCGCGCTCTGTTAAATGCAACTCGTATACAATATGAGTCAGCTGCGAACTTGTTCGCTGCACTCGAAGACGCCGGTATGGTGTTAACTGTACGACTGGAACATGTTGCCGCTATGGAAACTCAGGCTGCTGGTAAGTTATATACTAGTGGGAGCTTATGGGAGCTTAAAACATTCCTTTGATAGTTGAATTGTGTAATAAAAATTCATCATCATCTCCTTGACCTTGTCCCACCTACGTAGGGTCGGTGCACCAGGTTTCTGTCCTTCAAATGAATCTGTCTGCCGTCATCTCCATTGTCACCCACTTCTTGATCATGTCACCTTTCACACAATCCATCTATCTCTTCCTAGGCCTACCTCTACCGGTGTACCTCCACACTCATACATAACGTTCTCTTTGCCACATGCGATTCTTCCCTCCTCATAACATGTCCATATCACGCTAACCTTTTACTTCTCAATTTTTCTACTCCCGGTGATACTTTCAGACTTCATCTAATATACTCATTTCGTATCCTATCCACTCTTGTTACTCCACACATCCATTTTAACATTCGCATTTCCGTCACATGTACTGTCTTTTCATCCATCCCTTTAACAGCCCAACATTCGGATCCATACATCATGACAGGTCTTACGATGGTATTTTTAAAATTACAATTTATAGTAACTGAGATTTGAGTAAACAAATTTTAAATTGACACTTGTTAGTGTTCTTGTAATTTTAATCTTTCTAAATTTTAATATCACTGCAGTTATTTTTTAAACTGTTTGCAAATATTCGTTGATCAAATGTTAAATTAAAAAAATAGATTACATGCTTGTTATTTGGCAAGTAAATACGAGACATGTTTATAATCTGGTGCAATAAAATAATGCGCACTGCCAACTCACCGGTTTTGACGTGGCAATGACAGTTTACTTACAAATATAGACAAAATATTATATCTGGGCCTAGTACGAATTTTTGTGACAATCATTTTCGTATCGACAATGTTTGTATTAGGATTTATGCAGCATCTCGACATCTACGAATAAGGGCAAATATGCATATTGACAACTTTATAGGAGAGGCTCTCAAAGTTTCAACCATATAGGAAAAAATGCCGCATTTGCCCTTTTGCTTTAGCAAAAACTCGTTTACACCTGTAAATGTAAATGTGTATTGGTGTTTAGTGCATGTTAACTAGACTAAGACGTAGCTTTTAATATAAAAAAGTAAAAATCATCAATTTGTTACTTTGGTCCTTATACATAGGACACATAGACCTAGCAAACTTAATTAACTATATATTTTTTTTTCTTTGCTGTGAAATTATATATTCCGCTAACTTATAAAAGTTATAGACACAAGAAGAATGCGTTAAAATGCCACGTCGACATTCATACAACAAACAAATCCTTATTGACTATACAAAACTCTTTTGACATTATATAAACAACAATAAAACCAAAGTCGTGATAATTTAATACTTGTTTACTTAAATATATGCTAACGAAATAAAACTAAAGTCATAGACAAATACGAAACAGATAAAAAATAATCATAGACTTTATATTATTCATAGATAGAGTTTTTCCTACTGAATTTTGTATACATTATGTAATGTTTTTTTCTTTTATCTTCTGCGCTTCTACGTCTCAGATAGGGTTGCCAGGTCGCCAAACCTAATAGCCGGATTGACCAGCCAGTTTGGCCGGACATTTGGGTAGAAAGGTCGGACACGGAAATGTAAAAACCCTAACAAAAGCCGGACAAACCGGACACAATTTATTTTGGCCGGACACGCAATCAAAAAGCCTACCTATGTCCGGTTTTATCCGGACAACGCTAGTCTCAGATATTCTTGTTTGAGTTTATTTATAAATACAATTTAACTTTTTACAGTGTCACCTAATTTAAAACTCAAATCTTTACAAACCGCTGTCCAACTTTTACGTCAATGTCATTCCGTTATGACGTTACTAAAGAACAAAGACCCAGAAGAGAAGGAGCCACCGAAACCTGAAGATGCAGAAGAGAAAACAATAAAGAACGAACATAGTCTTCTTTCTTTATACGAAAATAGGTTGCATTTTATTTTGAAAAGTATTATACAATATTGTAGGTCGAAATCAAATAAAGATTATGATAAAATGACAGATATGTATAAAAAATTATATTGTGCCAGTTTGAAAATAAAAAAGAATGACGATGTAAGGTTATATGCGGCCAGTATCTGTGATGTACTGACTGCTATGGACGAGATATCAAAGGAGTTCGAATAGTGCCTTATTTAATCTTAATTTAAAAATAGAATCGTATTTATTATCTGTAACCATCTGCTAATGTAATTTATAACATGACTGACTGACGAATAGCGTTTATTTAAGCGAATATAAAAAATAATGCATCTGTTGACGTTTTTCTTCGGAATAATTGTCCCAGAGGCAGATAAAAAAAAATCGAAAAAAAAAACAGAAATAATTTAGAAAGTAAGAATCTCGTGATTTAATTTCTTTATGAAATTCTTAGTCTTTTATTTAATTTCTCGAGTTGTTTTTTTTTAATTTTAGGATCGACAACTTATTGACATGGACGTATTTGCGTAAACTCTTAAAAAAATAAAGATATGAAAATGTTTATGTAACTAAAAAAATTCTTCTTCAAGTGCCTTTTTCTTGCGAAATTTATCGAATTAATTCAATAATATTTTAACAGATTCACAAAATTTAAGAAAGTAACTATATTTTTTATTAGGTACTAACTAAATTTAAATATCCTTATCTTAAAAAAAGTTTGAATATCTCGCTTATATTTTTGAAAGATTAAAATTAAAAAAGTAAATAAATTAATTTAACTTATACGTATGTGTTACCTTTAAATGTAAAAATGTACATCATTGTAAAGTTTGTGAATTACGTCCAAAAAAAACTTACATATTGTACAATGTTAATAAATGATTTGTTAAAAAAATGAAGTTTTATTTATTCTTAAAAAAAAAAACAACAAACGATAATCGAATTGATTTTTCTTCCAATGAAACAAAACAAATGATTGATAAAATCCAATAAAACAATATCTTATTGTTTAGTACAATGGCGTTTTCATTGTTAAATCTTTTTAATTCAATCTCATTTAATCTTATTCCTTACTAATATTATAAATGCGAATGTTTGTATGGATGGGTGGTTAGATGAATGGATGGATGGATATTTGTTAGAAGGTATTTCAAGGACGGCACCATGGATTTAGCTGAAATTTGTCATGGATGCAGACCACAGTCTGGAAGAAAATTAATAAAAATATAGCCAATATGGGCTATATATTTTTTTAATTTGATGCGAACGAAGTCTCTGTCTCCGGTAGTTTGACATATGGCGGCTAAGATGTTTTTAAATTCTGTCTCTTATCAAGTTTCTTTTATACAATGACTTATGTCATTGTATGGTGGTCGTTTTTTAATCGCGTGATGTTTTAGCAACTTTTCTATGACTACCTCGCCTCTGGTGACATTTAATGAAGTTTTAGATTATCTCCCTCATCTAAAATCGCGTCTATTTTGGGAAAAATTGTATCAATTTTTTTAAATAAATAGTATAATTTTTTTCATAAATTAACGATATCAATAATTACGTAATCAATGCACGTGGAATATAGGTAAGACCTTACAACTTGGTGATGTTTCGTGATTTTTTTTTATTGAATGATATATTTCCGGTATTTAATAAATAAAATATGCATAAAAATTAGAAAACATTTATTTAAAACAATTAAATCAATAATCTTAATTAATCTTAACAATATAAATTCATTCAAGTATCACAAAATTGGTGTTCAAATATTTTACCTAGCGACTAACTTTGTACTTTGGTACTAGTTGTAATAAAATAAATTATATATCATTCATATAATAATTTACCTGTAAACATGTTTATAAAAATAAAAATATAAACCATAATTATATAGCCTAATATTAATAAATAATCCGGAACACAATGGAGTCCTAATTTTCGGATAAATTTCCCCAGTGTTGTCATTTATATTACGAAATGTCATTAGAAAAATCGACTATTTTAAACGTCAAATTTGTATGAAAAACCAAATATATTCTATATCTATTACTGAATCATATTATTAATTATCTGTAAATGTGTTTTATAAATCTATGGTTTAATTAGAGATTTTAACAAATGGATTTTTTTTCACAATTGTAAAATTTTATTTTTTAATATTTAACATACACTGGGTTAAAATTTACCTACAAAAAATCATAGACAAATATTACGCGCGTAAAAAAAATTCCAAGTTTCTGTTATAAGGTATCGTTTTTAAAACGCAACGCTTTATCACTCAGTATTAAATTTTGAGCTTTGGGCGAATAGAAAAAAACTAAAGCGTACTCCAACTGTGAATTTTAACACTTCATTAAAAAAGCACCATTGTTTTTAAATTTAAATTAGTCACTGTCTTGATTATTTGGCTATAAGTTTCCTATAAAATAAATAAATAAGTAATTAAATAAAATAATTAACACACAAAGATTTAAATTAATTTAAAGTCGCAATAATTAAGATGACCACAACTGTATTTGGTATTATTAATTTATAGAATATTGGATAAATCATTCATCATTTGTAATTGAATTTTATAGGAATTATATCGTATTCAAGAAGTTAATTTTGTGCACTGAATTAAATAAAAAAGCACACAGTTAATACTGCTAACGTAAAAAAACAATCACACATTTTTTATATATAGTCAACACTTAAGATATGTTTTTATGTCTTATATACAAAATAAGCAATAAAAATAGATTTGATCACACAAAAGAAAAAAAATTATAACAAAATATGTGTTAATTAATTTCACTAATATATTATCTATAATTCGTTTTATTACTCTGAACTCCACAGATTATATTCAAGGCTTAAGCCTTCTCGGGCTTTGGTTTCCTGTAACAAAAAAAATGTAGTCAAGGACGTTTATTTCCTACCCACTGATAACATTTGATGATTTTGTATTTGCATTTAAGTCATATGTCAGTTAGCTCGAAAACTTGTTTTACCAACTTAAATGTTTCTATATGGCTTTTAGACCTTTCGTACACAAGGCAACGTAAGTTTTCGAAACCCGATAACTTTAGTCGCTAAGCGACTTTGCAAGGCAATGTCATAAAGGTCGTTGTCGACATTTCTAGATACCATCGCCAAACGTAATTCGCTCGCTACCTATTTCTCAAGATCTTGATAAAAGTTGCTGTATTTTTTAAAATGGCAGAATAAATCTGTACAATTGATATGTATTCGCTATCCTTGTACTGACTGAAGAGACGTGTCGGCGACTCAACTGTGTACGGAGCGGCGTTACGCGAGACTCGTGACACAAATATATGATTTTTTTTATAGGCGGCGCTATGTCACCCTCTTGTTCACCCTAACATGTTTTGGGTGAAGGATCTGAGCTGATGCTGTACTGGGTGTGTTTTAATTCCTTATTTATATTAAAAAAATCTCTACATTTTACAATAATCTGATATCTACATTATTACAATTTTATCACAATTTCTTATACTAGGTTAAAAACAATGAAATATATGATATTGGTTTCCAAGATTTACGTTGTTTTGTGTACGAAAGGTTTTATGACATTTTACTATAAAATATTAGATCCTTAGTGGGATAACAATTTAATTCTTTAACTGTAATAAAGATGCTTACCCGCCAGCTAGTATTTCCTGAATCTCCTGCAAACTTTTACCCTTTGTCTCCGGCACCAGGAATAGTGTGAAGAAGAAGCCGCACACGCAACATACACCGAAGATCCAGAATGCAACATACATACCTACAGCTTCCGCTATCGGCTCAAAGAACCTGGTTTAATCAAATTTATATGTAACATTAACCCTTAAGAGCGTAAACTCTTAAATTTAATCTTCTATCTCTTCCCATCCTTTTCATATAAGGAAAGGATGGGAAGAGGAAGTCGATTTCATGGAGAAGTTATGCATAGAAATGAGAAATATGCTCATTTTGTGCGTCTCCTCCATCGAGTGGCTTGGGCTATCTTATTTTTATAAATCTTTGTCCATTGTTAATCTTTTACAATCTTATATATATAAAAGAAAGTCGTGTTAGTTACACCATTTATAACTCAAGAACGGCTGAATCGATTTGACTGAAAATTGGTGGGCACGTAGCTTAGAACCAGGAAACGGACATAGGATAATTTTTACCCCGTTTTCTATTTTTTATTCCGCGCGGACGGAGTCGCGGGTGAAAGCTAGTTATTCATAAAAGATTGTGTTCCGACATTATTCGTCGTGTTTTATTGCATCATTTAAGGGCGCAGAAACTGTATTAAAAGACATCTAAAGGGTTAAAGACAAAAGGAATTAAAGTGACTATTTTAATATGACTCCTGGAAAACTTGTCCGCAATTTTTTTCCTTAGAATAAATATCCATAACAACTTGCCTGGTGACCAAGAAGGACATGATCCAGCAGAAAGCAGTAGCAATCGGCGAAGCGACGGCTTTAACTTCAATAGGCAAGAGTTCTCCCATCACTGCCCATGGCAAAGGACCCAGACCCCAGCAGTAAGTGACGATGAACAGCACCAGAGAGAGAATGGGTAGGAATCCAATGCTGGATACCACTGGACTGTTTTGTGAGTTAAGCAGGAAGTACATGCCTAAAAGAGCCTGGAAATTATCCCTTGTTTATAATCTTTGCCACTATTTTTACTTGAATTATTCCGTTGAAGTTTACGATTGTTAAGAAACACAATTTATTCAAATCAGTGAAAAAAAGTTATTCGCAAAGAATTTTTTTAAAATACAGTATTCAAATATTTTTAAATTGGTCCTTGGAGTCGGATAAATGAGTTCAATATAAATGTTTTTTTTTAACACAGAAGTAAATGCAGTAGACTATTTTGTTGGCGGGGTGCTATGCCCTCTCGTTCTCCTAACATGGATGGATAAACACGTTTGGATGCTATAATTCTATATTTTTTTATCTAAATGTAAAAAATCAAATAAAAAAAATAAGTAAAACAAATTAAAATCTTACCAAACCAATGGCAGTTCCGCAAGTAGAGACCAATAAGAGAAGTCTCCTACCAAGCCTGTCTACCACCAATGGGGTTATCATTGATGCTACAACCTGACAAAATAAACATTATTTTAAAAATCTCTTATCATCAAGCTGACTATCCCTCCCCCTGAGGGTTTCGAAGCCTACTCTGAAGGTGACTAGGACTATCTAACTACAATGGCCCTGTGAGAGTTCACTGATATCTTTGAATGTGGATTTTTGGAACAATATTATGTGTAGGCGAAATGCGATCTTTACCAATAAATATACCACGTTGACGTAAATAATATCAATCAGCAGCGGTCAAAGTGTTAAAACACGTGTTTAACTAAACAGTCTTACAGAATTTTTTGGAGTAATACAGATAATATTTTTTTTATATATGAAAAGGTGGCAAACGGTCACCTGAATTCGCCGAAATAGCAAGGCGAGCGTTGCCCATGGACATCCGCAAATGCAGATGCGTTGCCTACCTTTAATCAACGGAGAAGGGGACGCACAGAAAGTGGACATTTCCCCTTCCTATGCGTCACCTCTTCCGCCAAATCCACTTCCCCTTCTCATCCTTTCCTAATAAGAAAAGATTGTGAAGGGAAAGAGGACAAAAATTAGTCCTCCAACACCACACTCATCAGACTGTACTTGGAATTACTTCCACTTGAAGTCTGTCTTCTGTGTGGTTGTGGTATTTCACCAGACGAGCTGAACAATTCCAGCAACTGATGTTGTTGCTGCTTAATCTTTAGCGCAGAGGAATAAAATAAGAAAATAATTTGTTATTTTTGAAAGAATTTTTATACAAATATCTTTATTTGGTAAGTTACTCTGTGTAATTTATTATTTACTAGTTTGTTACTAGAAATAGTAATACATACCTGTACAGCACCGATAATGATAGTAGCAATAGAAGGATCTAAATCAGAACCAGCTGCTTTGAAGATGGTGTTCATGTAGAAGAGAACAGCGTTGATACCACTGAACTGCTGGAAGAACACCAGCGCGCACGAGATGTAGAAAGCCTTGAAATTGCTGCCGCGGAACACGTCTGCTAACTATTAAAAAATGATATTAAATTAAAAAAGTTTGTCTGAATACTGTTTTCGTTGGAGTATAGTTATCTTCAAATATCTTGGATGCTCAAGGTCATTGGCGCTGCGCAGTACCCAAGCATCCCGCTTCATCCCAACACACCTAATATTGCGTTTAGATCAGTGATTGTCAAACTTTATTTCTTTCACCGCCCCCTTTGAAAATCAATTATATTTCAGAGCGCCCCTAATTTTTATTTAGCCCTAAAACTTAAAAATCACAATGTCATTACTTTAATTAAATTCAATGCCCCCCATTTTTTAGGCCTCTTATCGCCCCCAAACGCCTCCAAAGGGGCGTTATCGCCCACTTTGGGAAACACTGGTTTAGATAGATGTTTGTTTGAAGATATCTCCAGAACGGCTCAACGGATCTTGATGAAATTTGTCATACATGTAGAACATAGTCTGAAGGAAAACAAAGGCTACTTATAAAAATTTTTTTAATGCCGGGACGACAGCTAGTAACCTATAAATTACAATTTTTGCCTTTTCTATACTTCAGCAACTATAAATTTCCTTTTCAAATAGTTTGTTATTCAACAAAGGTATTATCTAAATATTGGCACTGAATTCTGTTCCCATTTATCGTTATTTGTGACGTAAATTTCCATAATAAATAAACTATACCAAAATTACTATCAAGGTCGTATCTACATCTGTTTAATATCTTTAATTATTTATACTGTCATAGTCATTGATATATTCCATGGAAATTAAATTTACCAAGTCCATAGAAAACGTTATCTTAAATATTTAATCTTAAGTCTAAATCTGTAAACGTATTATGTGGAATACGAACATTTAGTCGACAATAATGATGGTTAATAAGGACTGCACAGTATGTACTCTTGCATACATCTCTATCAGCCGTTATATCTGAATTGAATCTTTTATACATATACTAGCTGTCGCCCGCGACTCCGTCCGCGGGCAGTTAAAAAATGGGGGGGGGGTTATGAAAAATAGATGTTGGCCGATACTCAGACCTACTGAATATGCTCACAAAATTTCATGAGAATCGGTAAAGCCGTTTCGGAGGAGTTCAAGTTCGAACCCCGTGACACGAGAATCTATATATATATAAAATAATAATATATATATATATAAAAGAAAGCCGTGTTAGTTACACTATTTATAACTTAAGAACGGCTGAATCGATTTGACTGAAAATTGGTGGGCAGGTAGCTTAGAACCAGGAAATGGACATAGGATAGAATTTTTACCCCGTTTTCTATTTTTTATTCCGCGCGGACGGAGTCGCGGGTAAAAGCTAGTTTTATATATAAGATGCTTTTTCACACAAACTATTCATACTTTCTTCGGTCTTCTTCTTTGAAAGATTACATTTAGACGATTTTGCTTCTATAAAGCTAACATAACCTACTTGACAGGGAAATAAAGACATGTGAAGTGGAAGAAATTCAAGCAAGCTGATGAATGTACCGAATGTCTAATTACACCTTTTTGCCTTTGTAACCTTTTCTTATAAGGAAAGGGTGGGATATGGATTTCACGAAGGAGCATGAATCCCATAGGAAGGGGAAATATTTTTTTCTGTGCCCTCTGTTCTCTCCTCTGCCGATTAAAGGTAAGCAACGCATGCAATTGCGAATGTCTATGGGTAGTCGCTTCGCTTATTCAGCGAATTTAGGTACTCTTTAGGTATAATATAGAAAAATGTACTTTTACTCTTACCGTGGCAGTTTTTTCCATAGAAGCATTGACGTCTGTTGCAATCTGGTTGAGTTCAGTTTCAACACCAGTACGAGATTTACCGCGGATTGTCATCAGACATTCCGCAGCCGACTCACGATCATCTAGGAAATTATAACTTTAGTATACCTCAACAGATACGAGAACGAATACAAGATTTAAACTATATTAGGGCCTTTAATAGCTTAGAGTACATCTCTGCACAGGACTGACCCACTGGACGAGACTATGAAAAAAAAAAAGTTTAAATTGCACTGTAGTGTTAAATTAAATTTTACCTTTTACCTTTAAATCTTTACCATAATACTAACTCAGTAATGAATAAAGCTCTACTTCTTGGCCGAAACTTCTATGGGGGGGGGGGGGTTTGGTTTATCTAGGTTATGTGAGACTGTGTGATTCAGAGATTTGTTACGTCTCTTTCTGTCCAACGCCCTGGGCGTTCGCCCAACCACGCCCTACCCTAAAGCCGCCCCTGTACCCTGTACTTACTTTTAATGAGATGATACATCGGCGATTCAGGCATGAAGTAGAAGCAGATACTGAAGACGGCAACAAACGCGACGCCCACGTACGCTACTACGTTGTAGGAGACGAATGGACCTATCCCGTATACCAGCAAGAAGCCGAGTGTGATGAATGCTTGTAGGAAGGACCCCAGCGCACCGCGGACTTCGTTCTGAGAATATATTAATTAAGTTAATATCCTACGAATAAGGGCCAATGTGCAAATTGATAACTTTACAGGAGAGGTTTTCAAAGTTTCAACCATATAGGACAAGATGCCACAGAGGCACTTTTACTTTAAAAAAAAACATGTTTACATTTGTAAATGTGTATTTGTGTTTAGTGCACGTTAACTAAACTAAGAGGTAGCTTTTAAAATAAAAAAAGTAAAAATCATTAATTTGTTACTTTGCCCTAATACATAGGATATATCAATATGTAGTCTAGTGCTAAAATTAAAAATATTAATTATAAAACACTATCGAAATACACGTACATATATTTTGTTTTTCATTTGATGAATTTGGATATAGTTATTTCAGTTTTATTATAGACAATGAAAGAGAACGATGTAGTGTTGTGAGATTAACAGAAATATTTGTGACAATCGCCTTCGTTTCGTCATTGTCAATTATGTCAAAATTTGTATGAGATTTTTTGGTGTATTTAACACCCGATAGTTGCATAAATATTCATGCTAAAGAACACTGTTCTTTTCTATAGTTAGACCCAGCTCATAATTCGACCCAAGTAAATCAAATTGTCTTTTTTTTTTTATAAATTAAGCCTCTTTTTATTACAATGTTTTTGGTGTCTGATTCACGCACAATACAGTTTAATATATCTATTTGGGAAAATTTATTCTTTCTCGTGCGTGTTGTGACAATACTGTATTTAGGGTATATAGATAACCCAGGCCTGTCGGCTATTGACCCAATTGTATAACAATATGACCATTCTTTGAAATTTCTGGGTCACGAGAACAATTGACAAGGAAGTACAAAAAAAATATTACTATGCGTTGTTAAATTCTCTTTTATCTATAAAATAACCCACAATTTACGTTATTTAACATTACATCGCAGCAAACCAAGTAAAACTATAGATTTCTCTTTTTGAAGAACAAAATTAAATACTACTCACAGTGGCGATTTCAGCGCAGTACATTGGCGATACAGTGAAGAGCATGCCTACAGCAATGCCCCAGAATATCCGACCAGCGTAAAGGTAGCCCACGTTCTTGGCCACGGCGATTAGGATCCATCCCACGAATAGTGGGATGGCGGAGGCCATGAGACCCCATTTGCGGCCTATCTTTGATGCTGCTAAACCACCGATGAAGGGTCCTGTTGAGGTATGCGTTTTATTATTTTTATGAATTAAATTACTTTTCAAATATCGTGCCGATCTAAGGACTTCAGGACGCGGCGCGCTGCGCAGTGCCCTACCCCCACATCCCGCTACGCCCCGCTACACCTAAAATTGTGTTTTGCGCCGAGACTCGCGCGAAGTTAAGACCCGGCAAGGTATATGAAAACTACTATACTTGTAGTTTAATATAACTTAACTTACTTTTAAATATTACAAATACTGAAGTTGGAATATAATAAAACATTTTAGATATCTTTGTGGCTCTTAACTTCACGCGAGTCGTTCGCTGCGCTGAACATAATGCTAGGTAGTAGTGATGCGTGGGGAGGGCACGGGCCGCCAAAATATATGAAAGAGTTATTCCTTTAAACTACGATTCCCGATCAATAAATTTTATACTTTTATTTTTTGCGAACGATGTCTTAAAACGACTAATAATTTAATTTACAATAAACGTACCGAATATGGCACCAACGGGGAGCAGTGAGCCGACCCAGGCTAACTCATCAGCTGTGAGTGGCTCGGACAACGGGGAGTCGGTCGCATTCTTGTCTTGTAACTTTATATTGACTGGAGAGGTCCATCCCATCGAATATCCAGTGGACGCGATCGCGATGTTCGCTGTTAAAGAAACAATTCAATTAATACAAATAGAAGCCTCAATCATCTGTAGACGTTTACATAGACGTCCTTTGGTTTTCCATAAGTACAATAAGTTTCATATTTTTATTAAGATTATGCGTCTCAATATTATCTAGTAAATTCACTAGTTTTGCGATAGATTTAGAACATTTTTTTCGTTCATACATTTTGGAACTCGGAGAATCAGTTCTAAAATAATAAAAAAAAAATATTTAACATGAGAAATGACGTGACAAATATGTCGCGGATTCCTGAACATAATAATTTCTAAGAATAATTTGTCTTAGCAGTGAATGTGTAATTTAAAAATATATTAAAGCAATCAGAACAGTTACGTTGCAGAAAATAAACACAAGACAATGCGAAGTTAAATTTATGATGAAGCGGTTAGATTTATAACCTTAGATATTAAGATATATAAATCTGATAAGAGATTACGAGACTTATACATATGTGCAAATGGTATCACCTTTAGGTTGATATTTCAGTAGACTTGCAGTGGGTTTCTGAGTCCAAAACTTCTGTCTGATCATCTCTGTAATTATCTTGAGAAAACAGAGATAGTAGTATGTTTCAAACAGAGTTTGGTCTTAGAAAGCCACGGTTAATGTGTATTGGAACGTAGTTCCTTATCGCGCGTTGTGAAAGGGGGCTAGACGGAAAAAATTCTTACGAAAAGTTGTCACGACACTTTTTGCTATAGTAACCATAGCAACGACGTGACAATATATAACGAAAATTCATAGGAACTTCGTTCCATCCGTGTGTCCCTTGACACCTCTCAAGTTTTTTTTTCCTTTTATTGAGGGATTCGAGCCCCATGATTTAGTTAATCAATTAAAATTTTCATTCATAACTAACACTATTCAATTACGACCTGACTTTTGGATTGACTTTGGATTGTCAAATATACAGTAAAAAGGAAATTTCACTTCATGTTTGCAATTATAAAGTATTTCGGTCACTCTCAGTCTTTTTGAAACAAAAACTACTAACTGACAAAAATAACTACATATATGTTTCTATACAGGTTTTTCGGTTGTGAAAACACACGCATGTTGTGTGGAATGTAAAAACAATTGAATGACGTTAATTCGGAATTCAAAAGCATGTTTTATCAAGTGTTTTCGTCTTTTGTTTACTTTTGTACCATAATTCAATAAAGTGTAATAAACACCATTTCTTACCAAATACTATTTAATATTAAGTTTAATGTAAACCCGAGTTTTTTTTTTATATTCCTGGTCAGGTTATAAATAAAAGTATTGTAGATATGAAGTAAACTAGTATTTGTAGTCTGTTTTCCAATACGTCATCGTTCGGTATTGACAGTGCACACTCGTAAACCATAGACTAATGGTGTATGTTTATAGCACGGTTAGAGGGTTAGGCTGCTATAAATTAACTTCATTGTGACGTTCTGGTGAAAAAAAAAAAACTTGAGAGGTGTCAAGGGACACCCGGATGGAACAAAGTTCCTTTCGATTAATTAGTGAAGGAACCAATGTTTATTTTATGAATAAAAAACTTAAGTCTTCACAAGAAGTACATTTTATTTCAATGAATTTTCGTAATATATTGTCACGTCGTTGCCATGGTGAAGTAGCGCTCATTCGTCGTTAACATACTTACTATAGCAAAAAGTGTCGTGACAACTTTTCATAAGAATTTTTTCCGTCTAGCCCCCTTTCACAACGCGCGATAAGGAACTTCGTTCCAAAAAGTAATAACTAAAATATACTGAATTCTAAATTTACTATTTTTTGATATGAAAACGAGTGAATTAAAAATGTTAATTTATTGTTAACTATCTTAAAAAGGTTAAAATCTATATGATCTCAAATCAATTCATATTACAGACTATGTGACAATGCTATGACATTGCGGAAGTGTCCTGATGACTGCAAGTGGGGGTGTCTAAAAATAGTCGAGCGTGAAAATAGCTGGTCTATTACCGATTCATATTCAAGGGACTACATCGACAAATGTGTCATCTTACAGAGAGTTTCCATTACTGAAACATGTGTCAGATAACATATTGTTAACCCTTTCATTCTCAATTAGCTGTCGCATAAAAAAACTTATTTAGTAGCCTATTTGTTCTTCCAGACAATGTCAAATTTCATCGAGAAATGTTGAGACGTTCTGACGATGCCTTCGAATAAAAAATCCATCGAAACATTCGCATCTATATATATAAAAGAAAGTCGTGTTAGTTACATTATTTATAACTCAAGAACGGCTGAATCGATTTGACTGAAAATTGGTGGGCAGGTAGCTTAGAACCAGGAAACGGACATAGGATAATTTTTACCCCGTTTTCTATTTTTTATTCCGCGCGGACGGAGTCGCGGGTAAAAGCTAGTATATAATATTAGTATGATATAGAATCCACAAACAGGCGACAAGATGTCTGTCTGCTTATATTCTATACATTTATGTATGTTTATATAATGAATAGGAGGGGGAGATTTGCCAATATCTCGTACACGACTCTGGAATACATCATTGAATGGCTGAACTAAATCTATTTTTAAACTATAGCTCAAAATGGATGGAGATAAAAATCAAAAACGTGTGTCTTTTGTCATATTTTTTTACCTATAAAAAGTACCTATGTGTTTTTGATGTGAAACATCTATAGGCTCACTTGTAAACCGAATTGTTGGCGTGGCGACGCCTGCCGTGGCGACGGGTCGCCACGCTAAAGGTATACATATATATATTTTATGTGTAGTAAAGTGTACGGTGTGGCGACGCGTCGCCACGCTATACTGAGGTATACATATATTTATATCAAGGACAAGCCTCCATGGAACAATTTGTTGATAATTGGAATGCATTTTTCCAAGATTTTCCCATTACTTTATATCAAATGTAAATAAATGTTTCTTAAATAAAGTTACCATTTTTTGTAAGAAATTCGTAATACTTAATTTTTTCATTAGGCTATATTTAATTCCTGTAATAATATTATCTTTTATGCATATTACTTGTACACACACGATGTTTCACATCTGCCAGGCGTCCCATGACGGCTCACATTTTTTTTGTATGTTACTTCAGTAAACAAGGGAATGGAAAAACGCATTTACAAATATATAATACATATTGTTTCGTCCTAAAGGTGAATATACACTAGAGCATTTTCTCATGCATTTCTATGTAATGTAATGTTTTAACGAATGACATGATACAGGTAAAAGCATAGTTTCCAAAGCACGTCTGGTTCGTGAATGTGTGATACACAACAACATATAGAGCGGCTCGTTGTTTTGTTACAAGTAAATGCTCTAGTCTATACCCACCTTTAACTATACTAACGATATGTTTTTGTAAACATTTAAGCTGTGATAAAGTTTTACTAAACTTGTATATGTTTCTATCACACTAAGTATCTAAAAAAAACTTTTTTGAAACCGTTATAATATTCAAGAGAAGGAATTCTAGAATATACATTTTTTAACAGAGATCCGCATTTACGGTTTCCTACATACGTTGCAAGTTCAATGTCATTGGTTTACTCGAAGTGAACATTTATTTTCGCATTTTCTCGTTTAAACGGTCGACGTAAATAGGTATTTGATTAACGTTTCCGTTTGCTATTGCCAATTAAATATATATAATTGTAGTACGATAACAATAGGCGTGTTGTATATCAGTGTAAAAACATCTCGTCATATTTTAAAAGAATGACATCGCATTATTATCTTTAAGATCGGGAATAGAAATTATTTCAATAGAATTTTCGTTTATAGAAACCCTAGCGATGTTTATTCTATGATTTAGCGATGTTTTTTTACCTTTTTATACGAAATGCATTTCAGATTTGATAACATAATCCTATCGTATAATTAGATGGTATGAAAATAATATTTTACTAGAATACTTATTTACATGTCTACGTTTTTATAATCTTTGTTCAATTATTTTTTAATATATAATAAGGTGGCAAACGAGCAAGCGGTCACCTGAATCCGCGTAATAGTGGAATAAATATGTAATAGTTTTGGTATTTAACACGTGACTGTCTAATGAATACTATTTCATTTTGAAGGGAAGCCAAACACTTGGAGATGGCACACTCCCCTTAAAAATTGCGTCAATCAATCCTATTGATGTTATAATCAATGTTGTCGTTTTTGGCATATCCATGTCTTATTCAGATTTTATTCCTGCATACATTAAAAAAACATTATATTAAGTATCCATGCCTCTATATTTTAGATTTCCTCAACTATGAATTAAACGTTACAAAATTGTCTTGACATATCCAACAATTTGTGTTAAATAAAAAACGGACTACAAGTTGAAAATTAAAAAATTAAGACCATTTTTTGACTTTCTTGAAGTCAAGCAAGTTGTTATAACTCCGTGTCTTAAACATAATTGATAATCTATTAAATACCTAACGGAAGTTCTATTATTTACATGATCTATGCCAACGGTAAATTCCAAACGTCAAATTCTATTAATAGAGAGAAGACATGTCATTTCACATGTGATTTCTTTTGTTTATTATTGTATTGTGAATATAAGCCAAATAGGAGTCATACACACCCATACAGAATTGCGTCAATTGTGTTTATTTATAATGGAATGCCAGGGAAAGCCATTGCACTCACGTGTTTAATTGTACATAATATATAATTTAAATCTTAATTATATGACGACACACCTCCGAAGGGCGTGTGTGCCAAATTCTGCATAGTATTTTTAACATTATATATATTTATATATGTCATGTTTGTTATCATACAAAATAATTGTTGGCAAAGATTATGTAACAAACAGAAACGCCAATTTATTATCAATCATTTGTTATTTTCTTAACATACATTTTTCTGTTGCGTAAAACATGAATTAATATAATTTTTAACTCACAGACAGTATGTTTGAAGGTATCTCCGGAACGGCTCAACGGATCTTGATAAAATTTGGCACAGACATAGAACATAGGCTGGAAGAACACATAGGCTACTTATTAAGTTTTTTTTTAATTCGCGGACGAAGTCGCGGGCACAGTTAGTTAACAATAAAACTAAAATTATTGTTATAATCATAACAATGAGCAGTTATAACACAGGATGTTCCAAATATAGCTTTATAGTACAAACGTTTATGTATTTAATTTGATGACAATTTGTATTTACAACGGCGTGATTGTAGCGTTACGTTCTGTATGTTTGGATGGATGGATGTTTGTTAGGTGTCTCCGGAAAGACTGAACGAATCTCGATGAAAGACACAGATTTAGAACATAGTCTGGTAGAACACATAGACTACTAAATATTTTTATTTTAAATTCCGCACGAACGATGTCGCGAGCGACAGTTACTTATTTTATATTAATTTAATTATGAACAAATTGCGTAATAAAATCGATTGAACGTTACATTTAAGTAATAATTATCTTTCTCCCATGTTTAATGTTAAAGTCTGATAGGAGTTTATGAAGTCAAAGATTATAATGCGCACTGATAAACACTAATTCACAGTTAATATTTAAATAAGGTGACAATTATTGATAGGGGGCTATCTTGCACACCTTTATGATAATGTTGATAACAGAATGTTATATTGTAGTAACATATACGAATAAAATTATAGAAACATTATACTTATGTTATAATTAGACAGATATATTATATATTATCTGTGGCCTGCAAGAAATTAAAAAAAACTTAGTAGTCTATATGCTCTTCTAGATTGTGTTCTATTACTATGCCAAATTTCATCGAGATTCATGCAGCCGTTCATGAGATATCCTGTAACAAACATCCATCCATTCATTTAAATATTCGCATTTATATTTTAGTAAGATTAGTAAGATGTATTAAACGTTTTAATAACCGTGTAGCTTTTTCAATCTTGTATAGTTCTTTTTAAATATTTTGGCGGCCAAAAGTATTGTGCGCGGTGCAACGCCCTTCCCCCCGCTACATCCCACTACATCCCACTACATCCCTCTACACCTAACATTGTGTTCTGCTCAGCGACTCACGCGAATTTAAGAGCCGCCAAGATATCTGAGAACTTTTGTACGTTTATCTATAGCTAAAGTAAAACGAAATTGTTTATAGACAGCTAATGTAATATTGATAATTGAGGAAAAGTGTTTTTCTCTAAATATTTCTTTTAAAGAAAATAGTGCAAACGAGCGGCGGGAACGCCGAGGTTATAATCGACGCCTAAAGATTGCGTTGCCGGCCTTTTAGAAAGATATAAGTGACTACAAATATCACTGAATTTATGAGTTTCTGCCGATAATGTGCAATATTTATTGACGATACTGGCTTTAGCTTAAAATAAAGAATATGATTATTAGTTCACTTATATAGGAACGGCTAAAACACTCACGTACATACGTCCGGTGTCGGCACCGACTAGTTTCGAGCCCATCAGAAGCCCTTCATCAGGTTGAATGTACGTGAGTGTTTAGCCGTTCTTATATAAGTTAATGATAACGTCTCACGAAAGATTGAATAATTTAATGATTATTTGTATGAAATTGTATTTCCGTAGCGGAATTATACGGTATGATATATAAAGACGATCAATTTCTTTGTCCATTTTAGTTTTACGAATAGATTTATGCTGATTAAAGACACACGGCACGTGTAAATTCGTTTCTTTCGTAGTGAATAGGCCAGTGTGAAATAGGACACAATATCGTTGGAATATTTTCGTCCTAAATGCATTGTAAATACAACTTTAACAATGCGTATGATAATATTTGAACTTCTTGTTTATTAGAATATAGGTAACTGTTTGATTTATGATAAATCTTACTAATATTATAAATACGAAAGTTTAGATGGATGTTTATTTGAAGGTATCTCCGGAACGGCTCAACGGATCTAGTGAATATATAGTGAAACGTTGAAAAAAAGGTTTGTTGTTATTTTACTTATTTCAAATAACAAGGTCACGTCTTAAAATATTTATAACATCATGTATAAATCTCTCGATTATTTACAATCTATTGATCCTTTATTGGATTAATGATAACCACTTACGTTGACGATAATCCGTAAAATTATTATAGAAAAAAATTGTATAGATTATTAAATATATCATGCCTTAATATTAATTGTAAAATTATAATCAAACATCCTGATAGCTTTTGATATCTAATGCGTATCGTCAGTATTAAATCTTACTAATATTATAAACTAGCTTTTTCCCGCGACTCCGTCCGCGCGGAATAAAAAATAGAAAACGGGGTAAAAATTATCCTATGTCCGTTTCCTGGTTGTAAGCTACCTGCCCACCAATTTTCAGTCAAATCGATTCAGCCGTTCTTGAGTTATAAATAGTGTAACTAACACGACTTTCTTTTATATATATATAGATGCAAAAGTTTAGATGGATGGTTTAGTAGAATGTTTGTTAGAAGGTATCTCCGTAATTGCTCAACGGATCTTGATGAAATTTGGCACCGATGTAGAACATAGTCTGGAAGAAAACATATGTTACTTATTAAGTTTTTTTTAAAATTCCGCGTGGATGGAGACGCGGGCGACAGCTAGTTCGTAAAAATGTGCTTTAAGTTATTTGAAAATATTGCTGATTACCACCTCACGTGAGTGGGAAAAGGCCAAGGAGACGACGAGAAGACGAATATTGAAAAAATTGTATCGCCCTTTTAAACTAATTAACGGTAAAAACAATTAGACACAATTATATTTATTTAATGAAAAGTATAATTTCTACTTTTTGTTTATATTAGTTAATCTAAAAAAATGACTCGTAAATTTTCTAATCAAGAATTAAAATTCAAATGTTCGGGAGGTATTTTTACCTTAAGTTCGTTTGATAATATGTTATCTTCTGACGTATTAGAAAAACACTAATCAATACACGACATAATATGTTCAAGATAATATAGATATCAAATAAAACCATAAACGAAATTATTATAAAGCTGTGTAAAAAAAAAATCTCACCCAAATTGTCGTTGGGAAGTTATTCTTTTTGATTTCCTAGCGCCTTTTCTTTTAATTCGATTTATTTTTAATCTATTAATACATAACAAAATGCATTTATATGACTTGTTTTATTGTTTTTAATTCACATGACGTTATTATTTTCCACAAATAAAGATCTAGCCAGACCTATTGTCTCCTTTCTCAATGTTTACCAACATAAGGGCAATGATCAAGATCAGTGGAGCAATCAAAACGCACACAAAGATAATAATTATGTTTATGACGTTTTCAGTTGATAAATAAACGCATAAGAGAAATTAATAAAGTCAGATAAACAAAGATTATCAATTCACAAACTAAAAAAGTGACGTATCGTAATGGCCGCCATTTATGAATTTTGACGTTTCTCTGTTTACTTAGTAGTTTCACACAGATCATAAATTCCATTCATTTCTTATTTGCCGTTTGAATTGAATACAATATGATTAATGCTAATTCTAAGATTAATTATCTATTACGTAAATACAGAGTTCAAGATGAACGCAGATTCTTCTGTGTAATAATGTTGTTAAAGCGATTAGTGCCGGTGCGGACATTATTAGAAAAAAACAGATTAATTATTATTAGTTAAATTGTCCAATCTATAAAATTCGGTGAAGTTCAATCTAAGATCTAAAGCAGGGATTCCCAAAGGGGTCGATTTTGAACTTAAAACATTCCTATTTCTCACTCTGTCTTCTTCTATTGACCTAAGTCAGAATAAAAAATAATAATAATAGTTGATTTTAATAGTAGATAATTTGGCTATGGGGGGTCTGAGATAACAGTTCATTTTGGAAAAGGGGGTCACTTGTCCAAAATAGTTTGGGGATCCCTGATCTAAAGTAATCAAAACCTAACCTAACTTTATATATATACTAGCTGTCGCCCGCGACTCCGTCCGCGCGCATTTAAAAAATACTTAATAGGGGCATGAAAAATAGATAGTAGCCGATTCTCAGACCTACTGAATACGCGTATAAAATTTCATAACAATCGGTAAAGCCGTTTCGGAGGAGTACGGTAACTAACATTGTGACATGGAAATTTTATATATTAGATGTTTTGCTACAAGCTTAAAAAAACATTTTTATCATTTATATAGAGTCTAAAAAAGGAATAATATAAGAATAATAAAGAAATATTGTAAAATAAAGTGAAATACGTTATGAATATTGGACAGGAAGTAAATAAATCAATAGCTATCCAAAATTCTAATATCTTGGTTATCATTCACAATATTGTTACATTATGCAGAAGGACAACTGATTAAGACTGATTGTAACAATGACATTACGTACTACATGTTTCCCAATTAACATAATCGACAATTTTCTTTTGTAATTGTCGTGTTATTGAATCATTGTTTTAGTTCCTATTTCAAATGGATTGGATATGTAAAACTAGAAAATCTAGAAGGTTCTAAGATAATCTACGTTTAGCAATAATTTTAATAAAAAATATTATCTATGTTAACTTTAAAAAATAAAAGAAAAAATCAAATATAAGTGTAGTTTGCTTCTGATAACAAGAAGCGAAAATATTTTAATTTTTTTCCGCTATTTTCGGTTTCTTTTAAACGGCGGGACGTGCGCCGGCTGAAAAAGCCGGTGTCTTTGCCCGACAGTTTAAAAATGTATTTTTGTAACAGGAACACAAATCGAACTGTGTAGCATGCATAACTATCGCGTTTTAATATTAATCACTTTATTTTACTATTAAACTAATCATAGTTTACGCGAATAATATTTTATCGTCTTATGTGTTTATAATTTCCAATATCAATTGATTGCAAAGTCAAATGCGCGGGAAATTGTGTTTTTTTAATGTGTTTTGTGATAGCTGTGGTATTTGTTTTCAACTTACTTATTTTAATTTAATGCATTGTATTAAATTTAAATATCATGTTGATAACTTAACTTTTGGTAATGTAAAAATTTTAAATTAAAAACTGGCTCCAATTTTTAGCTTACTGCCGAATTAGAATAAAAATACAAACCTAGCACACACGGAAATATCTGTTTATTTTATGAATAAAATTTACGTTTTTAAGGACTTCAATTAAATAATCTTTTTTTTAAAGTGAAAATGCGTAATTTCCCTACAGTAAAAATGTAAATTAAACAAATAAAATAAAAAAATCACTGGCATCACATAAAATTGCATGATTTTTTTCTTCTTCTTTCTAAATTCAAATCACTCGCAAATAACTGACAGTTGACATACCGATGCCGGCGATGACATACTGCCGCCACAACTGTCCCGCTTCCATCCTGTGCTGCTGACTGACTGCTCCGGTCCCGACCGGGTCGTACGCGTAGCTCGCTCTATCTGCCATACGTCAGGACACGTCACGACGACGTCACGCGGCCGTGATGCTGGGTGCAAGTTCAAGTTTAAACACGCTGCACGGTCACAACACTTCGGAATCTGTAACAGGTAGATTGATTTGAGATTTCTAAACTGCTTACCAAAAAATAAATCATATGCTAAGATTAAAGAAAAATATAATTTTAATACTAGCTCTATCGCATTCCGTCCGCGCGGAATTAAAAAAATATGTAATTTTTAATTCCTCGCTTTTTAAATTATTTTTTTTAACTTACAAGTAACCTATGTTCAACTCTACAACATAGCCTATTCCAAACTATGTTTTGCGTCTGCGCCAAATTTCATCAAGATCTGTTGAGCCGTTCCGGAGATACCTTCTAACAAACATCCATCCATCCACCTTAACATTCGCATTTATAATATTACTAGCTGTCGCCCGAGACTCGCTGACACCACTACCATATGGGATACAAAAGAGGTAGAGAAAGAGAAACAGAGACAGAAAGAGAGAGAGCAAACTCTCTCTCTTGCTTAAAAATTATTGTTAAAACCTGTTTTAAATGTTAATTAACCTAAATATGTATTTGGTTAGTTTAATTAAGTCTAAACATTATTTAATAAAAAAAATTACAGAATCTGTATTTTCCGTCCGACACAAGGGAAATTGTGTGACCGTTTCATTATAACCGCTGTAGTCTAAAAGGCTTGACTAATTTTAAAGAATTCAATGTTACAGAACTCATTCAAAATATAATTATGTAAATTATGAATATAATGATTCTGCCAATTAAAGAATAAGAATATAAAAGTCTTTTAAACACTGAACGCCTTACAAAATAACTTTCCTTCGAACAATGTCGACATTCGCATATGTCATTTATTTATAATTATTTATTAACTAATTAATACTAAAATTCCAACATTCCGTGTGGCATAATGTTTATCTAATCAAGTGGATTTACTTTTATCTTGGACACGCACTGTCGAGTACGTTTATGACTATCCATTTTAGTGAAATGACATTTAATGTTGACAATGCTTAGGTGGACAACTTTTGTAGTAGCGGCATAGCGCCGCCCAAAAAAAAAAACTTTTGTAGTAAAAGGCAAACGAGCAAGCGGTTTTTAGTATTCGCGAAAATATAGATATCTGCGTTTGTAGATGCGATGCCTTTTTTGGTGTAGGAGGAAAACTTCCAAAGATATCCTTGCTTCAGGGGGAAGACATGGTTATGTGAGATTTGAAACTACCACTACTACTAAAACCCCCACGGTGGCCAGACTCAACTGCAATAAGAGGGTTCCGGGATCTCCAATGACCGTAATAAGACCTTGTAGATGGCGTTGCCTACCCTTAATCGACGGACAAGGGTTCGCACAGAAAGAGGATATTTCTCCTTCCTAAGAACCTTTTTTAAAATAGACCTCCGGGAAACATAAAGCAATTTGCCACTGCAACATAGTTTATAGGTTAATAGCTCTTGGCGACAATTAGTGAGAATTTAGTGAGAAAAAGTTGGAATACAAACAAAATGAAAGTAAAATTCTAGTGCGTCATAATGTTACCAGTTGTATAATTTTATAAATTATCACAGCATTTAATAATCAGTTAATTTATCAATGAGGAAGTTTTACGATTCGTAATCTATTGTAATTGCGAATGCGCGTGGAAAAACACTAAACTCATCAGATTTCATCAATATAAAGGAAACTCCTTTGTCGGTCCGCATAATATTCCTCGCTTTTTTTTTCTTAACAGCCAGTAATTAAATGTAATTAAATTATGATAGTGTAAACACTACTTAATTAAAATTAATTACAGATGTTATACTTTGTAAATGGTACGTTTGAAATTCAGGGAAATCTAAAGAAATTTTGAAAAATAAAATAAAAAGCTTTTCATGGATGAAGGAAAAAACATAACATTCCAACTGAATTCTATTTTTTTAAAGATAATGGGATAAACGAGCCTTTGGACCCTTAATAAAAAGAGGTCAACACCGTCTATTGACATCCACAACTCTAAAGGAACCGGCCTTTAAGAGACGGGTATGCTTGCTTCTTGAAGGTCCCTAAGTAGTTTGGAAATACAGCCGGGAACAGACTATTCCACAAAGCGCCAGTGCGAGGTAGGAAGTTGAGCGAAAACCGATTGGTTTGTTTCGAAGTGCTACCTGTGGTAGATACGGTAAAAATAACAACAAACGTCTCTCCGCAAGGCCAGAGTGTTGAACGATCAGTAAGAGATTGGACGTTGGGGATTCTAATGGAAGAAGCTGGTATTGGGAGGCCTCTCGCCCTTAGGCTACGCTTTATATAGCTGCAGTCGGTAGCCTGGCTGGAAATACTTTTTTTTCAAAACTAAAAAAAATCATTAAAAATGCCAAAGTTGCTGGTCTTTTAGTGTAAGTTTAATTAAGGAAATCAACATTAATTAATAATTAAGCATTTTAAACTTTAAGAGAAGTAGTTAGTTTCTAGTTTTTCGAGATTTAAGTCTATTGTCCAAGGATTACGTTAAAGAAAAACATAGGCAGACTGAATGAAATGCAAATGTAAGATTCACCTTGCAAATTCTAGTGTAACAAGCTGGAAGTAATGTTTCTTTGACGTAACATTTTCAAGATTATTATTTGTTACTAGCGGTCTCTCGCGACTTTGTTAGTCTGAACTACTTGTTAGTATGATACTTTTTTTTCTTATTCTGAAATAAGAAAAAAAAGTATCATATAATATGCTTCATCAGCTAGCTTCCCGTCAAAGTCCCGTCAAAATCGATCCTGCCGTTTCGGAGATTATTATCAGGGACTAACGCGGACTTCAGAGAGAAATACACATAGACAGAATTAAAAAACTAATTCTTTATCAACGCTAAATATACATGACCTGTACGAAGTAGGACTTTTTTTTTTTCAATATTACATAGACACTATTCATACTATTACTATTATAAATGCGAATGTTTAGATGGATCGATAGATGGATGTTTGTTTGAAGATATCTCCAGAACGGCTAAACGGATCTTGGTGAAATTTGACAGAGATGTAGAACATAGTCTGGAAGAACACATAGGCTACTAAATACTAAATCGAGTTTTTTTTTTAAATTCCGCGCGGACGGAGTCGCGGGCGACAACTAGTTATATTAGTATCAACACAACAAATTATATTTATCTCATTATATTTGCGATAAATGGAGATATTTTTCATTATTTTGCTTAAATGATGTTGTTATGAGGTTACTATCAGACCTTTTATCGTATAACCTTCATAAAATATATCTAAAGATTAAATTTACAAACGTAATCTTATTAATATTATAAATGTAAAATTTTAAATGGATGGACGGATGGACATTTCTTATTACGTATATGTAGAACATAATCTGGAAGAACACAGAGGAGACTTACTAATTTTTTTGGTGTCAATGTTTCGTGGAAATCCAATTTTACGTTTTCTCTCAAACTTTAAACGTTTAAAAACATGTTAACACAACATGTTTTAATACATATCGACAAACAATTAAAACCTTTTTCACTGTATTAAATTGTTAATTTATTATTGAACTAGTTGTCGCCCGCGACTCCATCAGCGAGGTATTAAAAAACTTAATATGTGTTCTTCCAAACTGTGTTCTACATCTATGCCAAATTTCTTTAAGATCCGATCTGATTGAGCCGTTGTTGAGATACTTTCAAACAAACATCCATTCATCTAAACATTCGCATTTATAATAGTAAGTAGTAAGAATAACTAGTGACATATTTTATTTTTTGTTCCGCATTAGTCGACTTTCCTTAAGTTATACGGAAATATAATTTTCCCTGTTAGGCTAGGTCACACTATACACTGCATCCTAAGTAACACACGTGTAAACTGTACGATATTGTTTCCTCGTGCTAAGTACTAACAGAATTTAATTGGATTACGTGAAAGGAGGCATGATTAAACGAGGAAGTGTTTCCTTTTGAGCCCATTGGCGTATTCGGCCGATTTATAGGCATTAGTAGTATGTTTTTTTGATTCCATGGACTCAATAAAACAAATTCAAAACAACCAGCGGGTGATTATAGATAAATAATAGAGTAAACTGGAGGATATAAAACTGCTGAATTGATTCTACATAAAGTCGGATAAGGACAGAGAGTTGAGAGATGATAAAGGAACGCACAAATACCCGAAAAAATAAACTGTTAATCAAGTTAAAATGTATTTTTATTAAAAAAACGATCTTGAATAATATTTATATTCCAGATAACCTCAGGTCTACACAGATAAAAAATGTTTTCTTTTTTTATTAAATAATAAAATGTTTGCCAAACATTGTTATCAATATATTTAATTTTAATAACCTCTAGAACTTCAAATAATATCAAATAATTGTGGACTATATTTATAAAAGGGATTAAAAATGAATTTTAATACTTCCCTTTTTACCCATCTTCTATTCTCTATATATATAAAAGAAAGTTGTGTTAGTTACACCATTTATAACTCAAGAACGGCTGAATCGATTTGACTGAAAATTGGTAGGCAGGTAGCTTAGAACCCGGAAACGGACATAGGATAATTTTTACCCCGTTTTCTATTTTTTATTCCGCGCGGACGGAGTCGCGGGTAAAAGCTAGTTTGTAATAAGGAAAGGGAGGTGAAATCAACTGGGGAGAGGATAAATTGGAAAAGGAATAACCTTTTTTGATTTATCTTTTCCTTTAAAGAGAAGAATCTATGGTATATTATGTTTTTAAAGATATCTGAAGGTAGTGGACACTTGGCATCAAATATCATTTTAGTTGTATAAAATATAAATAATAATATTGAAAAAAGCTATCTGATCTTTATTTTGTTAGTTCTAGATGAAAAGATATACTCTTATTACGGAATAGCACTAGTTTAAATATGCTCTTTTCATCTACGATCGTAGTTTTGAAACAACATATACTCGTATATCAATACATAGTATAAAACAAAGTCGCTTTCGCTGTATGTCCGTATGTATGCTTAGATCTTTAAAACTACGCAACGGATTTTGACGCGGTTTTTTTTAATAGATAGAGTGATTCTTAAGGAAGGTTTGTATGTATAATAAATGCATAATATAGTAGAGAAACACTGATAAATTTAAAGTTTTCTAATGTGATGTCGTAAATAAGCACGTTTTTTTGCGCTTATATTGCAAACGCTGACTGAACCCTACGAGATAGACCAAAATAATGTACTACAGTATTGTTCACCTTAAAAAGTTCAACAAAAAAGTCCGCGATGGTATATGTCTATCTCTTAGGGATAACCCAGCATAACCATTTTTATTCTTTTACGAAGTGATTTTAAACAATACAGCATTAATCCTTATCCATTTAAGTACCTTAAATAAATTGTGCATTTATTCTGTAGTAGGTATATTTTGCATTGCACCCGTGCGAAGCCGGGGCGGGTCGCTAGTATCTAATATATAAAATTCTCGTGTCACAGTTTTCGTTGCCATACTCCTCCGAAACGGCTTGACCGATTCTCATGAAATTTTGTGAGCATATTCAGTAGGTCTGAGAATCGGCCAACATCTATTTTTCATACCCCCCCCCATTTTTTTTAACTGCGCGCGGACGGAGTCGCGGGCCACAGCTAGTCTTATATATAAAATTCTCGTGTCACAATGTTCGTTCCCGTACTCCTCCGGAACGGCTTGACCGATTCTCATGAAATTTTGTGAGCATATTCAGTAGGTCTGAGAATCGGCCAACATCTATTTTTCATACCCATATTAAGTTGTTTTTAACTGCGCGAGAACGGAGTCGCGGGCGACAGCTAGCATTCTCTAGAAATATCTTCGGATGTGTTCATCTTTTGTTTTCCTTTCGGACATGAAAACATTTCAATAATTGACCTACCGTTGGTTTCTGAAATCCTTGCATAAAACATATCGTCATCTCTGTCATTATCTTTGCCAAAATAGAGATAACAATATTTTTTAAGGTTCTTTGTATTAGAAACCCATGATAAGTGACATTGTGTACGCGTACGAGGAAGTTGACTTTGTTTTAGTTCCGATTTGTATGCGATACGTGAACTATGCAGTTTGTTTATAGTCCTGTTAGTGTCAAAGATCTTTATTAATTGACTAATAGCGCGAGTAGTTGATTAAATTTAATGAATCATTTGTTTTAAGGAAGTTGGAAGACAATGATAAGTTCCTTTGTTCTGAATTCTATTTAACTTCATGTACTCAGATACGTTAAGTGGTCACTATAGGCACTCTTTTAGCGTGGATTAAGTACATTTTCTATTAGATCAATAGGCTATTGCACATCTTATGAATTTCTATTCATTTATGTGATGAAATATTGAATAAAATTATGCCACAAATCTATTCAAAATAATTCTTTTGTCTAAATGATAATTATATGCCTCAATTGATACATAACTAATTTATTAGTAGGACATTTCTATTCGTCACAATAAAAAAACGTAGCCAAAATGTCACCTCAGCTGCCATGTAATAGAAATTACGTTTTAGTGGTCTTTCATTAAAATTTATTAAGGAACATAATCGGCCGACATTAAACAGGCGTTTTAGAATAGCGCCTTTGCTCTTTTAATAGCAACGTTACGCATTAGAAAACTTGCAACATGTTTTTTTTATTCAAACATTGATTTTAACTGTTTTTAATTATCTTTTGTCATTGATTTATTAATCACATATTAAGGTAGTTTTTTAATTAGAATGATAAGATATCGATTATGCTACTTACGTAGTTACTAAGCAAAAATACGTGCAAATTTTTCAATATCAAATGTTAAGGAATGACGTTTTGTATTTTATTGAAATTGCTATGTATTATAAAATATTAGTGGATATTAAGTGAGACATTTCACAATATGATAAAATTTACAAGAGGTTGAGAATTAAGTTGATTTATAACTATACAAAATCCCTTTGAAGTGGTAATTATACTTGAAAATGGTAAATTCCATCCATTAACTGTATCAGATCGGGGACTAGTCGAGATTGTTAAAGTGTAAGTAGTTACGTTTAACAACTTATTGTCAAGGGCAACACTTGTACTAAGTGTTTACATATTATTTGTAATGCATTATATAAAATTAACATTAATTATGTATAGACTGACTGATAGATAGAGGGCGCTGCAGTGCCACGGTTAACATCGACTGTGTATTTATAAAGTGATTAAAAATAAATAAAGCGTATAAAAACTGTGAAAAAGTGAAAAAATTTACATCTCACGTTTTAATCGAACTAGTAACATAATTAAACAGAAAGAAGAACCGTGAAAATATACAAAAGTGATCAAACTATAGACCTGTGAAATCAGTTGTGTATTTGAAAAAAGTGAACGTATTGTGAACGTACCGTGATACAACAGTAACCAGTAGCACATAAACAACCACCAAGAATCTTGTTTTTTCGTATATAAACAGTGAGCAGTGATTCTAAAACCTACTTTAAAAATTATAAACTAAAAACGAAAACTAAAATTGCAAAGTCATCGCCTCGCAATTGATAATAGCGCCATCTAGTAGCGACGGTGTCATCGAGTAACGACCGGTGCTTGGCTGAGTAATGTAAATAGTGACAAAGTCGCAAGAGGGCGCCGTGAAGACGTCACCAGCGGCATCTAGCAACAAACGAGAAATATAATTCAACCAAACGCTCAATAAATATCGACAATCTTCTTCGTATTCTGGGTTACGTTCACAAGAGGGCACCACCTGTATGAAAACTAATGTATGCTTATCAATAAAAAGGCGGATTCACCATCTGCTTATTATATACTAAAGAAATATAAACAAAAAAAAAATGGAAGAAATATTGACTACACTACGCTTAATTCAAAAAGATCTCGAAAACCAAAAAATCGCAATAAAGGAAAATGGTATAGAAGTTACAAAAACAGTTACGGAAAACATGAATTTGATCTTAGATGAAAAACTAAACCACATCGAACAAAAGTATAAAAACCTAGAAGATCAATTAGAAAAACAAGAAAAAAGAATAAATATATTGGAGAAACAGGCAAGGAATCGTAACATTGTATTTTTTGGCATTGAAAAACAAAACTCATTTAACTCTTACTTGGATTTAGAAACGGAAATTATTAATCTTATATCAAGATACCTCGGCATTAAACTAGATCGTAAAGAAATTCAAGAAATCAGGAAAATAGGAAAAAATACAGAAAAACCAAGGCCCATTGTGGTGACACTGACCACTGTTGGTAAGAAAATTGAAATTTTCAAACAAAAGAAACTATTGAAGGACACAAACTACTACATAAAGGAGGACTACCCACAACACATTCTAGAAAAAAGAAGACTGTTACAGGAACAAGTAAAAATTGAAAGAGCGAAGGGTAACAAAGCTATACTAAAATATGATAAACTAGTCATAATAGGAAAACAGGAAATAAATAATACTCCAGGTAACAATAAACGGTCACTCCCAACATCTCCAGAAATTTATAATCGTAATGAATCATCACTTAGAACCCAACCAAAAAAGAAGAACAAAGCTGCATCGAACACCCCACAAAACCCAACTAGTGGCTCTGAAAACATAGTCAAGCCGGGGATCCTCAATTATTTGGCGAATAAAAATCAAACAAACCAAGTTCTGCCGAAAAATAACTCTAACCAATAGCAATCGGCACCCCCTCTCACAAACAAAAATAAAACAAATAAAAAACATAACACAGAAAACTATCTTCCAAGCCGGTTGGTCACCGTGGAAGAGATAGACCACTACCCTCCAAAGAAACAATCAGAAATCAACCTGAGATCCAGAAACCTATCAGCTAACAAGCTACACATAGCAACATATAACGTGAAAACACTCTCTTCATACGAAAGACTGTTAGAACTCGAAGAAGCACTGAAAGAAATAAATTATGACGTCATCGGCCTGTCAGAAGTCAGAAGAATGGGCAGCAAAATAGAAGAATATGACAACACGATATTATGTTATGTTGGCCACACGCCAGGTCTTTATGGTGTAGGTTTTCTAATAAAGAAATCCTTACAACCTTATATTGAACAATTTATAGGCTTCACGGAAAGAGTAGCTCTGCTTAACCTCAACATACAAGGATATATTATAAGCATCATACAAGCCTATGCCCCCACAACTCTTTCAAGTGAAGAAGAGATAACAGAATTCTACAGAATTTTAGACACAGCAATTCAGGTATCTACCAAAAACCTCATAATAATGGGAGATTTTAACGCAAAAATAGGTCAACCACTAAAAGATGAACATATAATCACAGGAATATATGGATATGGAACTAGAAATGACAGAGGTCAAAGATTAATAGATTTTGCTTTAGAAAACAAACTTTCAGTGATCAATACCTATTTCAAAAAAAGAGCAAGTCGCAGGTGGACTTGGCGTTCACCCAGCGGTGTATACAAAAATGAAATCGATTACATACTGACAAACCAACCTAAGCTATTCCTAAATATAGAAACACTGAACCTTAACTTCTCTACAGACCACAGAATGGTAAGAGCTACAATAACTTTAGAAGTAAGAAAGAAAAGCAGAACAAAATTCACCAGCAACAAAAATAGTACTCTAAGAACGACAGAAGAAATTGACACATACAAAAAAAAATTTAAGACATCAAATATCAAACTTAGTTGATTATAACCTAGAGACGACAGTACAGGATTTTTATAACAAACTACTGCATGCTATTAACGACAGTCTTCAACAAGCACGACATGTTAAAAATATCAGTAAAAGACACAAAATTCTCTCGGAAAAGACAATCACATTACTAAATAGAAGACAAATGTTACAAAAAACTTTAGTTAAATCCCGATCACAAAAAAAATGAACTTAGCGCATTATATAAACTAACAAGTAAGTACATAAAATATGATTATAAAAGCTATAGGAACCAAAAAATACAAATTTATCTTACACAAGGAAAAAGTTTCAAAAAAGCGATAAAAGAACTCCGAACATGTAAAACTTGGATAGAGGGATTAAACAAATCGGGACAAACAATACGCAACCGTAAAGAAATAATAAATATTGCTACAGAATTCTATAAAAACCTTTACAGTGTGAAAACACAACAAACAAATAACAAAATACAGGAAGAATACAATAGCCACGAAAACCTAGAAAATACTATAAACTATATCGATGAACTGGAAATTATACAAGCAGCTAAAAAGTTAAAACTAGAAAAGAGCCCAGGCCCAGACTTCATTACAAATGAAGCAATCAAACATGGGTGTGAAATACTAGCATCTCCACTGGCCTCATTATTTAATTTAATACTCAAAACTGCGAACGTACCCACACAATGGTCAGAATCTATTATAATCCTGCTCTATAAAAAAGGAAACCCTAATGACATCGGCAACTACAGGCCAATAAGCCTGCTACCAACTATTTATAAACTCTTCTCTTCCATAATTAATCGAAGAATATCTGAAACTTTAGAAAAGAGACAGCCCATAGAGCAAGCTGGCTTTAGGAAGGGGTATTCAACCATAGACCACATACACACTCTGGAACTTATTATTGAAAAATACCAAGAGAACCGAAGACCACTCTACATAGCCTTCATAGATTACCAGAAAGCTTTTGACACAATTTCACACACAAGTATATGGGAAGCATTAAGTAAACACGGAGTAGAAGATAAGTATATACAAATTATAAGAAATATATACAAAAATAGCGTCAGTAAAGTCAAACTGGATTCAACTGGTCCCGAGATCAACATCAATAGAGGAGCGAGACAAGGGGACCCATTATCTCCAAAACTATTTATTGCAGTATTGGAATTAATTATAAACAAACTAGACTGGAAAAAGTACGGATTGTATATCAAAGGAGAATACCTGAGTCATTTAAGGTTTGCAGATGACCTGGTACTACTATCTGAAACCGGTGGCAACTTAGAGCTCATGATACAGTTATTAAATGAAAGTAGCAGACAAGTCGGATTAGAAATAAACTTGAGAAAAACAAACATAATGACTAATAGTTATAAAAGAACCATCTCACTGGAACAAGAACCACTACAATACGTGGAGCAATATGTCTACTTAGGAAAGCAGATAACATTCAATAGCAATAGTAACGAACTAGAGGTGGAGCGGAGAACAAGAATCACGTGGAATAAGTTTTGGAGCTACAGAGAAGTAATGAAGAGTAACATGCCAATAGAAGTGAAAAAGAAAATTATGGATAGTTGCATTTTGCCATGTCTTACATATGCTTGCCAGACGTGGAAATTCACGAATAACATCAAGAATAAAATAACAACATGCCAGAGGGGAATGGAGCGCAGCATGATTAATGTAAGAAAAACGCACAGAATACGTCATACAAAGATAAGAAGCATAACCAAAACAGTGGATGCGCTCAAATATGCTCAAAGACTAAAATTCAAGTGGGCAGGCCACGTAGCACGACTTAAAGATAAGAGATGGACATATAAAGTAACTACATGGGAGGGTCCTCAAGGTAAGCGGCGCGTCGGTAGACCATACACGCGCTGGGAGGACGACATTAAAAAAGTCGCTGGATCGCACTGGATAAATACCGCCAGAGACAGACACAAATGGGAATCTTTGGAGGAGGCCTTCACCTGAGAGGGGTCCATGCATATAAATATTATAAATTAAATTGAAAAAGCTTAAAAATAGCTGTTAAATATACATATAATAATATTTGTTTTTTTGTAATTTTATTAGTTTTTTTTGTAATGCATGGAATAAAAGGCTTTTTTATTTTTTATTTTTATTTTTTTATTTTATATGTATAGACTAACCAAGTATATAAAGATCCAGGCCTGAAATCATTTACGCGTGCTTATATACGTACATAATTTAGTTCCATCCTTATGGGCAATTATTAAGGTTTTTTATATTCCTGGTCAGGGTATAATCACACAGAACAGCGTGAACGTAGTTGGCAATTAACTGAATTATTATCGAAACATTATTTGGTTAATTAATAATCTATATATATAAAAGAAAGTCGTGTTAGTTACACTATTTATAACTCAAGATCGGTCGAACTGATTTGACTGAAAATTGGTGGGCAAGTAGCTTAGAACCAGGAAACGGCCATAGGATAATTTTTACCCAGTTTTCTATTTTTTTATTCTGCGCGGACGGAGTCGCAGGTAAAAGCTAGTCTATAATAAAATACATTGACTAAAATTTTTAAAAGGCCCTAACGAGCTCAGTAGTGACGTGAATAAAAAAATATACAAAAATTTCGTTTACTGTATCAACTGCATTTCGTCTGATTGTTGAGAATATGTACCGTACTGAGAAAGATATAAATTTAGTACGAAAACTGCCATACCACAGCCACACAGAAGACAGGCATGAAGTGGAAGCGATTCCGCGTTTCGTCTGATGAGTGTGGTACCGGAGGCCTAATTTTAGTCCTCTTTACCTTCCCACCCTTTTCCTATTAGGAAAGGATGGGAAGGAGAAGTGGATTTGGCGGAACACTGGACGCATAGGAAGGAGAAATATCCTCTTTCTGTGCGTCCTCTTATCCGTTGATTAAAGGTAGGTAACGCATCTGCATTTGCGGATCTCTATGGGCAACGGTCGCCTCGTTATTTTGGCGAATCCAGATTGCCCTTTTGCTCGTTTGCCGCCTTTTGATATAAAAAAATAATATTGCCAAAATCAATGAAATTAACAGAACTTATAGAGAGATTGATATATCAAGTTTGACGTCAGATTTTTTTTAGCTATTCCGTTTTTTATTTTATTTATCTTGAGATAATCGACAAAGTCAATGTCAAAAATAATAATTGCGAATCTATACAGTATCAGAAAGGCTATCAATTTATATTGAATTTGTTGCTTTGTAATATTGCTGTAGGTCGAATGATTGTTCAAATATGCTATTAATTCACGTGGCTTTTTATTTTTAAAGCTACACAGATTACGCTTTAATTTATGACCTAGTCAAGATTATAAAAATCCTGAAATTATGGCGCTTTAAACGCATTTTTTAAACATTACTTTCTACAGTGCGCGGAGTAATTAGTTCTATATTTTACCGCAATATGGCGAGGGTATTTTATATTCCCGGTCAAGCTATATTAAAGTACCAAGACTAAATGTAGTAATTAAAAAAATACTATGAATAACTACCACAATTTTTTTTTCCTTAGTTATTCGATTTTATACATTTATTTACATTTAATAAATGTTAATTTAATATTGATTAATGAAAATATTAGTAATACAGTGAGAAAATACGTATTAATACAACCAGTATAGATTGAGTATTATATTTCATGCTAAATTGATTCAATTAATGTAGACTTATGAAAATTTAGACACGGCAAAAATTAAAAATTGAAAAGTCGTATTTTACGATAGAATTGGGTAGAATTTTTCTTATTAAACATTGAAACCGTCTAGCATAGACTAACCAGGATTATAAAAAATCTGGTCAAGGAGCGTCACAATCCATCGTCTCTTTTATACAGGGTAACTTGTGTACTCTAATGCAACAAATTTAACCCCCTATATGGATAGCCGAAAGTTAACGGTTTTCGATTTATATTTAACTTTAACTCTCTCTCTGTTTTCGTTATATTTTATTGAGGCTATGTATGGCATTTCTTAGGGCATCAAAAGATTTATTATTTTATTTGAATTTATTAACTCTACTTAATGTGGCGTAATTTTATTTGCATTTATTTTTTTATTTTAATTTAAAGTCGGCATTTACTTAGAATTCCATTTAACATAATTTTACACAATAATGCGCAATTTATTGTAGAAAAATATATAATAGATAATAATTTATCTATGTGTAAACAACATTTGTATTTCTCCATACTTGTTTATCTGTAGTAAAAAAGTAATGCGTCAATATGTATCTGATCACATCGATGTTTACTACAATAACTAAGCATTGTTGGAATCGTAAACATTGAGTAATAATTTTAATTTTAAATATGGCAATTCGCATTTCGTTAATTATGGAACCTACGGCCAAAAGGACTAGTATCCAGGCCAGAAAATATTAATTTAAAACATGGAACCGGTTTACGACTTGCAACACTGTACACTTTTTACCTTTTACTTTCCGGCCGAAGGACCTTGTGTCCAGGCCAGAAATAAATTAAAAAAAAAAACCTTTTACTTTCCAATACAGCTACGATACTTTCTGCTGCTATTTTATTATTGTTATTTTGTATCATTGTTTCCCTTTATTACATTGCCAGCAGGCAATTACCTATACATAACACCTTAACCGAACCTAATTTACAGTATAATGATAACTATTTAACCTTGTAGGGATAAAACGGGGTGGGGGTTGTAAGAAGCGGAGATACCCTCTTTACGTATGTCCTTTCCTCCTTCTTTTAAGTAGGCGACGCATCGACAACCTTTTCACTGATTGAAGATGTCCTATGGGCGAAACTAGATGGTCGTTTGCAGTTTTATTTTGAACTAGCCATGCCCGCGACTCCCTCCGCGCGGAATTAAAAAAAAACTTTATTAATAGCCTACGCGTTTTTCCAGACTATGTTCTAGGACCTGCAGATTGCAAGTCAAGTGCTTAACCACTGAGCCACCGATGCTCTCAATAATAAATGTATAACACTTATTAACATTTAATCTTACTAATAAAACAAATGCGTAAGTTTACATGTATGGATATGTGTAAGCAGGTAAATCCGAAACGGAATAACGGATCTGAATACATTTTGATTACTGTCAGAAATATAGAAATAAGAAATACAGAATTACAAATAAAACATAGAAGTTGATTACTGTCAGAAAAAGTTTATAGACTTACTGAAGTTTTTTTTGGAACGAAGTTCCTTATCGCGCGTTGTGAAAGGGGGCTAGACGGAAAAAATTCTTACGAAAAGTTGTCACGACACTTTTTGCTATAGTAAGTATGTTAACGACGAATGAGCGCTACTTCACCATGGCAACGACGTTACAATATATAACGAAAATTCATAGAAATAAAATGTACTTCTTGTGAAGACTTAAGTTTTTTATTCATAGAATAAACATTAGTTCCTTCACTAATTAATCGAAAGGAACTTCGTTCCATCCGGGTGTCCCTTGACACCTCTCAATTTTTTTTTTAATTCCGCGCGGAAAACGTTTCGGACAATAGCTCCATTTGATAAGTCAGTGGGGGCGTATCAATTTATGGCACTGGTGCTCGGAGGATAAAAAAAAAGTATTTAATTTTACTTCAATCTATTGTCTTTGCCTAATAATTACCTATAGAAGTATATGTCACTTAATTTATATTTTGTGGATAGTGGTAACTAAATAAAGTTGCTAATTTTTTCATCGTGACGCTCGTTTCTTGATTTTTGTTTAGCACCAAAATATTAAAATGTAATGTAGCTTTTTATTATATCTTTATTGCATAAAAGTCGTTTGTTAAATCTGAATTGATTTATGGCGGTTTATACGATAAAAATGCAAAATAAAATATGATCATATTTACATAGAATTGTAGTTAAGTTTTAATGTGAAACATTATTTAAGTATTTAATTATTAATTATGGAATTTATTACACGAAACTTTCGTTAAATGTAATAAATAATATAGTCTAATTCGTCCACAAAGATAAAGGCTTTATTATTTCATTACTAAATGTAGAAACTTAGGGCATAGAAACTTTTTGGATAAAGTAACCAGCCAGTGTCTAAAAAGGTTGTGTATCTTATTTGAAAAAAAAAAGACTTACGTCAATTTTCCCTTAAGATGGTTTGATTCAGGTTGATAGTGACTCCGTCGCGGACTGTGTACAAATGATAGCATAATCAATGCCCAACATATCGCTTACGTACAACAATATATTAACTGTTAATGGAACAAGATAAATCAATTTGTATATCCATTCCAGATATCGTTTTGGCAGTTTTAATTAATTTGTAACAAAAAGAATGGCGCGAAAATTATTTAGTTACGAAAGTCTTCAACTAGCAGAGCGAGAGCAATACGAGAGGTTTTTTACTGTCTTTGTTGCGACTTAACGATGTTATATTCATCGGAAATAATGTAATTCTATGGATATTGTGAGGAAATTAAGTGACATTAATTATATAAATGAAAAGCAAACGTTTTAAGCAAGGAAAAAAAATCAAATCTAATATATAAAATTCTCGTGTCACAGTTTTCGTTCCCGTACGGCTTGACCGATTCTCATGAAATTTTGTGAGCATATTCAGTAGGTCTGAGAATCGGCCAACATCTATTTTTCATTTTTTTTTACTGCGGGGGGCGGAGTCGCGGGCGACAGCTAGTACTTATTATAAAATTCAGAACGAAGATCAACGTAAAAAATGTAAGTGTAACTCTTTTTTTAAATTATAAAAAAAAATATTAAAAATTATTGTACAATGTAATATTAATAAATAAATTTACAAATTAAATACATACTTACAGTTAAATAAATAATTCCTGGCACGAAATAAAAGTTTATGGTCTTGAATTAATTAAGAAAAAGAATGCAAGACACACTGCAATGGTTTGATCACTCGAACTAATGGCAGTTATATGATAGAATCAAAATAACGTTACATTAACTACTTTACATCGGTTATCATGTAGCGCCCTTAACAGACTTAAATATATAAAATGCAACAGTATGTCCGTCTGTATTGACTAACTTAAAGCACTTGTGAGCAATAATTTTCTTTACCTGACAGGAAATAATAAAAACATAAATCAAATGCTTATCCATTTACTTGAAAAAGCATCAATCAAATAGACTCACGAAAACTAATATCTGTGATGTTATAAAAATGGAAATTCACGAAAAAACATAAGCTCACTTTTTATATTAAGTTAACAGATCATATGAATATAAGTGAACACAATCCATCTGCAACACTCCGTAGATTGTAATCCAACTCACTCTTTTTTTCGAATCATTAAGTTTAGGCTATAATAGGTTACAGTACCTATAGAAAGAAAATACTTAATTCCAAAAAACATTATCCATCGGTAAATCTCAAATATAGTACAAAATATTTAAATGGTACTTACACCGCTGGCATAGCGACCCGAAGTTGATCTTCGGCTCCGACATTAAAGTTCGCCTAAGCCGACTGTCCTTTTTTTTTTTTTTTTTTTTTTAAAGTCAGGAAATGCGTTTACGCACGCCTACGCCGGGCTGTGCAATGGCGTAGGGAGTGTGGGACTCGCCGGTCACAGAAGGTGACCGGAATACCCACTAAAACCTGACTGCCCTCTAACGCATTATGGCGGGCGCCACGGGAACGCTTTAGCTTTCTTCCGTGGCCCCGCCTGCGTGAGCCGACTGTCCTGCGCTATCTCCTTCCAGCTGACATCTTCTAGGCACAGGTCCTGCTCTACGAGGTAAGCTACAGGTTTACGATAATTATCTAAACCTAAGTTTTTTTCTACGATGTTAGAATAATATGGTAAATAAGCGACGCCGCGTTATAAGCTAATAGCATGAAAAAAAACAGGATGGGCCACTTGAAACGTTGACATCATTTACTTTGAATAGTGGAAAGTTAACGAGTGGTTAAGCAAATATTCCAGTGCTGTGTCACTTCTGGTTGACAGGTTTTACATACTCAAAAACTTAACTACCAAGTAATAACGGAATGTTTAGTAGCTTGTATTGTTTTGATAATGAAAACTCTATGATAAATTTGTTTCAAATTTAAACGATCTAAGGATCGTAAAAGGAATCGAAAAATCTGATCTGTTTAGTGGACGATTAATGTATTTTTGTACTCGCTTCCATGTAAATAAATATAAATAATATTAAGATTTATTTTAAGGATCGTTTATTGGGTTTAAATGTAACATGCTAGCAAATTTTAGATCTTCTTTTTGGGGTAGTGTAGAAATACCAGTGGGCGTGGGATAATTAAATAATTATGTGAATGTTCTCCCAGTCTCAGTAAATATTTAATTTATATTTAAATATCTTGTATAAGTTCTTTTTTTCTCTATTTTTGCAATAAATCTTCGATATCGGTCAAGATAAGACTTAATCGATCCACTTGCATCATCGTATCAAAGGCAGAAGTTATACCACTTGTCATATCTGAAAGAATTTCCTGTAATTATTATATTATTCAATATCTCTTTCTATAGCTGTACACTGCTGAAATCGTATATAATCATCCCATTTTCGCTTCATTTGAAAAAAAAACAGTATATTTTTGCACAGTATTGTCAGCAGTAAAAGTTGATGGTAAAAAAAATTGACAAGCCCTTTACATAGTATTAACTCCCGCCAAGACTCCATCTGCGCGGAATAAAAAAAAACTTAATAAGTAGCCTGTGTGTTATTCCAGACCATGTTCTACATCTATACCAAATTCCAGCGAGATCTATACAGACGTTCTCGAGATACCTTCCAACAAACATCCATCTAAACTTTCGCATTTATAATATTAGTAAGATGAAAGTAGACAGAATTTTGCTTGTTCCAATTGGATTTCTATTGATTTTATAGACATAGATATATTATAGAGATTCTCTTCTATAGAGGTCTAGAGTTGGTATGGATAAACTTTAAAACACAGGCCACACAGCTTATGATATTAAATTAAAAAGAAAACATACAAATGTCAATGCTGCTGAAATGTCACTTGTCATTATAAATCTAAATTTTCGAGTATTAAGAAAAATTTTTGAAACATGATATCATTGGAAAAACTAAAATTATACCGAGTATAAAGAGTGATATAAATAAAATGGCGTGCCATATGAAAGTGTTTGAAAAAATCAATCCGGAAATCGATTTAGATACAAAGGCATCGAATATTCTCGGCTTTGGATTAGAAGCGAAGTTAGACGAATTAAAATACGAGATATTACAGAAAATTGATAAAGAATTAATAGATTCGCAGAACGCGAGAGACTTCGTAACACAGAAATACGATGAACTTTGTAATAAAATACAATTTCTAACAGAATTAGATGCAACAGTTACCAGTTTCCGTGGAGATGTAAAGTCAATAGAAAAGAGATTACTGGAATTAACAAATAGAATAGATGGTATTGAGAAAGTCGTGATATCAAGAGATTGTTCAGGATCTTTATTACTTTGAGAATCTTATAATTTTTTTTCGTATAAATTTGTATCATGTAAAACTGTTTTGTGTTGTTTCTAATGTATCCTTTCATGTACATCCTCACCACTTCCAGGTTTCATACATTTCTATTTAGTAATGCTAACAGGCTAACACGATTTTTATAATTGATTAGCTGTCTGCCGCTACTTGGTCTGCACGGCATAAAAAAAACTTTAATAAGCAGCTTATATGTTCTACATTTTACAGCTACTATGTTCTACATCTGTGCCAAATTTCATTAAGATCCGGTGAGCCGTTCCGATGCCTTTGACAAACATCCATCCATCAAAACATTCGAATTTAAAATATTACTAAGATGGGAGTGATAAATAAAATCTTAATTTTAATCCCAACATTTTATTAGCAACAATTAACATAAAATGTCTAACTCAATGTATATAATAAATAATAATTAAAAACTAAATGATTAAAAAATATATATTAACATTACATATTAAAAAAGAGTCTAAAAATATTGACCGATACTAGATTTACAAAAGTTTTCTTTCGAAAACTGTATTCAATGACCGGTACTTATTTAGTCTACAATATAGAACATCATTTATACATATATTTGGCACATTATTTCGTTCATTATATACCTTAAACTTACATAATATTATTGTTCGGCATTAAAATACATCTAAAACTAATCTACGCTAATAAATTGATCACATTTTCAACATTTTAAAGCAAATAAAATCCATTTACTCGACCATATATCCATCCATTTTTTAATTTCTTTATAATAATTGTACAGTATTAGATAAAATATCAAATTTAATATATACTCTTAGCGGTTACTTGTTAAAATTGACATGCATTTTGTCCAACTTATTCCCATTATTTGTCTTTTTCACAATTATATCGTTCTACAATATTGATAGTATATATTTTATTAAAATTGTTCGTCCAAGACAACCACAATGAACACAATAACATTACCTACATTAAACACAAATTATACAATGATCGTTACAGTAATATTTTTCTTTCTAAATAAAGCTTTATCTAGTAAAATATTCTCAAATCTCATCTAATCAATCATAAATAAAATAAAAATAAGAACACATACCCAGCGAGCGATTTCATTTTCTAGATACATTTAATTTATCACAAACTAACCTCTAAACTCTCTTCCCGCCTAAAATCGCCTGAATCTGTGACACAGTCTTCCCCTTTGTCTCTGGTATTAAAAAGAAAACGAAGAATATACAGATAATCATAAAGGCGGCGAAGAACCAGAAACAACTGTAAATACCGATCGCATCTTTCATTAAGGGGAAGCAGAGAGTCACGATAAACACCAAACACCAGTTAGCTACCACAGTAATACCAGACGCGGATCCTCTGAATTCAACAGAAAAGAGTTCAGCCATCATCATCCATGGAATTGGACCGAAACCTAAAGAAAATGAAATAATAAACAATACTAAGCAAACTAAAGGAAGCCAGCCAAAAGAAGCGACACTAGCGCCGCTTGCTTGTAATTTGAAATACGTTCCGAGGATGATGAGACAAAGACCCATTATAATACAACTCTGCAGCAATAATAGACGTCTTCCAGCCTTTTCTACTAATAAAGAAGACACATAAGTAGCGATAGTTTGAACAACACCGACTATAATTGTGGCGATTGCTGGTGGTATATTGGAGCCGGCGGACTGGAAGATATTATTAGTGTAGAAGATGACAGCGTTGATGCCGCTGAACTGCTGGAAGAACATGAGGCCGAGGCCGCAAACTAGCGCCATGCGAGACGCCTTGTTGGTGAGCATACTCAGCATACCAGCACGTTGTCTTGCCGCGTCATCCACCTGCAAACAATTCTCTAATCTTATGTCTGCTGGTATAAAGACTTCAAGTTGTGATTCCTCTATTGTATTACCCGCTACCGTACCAACCAAGTCACGTCTTCAGTGAACACGGAGGTAGCAAACTAGAACCATTTGTGATATTACTCCTGTAAGTAGTAATTGAGAGGAAGGATAAAAGGATATCTTGTTAAGAAAGTCTTGGGGTTACTTACATCTTTCTGCATATCCGCAAGTTCTGCAGTGAGATCCGCGTCAGGTCCTCGCAGCCAGCGCAGCACTTTCTCGGCGTCGCGGCGTCTGTTCTTACTTAGCAGGTACTGCGGGGTCTCTGGCATCCACCTGGATGACAGCGGTTGATAATTTAACAGTTATAATATTACAAATTGGTTTGTTGTTCTTTGCTAGCATAAGAAATTCTGCGTAGTTATGATTTTGTAATATAAATTTAATACGCTATTCTAAACCGACAAGTGTCCGATCTAAAGTCCGATAAAGCTCTTGATGATCATACCAGTGGAATATTCGATTAACCAAATACTTTCCTATAAGAAATTATCAACTTTTATTAAGTCATTTTTCTCAAATCTCTACAAAACACATCACAACTACAAACTCACCAAAAGACAGCAATCAACAGCGGCGGTAGCACAGCAGAGATGATAGACAGCGTACGCCAGTGCGTCCAGCCGCCGATGACGAATGTTCCCAGAATACCAACAGTGAGGAACAGCTGGAAGAAAGCACCTAAAGATCCTCGGATGGACGTCTCCGCTATCTCCCCGATGTACATTGGAGCGGTCACGCAAATTCCACCTGGAAAAACGTAGGAATATTTGTCAAAGAATAAGAATGGAAAAGAAGCAATTCGCAACATTTTGTTTGATTTTGTCTGATTAATAGTGAGGGAAGTGGTCAAAATAATTATTTTTAGGAAGTACAAAACGTTGAAAAGTAAACACTATAGATCTGGCTAATAAAACAGAGACAGTAATAAAATTGCAATCCAACTTGAAATTATTTAGATCGTTTCAAGAAAAAAAACCTAACTAATATGATGATTATTTTAGGTTTAATGATAACTTATGCAATCGTCAGGGGAAAAATTACATTACGCCACCTTAAGCACACTGCTGGGCCATAAGCCTCACCCAAAGATGGCCGCGAAGGTCGGTCCTTTGCTACACGCATGCCTTCATACACATACTCTCGCAACCTTGACCGAATCATGGGACAACATCTTGTGGGATGTGTGCCCACACAGCGTAGACCTGTGCATGGCGGCCATTTTTCCAAAATACCACTATAATAAAATCAAGAAGTAAGCATACGTAGGACTTACCAGTAGCAATACCAGCGAAGAACCTAGCAGCGATCAGCATACCAGCTCCGTTTGCGAAGATAGTTAGCAACCAGTTGATCATGAAGGGTACAGCTAGTAGAAGTATGGTCGGCCGTCTACCGATACGTTGGACTACCACACCGGCAGGTAAAGCACTTAATGCAGCACCTATAGCTAAGATTGATGATACTAGTGAACCTGAAAAGAAAGTTGAAATTGTTAGAATAGTACAAGAAATTAATCCTTATAGAAGACAAAATAAAGTAAGTAAAAAACTAAAAGTGATTTACTCTGTTCATAAACAATACTTATATTCTTAGGAATCAATTCTATTCCGACCCCCGCCAGGCTCTAAACTAGTCGTTACTTATTTCTATGGAAGTTAATCTCTGTTAAGGCCATTAATTAGTTTACAGTTTGATTAGTTGCAGTTATTTTAATAATTAGTCAACTATAATGATAGAGAATATAGAAAAAAAGATATGAAAAAGCAAAGAACCCTAGGTTAATTTGTGTTGTACTTAAAAAAACCAATTTTGCACATCGCGACACTTTTTTATCTATCCCAAATAAAAATAGGAAAACAACAATCTCTCATCACGTGTTTAATTTTTTACATTGGCACAAAAACAATACGGCGTCTTGCAAAAAACAAAATACGTCACATCTACAAATAGAAATGTTCTTACGTAAAACCGAAGCTGAACATTTGGCAAATACTGAACTCAGTCGAGCCCCTAACGATGACATAACACTAAAGTCCTCCTAAAGCGAAACGAATACGTGGCGATAGATATTAGAGAAACTAGTTTGATCTGCCTTGATTAAACAATCTATTGTCAACACCGTAAAATTACAATATAATTTTATAAATAATTGAGTAGTTTATTATGAAATTTGGTATCTTTAAATAATTAATCATATGTGATATTGTACAAAATTCTGATGCCTTTACCTTCGCTAAAACGATATATTGAATATTTTGAAAGATATATATTTTTAAAACGCTTCGCATTAAGTGCAAAGATGTCTTAATTTTCAAGTAGTTAATCTATATTTATACTGTATTATCCACAAACACACACCAACGCATTTCCTACCGTAACCAATAGAGGCTGGCAAAAATGTTTCTCTCTTGTTGTCTGTGGATGTTTATTTATAAAAGGGGCACACCCACGAGCAAAATAGTTCGCGGAGATCGCGTGAGCTTGGGAACTTGCCAGGAATGATAACGTCGACTGACCGATTGATTTGTTCAAGTCTTTACAAACTAACAAAGACTACAAGACTAACAATGCGTCTAGAGTACACAACAAAGCATTCATCATCTTGGTACTTTTAAATTCTGCTTTTGGATTTAGGTCTTTTGTCAGAGATGTATTATACGACGATGATCCAAGTATTCAAATGAGGCACTACAAGTTATGGAAGCTTCATAATCAGCAAAATACGTAAGGAAAAGATGAACAAAAAACCCGACTGACTGAGTCTATTGTGGATGAAATAGCGCCATCTATTGGCTGCATTATAAAACTTAAATTTGAAATTAAATCAAATAAACTGTAATGTTATATGTAACATTCTCATAATTTAGAATATACTCGAAAACATCAAAAAAATGATTTAGCACTGTAAAAAAGTTTTTATTGACTAGTTTAGAATTTTTGTTCTCACTCGACAACATCGGTTCAGTCATTAAGTTTCTAGGCAGAAACAATGGAATTTTTATACATTTAAACCAACTATACGTTAAAAAAAACTTAAAACGCGAGAAAAACATTTCCCCTTTTTTCAGTCGGAATAAAAGGCGAGCTATTAGGTGTGAGTTTCTTAACTATTAGTTTCTTGGTCGTACCTTGCGTCTAATAAATTTACCCTTAATGTTGGATTTTAAAACCTAGTTAAAAATTATGCCTTGAATGCGGTAGACTAGCAGTATACTTGTATTTTTCATAACAATTTTCCTTATTATTTAACATAAATATTCTCTGTTGAAAAGATAGAGACAGTAATCTTGCATCTCTGTTTCAAAGACTGCAAAAGATGCGTAGAGGCGTTTGGATAGAAGCCAAGAATGATAGCGTCACTTCACTTCAGTTGGACAACACCGGCATGTGATTGACTCGACTCTCGGTTACAATGAGATCACATACAAAACGAGAAATTGTAAACTAAGTGCCGCAATTTATATTTAATACAAATTTAGTTAAAGAAATCTTCACTAAGAGACTGTTTTATACATCAATATGAAAAGATGATTGTCACATCTGTTTTTTTTTTTTTTTTCAATTAAATGAAAATAGAATATATACTGTATTAAACTATAAATAGTGTCAAGGTTAGTCAAGGTTAGTCTATACTAATATAAAGAGGAATGATTTGATTGTTTGTTTGCTTTGAATAGACTTCAAAACTACTGAACCCATTTGAAAAATTCTTTCACTATAAGCTACGTTGTCCCCCGGTGACATAAGCTATATTTATTGCTAAATTATTGTTTAATTCCGCAAGAACAAAGTCGCCGACAACTGCTATTTATAATAAATCTTACTAATATTATAAATGTGAATATTTGGATGGATTTTTGTTGGAAGGTATCTCCAGAACGACTCCACGAATCTTGATGAAATTTGGCACATATATAGAACATAGTCTGGAAGAACACATAGGCTACTTATTAAGTTTATTTTTTAATTCCGCGCGGACGGAGTCGCAGGCGACTTCTAATATAGTTTAACTTTAAAATACTTACTATCTTTAGTGTCCAATAAGAAGTCCGCCGGCTGTCCAAGAGAGTTGATGAGAACTGGTGCACTGCCATTGACGATGGTAATATTGGTCGCTGTCATGTTCAGTGCTGTGGTATTCTTTGGAGGCTCCAATTGGGGCAGCGCTGGTGATGTCCATGCTAAGATGGTACCCGCGATCACAGCCCCAATAGCGGCTATGTAAAAAAAAAGTAACTATTAGTTTTGATCTATTTAAGATTCTAATAACCCCGATAGTTTAGCCATTAGGTTATACTTCTGGGAGGACGTTCGATCTCGAAGTTAGTGGGTTAAAATCCCGAAATAGTGGCACTATTGTCGTAATCGTCATCCATTTTGAAAAGAAATTTTAAAATTACCTCTAGTAATAACTAATAATACATAAATACTGCTATTCATTAGCTAAATTTAAGATTAAACTAACTTGTATTTATTTAGTCCTACTTGTGCTAAGTTTTAATAAGATAACTCCTTCACTAACTGGGAGAATAATATATTTATAATACAGTGGACGTTTAGTGTGAACACACCTTAACATCCCGTTGCTTTGCGATGCGATCTTAAACATCGTTAATCTAATTAAGATCTATTATACCGCAGCTTCCAATAGTTCGATCATTTATCGTCTAATTTATGAATAAGATACGTTTGTGTTTGTCAGTATGAGTACTATTAAAGGCAGCTGTACACGGACTGTTTTAACTACTCACTGTACAAGCGATAGGCTTACAATTGGACGCATTTTATTGGTATTTGCAAACTGTTGTCCGTTGCCGTCCATTGCGAACCTCATACTATCATCACCTGTACTTTTCTTTAAGCGTTCGTTCAAAGAGACTGGGACGGAGAGCATAGCTGACTTTTTATCGAAAATAAAATTGAGAACAGTAAAATTAAACCTTGTTTTATTCTTATAAAGCTCAATTTTATTTGCGATAAAAATTAGCTCAGCTTTCCCCGTTATGCCCGTTCGGACCATAAGTGACAGCACAGAATGTAAGAGTTCTACTATATAAATTTCTATCAGCCATCATGTCTGTGGACCTAGCATGAATATTTGTAATAATCGCCTTCGTATCGTCATCATCAATTATGTCAAAATTAGTATGAAATTATTGGTGTTCTTAACGCTAGATACGCTGCATTTTAATACAATTTTTGTCTATAACGTTACGATGGCAAATGTCACAAATATACGTGCTAGGCCCACTGAATTCCCTTCCATTTTTAAATTACATCCTTTTACACAAAACATACATATTTTCTTCAACCTTTGTAGTCACATTTTATTACCTTCTTGTTCTTGTGCTCATAATTACGTATAATATTAACAACATAGTATTTGACCCCCCCCCCTTTATTGTCACCCCAAACTTGTAGGCTCCGAGCCCCTCAGTGGGGACGTATAGTGAGCTGATGATGACAGTATTTTTATATATAAACTAGCTTTTACCCGCGACTCCGTCCGCGCGGAATAAAAAATAGAAAACGGGGTAAAAATTATCCTATGTCCGTTTACTGGTTCTAAGCTACCTGCCCACCAATTTTCAGTCAAATCGATTCAGCCGTTCTTGAGTTATAAATAGTGTAACTAACACGACTTTCTTTTATATATATAGATGACGTCATCTCTGCTACGTCAGCCCTCGTTAGAATCTCGATGTGTGAATTATTGCGTCCGATAAACATATGTATGCAGACATGTACAATGTAAGTTGGATAAATAAATATTTATAAACACTTTGCCAACTATCATATCTCTTGAAATATGGTGCGTGATGACGTATTTAGTTCAGGCCTAACACTTGAATGAGTTGATTGTTGAAAACTTGATGACCGGTGTAATCTTACTATTTTAAATGCGAATGTTTAGATGGCTGGATGTTTATTTGAAATACCTCCGCAACAGCTGAACAGATCTTGATGAAATTTGGCACATATGTAGAACATAGTCTGGAAGCACAGATAGGCTACTTATTCAGTTTTTTTTTTAATTCGTTGCGGACGAAGTCGCGGGCAAAAGCTAGTAAAATATAAACATTAAAGTCCGTAACCTTTTCATCATCATCATTAGCTCACACATTAGGTCCCCACTGAGGGAGCTCGGAGCCTACCCCAAGTTAAGGGTGACTAGGCCATAGTCAACCACGCTGGAATGAGAGGAATGATCGAAGCATATTGATGCTTTTTTACAAGCTCGACAATGGAAATTTAGAAAGCAACAAAGTGTCTTTAAACTTTGTTTTTGTTTGATTATTTATTTTATTTATTTTTATTCGTATTTATTTATTTATTTATAATAATTTGTTGTCCTTGGGATTGGAATCTTTATCACACTCTTATTTAATTGACCTGTATAAATATTTACTTCCAAATATTCCAATTCGTAATAGAATTAATGCTATTTCCTTATTAAATTATATTTTGTTGAATTATTCGTACTTTCGGGAATACCTTGTACGTAATACGTGATCTTGGACTCGTACACAGGGCATATACCCTGGGTATTTATAACCACAGTCACGTCGACAAATGAACTGACTCATTACAAATTTATACGATGTTTTTAGTACAGGAATTTGTTTCTTTTCTTGCTAAACCTTTTCACTGTTCGTCTTTTATTTGATAGAACAACTGTTGCCTTTAACTTTCATATTGTGTAGTACGTAAAGAAGAATAGAAATACCAAGAAGCACGGTCTTTCTATCTTCTTTTTTCTTCTAGTTTTTGTTTTTATCACCACCATATAATTTACAGCTACTTTCTTACAAATATGTATCTAATAATATCTTTTATTAACGGTCCCTCGCGACTTCATCATCGCAGAATAAAAAAAATAACAGCCTATGGTATGCTCGCATTCAGCAGCTATCTCCCCGTCAAAGTCCCGTCAAAATCGGTCCAGCCGTTCCGGATATTATCAGAAACAAACGCGACCTTGCGGACAGAAATACAGATAAACAGACAAAAATTAAAAAAAATGGTTTTTCGTTATGAGCTACGTAAATATATGATGTGTACGACATTTGTTTTTTTTTATATTACACATAGACACTCCAATCATATTTTATACTTATATTATAAATGCGAATGTTTAGATGTTTGTTTGAAGGTATCTCCAGAATTGGTGAACGGATTTTGATGAAATTACGCACAGATGTAGAACATAATTTGGAAGAATACATAGGCTACTTATTATGTTTTTTTTGACGCGCGGACGGAGTCGCGGATGACAGCTAGTTTTATTTATATGTATATATCGATAATGTCAAAGTACAATGGTCGATATCTAAAATCAAATTAAATATTCTGAGAGGTCAAAGTATACTGGTGGATTTGTAATATTCATAAATGTTCGTGTTTACCTGCGACCGCAGCGATGTACTGGTTGGCCTTCCTCGTCTCCCCGCCCCGCTCCTGCACCGAGAGCATGTGCATCGTTTGCTTCTCCATCTTGTTTTATTCTAGACCATTCTGGAACAAAAATAAAAACCGTTAAAAATAAAGTACCGTTTAGTTATGTTTAGTACCGGTGCTTGAGTTGGCTCATGCGGTATATAAGCACTCTTTTTCCCAACGTGCCAACCAAAATTTAACGTCACTGTAGTTTATAATTTTACTACTTAAATTAATACCTACGTTAAATAATGTGAAGGTCTCATCTAGTTTGCGATATACCGTCACTTTATAATATTACTAGTGGGATTATAAACTGGTGACGTTGTCAATCCATCACATAATACCTAACTGTATGACTAACAGTCTTCCTTCCTTTTCTGATAGGAAAAAGATGGGAAGGATGATATCAAGAAGCATATTTTTATGTCCATTTCTTTCCAGATATTTCTAGATATTCTTTCATCTGCAAATAGCTTATTGCCAAATGGGAACCGGACACATAATCTAGTTCTTTTTCTATAAAATACATAACTGTTTGGTATAAACCTAATAGATTTAATATTACTAATATTATAAATGCGAAAGTTTAGATGGATGTTTGTTAGAAGGTATCTCCGGAACGGTTCAACGGATCTTAATGAAATTTAACACAGATGTATTATATATTCTGGTAGAACACATAAACTACTTATTAAGTTTTTTTTTTATTTCACACGTACGAAGTCGCGGGCGACAGCTTGTAGATGATAAAGCACTAACACAATTTAAAACCTATGATAAGTTCAAGTGCACAAGTCGGCCGTCAGTCGCACGTCTTATTGATTTCATTAATGCATGTACGCTGACCCACGATGATAGTGCGAGGTCGGGGCCCACTGCAACACTGTCACCTGTCATAATTAATAGTAAACTGATCACTGGCTGATGTGTTAACGGCTCTATTTCATACGTGTGAAATTAAAAAAAAAACGAATATTACGTCACTCGGTTATGCGAATCCATTAGAGTAGGAGAACCTCATACTGCGGAAGGCATCATGACGACACATCCATAGATCCATTTAAACTTTCGTATAAGTATGATAATAATAATAAAATAAAGCCAGCTACACATCTTCATGTACAGTTAAAACTGAACGTGTTCCGCAGTCTCAAGATGTTTGCTTGACTGAAAGTAAATATTTTTCGGGATGAAGTAACTAACTTTCTATATATGTTTGTTCATTCCATTGTGATCGTGTATAGTCTAAACGGGTAAACCGAACCGTTTAAAGTTATTACACGTTAAACATGGTGGCGTTATTCTGCAAACATTATAAGAAACTAGCTTTTAGCCGCGACTCCGTCCGCGCGGAATAAAAAAAATGCACACAAGATAAAAAGTTCCTATGTCCGTCTCCTAGTTCTAAGCTACCTCCCCATCAATTTTCAGCTAAATCAGTTCGACCGATCTTGAGTTATAAATAGTGTAACTAACACGACTTTCTTTTATATATATAGATATAGATGTACAAGAAATAATCCTTATGCTTTAGAAGAATGAATTGGGGCAATTAACACTCCCTTTGATTCCGTCTATGGTCGTTATTGTTAATCATGCTTGAATATCTATTGTAACAAACGATAGCGGTTGGCGCCGAAAGAATACATTATCTGTTTGTACGTCGTACGATAGATAATAAAGTAGTAACTGTTGAGTGGTCACTTATTAGCGACCTTGCCGGCTTTCCTCATTATCGTATCGTCTATTGTATTTATTGATTAATTAATAGCCAATTAAACGTCTTTTCCACTAAGGGAATAGAGTCAGGGGACGGGGATTACTGGTAAAATGTAAGGGCAGATCCAGCAGTGGAAATTGTATTTAAACAGAAAGGGGAAGTAAAGCGTCTAGTCGTGATATAATTTACAACGACAATTGTTATCAATGTCAAGTACTATTACTATTTGCATTGAAAGATATCTCGAATTAAATATTTAAATTTATTTTTTTAGGTTATGTTTTTTTTTCTAATTCGATTAAGAACTCTTTTGTTCACGGTCAACTTCTTTGTGACTTTGAAGATGGTCAAAGATGAGTTTGTCATAGAATAAAAAATGCGATAGAGTGAACAATCGTTTGAAAATTGTCCAGAAAATATCACAATACTAGTGCTAACTGCTACAGCCGTAGTTATCTTGTTTGTTCTTGATAAAGCAAATCGGTTCGTGGCTCCTCGACTGCCTTTATCGATTTTATTACGTACAATAATATTCCCATCAGATTTTATAGCCCACTAAAAATTTACACTTTTATGGACCGCTTGAGAGTGTTTAATAGACTAGTTATTATGTTAAGTAGTTGTAAAACTGATTTCTATTGATTAGTTAGAGGTGTAATTTTATTACTGAGTAGCCAATCGGAGTCCTACTGTTATGTTTGATTTTTATATTGTTTTTTATTACGTTTAACTTAGCTACTATTAGTTTATACCGCCAAAACATCTATAGAACTACTAGCTGTCGCCCGCGACTCCGTCCGCGCGCAGTTAAAAAAAAATGAAAAATAGATGTTGACCGATTCTCAGACCTACTGAATATGCTCACAAAATTTCATGAGAATCGGTCAAGCCGTTTCGGAGGAGTACGGGAACGAAAACTGTGACACGAGAATTTTATATATTAGATAACTCTATTCAAAGTTTAGTTTAAATTTGAAAAAAGAAAAATAATACGTTTTATACAGCTAACAGCTATTAGGGCAGTAAAAAAACTCAAGGAAATAATAGACTTGTTACTTAACAGTTCCTGTCGTTCCCCAAGGAATAAACGTCGTGAGAGTTTATTGTTTTAATCTATTCATTTATGGCGAAGCATTTGTGTTATTGTGTAACGTGTAACTTATGCATATTTTATTCTCTTGTGCAAATAAAAAAAAGAACAAAGAAATTGTTTATGGTCATGAGCTATAAACAATTGATGCAATATGGCGTACTGTCAATTTTTTGGCGGTAATTTCTTTATTTTTGTCATAAATATAGATAAGATCCACATTTAATTCCAGAGAAGTTGAATTCTGTGGTACCTCTATTAATTTATTTTATAATTTAAAAAGAAACACTTAGTTAAAGATGTTTTACTAAAGCTAGGAAGAAATAGGCAAGTTTAATAATGTATAAAATCAAAGTAAACAAAAGTCACTAAATGTGTGATTTTTTTTAAATATATTCCATCGGAAATGTTTTAATTTTTCTTTAATAATGAGATAAAATTAAGTGACCAGTAATTTCGAAAATATTTTAATTACGTAAGCCTTAAAATGACAACATTGAAATTACATAATGTCGGATTATATTTTTGATATCGACAATATATCACATGGTTAATACTATCAATAAATAATCCAGAGTTAGAGCTGTTCAAAAGGATTACATTTTACAGTTTTTATCGTGAACAGTAGCTTCGGATAAATAATCTCGACTCGATAAGTATTTTAGTATCTGTGCGAACGAATAACAGATAAGATGACGGAGACGTGGACGAAAAAAAATACTGATAACCCAGCGCCCACAGAAAAAAACAAAATCATAGATAAAAAGCGCGTAACCAAAAATCAGAGTCTACAAGTAGAATAAGTTTTTCGGTTCATTTAGATTCATACGTGCTTCAATTTCAAACTCATGTATACTGTGAATTTCCACTGCTTAAACAAATGTCCGAAATATATTGTTATTTCAGTTTTTTCCAATAAAATGAGAGGGATGATAATATGAAAATCTTTATTATTGCACACTAAGTTTACAATATTCAATGTTGCCTTGGCTCCTTAACTAGTGAAAACTGTATTTAAGGAGCAAAGGACTTCCCTTATGTAAAATTACATTGTTCTTAGTGAAAATAATAGATTTAATTAATTCAAACAATAATCTATATATATAAAAGAAAGTTGTGTTAGTTACACCATTTATAACTCAAGAACGGCTGAATCGATTTGACTGAAAATTGGTGGGCAGGTAGCTTAGAACCAGGAAAAGGACATAGGATAATTTTTACCCCATTTTCTATTTTTTATTCCGCGCGAACGGAGTCGCGGGTAAAAGCTAGTTTAGAATAAACAATCAAAAATCTCTATTTTCCTTTCCCGTGTTTATTGTTATTATTGTTTTTTTGTTGCGTACAAAATATGTTTCTGTACAAATGTTTCGACAGTTGAAACAAACGATCGGACAAAGAGTGCAGTTACCCTCAATATATCATTTTACATTCGACACAGATAATGCAAACAAAAGCATTTGGATCTGAGTCACTATTGCGATCGTACTCAATGCAATTAATTCATATATCAATGTCGCACTCTTTGTATTTTCTACTAGCGATTGCTACGCAATGAAAAAAAAATCGGCCAAGTGCGAGTCGGACTCGCGCACCGAGTGTTCCGTACAAACCTGCAATGTAAGTAAAATTTACAGTTTTCGCAATTTTTCCTGTGTTGCTATCCGACTTTGTTCCTAACTTGAAGATTATAAGTTCATGGTATGTACTATGTAGGTTTTGATTCTCTTACGAGTGTCGAAATTTTGACGAATAAACAGCTGTATCTTTTGAAGTTTGATTTTTTCACAGCTCCAAGGAACTGTAGACCGAAATATATGATATAAATTCCAGCTTTATACCTTCACACGTTCCTGAGAAAAGGGGTCGTGACAGACAGACGGACGGGAAACAAATTGATTCTATTAGGGTTCCGTTTTTTCTTTAGAGGTACACAACCCTAACAATAGTACTTAAGTTACTCCTACATACATTTGTTACATTCCAGTCCAGGTCCAGTCAAAATTGGTCCAGTCGTTTCAGAGATTATGTGTATTATTTTTTGACGTTATAAACACTCCAATTTTAATTGTCGTCTTTTTTGTCAAAAGAAAAAGAAAGGGATTACAATGTTATTGTGTCGTATATTCTGGACAAAGATCTCAACAAAACTGATTCTGTTACACTTTTATAACAATACTAGCTGTCGCCAGCGACTCCGTCCGCGCGCAGTTAAAAAAAAACTTAATAGCGGTATGAAAAAAAGATGTTGGCCGATTCTCAGACCTACTCAATACGCTCACAAAATTTCATGAGAATCGGGAAAGCCGTTTCGGAGGAGTTTAAACCACAAAGACCGCGACACGAGAATTTTATATATTAGGTCCTTACATATGAAATTGGCGTTTTTCGTACTGGCCACTTTAATCACGAATTTCTCCTCTTTGGTAAGGAATTCCAAATTCAAATTTGTACAGCTATAGACTCATGTATTTGTGGTTCGATGACCGTCATTCATTTGTTTTTTTTCTTCTGTTTTTTTCTGTTTGCGTCACTCATTTTACAAAATGGAAAACTTAAAATATCGCATTATTTACGAGTACGAGTTCCGCCGTGGCACTAGTGCTGCGGAAACGACTCGAAGGGTGAATGATGTGAATGGCGGTCGTGTTGCAAAAGAAAACACAGTTCGTTTTTGGTTCCAACGTTTTCGTTCTGGAAATTTCAATCTGCAGAACAAGCCCCGTGGACGGCCTGAGACTCAAGTTGATAATGAAGAGTTGAAGGCTATTGTGGAAGCGGATCCATCGCAAACCACGTCCGAGTTAGCTGCAGGCTGCGATGTTAGTGATAAAACTGTTTTAATTCACTTGAACAAATTGGGAAGATTAAAAAGCTTGAAATGTGGGTACCTCACGAATTGACTGAAGCAAACTGGCAAACGCGCGTCGACTGTTGCGTTACATTACTAAACCGGCACAATAATGAAGGTATTTTAAACCGAATCATTACCTGTGATGAAAAATGGGTTCTTTACGATAATCGGAAGCGCTCAGCGCAATGGTTGGATCCTGGCCAGCCAGCCAAATCCTGCCCCAAGCGAAAATTAACCCCAAAAAAATTACGTGTAAGCGTTTGGTGGACTAGTGCCGGTATTTCTCATTACAGTTTTCTCAAATCTGGCCAGACTATTACGGCTGATGTCTATTGTCAGCAATTGCAAACCATGATAGAAAAGCTAGCGGCTAAACAACCTAGGCTGGTCAATCGCTCCACGCCACTGCTGCTTCACGACAACGCTAGACCACACACTGCGCAACAGACGGCTACTAAATTAAAAGAGCTTCAATTGGAAAGTCTAAGACATCCTCCGTACTCTCCGGACCTTGCTCCAATAGATTACCATTTTTTTCGAAATTTGGATAACTTCTTGCAAGGGAAAAAATTCAACTCCGATGGGGCAGTCCAAATCGCCTTCAAAGATTTTAATGATTCCCGTCCGACTGGTTTTTTTAGTAAAGGGATCAATGAACTACCTATGAGATGGCAAAAGTGCATAGAAAATAATGGTTCATACTTTGATTAATTAAATATATTATATTAAAAAATATTCGACTTTTTGTTCCTCCCATATAAAACGCCAATTTCATATGTAAGGACCTAATATTAGATAAATTTGTTGCAATTGAAAATAAAGGTAATTTTTTTAAATAAATTTTTGACCTAAATACACATTTATAGTAGTACCCGCATGTCGTACCGCGTCGAAGATTACTAGATGTTTAGTACCGATTTATTATTTTAAAATATACACAAATTTTCCTTTAAACTTTGAACGTCTAGCAACAGGCGAAATTTAAATATTCCTACGTACGTACAATATACGTAATACTTATAGTTATAGGTTACACATGTAACGAGTGACAACAATTTTTTTTATATTAAACCTTGTCTATATGTTAATCAGATTGTGACTGCAGTTTTATTAATAAAATCCACATATATTGTGATTTTATTTATTTCGTAAGAGTTATATTACAAATATCGATTTTGTCAAATCGCGAAAGGAATTTGAAATGGTTTTTAACCAACTTATTATTCCTGCAACACAAAATTTATAACTTACGAGCTGTCACCCGCGACTCTGTCTGCGCGGAATTAAAAAACAATAGCCTTATATGTTCTTCCATACTATGTTCTACATCTGTACCAAATTTCATCAAGATCCGTTGAGCCGTTTCTGGAGATACTTTCTAACAAACATCCATCTAAACTTTCGCATTTATAATATTAGTAAGATCAATAGGCAGCCATACTTAAAAATCAAACTAGTAATTGAAAATATCTTTGTAAATTTTTTTATTTTATTCTCATCTCTTCAACTTATTTCTGGCATTTCAAATAACTGCGTGGGCACTGCCACGCCCCTAGATATCTTGTACAACACCGGAAGGCGTATTTGTCGTTAAATTGTTGAGTTAAAACGATTGTCGTACGTGGGCCGTCTCGATGTGACTGGAGTTTGAACTACACCGCTATTCATTGTAGTTAGGTATTTCTTTCTTATGTTTGCATTTTATTTATAAAGCTCCATAAGAAAGAATATAATATTTGAAGCAATTTTTTTTCTTTTGAAAAAAAAAAATGAAATACCCGCATTTTTAAAAACAAAACGAAAATAACTCAATTGTGATAGACAATGGTCAGATTAATTAGTCTTGTAATTAACTTAACCTTGTTTTTACAATGACTTATAATCCATGAAAAAAGCATATTGCCACCTCTGTTATTGCCCCAAAAAAACTGAATTAACCTTATCATCATCAGCTCACTATACGTCCCCACGGAGGAGTTCGGAGCATAGTCAACCACGCTGGCCCAGTACGGGTTGATTGATCTTTGAATTTCTTCTCAGATATGTGCAGGTTGCATCACGATGTTCATAACCGTAAGAAAATCGGATAAATGTACATATGTAAATTGAAAAACACTTTGTACATAACGGGATTCGAACCCAGGACCTGCAGATTACATGTCAAGTGCTTAACTCCTGAGCCACCGACGCTCCAGAAAACATATGTTTTATACGTAAAACTCTAGATTAGAAATTATAATACATAAGCACACAGCATTTGACATTATCGCTATATAGATAAAAAATAAAACTAACAAAAAAATAAAAACTGCGCAAAAAATAAGATTAGCATGATTTGAAAGTTATTATTTTCAGATCAATATATAAATATTATTTGTTTGTCAGATTCGTGGATCAATCGTTGAAATTCCAAAACTAAGTCATTACAGTTTCTTTTTTTTCAAGTACCGTCAAATGTAATCTACATATATCCAATTCGCATAAAAACCAAGAATATATTTAACTCATTAATCTTATAGAATAGATAGCATAAAACAACTTGTCTTATAAAATCTACCAAAAAAAATTCTAAATTGTATACAGTTAAAAAAATTATTGTAGCTCCGTACACGTCTTTGCCAAAAAATATTAAAACATTTCGCTATTTATTTTGAATAACTGGCTACTAATATAAATTCTAATTTTGAATTGTTATTAAAGATTATAGTTCTCCCCATGACCGAATAACCTCATTGTTGGTTTTAAATCTTACCACAGATAATACAATATAATTTAAAATTTCAAAAGAATAATTTAAGTAACATTAAAGTAAATAATTATAGAAGACGAAGGTTTAAGAACACAATCTTTCTTAGTTTTTCCTTGCCATAAAATTATATTGAACAAAGTAATAATTTAAAAAAACTACTTATATTTTTAATCAAACATATTGATTTCCAGCATTTAAGGTGACAGCAAAAAATGTGAGCGATTACCTAAAAAGCGTTATCGTATTATCTACATTCTTGATATTGATTTAACTCTAAAATGAATTAATAAAATAATAAAAAATTACAAAGAAGGTTTAACTTAAAATTTTAAATTTCAAAAGAGGGTAAAATTCAATACTCACCACGAAAATATAGTCTTGATTTACAAATGATTTTATAAAAAATTTAATTAAAACGCACTGGCCACTTATACACAATTGTTAAAAAATGTACTGGCAACTGATAAAAATATCTTTTTTTTTTAATTATGTAACAGGCCGGTCTGTTGGCGCGCTCGCGGGTACTGCGACCAAATGTACGATCGCGCGCCAGTCGCCGCGGATTTCGGTACACTAGCCAAATTAATTCTCAATTTACCTTCTACATTACGTATTTCGTGGGCGTGGTGTGCAAAATAAATATGTTACGCGCTTATATTCTAAATATAATTACCTTAAAAGTAACATATAAATCGACAGAAATAAAGGTTTTTACACAATTAGGCCACCCGCTGCTCCTTGGCCCTTAAAAATTATTCGTTCCGCCATAAAAATAATTTATCATCCCTGCATTTACAAGTACAACAAACAGTTATCTGGTTACTAAACTAGATAAACGAATTTTTTCGTGACTTTTATATCGATTATTACTAATTATCTAAAAAGGGTTTTCTAAGTTGCAACATTATAACGAACTTTGTAAAACTCAAAAACTATCCTTTAGAATAGTTTAGATTAAAATTCACAAATCCTTGAACTAAATCGTACCGTGTTACATTTCGTATTGAATTCTTAATACATGACATGAGAAAAATGATATGTAATGTAACTTGTTTTGTGGTTTATACAACCGCAATCGCATCGAAGTACATCGTTCTCACTGCGGAAACATTTATATAAAAACTTGTTATATTATGTGTTAATTCATCTCTTGTTATATTGAATAAAAAAACTTGAGAGGTGTCAAGGGACACCCGGATGGAACGAAGTTCCTTTCGATTAATTAGTGAAGGAACCAATGTTTATTCTATGAATAAAAAACTTAAGTCTTCACAATAAGTACATTTTATTTCTATGATTTTTCGTTATATATTGTCACGTCGTTGCCATGGTGAAATAACGCTCATTCGTCGTTAACATACTTACATACTTACACTTAGCAAAAAGTGTCGTGACAACTTTTCGTAAGAATTTTTTTCCGTCTAGCCCCCTTTCACAACGCGCGATAAGGAACTTCTTTCTAAAAAAAAAAAAAACGGTCTTGGCACCATTGGGACAAATCATTTTTTATTACCTATATTATAGGGGCATTGAATAGCCAGTACCGCAGTCAATGTGTTAAAAATTATGGGTTCTTGTTTATTCTAATAATCATAAATATATAAAATATCGTTACTATTTCATAATGTACTGTCTTTAGTTATAAGAAAAAAATATAATTAAAACTAATGATAACCTCAGTAATGTTTTGAAACTTGAATAATATTGTTTTTAAATTCTTAATCTGAATGTGACCTGCCAGTGAGTTGACACAAACAATTTTTTTTTATCTTGCCAATTCTCAAATGTTAAGTCTACTGATTATTACTTAATAAGTATTTATAGTCTTTTCGAGATCTATAGGTGTTTTGTTATGTTTTTATTATTATATTCACTTAAGAGATAATAATTTTCGCGTATGTAAATTTTTTTCGGTTATGTTTTGTAAGTTTGTGACCTTCTGGAAGCTAAAAGACTAAACGGATTTCCTTGTTATACGGTTCGTTTCCTTCTCCAAGTGGTAAAGGTCAGTTAGGTTAGGTCACCTATTCTGTTCTGTTCTCTGTTCTGTTCTCTGTTCTGTTCTCTGTTCTGTTCTCTGTTCTGTTCTCTGTTCTGTTCTCTGTTCTGTTCTCTGTTCTGTTCTCTGTTCTGTTCTCTGTTCTGTTCTCTGTTCTGTTCTCTGTTCTGTTCTCTGTTCTGTTCTCTGTTCTGTTCTCTGTTCTGTTCTCTGTTCTGTTCTCTGTTCTGTTCTCTGTTCTGTTCTCTGTTCTGTTCTCTGTTCTGTTCTCTGTTCTGTTCTCTGTTCTGTTCTCTGTTCTGTTCTCTGTTCTGTTCTCTGTTCTCTTTTCTGTTCTCTATTCTGTTCTCTGTTCTGTTCTCTGTTCTGTTCTCTGTTCTGTTCTCTGTTCTGTTCTCTGTTCTGTTCTTTATTCTGTTCTGTGTTCTGTTGTTTGTTTCTTTCAACACTTCCGACAGATTCGATGCCGAAACATGTATATTTATCTCAAACTTCCAAATGTAGAAATTGTCAGAGTTCACCTTATAATATATAAACAAGGAAAGTAACATTTATCTCAACAAACTATTGATAAAATACTTTTTCAATACGTCTTTAGAATTTCTCGAAAGTTCTAAGAATATTCGAGAAATCTTAGAACTCAAATCTGTCTATTGGTATTTGTTTACTCCTAAGTATGTATTTAGGATGCGTACGTGCGTTTATAAAATACGTACTTTAGAACTTTTGCTTCTACTATTATGTAAATATAATGTTTGTTTAAATATTTACATAACTAATTTCACATAATAATATTTAAAAGGGAATATTTTGCAATTAATTAAAAAGTCTGAACTTGACTTGTATTGTTATAAAAAGTTATAAATTCATCACTTCCTAAGCTACAAATCTCTCGTATCATTATTTGTAATCTAGTACCACACTCGCCACTTATTCTAATCGTATTTTTGTTGATAAGGTTTATTTTTATATCACATATTGAGGCTAAATGCATTCAAGTGATAAATTATAGATTTAGTTACTCCGACGATGAGGCGTATAATTGATCTAAAAATTTGCAGTAATTCTTTTTCAATGTGTGTATAGTTACCTATATTTTTTAGATTATTTAAGTATATTATTTTGAATTCAAGGTTAATTAAGGAAAGCAGATTGTTAATTTGGTATTGTAGTACTTCGGTAACTTTCCAGAAAATATTTAAAGTTCTAAAGACAGAATTATAAGTCTTACACAAAAAATAACGCCTGAAAATTAAATCACAGCAATTATGTAAAAAATTGATGCGCTTTCAAATATTGTGCAACATTGAGATATCACCTACGGAAGAGACGAAACTATAGAATTCACGATTATTTTTTTGTATATAAAAAAAATTAAAATTAAAAAAAATTAACAACATTTTCGTTTGACAGAATTTGAAATTTTTACTCTGTGGAAAAAATGTCATTTTGCAGTCACAATGACAATTTATTGTCAATGTCATCGGCAATAAATGATAATTGATAACAACACGTGTGTTTAAATTTAAACATAACTTAAATAAAATACAATTGAATGTGGAATAACATACAAAATGAGTCAAAAGAAAGTCCTACAAAAACCTTCACTATCATATACCAGTCACCCTGACTATCGGAGACCTCCAAAAATAGCAAATCCGGTAAGTTCATTCATAATTTGTGTTAAAAATTATAGTTAATATGAACTGTTTATATGATTTTAAAACTAAATTGTACTTAAACTTTGCAGTATCTACAATGTCTCGGAACACCGCACATAGATTCATTCAATTATATGTTACAAGAAGGCCTAAAAACTGCACTCGCGGACTTAATACCAGCAGAATTTGAGTTACCAAGTGGTGAAAAGATAAAAATAACGATAGACGAAGCTGCCTTCGCTAAACCAAGTGTGCCTATGGACGTTGTTGGTGTTAAAACACAAAGAGTTCTGCCTACAGAATGTAGACAAAGAGCTGCAACATACAAGGGTGATTTTAAAATAAGAATGACTTTTAACGTTGATAATAAATCTATAACCATTGATAGATCTCTCGGAAGTCTGCCTGTTATGTTAAAGGTATGAAGGATCACTTTAAACTACAGAAGAAATTACTTTTTAAAACTGGTTATGAAAAATCATATCCCAACTGAATGCCATAATGCCACGTTTTAACAGTGGTAGATACCGCAACAACAATATTTGTTGGTTGCACGAATGGGCCGGGTCGACCGGTGCAATACCACGACCACACAGAAGACAGGCGTCAAGTGGAAGCAATTCCGCGTTTCGTCTAATGAGTGTGGTACCGGAGGCCTAATTTTAGTCCTCTTTCCCTTCCCATCCTTTTCTTATTTGGAAGGATGGGAATGGGAAGTGGATTTGACGGAAGAGGGGACGCATAGGAAGGAGAAAAATCCTCTTTCTGTGCATCCCCTTCTCCGTTAAAGGTTGGGCAACGGTCGCCTTGCTATTTCGGCGAATCCAGGCGACTGCTCGTTTTGCCACCTTATGATATAAAAAAAGTATATTAATTTTATAAACAAGACAATAATGTTTATTACGTTTGAATATTTACAGTCCCTTAGAAGTATATATATCCAGTTTTGACTATTTTTTTTAATTATGCTAAAACTTTAAGTAAAACAGGAACTGTAACTGACTTTTTCAGTCAAAAATCTGCCATTTATCTGACATGTCTCCTGAAGAATTGGTGCAGCACAATGAGCATGCTGATGAGTGGGGAGGATATTTTGTTATAAAGGTATTTATTCATTAAGTTCTATTCAAACTTGAGATATTTTGAGTAATAAAAAACAGTCATTAAATTGTGTAAACATAAAATAATCTATGTATACAATTTTATAAATCATTATTTATTTAATTTTGGCATTGGATTGAAATGTTACTTATATTATAAATGTGAAAATGAGTTTAGATGGATGGATCTTGATGAAATATGGCACATATGTAGAACATAGTCTGGAAAAACACATCAGCCACTAACTAAGTTTTTCTTTGATTCCACATGGACGGAGTCAGGGGGCTACATCTAGTGCAGTGATTGTCAAACTTATTTCTTTCACCGCCCCCTTTGAAAATCAATTATATTTCAGAGCGCCCCTAATTTTTATTCAGCCCTAAAACTTAAAAACCACAATTTCGTTACTTTAATTAATTGCAATGCCCCCCATTTTTTGGGCCTCTTATCGCCCCCTCCTAGGTTTCAAACGCCTCCAAGGGGACGTTATCGCCCACTTTGGGGAACACTGATTTAGTGTAATATATTAATGAATATTACCATTTCAAATTTTTTTAAATAGTTGCTACTTATAGATTAGATTTATGAATTAGATGTTTTATTAAGTTTGTTAATTTTAATTTGTATTTATTTAATAATTTTGTTAATTTTCACTTTTAATTTAATTTTTAATCTTAACTTTACTAACATAGTTATAAGTATTATTTTACTAACAATGTATGGACTTATAATGGTCTGAATTAAATTATTTTTTATTTTTTTTTTATTTTTATAAAATTTTACTTGAATATTTTTTTATAGGGTCATGAGAGGTTAGCACGTATGTTGCTGGTCACACGACGTAATTATCCAGTGGCAATCAAGCGTTCAGGTTGGAGGATGAGAGGGAATCTGTTTTCCGACTATGGTGTCCTAGTGAGATGTGTTACTGCGGATCAGACAAGTACTGTAAGTAGAAATACCTCCACAGTTAATAATGAAACACTATTTCAAATTTAAATTGAAGTGTACAGTCAAAATTTTTTATGCATTTTACATTTTTTTATGGATCTATCTTTTAGAGAGATTGATCCATGTACCCATTCATAGTTTATAGTTGAACCTAGTCTCTTAGATACTTGCTTACCCAGGTAATACTTTTTGCATATTTTTCTCTCGTAATGCATTAATTGTTCAGCTCGTCTGGTGAAATACCACGACCACAGAAGACAGGCTTCAAGTGGAAGCAATTCCGCGTTTCGTCTGATGAGTGTGGTGCCGGAGGCTTAATTTTAGCCCTCTTAATCCTCCTAATAAGAAAAGAATGTGAAGGGGAAGTGGATTTGGCGAAGAGGGGACGCATAGGAAGGGGAAATGTCCTCTTTCTATGCATCCCTTTCTCCATTGGTTAAAGGTAGGCAACGCATCTGCATTTGCGGATGTTTATGGGTAACGTTGATCTCGCTATTTCGGCGAATTCAGGTGACCGTTTGCTCGTTTGCCACCTTTTCATATAAAAAAATGTGATTGTACAATGGTTCTCGCTCGTAAAAGTTTCTCGCCTTTCCAGGTTTGATTAATTAATACAGACATTGGATCAATCTTAAGGATTTATTATTGAGTTCGGATAAGCTAATGATAAACAATTGTTCACATATTTTATTGTAAACAATCTAATATATAAAATTCTCGCGTCACAGATTTCGTTCCCGTACTCCTCCGAAACGGCTTGACCGATTCTCATGAAATTTTGTGAGCATATTCAGTAGGTCTGAGAATCGGCCAACATCTATTTTTCATTTTTTTTAACTGCGCGCGGACGGAGTCTCGGGCGACAGCTAGTTTTATTTTTACAGATGTCATGTTTGATTCTTAAATTATAATTTTTTTTCAGAACAATGTGTTACATTTCCTACAGAATGGTACGTGTAAGTTAATGTTTTCTCATAGAAAGATGATGTACTATGCTCCGGTGTTACTTATTATGAAATGTCTGGTTGACTTTCCCGATCACTATATATACAGATTGTTATTACATGGAAAGAAAGATGATTTGTACTATGTCAAGTAAGTATAACGCAGCTTAGTAAATCAGTTCCTTGAAAGATTTTTTTTTAAAATTACTACATAAATACTGTTTTTTGTGTTCCGTACTTCGAAATGAAAAAACGGAACCCTTATAGGATCACTTTGTTGTCTGTCTGTCTGTCTGTCAAGACCCTTTTTCTAAGAACCGTGTGTAGGTATCAATATGGAATTTATTTTTTAAATTTGATAGTAACGTTAGAAATAAGAAGAACCATAGATTTCGGTTGTCTATTGTATGTTAATATTCACGACTTTATTCGTATTAATGTTATATATTATGAATTAGCGTCGGTGGCTCATTGGTTAAGCACTTGACTTGCAATCTGCAGGTCCTGGGTCCGAATCCCGCCATGTACCAATGTGTTTTTCGATTTTCGATTTACATATGTACATTTATCCGACGTTCTTACGTTGAAGGTAAACATCGTAATGCAACCTGCACATATCTGAGAAGAAATTCAATCATATGTGTGAAGTCAATCAACCCGCACTTGGCCAGCGTGGTTGACTATGGCCTAGTCACCCCAAACTTGGGGTAGGCTCCGAGCCTCTCGGTGGGGACGTACAGTGAGCTGATGATGATAATGATTATGTCTTAGAAAACTGTCTTCTAGTTACGATAGGTTGCTTAATGAATTCTTGCAATCCAAAGCTTCGAAGGAAAAAAGGCACATTCACGTTAAGAATAAGAAATTAAAAAATATTTTTGACTAACTGTCACCCGCAACTTCGTCTGCACGGAATTAAAAAAAAACTTAATATGTAACCTATATGTTCTTTTAGACTATGTTTTATGTCCTAAAAACCTTCTCCTGACATAGGTTCTTTTAATCTAATATATTAATCTTTGTTTAAAAACTTGGAATTTTATAACTTTTTATTGTTAAATATTTCTGACATAAAAGTAATATTACAGTTGCATGCAAAATATACTCAGAGAATTACACGAAGAAGGTCTCCATAACTCGGAGGAATGTAGAGCATATCTCGGCAAGATGTTCAGACCCAAACTCTCAGAGTTACCTCCCTGGGCCTCCGATATGGAGGCTGCGGACTTCCTGCTGAAGAGATGTGTTTTAATACATCTTAGTGATTATAAGAGTAAATTCTACGCTCTAGTGTATATGATACAGAAGTTATATGACGTAGTTCAGAACAAATGCAAGGTAAGTTACCCGTAGAATTCTATCTACTAGGGACATTTTTATTCATATTTAATGGATAGTGCCATGTCTTTCGTTCTTTTTTGATAAAATAGTGACAACAATATGTATTAATAAAAGGGACTGTTAAATCCTACTGTTTGTCTAACTGTTCGCTCACTATTGTAGCTAAAAATATTAACATGATGTGATGTATGTCGTTAAATAAGTAAAGTTCACTATGAACATCAAAGTCCACTATCTAAATCAAAAGTCCACTATCTAAATCAAAGTCCACTTTATTATTCAGAGTCCACTTCCAAGTTGACTTTTTAATACAAGTGATTCTGTTAAATCTTAAAGTAACTTATAGCACTTTTATTCATATGTATTTTAAATCTTAAATTAGTATTAGTAGTGGATTTATGTATTGTTTATACTTTTTAAATGTATACACTATAAACTGCTTAATATGTCTTTTGTAGCGACTGAATATTGTACCTTTCGATGTCATTATAACCGGTATCAATCAGCTATTAAATTACGATTAATTAAAACTCCATCTAATTAAGACACATTACTTTATCTCTTCAAGATTTAATTTTATCATTTAGGTGGAAGGCGCAGATTCAGTAATGGTACAAGAATTACAAGTTGGAGGTCATTTATACCTGCAGGTACTAAAAGAGAGGCTACAGATGTTGTTATACGTCATCAAAGCTAATATCTTAAAACGTGTTAAATCACCTAAGAAATTCGTCTGGTCTACGGTAAGTCTATATATAATGGCAACACAGTATAACAGTAATATTAACATCAAGTGTGCGTTGATGTACTGCATTATCAACTACTCTGCCTTAATGTTCCGCCCTCGTGTGAAACTGGGTTAAATCCAGAGTTGTTTGTATAAAGTCAATAATATGCTTGTTTTATTATTATTATTATTAACTTACATTTTATTTCTAGAATGAAATCCAGAACATAGTAAAAATGGCGGGTACGTTGGAACAACGTATGGAAACCTTCCTCGCGACAGGAAATGCGCCCTCAAACAACGTTACCCTCGCGCAGTACAAGGGTCTCACTATTGTGGCTGAGAATATTAACAGGATGCGATATATGTCACACTTTAAGTAAGAAAAAGTTCACTATCTACATTAAAGTCCACTATCTAGACCAAAATCTCCTATCTAGATTAAAGTCTACTGTCTAGACTAAAGTCCACTGTCTAGATTGCAGTCCACTATCTAACCCAAAGTCTACTATCTAGATTAAAGTCCACTACCTAAATCAGTCTCCTATCTTGATTAAAGTTTACTATCTAGCTTAAAGTTCACTATCTAAGTCAAAGTTTACTATCTAGATTAAACTCCACTATCTAGACCAAAGTCCACTATGTAGATTAAAGTCCATTATCTAAATTTACGTCCACTATCTAGACCAAAGTCTACTATCTAGATCAAAGTTCACTATCACTCACATTTTACTAAATAACTTTTTTGTATTTAAAAATGGTTACTGAAAATTAATATATTCTAAATATTATTAAAATAAATTTTGTCTATATTTAATTAATTAAAAAAAACATTTAAATACGATCTCAGAGCGATCCATCGAGGATCATTCTTTATGGAGATGCGTACAACAGAAGCTCGTCAGCTGTTGCCTGATGCTTGGGGCTTCGTGTGTCCAGTTCACACGCCTGATGGAGCGCCTTGCGGACTTCTCAACCATCTCACTGTCTCCGCACAGGTGAGACAGAAATATAGACTAAACGTCACTCTATACAGTCGCGACAAGGACAATCTGAAAGATTGTAAAAGAGTAATAGAGATAGTGGCTAAAAGAAAGATTCTAATATAAGTCAATTTTATATTAATCAATTTAGTAGTTTGTGTCCAATTGAAGTTTTTTTTGTGGTTTTTTAGTCGGTTTGATCGTTTGTAAAATCTCAGGTCAAGAAGGGAAAAGCCACTATCAACTACACTATTTAGACTAAATTCGAATTCTTCTATGTAATATCTTATGTGCTATTCAATGGAAATGAGAAATTATATAGAAATTTCATTAACTGACAATTTTATTGTCTATTATTATTCTATATCTATTATATTATATTAGACTATATATTATGTTATATATAGCCTATTATCTATTTATATTGGAATGTTTCAGTGTTTAAATTTATGATCCAACGTGTCTTTTATTATTAAGTTTGTGATTACTTATTAAAGTTAAATTGTTTAGATAGGTTTGTTATAATTTCTTATTTCCATTTAATTAATCATGTTAAGACTCTTTTAATAAAATATATTATTTATACAGGTAACACAACATCCTGATCCTAAATTATTAAATTCTCTGCCGTTTGTGTTGGAGAAATGTGGTAAGTTTATTTTTAAATATTTATTTTACATTTTCATGAATTCAATCTGAATTAAATGTGATAATTTATTATATTAGTTTTATAATACCTTAAAGTACCTAATTTTAGTCCTCTTTCCCTTCCCACCCCTTTTCTTATAGGGAAAGGATGGGAAGGGGAGGTGGATTTGATGGAGGAGATGTATAGGAAGGTTAAATATTCTCTTTTTGTGCCTCTCCTCTTTCGTCGATTGGGGGTAGGCAAAGCATCTGCAATTGCGAATGTCTATGGGCAGCGGTCGCTTCGCCATTTCGGCGAATTCATTTAGCCACTTTAAAATATAAAAAGAACCTAAAGATAGTTTAACTACTATTACCAGACAAATAAGAGGTTAATAGTTTTTTGCGAATTTGGTACAATCAGGGAAATACGCGGTGTTCTACCTACAAAAAAAAATGACGGGATAATAAAATAAAAAAATCATATAATACTGTCCGATATTTTTTCGTGCAAACACTTTCAAAGGCGTTTTACTGGTTATTGTTTTCACATCGTCGTATCAATGCATACTAAAGTTCAAACTACTATAGGTTTTAAAGTAAAATCCCCGTTTGTATTTCTGTATTCATTGTGATCTGTAGACTAAACAATTAAAAGAATTCTAACAAGTTAGCTTTTATGCTATTCACACTATTCTTCTGAGTGTTATAGGTACAGTCAGGCTGGTTTTTTTATTTCGTTTATTAAATTAGTGTTATTCTTTGTACAAAGGTATGCAACCAATCAGTTCAGTATCACAAACTCCGTTATCACAAGATGTATACAAGTATCCAGTGTTTATCGACGGTCGGCTAGTGGGCTACTTCTCCGAAGATACAGTGGACAGATCAACCGCTTATTTACGTACCTTGAAAATAAAGGGAGAAGAAATGCCTATTACTACGGAAATCGTTGTCATACCGAAGAAAGAGGTGAGAAATCCCCTTATTATCATTTCTTTACTAGAAAAAGAAGGGATAAGGAAGGTACGTACATTTATCAGACGAAAAACGTAATTACTTCGCACTTGAGGCTTTTATTGTGTTGTGGTTTGGTGTGGCCATTATCAGGCGAGACTGCCACTCTTAATACATACACATGGCACCATTTTATAGTTTTAATTTTAACTTTCGTAACCAACTTATAAGGAAAAAAAATTTTGTGACCAGAAGCCCGGAGACTTAACGTTAAATGATTGAATTTTATATTCGTAGATATGTTCGCAATACGCGGGCGTTTTCCTGTTCACAACAGAAGCTCGTATGATGAGGCCCGTCATCAACCTGAGCAGTGGTCAGCTCGAGCTGATCGGCACCATGGAGCAGGTCTACCTGGACATCGCTGTCACCCAGCAGGAGATTTACAAAGGTAATATGTCGCGAGTATGATAGATTCAAACATATAGTTAGACATGTGAAAATAGAAACAAGTATGTAATCTTTTTTATGTATATTGTCCCTATTGTTTTCAATGTTGCCATATTAACAAAGCCACCAATAAAGTTTCCTTCTTTCTTTCCACTACGATTGTTCCAATTACAGAAAAATATCTTTAATAGAGCATGAAAATAAAACTGTGTAACGTAACCTTTCAAAAGTATGTACAGTCAGGGCACTTTGTGGTGTTCCACTTAGAAAAAAATATCTTGTTCCTTGGAACAAGACAAAATCCGCACCTTCTTACAAAATAACCAATTAGGTAATAGTCAGTTACGTAAACTATGGCGTAATAGTAAAAAGTAATTATTCGTGCACTATTCGAACTTCTTTCGTACGTGGACACATTTAAAAGCTGCGTATTGGTTATTATTTCCGTTTCGTCGTTTATCGCGACTGTCACTAAGATGGAATACCGACAGCTTTCCTGATAGTACATTTATAATACTATTATGCTATTTCAGGCAGGACAACACATTTAGAGCTGTCTAAATCAGCTTTCATGAGCAACTTGGCACAATTAGTTCCTATGCCCGACTGCAATCAGTCGCCGCGGTGAGTATCTTTTAGATTACAACAAGCTGTTGCCCGCGACTTTGTCCGCGCGTTATTAAAAAAAACTTAATAAGTAGCCTATGTATTCTTCCAGACTATGTTCTACATCTGTGCTATATTTCATAAAGATCCGTTGAGCCGTTCTGGAGATACCTTCAAACATCCATCTAAACATTCGCATTTATAATATTAGTAAGAAGTAAAATTAAAAACTTTTTTTTTAATTTAATTATGTTATACGTTAACTAAGATACCAATGTTGTTTTATTTATAATTCTTCTTCCTTTTAATATATGTGAAAAGTATCTTTATCCCTGCAGTAACATGTACCAGTGTCAGATGGGTAAACAGACAATGGGTACGCCTATTCATACATGGGGAACCAATGCGGAGACCAAGTTATACCGGTTGCAGACACCAGCCACACCACTCTTCCGACCCACGCACTATGATAACATAGGACTGGATGACTACCCGTGTGGTACTAATGCTATTGTTGCGGTCATCTCTTATACTGTGAGTTTTTTAGGGGGTCTTAAGTGAATTATGTGGCCTTGACTTTTAGGGGGCTTGATTACGTTTGAATTAATTACCTATACAGCACTAATTCTATTATAACCGTTATTTCTTATAAAGTTCTTGGGGGTTTTGATTATATTTGGGGGGTGCTTGACTGGATCTAGATGTTTGAACTCAATGCTTGAGAGGAATGGATCCACATTTGGGGGTCTTTATTACGTTTTAGGGGTGTCGATCGTATTTGGGGGTGGCAGTTGACCAGTTTTGGGGGTTTACTCTTTTGTGCTTACTATTATTTTTTCCATCGTGACTTGTTTGCTTGAACATCTACTTTGTATTCTTCTTTATGGTCTTACAAAAGATTTTTTTTTTCAAGAATTTGTGAGTAAGGAGTAATGAATATTACTCCTGTTTTAGGGTTACGATATGGAAGATGCGATGATAATAAACAAATCAGCGTACGAGCGTGGTTTTGCAGCGGGTTTTGTGTACAAATCTGATTTTGTCGAGTTGAAGCACTCGTCTTCGTATTTCTGGCGTGACCCGGCTCGCCCCGAGCTGGCAACACATATAGATGAAGATGGTCTGCCAGCTGTAGGTGCTCGGGTACAGCCTGAAGATCCTCTGTACTGGTGAGTTGGCAACACTTTGGAAATGTTAAAATATTTATGAAATTAAAAATGTCTGGTAGTTATGACTGAGAAAGAAGAAATTTTCTTTAGTTTGGACCTCTTGATATTTATAAAGTAACTAGCTGTCGCCCGCGACTCCGTCCGCATGGAAATTAAAAAAAAACTATTTAAATAGCCTATGTCTTCTTCCAGACTATGTTCTACATCTGTGCCAAATTTCATACACTACATACATCCATCCATTTAAACATTCGCATTTATAATATTAGTTAGATAACTGCTGCTTATAAACGTTAACGATACATAAAATTATATCTGTAATCTCAAAACACGACAACATAATTTCTTATATCTAAGTTGACAAACCATAGGGGTTCAGGTGTTAAGTACTTGACTTGCAATCTGCAGGTCCTGTGTTCGAATCCGGCCATTACCAATGTGTTATTCGATTTACATATGTACATTTATCTAACATTCTTACGGTGAAGGAAAAACATCGTGATGCTGCACATATCTGAGAAGAAATTCAATGATATGTGTGAAGTCAACCCGCACTGGGTCAGTTGACTATGTCCTAGTCACCTTTAACTTAGGGTAGGCTCCGAGACCCTCAGTAGGGACATATAGTGAGCTGATGATGAAGTTATTTATGAAATTATTTCCCCATAATTATTATCTCCCTTCTTCTATATCTTCCGTATAGTTTCTACGATGGCGAGAAGAGTCAGTTTGTTGTGAGCAAATATCACGGCAAAGAAGAAGTTGTAGTAGACAGCGTGCGTCTCTGCGGAGACTTTTCTGCTCGTGCGCCGAGGAAAGCTTGCATCATGCTTAGAATACAGGTAATATTAAGGAAACAACGATATAACATTACCTCACACATTACCTTGATAAGCGAGAGTCCAAAGTATCGCTATACGTTTCTCGCTCCTAGAGGTTTCCCTTTAACCCGAGTTTCTCGCTCATCGAGGTCGTACTCCAGGCGATGACTCTCGCTTCTAGAGGTTTCTCTCTAACCCGAGTTTCTCGCTCATGGAGGTCGTACTCCGGGCGATGACTCTCGCTTCTAGAGGTTTCTCTCTAACCCGAGTTTCTCGCTCATGGAGGTCGTACTCCGGGCGATGACTCTCGCTTCTAGAGGTTTCTCTCTAACCCGAGTTTCTCGCTCATGGAGGTCGTACTCCGGGCGATGACTCTCGCTTCTAGAGGTTTCTCTTTAACCCGAGCTTCTCGCTCATGGAGGTCGTGCTCCGGGCGATGACTCTCGCTTCTAGAGATTTCTCTTTAACCCGAGTTTCTCGCTCATGGAGGTCGTGCTCCGGGCGATGACTCTCGCTTCTAGAGATTTCTCTTTAACTTGTGTTTCTCGCTCATGGAGGTCGTACTCCGGACGATGATTCTCGCTTCTAGAGGTTTCTCTTTAACTTGTGTTTCTCGCTCATGGAGGTCGTACTCCGGGCGATGACTCTCGCTTCTAGAGGTTTCTCTTTAACTTGTGTTTCTCGCTCATGGAGGTCGTACTCCGGGCGATGACTCTCGCTTCTAGAGGTTTCTCTTTAACTTGTGTTTCTCGCTCATGGAGGTCGTACTCCGGACGATGATTCTCGCTTCTAGAGTTTTCTCTTTAACTTGTGTTTCTCGCTCATGGAGGTCGTACTCCGGGCGATGACTCTCGCTTCTAGAGGTTTCTCTTTAACTTGTGTTTCTCGCTCATGGAGGTCGTACTCCGGGCGATGACTCTCGCTTCTAGAGGTTTCTCTTTAACTTGTGTTTCTCGCTCATGGAGGTCGTACTCCGGACGATGATTCTCGCTTCTAGAGGTTTCTCTTTAACCCGAGTTTCTCGCTCATGGAGGTCGTGCTCCGGGCGATGACTCTCGCTTCTAGAGGTTTCTCTTTAACCCGAGTTTCTCGCTCATGGAGGTCGTACTCCGGGCGATGACTCTCGCTTCTATAGGTTTCTCTTTAACCCGAGTTTCTCGCTCATGGAGGTCGTACTCCGGGCGATGACTCTCGCTTCTAGAGGTTTCCCTTTAACCCGAGTTTCTCGCTCATGGAGGTCGTTCTCCGGGCAATGACTCTCGCTTCTAGAGGTTTCCCTTCAACCCGAGTTTCTCGCTCATGGAGGTCGTACTCCGGGCGATGACTCTCGCTTCTAGAGGTTTCTATTTAACCCGAGTTTCTCGCTCGTGGAGGTCGTACTCCGGGCGATGACTCTCGCTTCTAGAGGTTTCTATTTAACCCGAGTTTCTCGCGCATGGAGATCGTACTCCGGGCGATGACTCTCGCTTCTAGAGGTTTCTTTTTAACCCGAGTTTCTCGCTCGTGGAGGTCGTACTCCAAGCGATGACTCTCGCTTCTAGAGGTTTCTCTCTAACCCGAGTTTCTCGCTCGTGGAGGTCGTACTCCGGGCGATGACTCTCACTTCTAGAGGTTTCTCGCTTATCAAGGTTTGACTGACCGGATAATATTTGAAATCTGACACGAAAAAAATGTCTCCAGAGACCTTTTATGAGGATTTTTTTTCCAGCGTAACCCAACAGTGGGTGATAAGTTTGCTTCTCGCGCGGGTCAGAAGGGCATCTGTTCTCAGCTGTGGCCCGCCGAGGATTTGCCCTTCTCAGAGTCGGGTCTTATCCCCGATATTCTGTTCAATCCTCACGGCTTCCCTTCTCGGATGACCATCGCTATGATGATTGAATGTATGGCGGGGAAAGCTGCCAGTTTACATGGACATGTGAGTCATACATACATTAAGATAATCCTGATAAAATATAGATTATTTTCTTTCTAGAAAACAAAATATTAAAAAAAAAATTTTTTTTTTGATTTCATAAAAATTTCGAAAAAAAAGTTCTTTAAAATTCAGGTATTTTTAAGTCCTAATTTTGTAAACTTTAATAATAACGCTCTTTCAAGCATCATTCGTCAAGTTCATTTAGTCGTGAGTAGTTCATTTAGTAGATCGTGAGTTAGTATATTTATTCCTACCTGAAATATATCTTAGGCGTGATAAATGTCCAAATATACCCTCTGTGAAAATTGTAACATCCTTTGTAGTCTTGTACAATCGTTTAGACAATTATTAAGTAGATTAACTCCATATGCAGAGATTTGAATTGTCGTAATTAAGTTAGTAATTTTAAATAATTCATTTTTATATTATTATTTATATGTTTAAAAGATTTATCGTCTTTAAAAAGATAAATTTATTTGTAAAAAAATTAACACTTTTATTTCTGATGGTACATGTTACATTTTTAGTAAGGGATATATTTCGACTTGTATAAACCCTAAGGGTTACTATTATTGCTTTATTCTTCACTTAACAAAGAAAATGTATATTAGATTATAAACTAGGTATTTCTTCTTTTTCTTTATTATGTGTCCCCTTTCTTGGATAAAAGCCTTCTCCATACTTTCTCCTCTCTAGGGTTTATAGATTTGGGGTAATAAAAAGATCAATTCTGATCTATAACGAACATTGCAAGAGCATTATTTTTAACACTTGGCATGCTGGCATACTGCACCGAATTACGCATGCAGCGGTCGTTTCTATCTGGTATCAACCACAAACCTACTAATTACGTACTTTTACGTGACCCGCGCTCTAGTGGCCGCGGCATGCCAAGTGTTAAACAATCTTTAAACACCACACAGCTCATACAAACGTGTATGTAGGTACATGACGCGACGCCATTCCGTTTCAATGAACAAGATACAGCGATAGAGCACTTTGGTCGGTTGTTATCTGCTGCTGGTTACCAGCATCACGGTACAGAGCGTCTCTACAGCGGTGTTGATGGCCGCGAGATGCAAGCTGATATATTCTTTGGTGTGATACATTACCAGAGGTTGCGGCACATGGTGTCAGATAAGTGGCAGGTAAAGGGTTAAACGGTACCATATGAAATATACACAAACGTTTCGTTGGTTTCTGAGACCAAAATACTTGTATTAAAACATTATTATCTCTGTTATGTCAAAGATAATGATAGAGATGACGATGTTTTGTTCTTAGAAAACAACGATAAGTGATAGCCTAATAGTTTAGGTGGCGGATTACCGATGGTACGGTCATGGGTTCGAATCCCATCTGAATGTTGTGAACAAGTATCGTGCTTATTTGAAATAGTTACAAAAACTTACTTTTTTATAATTACCTACCTCAGGCAGAGTCCAAATAAATTGTAAAATCTTGTGGAACAATAGGTTTTTTTTTTAATTTAAAAATTTTCCCATATATTTTACTAAGTAATAACTAATTTTTATTTAATGCAAGCCGACAATAATTCATAACTTTCATCTGAAATATAATTAAATAAGATTTTTTTTTAATTTACGCACTTTACTAGAAATATTATCGGGACTATGTTTAATAAATATTGACTTAAATACATTTGATATGGAGTTTAAATACATTTTCTAGTCTAGACATACAAAACATCAAAAATTAGTAAAAGACTAAAGGAATTTCGTATTAATATAAATATTTATCACAAGGTTCGTACAACCGGTGCAGTAGACACACTTACCCGACAACCTGTGAAAGGAAGAAGACGAGGTGGTGGTGTGAGACTGGGGGAGATGGAGAGAGACGCGCTCATCTCACACGGAGCAGCATTCCTGCTGCAGGACAGGCTCTTCGACTGTTCAGACAAGAGCGAGGTGAGTGCGAGTGACCGAAGTCAGTGTGTATAAAACGAGTAAGAAGTTGAGGTTAGTGTGAGAAAGAGAAGTTGAGGGGTAGGCCAAAGCGGGAAAGGAGAAGTTGAGATCAGTGTGAGATTGAGAGATATAGGGAGGGAGACAGAAGTGAGAACGAAAGTCAGTTTGAAAAAGAGAAGTTGAGGGATAGGCCAAAGTGGGAAAGGAAAAGTTGAGGTCAGTGATTGAGAGATAGAGGGAGGGAGATAGAAGTGAGTAAGTAGAAGAATCAGTGTAAGAAAGAGAAGCTGGAGTGGGCGAGGTGAGTGGGAGAAAGAGTTACGAACTTATGTCATAAATTTGACACTTTTTTCCAGGCTGTAATGTGCACGAAATGCGGCACATTACTGGGCCCAGTGCTCAGTAAAGGTGACAGCAACAATGACACTTGTCGTCTTTGTGGTCAGGGCAAGTTTGTGTCTGTCTATATCCCGTACATCTTCAAGTTCTTTGTGACTCAGCTCGCCGCTGTCAATATTAACGTCAGAATTAATTGTAACGGCAGCTTTGCTATTAAAAGTTGTTGATCAAATAAAATTTATATAAAGTTGAATTGTGTTTGATTTGTACCGGGATAAATTAGTTGAAAGTAATAGTGGTAGATGTTAGCAACAACAGTTGTTGGAATTGTTCAGCTCGTCTGATGAAATACCACAACCACACAGAAGACAGACTTCAAGTGGAAGTAATTCCAACTACAGTCTGATGAGTGTGGTACCGGAGGACTCATTTTAGTCCTCTTTTCCTTCTCACTCTTTTCTTATTAGGAAAGGATGAGAAAGGGAAGTGGATTTGGCGGAAGAGGGGACGCATAGGAAGGTCAAATGTCCTCTTTCCGCGTCCTCTTCTCCGTTGATTAAAGATAGGTAATGCATCTGCAATTACGAATGTCTATGGGCAGCGGTCGCTTCGCCATTTCGGCGAATTCATGTAGCCGTTTGCCAACTTGTAATATAAAAAAAAGGTCTTCAGTTGAAAGATGTATAAACCGTAGAACTCCACTACCATAGATATTCAAATGTAACACTGTATAGAGTGGACATTACGAGTATTTTCCTTTAAATATTTTAAGTATATTCCAATATATCGACAATATCTGAACTGAAGGCGTTCGTTAAATTGAATTACAAGAGCTCACTAGCGCCCCCGTTAATGTCACAATTTCCTTTATGTATTGTAGCTGTCGTGTCATTTTCTATGTATAAGTAGGTTTAATATATATTCTGACAGAAATAACCACTATAACAGCACCTCTTACCGAAATGTGACACTTTTTTAACGTTGACAGGAGGGCGCTAGTGTGCTATAATTTACTCTGAACCAGAGCAGATATCCTAGTCGGTCTATAATAATACAAATGTCTCTGTCGCATAAACTTTGTCGGATTAATTCCATATGAATTTAATAATTTTAAGTCTTCTTTCCCTTCCTACCCTTTTCTTATAAGGATGGGAAGGGGATGTGAATTTGATAGAGATGTATAGGAACGTTAAATATTCTCTTTTTGTGCGCTCCTTCGTCGATTGAAGGTAAACAATCTGCAATTGCGAATGTCTATGGGCAGCGGTCGCTTCGCCATTTCGGCGAATTCATGTGGCCGCTTTCTCGTTTGCCACCTTGTAATATAAAAAATAATAAAACACATTTTTGACTTATTTTACTTATATTTATACTCTTACACAAAAAAGTAAAATAAAATGAAAAAAAAATCAGCAATACACATAATGTCAATCCTCGTCCATTGGCTCTTCTTTCTTTGCCTTCTTCTTTTTCTTCTTCTTCTTAGCGCTTCCTTCTGCTTCAGGTATTACTTGTTCCTGTAACGCTTCTTCCATAGCTTGTTTCATAACGTCTATATTCTTCATAGGAATGTCTCCAGTTTCATAGAACTTCAGACGATCTTCGACTTGCTGACGAAGCTTTTCACCGAATATCGTTGTTTGAGTTTCTTTAAATATATAAAAAAAATAGTTAAAACCAATACATTGCTATGGGTGATGACTTATTATCAATTTTATATATATATACTAGCTGTCGCCCGCGACTCCGTCCGCGCGCAGTTAAAAAAAATGAAAAATAGATGTTGGCCGATTCTCAGACCTACTGAATATGCTCACAAAATTTCATGAGAATCGGTCAAGCCGTTTCGGAGGAGTACGGGAACGAAAACTGTGACACGAGAATTTTATATATAAGATATATATACAGTCGAACTTGGATAAGCGAGAAACCTCTATAAGCAGGAGTCATTGTCTGATCCAGATGGGCAACCTTCATAAGCGAGAAATTCGGGTTAGAGAGAAAACCTCTAAAAGCGTGAAAAAATCACCGTCTTCTCTTTGAGATTTATTTTAAAGATTAATGAAAATTCATATTTAATCTTTCATTAAATGAAAAAAAAAAAAATAGAAAACGGGAAAAAAATGATCCTATGTCCGTTTCCTGGTTCTAAGCTACCTGCCCACCAATTTTCAGTCAAATCGATTCAGCCGTTCTTGAGTTATAAATGGTGTAACTAACACAACTTCCTTTTATATATATAGATTAGTGATATTTATTGCTTTAAAATACAATATCTTTTCTGATAAAAAAAGTTGTTGCTATAAATTCATAAAATAATTACTATAATTATGTGTTTTGAATTATTTAGCATTTATTTTAGCACATTTTTATTACAACAAAAGACAGCTTTTGCAATAGATCAAGATGTGCACAAAATTATTTAAAACAAAAAATATGTCACTCCGAGAAAGAATATAAATTGAATTTATTAATATTATAAATGCTACTAGCTTACTAATATTATAAATGCAAATGTTTAGACCAGTGTTTCCCAAAGTGGGCGATAACCCCCTTGGGGGGGTTTGAAACCTAGGAGGGGGCGATAAGAGCCCCAAAAAATAGGTGGCATTGAAATTAATAAAAGTAATGAAATTGTGGATTTTAAGTTTTAAGACTGAATAAAAATTAGGTGCGCTCTGAAATATAATTGATTTTCAAAGGGGGCGGTGAAAGAAAATAAGTTTGACAATCACTGGTTTAGATGGATGGATGGATATTTGAAGGTGCCAAGGGATGTTGATGAAATTTTACACAAATGTAAAACATAGTCCGGAAAGACATAATCTCCTTATTAGGTTTTTTAATTCCTCGTAGACGGAGTTGCGGGCGACAGCTAGTGTGTAAATAAACAAATATCAGATCGGGGCATTTACTTTATACTTCCATCGGAAATACAATCAAACTTGAATAAAAGATAAACCTCTATAAGCGAGAGTCATTGGTCCCGATAGACCTTCATAAGAAACTTCTAGAAGTGAGAAAAATATAATAATCCCTTGAACTCTCACTTATTGAGGTTAGACCAGTATTTCACCCACACTTGGGGTACATTTGAATTTAGAGGGGGGGCAATTTGGAGATTTAAAAACTTAAGACATCGTTACAATGATAGCCAGTGCTAAAATGTACATAAAAATAGAGACAAAATTCCATTGCATTTAAACTATTTATATGTGTTTACTAGCTTTTACCCGCGACTCCGTCCGCGCGGAATAAAAAAAATGCACACAAGATAAAAAGTTCCTATGTCCGTCTCCTAGTTCTAAGCTACCTCCCCATCAATTTTCAGCTAAATCAGTTCGACCGATCTTGAGTTATAAATAGTGTAACTAACACGACTTTCTTTTATACATATAAGATATGTTATTATATATATGTTGTTATTATATGTGTTTTCGTGTCTAAAAATTTTATATACAATTGATCTAGTCAGCCAAATGTAGTATTTAATTATTTCTAACATTGTAAATTTAGACCTCGAGATAAATTTATTTCTAAACAAAATTTATGGGGGCAATAGTCATCAACCTGAAAAATGGGACACGGAACCAAAAAGGTTGGGAAACACCGAGTTAGACTACATTTGAACACTCACTTAGTTTTTACTTAAAATTTAGGTTTTTATGATCAACTTTGGTTACTTAATACATTGAACTTACATCCTCGTAATCAGATTTCAACACACAAACTGCAGTGAACTTACCGGAGAAGCAGTCAATCCTGGAAGCAATGGAGCACTTGTTGGCAAGGTAGCGACTGATCCGACCTTTATTCTTCAGTCCAGCTCGTCCGATGAACGTAGAATGGTACAGAAGACCATACTTTGGTGTATTTGAACGAGTCTTTAATGCACGGAACAAGGCTTTCTCCGCACCTGATAATGTTAAATTAAATTTAACCGTGGAGTAGTATATTTTCCAGAAAGTAGTAGAAAATAGTAGTAAAGTTGCGCTTTTATATTACTTTTAATAGTAAATAAGCAAGTTTTTAAACTATATTCAGGGTTACTTAATAAGAAATTAATATATCTGAGTGGACAAAAGTATTGCAGATTATCGGAACAACCAAAGTGTGAATTTACGATTATATTAAAAAAAAAAATTGAAGCTATATTCAAAATCTACTAGTCTTCTAGTTATTTAAAAAAAAAAAAAAAATGGGACCCATCTTTGTAGATGCACTTCCTTTCGATTAAAATAATTTTTATCAAAATCGGACCACCAGGGGCGGAGTTTCGCAGTAACACACATAAAAAAAAAAGTCAGTCAACTTGATAACCTCCTTCTTTTTGAAGTCGGCTAAAAATATATATATTCCTATCCCTTACCGAGTATCTGCAATGTGGAAGCTGGATACTTGGCGAGGTTAGTGAGGGATCCAGCTTTGGAGATCAGTCTCGCACCCACCTGATCTCCAATCAGTGTGGTCAAGTTTGGAGCCACCGAGTTCATCTTTGTGTGCAGATATTCTGCTATTTGTTTCCTATAAAAAAATTGTTAGAATATAGTTTTAACATAAAAAAAAGACTTTAATAAGATCTTTAAGAAATCTATAATAGTATAAAGAGGAAAGTTCCAATTGTATATTTGTATTGAATAAGCTTCAAATATATTGAACCAATTTGAAAAATTCCTACACTGTGGGGAAAAGCTACATTCCCAGGTACTATAGGTTTTATTAATTACTAATTTTTTTTAAAAATCCAAACTCGAGGATACATCATCAGCTCACTATACGTCCCTACTGAGGGGCTCGGTGCCTACCCTAAGTTAGGGGTGACTAGGTCATAGTCAACCACAGCTAAGTGCGGGTTGACTTCACACATATCATTGAATTTCTTCTCAGATATGTGCAGCATCACGATGTTTTTCTTCACCGTAAGAATGTTAAATAAATGTACATATCGACGCTGGAAAGCATAAACGCTGTAACCCTTATAGCAACCCTTACAGGGTTACAGCGTTTATGCTTTCCAGCGTCGATATGTAAATCGAAAAACACATTGGTACATGACGGGATTCCAACCCAGGACCTGCAAATTGCAAGTCAAGTGCTTAACCCCTGAGCCACCAACGCTCTTTCGACTCGAGAGTTACTGCTAGTTAATTATAAGATATGATGTTAATTATGTATGACTAATTTTGACAGGTTGGATGAAATGACGACAGGTCACCTGTATGACTTGTGATCCAAGAATGCCACTCAAGCTTAAGGGACAGTCAAGTCAATCGTAAGACCTGTCATATTGTATGGATCTGAATGTTGGACCACCAATTAATCACTTCAAGTGCAACACATATAATTTTTTTTAAAACAAATATATCTACCTGTAGTTACTAAGAGCAACAACTCTACCAGCAAACATTTGTATATTAATCAAATCAACCGGAGATATATCCATGCCCATTGACATTTTGGATGCATCAATTATAGCTTGAGCCTTCTCCGAGTCTCCCAATATCTCTGTCAAAGGCTCCACTGACTCCTCAGAGAGTGACTTCCTGTCTTTGATGTACTCCGCACATTTTGTGTACAAATTATTCTCAGGTACAATACTGACAAGCTCCGGAAAATGATATGAGTACCATTCTCTGAAAAAATTAATTTGTTAGCTTTACCCAAGAATAAAACAATCTGAAAAGACAAAAAAGAAAAGATAGACCAGTGATTCTCAACCTTTTTTTGTTGCGGCACATATTTAACGATTTAAAAATTTGGCGTCACACAAAGAAAAAGATAAAAATTATTTACTTACTACAACACACTGCATAAATAGTTTATCAAAGCAAATAATAAAATATTTTTTTTTTTTGGATTTAAATATATATTCATGTTAAAAATATTTTTCTTTTTAAATGATATAATTGAATAATATTAACATTATTATATACACATATTTGTAAAATTTGGCGGCAAACAAAAGTGCCGCAGCAGTGGTTGAGAATCACAGAGATAGAGGTTTTAATGGACATCTAGTACATGGACACACTTATTGTTGAAAGATTAATTTGTATATATATAGACCAACAAATGAATTTACTATGTATGAATACAGTCAAACCTAGATAAGATAGAGTCCAGGAAATAAATTTTTTCTGGCTTATAGAAGTTTGACTATATGTACCAAGTTTTGTAATTCTAAGGCAGTGATTGTCAAACTTATTTCTTTCACCGCCCCTTTTGAAAATCAATTATATTTCAGAGCCCCCTAATTTTTATTCAGCCCTAAAACTTAAAAACCACAATTTCATTACTTTAATTAATTTCAATGTCCCCCATTTTTTGGGCCCCTTATTGCCCCCTCCTAGGTTTCAAACGCCTCCAAGGCGTTATCACCCACTTTGGGAAACACTGTTCTAAGGTATACATGTAACATCACACTTTATTATAAACTAGCATTTACCCGCGACTCTGTCCGCGCGGAATAAAAAATAGAAAACGGGGTAAAAATTATCCTATGTCCGTTTCCTAGTTCTAAGCTACCTGCCCACCAATTTTCAGTCAAATCGATTCAGCCGTTCTTGAGTTACAAATAGTGTAACTAACACTATTTTCTTATATATATATAGACTTTCTAGATTACTTTAATAATTTAAAAAAATACACTTTAAAAATCATATTCCCATTGAATATGTTAAGAAATACATAAAAATAAAGCTTCACATAAAAAAATATTCTTATATTTTACATTAAAACTTACCTGATTCTCATAGAAAATGTATTAATATCTTTATCAAGTTGATCTAATAGCGCAATAGATTGTATGATCATATTATCAACACGGTGCACATTGAACTTGACTCGAGCACGAGAGTATGAATGACCTAGACCAAGCTGCGCTACACTACATGCCTTCAGTGTCAGCCCTTTGATAAGAGCATGGAAGTGATGACGGATACCTAGAAACATTACATGCTGCAAGGTAAGAAAATAAAAAACAATTTCTATACCACCACTTTAACCAATTTGTAAAATTTTATTGTACTATGTTTAATTTCAATTGTATATTTTATGGTCTGTGGGGCGGGGGCCTATAGTCCAGTCGCGGAGTACGAAGAATTTCGTACAATGACCTCTTTACCCACTGACAGTGGTCATAAACATTTTTGTATTTAGTGCGGTTTACATGAATTATTTGAAGGAGAAAGAAAATTTACCAACTTATAAAATATAGTTATTATTATTGTATAAATTATTTATTTAGATTTTATATTACAAGTAATAAAAATCTTAACAAGAAAAAAAATCTTAATAATCTTAATTCGGCATAAAAAAATTAAAAAAATCAAAAATCAGAATCCGATTCCTCTGTATCGGAGTAACTGCTTTCCGAAGACGTCTCGCCTGTCACATTTATTACAAAAGAACAAACCTTATAGTCTCCAGTAAAAGGTTTACAATCCCTGAGGACGGCTGCCGTTGTATTTGTGCGAGCGAGACTCATTGTATTTACGCGGGAGTGACGACAGGTAATGACAGTTCAATGTACGAAATTCTTCGTGCTCCGCGACTGGACTATAGTGATCCATCACACAGGGTATCACCCTAGTTTGGACACCAGTCCCTTACCCATAGGGAAAACAATATAGTTGTTTTATTTATTTAATTTCTCGACTAGAATTATGAAAGATTTGTCAAGTTACCTAAATACCTGACTAGAAAAATTGATAACCTCACACTTTTGGACGTTCTATAGTGCTGTTCAGGTTATAAATACAGAGCGTTGGTAGCTCAGGGGTGGCTCAGATTGCAAGTCAAGTACTTGCAATCTGCAGGTCCTGGGTTCGAATCCCGCCTTGTACCAATGTGTTTTTCGAGTCTCGATTTACATATGTACATTTATCCGACGTTCTTACGGTGAAGGAAAACATTGTGTTGCAACCTGCACATATCTGTGAAGAAATTCAAAGATATGTGTGAAGTCAACCAACCCGCACTTGGCCAGCGTGGTTGACTATGGCCTAGTCACCCCAAACTTGGGGTAGGCTCCGAGCCCCTCAGTGGGGACGTATAGTGAGCTGATGATCATGAAGTTAAATGTTAAATCATATAAAAATAAACAAAGATGTCTGAATAAATATTACATTTATTCTGGTTCCGAGTTTAATAGCTTTTAAAAATTACCTCTGATGAGTTCGGGCACAGCACCGGTGTGTGAGCATGGTATCTCCAAAGCCTCGCTGATGGCAGCCCCCAGCTTGGGGTCTGCTACACCTAAGGTACATTTTCCTCTCTTCTTCCGCTTTGGCAGCGCTCCCTCCAGGAACAAGTTTAGATCCTCTGGTACTATACCTGTGTGCACATTGTTGATTTAATGTACACATACTAATTTATTCAAGGCCGGTTTAATAATACCTTTGTAATTCTAGACACAAATTATCGAAAGAGAAGCATGGATGGCAATCTTCTGATTTTATCGACATAAAACATTATGTTTGAAAGTACGAAAACTCGTTTTTAGAAATGGAACATTATTAAACATGTGGAAGTACATAAATATGGTACTAACCTTCTGATATAGCATTAATATTTTCCAATGCAACGACAGCAGATTTGAATGGTTGGAATGCAATTAATGTAACAACTGAATTGAATCTTTGTAAATCAGTCACAGACTCTTCAACCTGCGGCAGAAATGCTGCTAATTCTTCGAACTCCGCCACGCGAAAAAGCGCGAATCCCGCGCTGTGTTCATATAACACGTATAGCTTACTCTGTAATGACAATATTGTGTTAAATCAAAAACTTCACAGGTTATTCACGGCAAATAACACTTGAAATATTCACCATTTTAACTGCAATTTGTAAATAACATTTAAAATTGTAAGGGGGAACAAAACACGTGTGTTTTGTTTAAGCCCCCTCAAAAATTTGAGGTTATTTGTCAAAGCTTTATTCTCTTTGGTACCGCTACCCACGCAGCGCCCGAAACCAGAGAGACTCGCAAAATAATAATTTGAAAAAAGAAAAATTTCTGATGCTTTAATGAATTAAAAACGCGTTAAAAATACATCTTTTTAATTGTTGTTTTTTGTAAATTTTTTTACCATTTTAAACGCTGACACGCCATCTCAATTTCAATCATGATTGTGTTGCCTTTGCCTTTTGGTCGTTTTGAAGCATTAAAAATTTGATCAACGGAATTTCGTGACAGATTGTTTTGAAAAATTGAATCTTGAAAAAGTTTAAATGAGTGACTAATATTTTTAAAACGTGTAATCCACCACAATTATAGAATTTAAGTGGTGAACTTAGTGAATTCAGTGTGTTTCATATGGGGATAGTGATAAACGATGGCGTTACTTTTAAAGCAGCGAGACTTGGTTGTAACGCTAAAAAAAGAGACTGTATTAAATGTTGAAATTCTAAGCAAGCTTTACCCAACATCTCACGAGTTAACCCGACTTATAAATAAAGAGAACTGGCTTGAGAAACCAACTCAAAACTTATTTAATCATTTATCGTATTATTTGGTCAATATAATCGATCATGCGGCTTCATTTACATGGCCATTATACGATACAAACAGCGAAAGGACGTATAGAAATGAAATTTCTAATTTTATAAACAGTTACAGTAATAAAGGACTATTAACTCCCGTGATGTCATCATATTTGGTCAATCCTGCTTGTTATAAGGTAACAATGCTTATATTCCAACTATCTCAATTGGCTGTACAAAGCGTGCTTATGCCTATAATGATGGATGGAGAAAAAACAATATACAATAAAGTCACAGATAAATATAAAAATAAAGATGAAGATTTTATTAAATATGTAGATAATGAAACCGAAGTAATATTTGAACAACTAAATTCTTTTTTCAACAAGCGAAAAACGTACGAAAAAATTGCTGAATTATTCAGAAAAAGCATTTCAAATATGGAAGCAAAATTAAAAACAACCAATTCACAATATTATATTGATAATTTAGTTGATACATACATAAAGAAATATCAACCAGATGAATATGTAAAAGATAAGTTATTAGAAATTAAAGATATAAAAAAACCTTGTAATTTCTTTGAAATATGCCTTACTGAAGTGGACAATCAAATAATGGAACTAGAAACTAATTGGGAAAGATTAATAACACCATTATTGACTTCAGGTAGAGCTGCAGTAAATAATAGTAGAGAAATAATAGGCAGAAGGACAGGTGAAGTTGACCGAAATCTATTCGTAGTTGAATATAATTCACAAACAGACTCAATATCAACTTTGCAATTGCAACAATATGTGAATACCGAACAGAAGTATATTTTAAAAAATATAGAAAAAGATGGCCGATTGAATTATCCCAATTTAATACGTAGCTTTCTTATAGCTATATGTTATATACTTAAAAATAATAACATTGGCAATGAAATAGAGAAATTCAATGATTATTTAGATAATGGTGTTAAAAGTTATTCGGAAATCAAGTCTGCAATGGAGATGCTTAATGAGAGAGTTTTGAATGCTGAATCCAAACTTCCGGTAAGATTTTTTTTAATATAAAATTTATTTACAATAATAAATCGTTCATTTCTTTCTAAAGGGCAAAAATCTGGTGCTCTAACCTTATGTGTGTGATAAAGACAGAGAGATGATGATTTCTTCTGTCTTTATATTACTTTTTTAGCTTTAGATATTAGCTTAAAAGAAGTTAATTTTGACAAATTCTTATTGTAAAATCATTGAATTATTTTAAAAAGAACATGGACCATGTCTTATTTTAAATACTTAAAATTCCAGGTGATCCCAAATATTACGTTTCCATCACAATCATCAAAGAAAGCTGTTGAAATACCAATGTTACCCGACTTAACAATTTTAAAAACGCACAGAGATAAGCAATTCCTATTTGAAAACTTCACACCGATGCGTATGTCAAAACATGAGTTTAATCTACGAAGGAAACCTAATTTATATTTCAACGGACCACAGACAAAGTCGTTAACAACATTATTCTCTATATCTAGAGATGATTTTCTTAAATCACGCATATCATCTAAATTGGGGGCATATGACAATTCTAATGCCACACAAAATTATCATAATTTCTCTCTAATATCACATTGTAATAAAGTGAATGAAACAATAGCTGAATGCTCGTCTGGATTTACAACACAACAAATAACAAGGCTACTGTCAACTAAGAAAACCAGTAGCTCTAAAAAGTTTAAATATAAAACTGACAGACCAGAGACAATTAAAAAAGGTTGCTTATTCAATGAATCAGTTTCGACAAATGAAAGCGTCGGACTAATTCGTTGTCATTCGTCACCGAATTTATTCGAGAACATAGAAAGGAAGCCATTAAGTAAATTAAGACCTAGAAAATTATCTATAATGCAGGAAGACAGTCCGAATTCCCTTTTAGAAGTATCTGGAATTGCAACGTTGGATAGAAATAGCAACTGCAATACTCCACAGAGTCCTAAACACCAAAACAAATCGAATCCACAAATTGTACCTACACCTACAACTTCTTTACTTCAAAATAGTCCCATTAAATCGGTTAATTTTAATATAGATGAAATTAAAGGCAAAATGCTTTTAGATTACAATGAGAGCCAAAGTTCAAATAATTATGATGTCCAATCAAATAATGTTACACCTAAAAATAATGGACAACTTATTGCTAAAACAAATTCTTTAGAAAAAATTATAAATCGTTACAAAAAGGTTCGAGCTGTTGCCACAACAACGGAGCAAACTTTTTGCAGAACAATTGTAGAAGAGAAAGACAATAACATAATTAATAATCAAGTAACAAATATTTTGCCAGATATAGTTAATGCAACTTCTAATATTTTGCCATTTAATGAAGACTGGTATCTTAATATGGATGATGAACAAATAAAAAGGACAAGACAAAGTCTCGGTACTGTTTTAGGAGTAGACCATACGTTTTTGGACTCGTGTGAATTAATTGATTGACAGTTTGATATAAGTTAATTAATTGTGCAGATATTGGATTTTATTGAATACTAGCTAAAAAAATCTCAAAAATGTCATGATATTATAGTTTTTTTTTTTTGATTTACATTAAAAATCTTTTCGTCCTCAAAATATACCATAGTTTAATTAAAATCTGACCAGCGATTTAGAAACTCAGAGATTAAAAACATTTTAATTTATCTTATATATATAAAAGAAAGTCGTGTTAGTTACACTATTTATAACTCAAGAACGGCTGAATCGATTTGACTGAAATTTGGTGGGCAGGTAGCTTAGAACCAGGAAACGGACATAGGATCATTTATACCCCGTTTTCTATTTTTTTTCCGCGCGGACGGAGTCGCGGGTAAAAGCTAGTTTAATATAAATTTTTGTCCCAGTTTAATATAATAAATAGGAGGCTAAAAAAAAGTTGTGCAGTGAAATTTATTGAAGAAAATATTAACACTACTAATGCATTGGTAAAACAAAGATCATTAAGAAATTATTTGATATTGTTCAATCAGATTGTTCAGGGATTTTATTTTTCTTTCTAAAAACATATATAAATATAACACCACATGTGTTTTAACAATAGACAAGTAAAAATAAATAGCTTAATATTTTATTAATAATATATATGCGAATATTTAGATGGATAGATAATAAGTAGGTAAATATGGCTTAAATAAAAAAAAACAATCTGGAATAACAAATAACCTACTTTATAATTTTTTTTTAATTCACCACAGATGAAGTAGTGAGCAAAAGCTAGTAATTCAATAAATGTAACGTTCAAAAACGGCGACTAATTAAAGTGCGCAGATGTTTGCCGCGCTTTTTTACGTCAAAATTGTGTTCTGTAAAGTGTTTCGTATGATATTTTGAGCTACCGTAAAATTTGGATAGCATTGTATCCGGCAGACATAAAAAATGTTTGAAGCATCTGAGTGTTTTATTAATTTGCGTTATTCATCTTAAACTATATAATTGTGTTCATAATTAAATTATTATTAATAGTAAAGTTATTTAATGGTTATATAATTTTCTCATGAACTTTCCATTTCATTTCATTATACATATTCATTGAAATCGTTAGTTTTTAACATTAATTAATAAATATATTAATACAATATAATATGTGTTTTATTTAAAATATATTGAAACAAAATACGTCATAATACAAAATACGTATGTTAAAAACCTTAAATATATCTTCCCGTGGGTTTCCTCTGCCGATATATATATATATATATATATATATATACAAAAAACATAGCGCCTTATAGAATAAGAAGGATGCAATGTCAACTTTTAGAACCCCCCCATTTTTTAACCATGTCTTTAGGGGGAAGGGTTTGACTAACCCTACCATGCCCTATACTTACGCAGGTTTGACAGTATGTTTTATACAGATGTTTCGGCAGTGAAAACACAGATAATAAACAAACAAAAGATATACATATTATATCCTTGGATCGTTTTCATCCAATTTGACCATCTTCTCCGATATCTCCCATAGTTTTTTCGCTCTTTTCATATCACTTGCGGTACTCGATACCGAACTTTCTTGACAATCGGAGAAATACTTTCCTGTTGTTTTCAAAAGATCCTCGTCCACTGCCAGCATGACGGTAGTCTGACAACCTTCAGTTGGTGTTTTGAAGAAACCTTTTATAACCAAATTCCAGAACCATGATAAAGGTCTCGGAATAGAGTTCCAAATACCAGTATCGATCAAACCAGGGTGTAAGCAATTAACAGTAACTCCTGTGCCTTCTAATCTACGAGATAATTCCTTTGTGAAGAGTATGTTCGCTTCTTTTGATACGTAATATTGGTAACCAGAGAAATCGTTTACTGGATTCGGATTATTAATGTTAAAATAACCTAAGCGATATAACGAAGAAGCGACTACTACTATACGAGATGGTGATGACTTTTTTAATAGCTTAATTAATAAATGTGTAAGTAAGAATGGTCCGTAATGATTTGTTGCCAGTGTTAATTCAATATCGTCTGCTGATTTTCTTTTTATAAGAAGGTCTGCGTAACCGGCGTTGTGTATGAGTACATCTAAACGTGGTTCAGTTTTATTTATGTCATCAGCGAAGGCGCGTATAGATGCAAATGAACTGAGATCTAGTTTCTTCACTATCACGTTTTTATTTTTCGTAATATCGATAATTTCATCTGGAAGAAGAAAAACAAAATTGTTATTTATAACAGAAGAAGTCTTTTAGTCACCAATGCGAAAGTATTGTTAGGAGTTTGTTGTCACGTAACTTGAGAACGGCTATAGATTGTAATGTATTATTGTAAATGTGGGTAGGTTATATTAACCTACCCTACTGGTTTCGTATAATAAATCAGTCCCCAGCAAACCGCCGTTTGATTGACACCATATATTATATAGATTAGATGAAATTTCATACAGAGAACAGAGAGAGAGAGATAATAGAGTGGAATAACACATAGGCTAACTTTTCTTTTTTCTTTAACCTTACCTTTGACTTTCTCCGCGACTTCAACATTCCTACAAGCCATGATGACCCTTGCACCTCTCATAGCCAGGTCTTTAGCAGTCTCTTTGCCAATACCAGAGTTACAGCCAGTTATTATCACCGTCTTCCCATCCATCTTGGTCTTTCGTTTGTACATCCCGCAAGTATACCGTGCGTAGAATTTGATCCCGAGTAGTATAAGCAGTAGACCGATGCCGCTGAGTAGACCGGCAGCTATCATCGCGGGGAATACCCAGAAGAGGTAGTCCGCTTTCCAATATTCAGCGATAACCATGGCTGAAAGAAATAACAGACAAAAGATAAGTAAAACTAAAAAGAAAAGAAATAGAATTGTCAAAGTTTAGTAACTTTAGTAAAACATTACTTCGTAGATCAGTAGAATTACTAACATTGTGAATTTGTATACATTTAGACTACTTTTCCACTACGCGATTAACCGAGTACAAACATTTTGTGATACTCGTGGCTCATTTCTACGGGTGTAAAAATGGACCTTTTTAATGACGGTTAATTCCGATTTGGGTTAAAACAAATGCAGACTAAGGTCAATTAACGATTGATTTATTCAATACGATTGTGCTACATACAGATTACGAAAGATGTATTGTTAGAAGTGTGACATCCTACAAAAAAAAGTAATATAACATGATTGTTGTGAAGTTTTTTTTGCTAAAGTTTTGCACGTTATGCAAATAAGTGTGTTTCAGTGATGCTCTTATTAATGTTTGCTAATCCATTTTATAGTTTAAGAGAAGGAAAGATTCACGAAAAGCATCTTTGTTTTATAAGAATTATAGATGAGTATTAGTAGTAATTTCTATTTGATTTTAGTTTTCCTTCACCACTACTAATTCATTTTTAGCAGAATTTAAAAAGAAGGAGGTTATCAATTCGTCTGTATTTATTTTTGTGTGTCTTACTACGCAATAGCCATACCACAACCATACCGTCTTACTAATGTTTTAAATGCGAATGTTTAAATGGATGGATGTTTGTTTGAAAGTATCTCCGTAACGGATGCACGGATCTTGATGAAATTTGGCACAGATGTAGAACATACTCTGGAAGAACACATAGGCTACTTATTACGCTTCTTTGTAATTTTGCGTCGACGGATTCGCGTGTGATAGCTAGTTAATTAGTAATGTTAACAAAATCTCGTCCATTGTTAAATTTAGTATAACGTTAATCTTTATTAAAAAGTAATTTTGAATAAGTTTCGCATTTCTTATATAATGTAAATAAGCTATGACAAATTACAATACATTTAATCGACTTAAAAACCAGAGCTTCGCAATTCAAGCGGTTTTTTAGCCGACTTCAAAAAGAAGGAGGTTATCAATTCGACTGTATTTTTTTTTTTTTTTTTTTTTTTATGTGTGTTACCGCGAAACTCCGCCCCTGGTGGTCCGATTTTGATGAAAAATATTTTAATCGAAAGGAAGTGCTTGCAGGTGGGTCCCATTTTTTTGTTTTTTTTTTTAAATAACTAGAAGACTAGTAGATTTTGAATATAGCTTCAAAATTTGTAGCGAATATTAGGGACATTTTTGCTTTCAGCGCTTACGTAGGCTAAACTATAGGACCTACATAAAAATGATGTATGGCGAATTGTAGCTCTTTAAATGTGCTAAATAAAAGTCCGCGATAGCATATATCTATCTTTTATAGTTTTCTCACAATAACCATTTTTTTCTTCAGAAACATCAATTAAATTCATGCCCTATTTCCGACGCTATTATTCGAGTTCAGTATTAACCCTTATGTAAATAAACATGTTCATTATCAAGAGAATTTAATGTAGATTATATTTGCAATTGAAACTGTATCATTCTGTCTAATAGTTTAGGAGATATCGTAAGAATAAAATTACGCGGAAACGAAAAATGCTACACGAAAAGCACAATTTTGCTTTCTGGGCTTACGTAGGTCAAACTATATGACTTACATAAAAATGATGTATGGAGTAATTATAGATCCTTAAATTTGCTAAATAACAGTCTTCGGTGGCATATATCTATCATCTATGGATGTCTCACAAAAACCATGTTATTGTGAACAAACTTCGATTAAAATGCACACGAAAAACAGCGTCGTAAGCTTACGGCGCTATTATATTATATTCGATATGAATCCTTATCCAAATAAATATGTTTGATGGCTAGAGTATTAAATGCAGATTACATTAGCCTTTAAACTATGTAATTCTGATCAATAGTTTGGGAGATATTAAATAATTAAAAACTACGCGCATTCGAAAAATGCTAGTGCGGCGCGCGGATGGACAAAATTAAAGGCACGCTACGATGTATTAGTTCGTTAATTTTGAATTTGTATACCGATTTTGATAATTATTTCATTGTTTAAAGGATAAGTGGTTATCTGCTGCATTCTAAATTAGTTTTTGAATTGAAGTACACACATATCAAATAGGAAAGTCCTTTTCTTTATTTGTCTTATTTATGTCTTTATATGTATTAAGGAAATTTGTTATTGAACTTCAAATTCACTAAAAATTGTGAAATAAAACAAAAATTTTAAGAAAAAAAAATAGCCGACTTCAAAAAAAAACAATCTCAAACAAAATGCACTCAAAAGTAACTTAAAATTAACCAATTTCAAACAAAATGCACTCAAAAGTAACCTAAAAAAACCAATTTCAAACAAAATGCTCTCAAAAGTAACATAAAAAAAAATTTCAAACAAAATGCACTAAAAAGAAACAAAATAATGTCATGAAAACTCTCTAAACTCTAGTAGTTAGTAGTAGGGGCTCAGTTTTCCGCAACTCCACGACAAGCGCGTATTTTGCGTGTCTCTAAACTCTAAAGAAAGTTCTCTTCTTTCTTGTAACATGTCTATATTGTATAATTATTGTTATTTTGAAGTCGGTTTCGGCCTAAGTAGGGACATAAACGTAAGTATGTCTAATACATCTCAAATATAAAATGTCACCTATTTACTTCGGCCGACACCGACTGCGAAATAACAATAATTATACAATATAGACATGTTACAAGAAAGAAGAGAACTTTCTTTAGAGTTTAGAGACACGCAAAATACGCGCTTGTCGTGGAGTTGCGGAAAACTGAGCCCCTACTACTAACTACTAGAGTTTAGAGTGTTTTCATGACATTATTTTGTTTCTTTTTAGTGCATTTTGTTTGAATTTTTTTTTTATGTTACTTTTGAGTGCATTTTGTTTGAAATTGGTTTTTTTTTAAACATTGTGCTTCCATCACTGAAAAAAACTTTATAAGTCTGTGGTGTATATTGACCGATGCCTACTTCGTGCATCACCTTTGTAGTAATTTACTTATTATGTATGCTTCTGGTTGGTCAATTATAAATATATAAAGGTAGTTTAACACGAACTTCCTTATTGAAAGGTACGTAAGCATGACGAGAAGATAAGTGGATATATCGCATAGTCTATAATGCTACCCCTAGGTACAGTTTTATGATATCTAATTTGAAAGCAAAGCACGTCACTCGGCTAACGTCTATTTGCAATGAGAATACATATTGTCTTGGGCCAGCGGTTATCAAACTGTTTTATTTTAAGTTTATGTAGTTACGTTACTAAGAGCTATTTAAGGTTAACACGCATTCGTCCATTCTCGACCTTCCAGCAGCGTACGCTTCTCGGAATGACGTATCGTATCGTTTTGCTAACTATATTGCTATCACGTTGTCCCATTCGGTGTCGAGACCCTTGGTCCGTGGGGTCCTAGCGCTAGAAGGCTTTTTAAGGAAACAGCAAAAAGTTTAGTCGACATCACAGGAGACCGAAGAGCTGGCAGCTACCTCGGACAAAGAATTAGTCTAGCCATTCAAAGGGGGAACGCTGCCAGTATCTTCGGAACCTTGCCTAATGAGGATTGCCTTTAATGATATATTTTAGTTTTTATATTAGATTTTTTAAGGTTTTTAGTTTCAAGTTCTCGAATAATTTATATTTGTGATTTTTTTTATTCTTAATTCGTAACCAGTTAATGTTGACCTATTGTATATCTAAAAAATTAACAACGAAACCTAAATCACATATTTACTTCACAAACTAAAGTTTTCGATTGCGACATTAACAAATTTCTTAGAAGATAAACCGCTGGGGAAATCCTAACATCGTCTATATAATGTTTTGGGTAAGAGCGTTTTGAATAATTAGTAAAAGAATTCTCACGTATATTTAATTCAGTTGAGGTAGACAAAGATAGCAATCTCAAATCACTGAAGCTGACACAATCAGGTTTAAATAGTCAAAAAATTTATTTTGGTTAATTAAAAAAACAATATTAACACTAAATACATCTACAACAACTTTGACGAAAATTTATTTGAACTTTTAAGTGTTCTTTTTTGTAGTTTTTAAGCAATTCTTGATTTAAAATAACATATAAAATATTAAGAAGAATAAGGTTTTAATATTGCCGAATAAAAAATTACCGAAAGCAAATTTAATAAATAGCACACTGTCTTACATTACCTTATTTGTATGGCGAATATCCGCGTACCGAAATTTCACTTTTGAACCTTGGTTGAGCGCGTCTACAATGCTTCGTGTTTACCAGACAACTGATGTAACGAAGAGACTAACTGACGGACTGACATACAATGTAGGCACCTGACTCATTTAGTACACAAGTTTCATAATATAATTTTAAGATAGCACTGTGAAAATAATGTGCAAAAAACATAAAGCAAGTTGTACACCAATAGTCTAATGGTTGAGGATACTTTAGAACACGGAGTCTTGGATTGGAAACCGCTATTCGACTTGTTTTAAACTATTTTAAACAATAAACCAAATACCACAAGCTTTAAGTTTAGTTGGATTGATTATTAGTAATCAACTTATCAAAAAAAAACTAGGCATCAACCATAAAAATATCAATATTATTTAATTGTCGTATTAAGTGATCAACTACAGCACTGCTATTATATACAGGATGTGTCATAAATCCATGTCTATTCAGCAGTAATTAACAGTAATCAAAATGAAAAAATAATGTCTTTTGTTAAAACTACAACCAAATATGTAACGAGAGGTAGAAAATTCTTAAATAAATAATTTAAAAAATATATATTTTCGGAACTCTTGTTTAAAAATGGTTAAAACTGTAATATGTTATAGGAAATTATCTGCTTTATCGAATCCCTAACGGTGGACTACTATTTATGACACATTCTGTATAAGAAAATATATTTACCTGTCAACCGAAAAATTCAAAAACAAATGCTCGAAATTAAGTAAAAAAAAATGAGATCACATTTTTGTTTCACGTAAAATAATTATGCGATTTCTGATCATTTTTCTTTTTTATAAGTATATATTTTTAAGCGAGCAAAAGTTTTTTCAGTGATATTTGTAGGTAGGTAGAACAAAAGTGTGGGCAAAATATATATTTGTGTGTGAATGTAATAAGAAAAAGTATAATTACACTAGTAATCTCCACGTGGTTTACTCGTGAACACGTGACACACATATGTAATAAAAACACCTATACATAATACTAACTTTTGCACTCGACGTCGTCTGCGCAGTATTTAAAATAGGGTGAAAAGGATCTCATGTGTTATTCGAAACTATATTCTATATGTTTGTGAAAAAAATCTATAAGATGTGTGAACCTTACCAGAGTTATCGAGTAAATATGTGAATCAAACGTATCGCACGGGAAACGTGAAATTTCACATAGTTAATTCACCAAAATAGCGAAGTGACGTTTGCAGATGCGTGGATGCTTGGCTTACCTTTATTCGGTAGAGGAGGGGGCACAAAGAAAGAGGAAATATCTTCTTTCTGTGCGTCCCCTTCTCTGTCAAATCCACTATCTAATGCACAATAACATCGAATCATAATGTGCTTAAGCTTACATAGATAACATAAATGGGGTTGACAATAATCTTACTATAGTATAAATGTCTATGTTTGAATGGATGGATGGATCTTTAACAGATTTCAACAGATCTAGCTAAAATTTGGCAAAGATGTAGAACGTAGTCTGAACGAACATATAGGCTCTCAGTTAATATTTTTTTGACAGCTAATAAAATATTTATTAAGCGATTTTTTAGAAGAAAACGAATTTTAACTTATTCTTTTTATGTAGTACAATTTTTGAATATTTTTATTATTATTTAAAATATTGAATGTTCTTTTAAAATAATATATACTATAAACTATAACTACAATGATTTTTGTGTAAATTAATTGATTGCATTAGTTTATTATACAAGACAAATGTATTTTAAGAGAAATCGTGATAAAATGGTAATATAGAACATGTCGTAATTTACACTAATTTATTGTCACTATTTTTTATAATTTTTTACTTAAAAAACTTACAGGTTTTAGTAATATAAATAAACTAGTTTTCGCCCGCGACTCCGTCCGATTGGAATTAAGAAAAAACTTTTAAATAGTCTAAGCTTTTGTTCTTCCAGACAGTGCTATACTCAGCTGTTCTGGAGATACCTATTAGTAAAGATTTATCCATCCATCGCATCCAAAATTTCGCATTTATAATATTGGTAAGAAGTAAGGTAATAAAATAAATATATTTTTTCTAATATTATTGAGATTAAAAAATTGCAGAAAATAAAATTTCAGTTTTTTTTTTACATTTGTTTTTAGTGAACAATTTCACTAACATCAGTCATGTTTTTTTAATAGTATATTGTCTGTAGAGGTAATTTTGCTCAATATAGAGTGTTCAAGATAGCCCATACGTGGTAAAAATTTAACATCTTTCATTGAAGAGAAATTTCAAAAGAGGCAACCCTAGTGCAGCATTACACTGCAGTCAATGCTAACCTTAGCTGCATGTCTAAGTATAACCCTTTTTTGCTTGCATTTGATCTAATGTGTTACAAATGCACTATTGTAGGATCACCACGCTTCAGTAAAATTTAGGACATAATTTCTTTTGTACACAAATAATAATGAAAAATTTTTATCATGTTTCCTGAGACGTCCGAAGTCCATTGTGAGAGGTTACATCGCTCCATTCCTTCCGATGCGACCTATTTCAAGTCACGTGATGTGACAGCTCCAACAAGAACACTGCCGACACCAGCGCAACTTTCACAATTCAATATTTTACTTTATCTCGTACTAGAAAATATAATTGTATTAAAGTGGATATCTATAAAAAGGTAGTGACTATGAAAAATAAATATAGAAAGTTTACTTTTTATGAGTGACCAAACAAAAGATTGCGATGCTGTGACATACCGTTGCCACAGAGTAGAAAAATAACAGTAGAATAATATTTAATTTTTGTTATAATTATTAATGTTATGTAACAATATCGCCAGCCAATCTAGGTTAGATCTAGGGGGGGCAGGTAGGAAAAAATTGTTAATTGGAATGTAAAAAACTGTAAGTACTTCTAGAGTTATCTATTTGAATCTATTGGAAATTTAAGGATCTTAGTATTTCGAAGTACTTCATATGTCTATTTTATATTTTATTCTCTAGGGGGAAGCAGCAGCCTCATTTGCCCCCTCCCCAGGATGCCCATGTTATGTAGCTATTATTTTAAGACGGTAGTACTTATTTAGTTTTCAGTTCTTATTAATAACTAGCTGTCGCCCTCGACTCCGTCCGCGTGGAATTGAAAAAAAAGTAATAAGTAGTCTATGTGTTCTTCCAGACTATGTTCTACATATGTGCCAAATTTCATTAAGATCCGTTGAGCCGTTCCAGAGATACATCAAACAAACATCCATCCAAACGTTCGCATTTATAATATTAGTAACATTTAATGATAAATTACATGTTATTACTTCGATTTACTTTTTTTTCCTATAACACAAAATATTTATGAAAAATATCGTAACATGTGGCAAAAATTATTCAGAGCTATTATTCAAATTAAATTATTTTATAGCAAACTAGCAGTTGCCCGCGACTTCGACGGCGTGAAATAAAAAAAAACAGGAATAAATATAGCCTATGTCACCAAGGGATAGTGTAGCTTCTAAACAGTGAAAGATTTTTTCAAATAGGTTTTGTAGTTTTGGAACGTATTCAATCCAAACAAACAAGTCTTTTCTCTTTGTAACTGATGTTTTACCAAATCATACTGGTTTTTATACTGCTCTATGTAAAACGCAATGTCATTGTTTATATTTATCGGAGAAACACTACGCTTTGTTATATCATGAACATTATTCGAAGATGCTTTCTACGACCTTTGCATTAGAAAACTCTAAAGGCTTAGTCACACATAAACAGTTTTATAACGCAATATAACTCCACATCTGTGACATTTGTATTACTATATATTGGCATACCTTTCGTACATACTTTGATAACACAAGACACAATCATCACCATCACCTTGACTTTGTCCCACTTACGTAGGGACGGTGCAACAGGTTTCCGTTCTCCAAATGAATCTGTCTGCCGCCTTGTCACCTCCTTCTTGATCATGTCATCTTTCACGCAATCCATCCATCTCTTCCTTAGCCTCTACCGGTGTACCTCCACAATCATAATTAACGTTCTCTTTGCCACATCCGATTCTTCCCTCCTCATAACATGCCCATAACACAAGACAATAATATGTATTAATGCAACTGTTAAAGTTGACAGCGGTACTTTAAGAGATAATGTTCAACTGTAAAGCGTCTGGTCCATGCCAAACGAACGTCCGAAGTCTTTGTCTATCTCTCTGGGTTATGGGCGCGAGTTGTGGGATTGTTTGGAGAAACGTGGAAATCTTACTAATATTATAATTATAATGTTTGGATGTATGGATAGGTTAGTATAAAATTTAGCATAGATGCAGAATATAGTCTGGAAGAACACAGGTTACAAATTAAGATTTTTTTTTAAAACCCGCGCGGACGGAGACACGCGTCAGCTAATAAAAATAAAGCAATCGATATGTCAAATTAAAAGATTATTCAATAAAAACTTAAAGAATATGTGAATGAAAAAAAACCTGGCCGTATATAAAATTAAAAAAAAAACATTTTGGATGACATAACGTCAAATCAGGGATAAATTAATTTTGTCAAAACGTTCGTAAACTTAATATAATATACACTTTTTAAAGCTTTAATTTTATTATAAAAACATACATATAAGATGATGGGGAGTTTTTCATCGCCAGTGCCTTTATCGGACATCGAGTCCGTCCTCGCCTGGGTTGACACCTACAAACTGTCGAGACAAACGAAGAAAATAGCAAGGGATTTCTCTGATGCTGGTATATTTTATAATATTTTAATGTTTATTCTAATAATACTCAAGTGGCCAGAAACTAGGCCGTTAACCTTAGAACTTTACAAAGCCGAAGGTTAAATATGGCGCTAACTAAATATAGGCTTAGGGATTGTTTTATCTGTCATATGTAAAACATCATCGAAATATACCGTAACATTCAAAATTTCTTTTAGTAGGTTTTTTAAATCTTTTCTATTTAGTACGTTTTCTTTTTTTTTATATTATAAGGTAACCACCTGATTTCACCATAATGCGAAGTGACCACTGCCCATAGACATCCGCAATTGCAGATGCGTTGTCTATCTTTAACCGACGGAGGTGGAGACGCATAGAAAGAGAAATTTCCCCGCTTCCATTAAATCAACTTCCCATCCTTTCCTTATAAAAAAAGGTTGGGAAGGGAAAGAGGACTAAAGTTAGGCCTTTGGAACGCACTCATCACGATTAAATGCGGAATTACTTCCACTTCACGCATGTCTTCTGTGTAGTCGTACAAAATACTTTAATTTTACTCAGTTTATGATTATTTCAGTGCTTCTCGCGGAAATACTTGGCGTACATTATCCTAAGCTGGTTGAAATGCACAACTATCCACCACGGAATAGTCAGGCGCTCAAACTTAATAACTGGATGACTTTAAATAGAAAGGTCTTGAAGAAGTTGAAATTGACCCTCTGCACTTCGACAATGGAGCAACTGGCAAATAGTACACCTGGGGTTATTGAGAAAGTGCTTCTAATGGGTTAGAAAACTAGATCCTTTTTTTTTTTTTGAAAAAATTGAGATGACATTATTTTTGTATGAGTGATCGTCAGTATTACTACGCGTAAATAACAGATGAGTCCCCAAATAAATACAAAAAAATAAATTAATATAGTCAACTTTCCCTGTTCAAATGATGCTGTTTTTGCGATGTGTATTTGTGTTTTTTTTTATTCATCTACGTAAAAGTTTTGAAAATGTTTACTACAAGTGTCAAGGGTTACCGTACTTGAACCTCGACTAAGCAATATGACATTGTTTAGAAATGTAATTGTAAATTCATTTGCAAAAAAAAAACACGGTCGTCTATGATTTCAAAGTGTAATTAGTTTTTATTTAATTCTTTGAATAATTCAATTACCTGATATGATCATAATACCTAATTTCATACTTCATACTTAATATTGTAAATTCGAAAGTCTGAATTTTTGCTACTACGCATGTCCAGAACTGTATGGATCTCGGTTAAATTTAGCACATATATAGAACATAGTCTGGAAAAACACATAGGCTACTTAGTAAGTTTTTTTTTAAATGCAGCGTCAACAAAGTCGCGGGCAAAAGCATTGTTAAAACGTGTTAAAATTAAAAAAATATTATTTTGAAATTCCTTCTTTTTATAAATATAAAAAATAACAGCCCGTTTTTTTTTAAATGAATTTAGTTAAAAGTTAAAAATGTGTTGGTTTTGTTACCTAAAAATTTAATCTCGATTGAAATTAAGTAAGACTCAGATTGTTAGGGAACATCGAACAAATGTAAACTTTCGTCTTTTAAATTGTTTGTTCTTGCAGTTCGTGATAAGATCCAACGTGATGAAGAGGCACACAGAAGTCTCAAAGATTCAGAACAGAACCTCTCCAGCGGCGGGAGCTACTATGAAGCGTGCGGTGATGACGGTAGGAGTTTTTTTTTGGTTGGAAAACTTTAATAAACGGCGATTGTACGAACGGATGAACGTAAAAATTTTCACATTTGAAGCATTTTTTTTAACAAGTTTCATGCAAGTTTTAACTGCATCATAGGAGAATACCTTTTTTTTTTTCGAGGTGAAATCTTCAAAAGATACCCTGCCTTCTGGGGGAAAGGCTGGGTTATGTGAGATTTGACTCACTAAAACGCCCTCAGTGGACATCCTCAAGTGCAACTGGTGAGAGTCCCGGGATCTCCAAAGGAACGCACCGGGACATCATAGGAGACTACCTACCGTTGGTTACTGAGATCGAAATCTTTGTATAAAACATATCGTCATCCCTGTCATTATCTTTGTCAAAACAGAGATAACAATATGTTTCGTCTCAGAAACCTATGGTTAATGTTTTCCTTCATTACGTGTAACTTTGCAATGTGTGAATGTTGTTTTCACTACGCCTTTCTAAGGTAGCTTAAGAGTATTGGTTTTGTAAATAAGCACTTTTACTTTATTATTTTTGTTACTAACGAAATTAGGTTGGGGACACGCAGACGACCGGCTGTAAAAAATTAAGGTTTATAAAATTGTCCCTAATTTTCGCAACAAATTTTGAAGCTAAATTCAAAATCTACTAGTCTTCTAGTTATTTAAAAAAAAACAAAAAATGGGACCCATCTGCAAGCACTTCCTTTTTAATAAAATATTTTTTATCAAAATCGGACCATCAGGGGGGGAGTTTCGCGGTAATACACATAAAAAAATACAGTCGAATTGATAACCTCCTTCTTTTTGAAGTCGGCTAAAAAATTAGATGATGGTTTACTTACTAAATTTTGGCCGGCAACGCATCTGTAGTTTCTCTGGTGTTGCGGATGTCTATAGGTGTCGTTGATCATCTCGGAGTTTCCGCCGTTCGTTTGCCACGTACACTTCCTAAAATACAAATCCTAAATCCCAAATAAGAACAAACGTATAGCTTAAAAAAATAAATCGTGAAAAATAAATGTAACGTAAATTAATGATCCGAGTCACCGGGGAAATGTTTAGAAATTTAAATATACAGAGTAACCTAATAATTATATCAGCAGGCACCAGTATACTAAGATCTTTACAATGATTATCGTGTTTGCGGCTTTTACTATGATAGTGTAGTTTCTATTTAATGAATATCTATCTATATATATAAAAGAAAGTCGTGTTAGTTACACTATTTATAACTCAAGATCGGTCGAACTGATTTACCTGAAAATTTATGGGGAGGTAGCTTAGAACTAGGAGACGGACATAGGAACTTTTTTTATCATGTGTGCATTTTTTTATTCCGCGCAGACGGAGTCGCGGGTAAAAGCTAGTGAATATTATACATGCTTTCATATCAACAATGAACTTAGAAATATTCCATTCTCAATAATTTTCATAAATCATTACTTCATCTTACAAATATTATAAATGCGAATGTTTAGATGGATGGATGTTTGTTTGAAGATATCTCCGAAACGGTTCATTTGGCATAGATGTAGAACATAGTTTGGAAGAACACTTAGGCTGGCTACTGATTACTATTTTTTTTTTAATTCTGCGCAGACGTAGTCTCGGGCGACAGCTAGTAGATTATAAATATATGATTGCATTTAATAAAATTGCGGAGAAATTACCAGTAGTTGAATAACTCTGGCTGATGATAATGATTGCTGATGATTGATATGCTTCAATAAATACAAATGTATATTTTTTCACAGAGAACGTACTGGTCGTACCATTGAAGACGAGAGTCAATGGATATCTAGAGACTATACAACAAAAGGTAGTCAGTCATCAGTCCTATCTCACGCAGAAACAAGAACTTAAAGACGCTAAGGAGGTTATAGATGTTTTAAAACAAAAGGTACTAGATTTAAATATAATCGTAGAAAAATTGTTTTAAGTATGTCATTGGCACCGGAGGCCTAATTTTAGTCCTCTTTCCCTTGCCAGCCTTCTCTTATTAGGAAAGGATGGGAAGGGGAAGTGGATTTGGTGGAGGAGGGGACGCATAGGAAAGAGAAATATCCTCTTTCTGTGCGTCCTCTTCGTTGATTAAAGGTAGGCAACGCATCTGCATTTGCGGATGTCTATGGGCAACGGTCGCCTCGCTATTGTGGCGAATCCAGGTGGCCGTTTGCTAGTTTGCCACCTTATGATATAAAAAAATGCATTTCTGTTCGGGGCATTATTGACGATCTTAGTTCGATTCCTTAACTCTTTTGAAAATACATTGCTGATAGGTATAAAATAATTCTGTTATTCTGATTATATTGTTTTTAATCTGCCTAGCTAAGTAGTCTATTACTATGATTAATATCCTAGTGTCTTATGGTTGAAAGTGTATTTTTATCCAGGTAGAACATCTCGACAGTTTGGTAAAACTGAAGAATGAAAGAATAGAAGATCTACAAAAGCAATTAGAAAGAAAACAGACAAGACGCAAAGAAGTCGATGCACTTCAGAATAATTTACAAGTTCCTTATGATGTTTCTACACCACCTTCTCCGAAGGAAGACGATATTCTCTTACCAGTGAAATTATCGACCACTAAACTTGTTGATAATAAAAATTATAGACTTGAAGAATCTAAAATACCAATATCCAAAGACCTTGCGAAATCTACATCTAGGTTATGTTCAGTCAGTCTTGAAGATAATGTTGAATCTAATTTGAGAATTGATAAAATTAAATTAGACGATTTTAAAGAAATAGAAATAATTGAAATGACTGGAAAAGATATACAAGATGTGGATGAATTTAAAGATAGCGTTGGTGAAATAATTTTAGGGGCTGAATATAGAGATACGAATGAATACATGTAATTTTGGAACTACTTCACTGAGTTCTTACTCGTTTAGTGTCCATTTGATTCTGATTATTGCGGTTAATAACTTGATAATCTTAATATATATAAATCTCGTGTCACGATGTTTGTCCTCAATGGACTCCTAAACCACTTAACCGATTATAATAAAATTCACACACCATGTGCAGTTCGATCCAACTTGAGAGATAGGATAGTTTAAATCTCAAATTATAGTCGCAATTTTAATTTATTGCTAATTATTTGTCTGTTATTATTTGACAGTCACAATTATCTGTTAACTCCAAATGATTCTAACAGATGTCGATACCTTTCGACTGGGTTGAGTAAGTAATCAATAGATGGCGCTGCTATGGTAAATCTACGAACGTGTCATATAAGCTTATTAACTGCGCGCGGACGGAGTCGCGGGCGACAGCTAGTAAATTATGTAGATCTTTGTAAGGTTTAAAAGTTTTCATTAGCAAATTTTTCGTCTAAAATCGAATATGTTTTAAATATTTCTAGTCGTTTTTAATTTAGTTGATAGAGTATTAAAATAAATATTTATTCATTAAAATACTGATATTTCTTATGTAGTTTTCTACTTTTTAATTTATCTAGATCAAAATTTGAATAGTATGTCTTCGAAAGACTTTACACTTGGAATTTAAGGCTCGCAGAAAATTTTTTTACCAATAAAATTACAAACAAAAAGTACTTATAATAATTTTGAGGAACATGGAACTTATTTTTTCTATGCAAATAAAAGGGATTTTCGTACAGTTGTTTAGGCAGCGAAAATTCTCGGTTTCTCTTACTCTCTCATTTCATTTTAATTAAAGTACATTTAATTATCAACTATAGGACATCTTTCTTTTAATATCGAATTAATTTTATTCATTTTAATATTAAAATAAGACATTTGTTATATATTATACATTTTTTTTATTTTGTTAATATATTAATTAATTAAAATAAAATAAAATTGCAACGACATTTATTGGTTTCTTTGAAATGCAGTTATGTTGTCGAAGCTTGTTTACAATTATTTAAGACTGAATTCGTAAAGTTAATTTCCATTTCTGTTTCAAAACGATTTCAGTGGAGATTCACGTTATAACAAGCTTCGTCAAATGAATTTAAAAAGAACAGGCGACAATCAACAAAGCTATAATAATATATAATATAAAATATAGATGGAGTATTTCATATAAGTTTGAGTCTAATCCATTTTCGAACATTTTATCAAAAGGCTTGTTTCGCCTCATTTTTGTGCCCCAGATTACGTATCACAGATTACATATCTATAGTTAGAAGTTCACTGAAGTTACATAAGTAGACCTCTCAGGATGAAATGATCTTGTAACAGTTATTAGTGCATTGTATAGGGGCAGTAGTAAGACTGATGTAGATGAATAGCCAGAGTGTTTTTACTGGCTCTCAGTGGGCATTGTTAGGAAACATGTCGCACAAGCTCGGCCGTTGTTGTAGCATGTTCTGTATTTCGTACCATCTGTTGTCTTTTTTCCTTTCCATCATGTGTCTAATGATAAAAAGATATAATTACTTAATAGATATCTTTTTGTTTTACGTGCTCTTCATTACTTTAGGTACAAATATTTTTATTTAGTTAAGTAGGAAAAAACATTATCAGATTCTTTTGACTTAAAACAACGATAATCATGTAGAAATAATAGGGTAATAAACACATCTTGCGTGTCCATTAAACCTGGATATTATGCGAAAACAGCCATCTTAAAATTCAAACTTACGTGCTGCTGTCACCATTCTGTCCAACCACCTTGAATCTGTTGAACTCAATAGTGCTGTCGAAGAAGAACTTCTTGTTGATTTCGTTTAAAGCTCGCTTCACGGGTAGCAAGTCTTCAACTGGGAATAATGTTTTTGTTGACACCTACTGTCATATTCATTTTCCCATAGGATACATAACCTTAAGTTTATGACTAAATTACATGCGAAAATTTAAATTTATAACAAGTTATTTTAATTACTACTTTAACCTTCTGTGGTCCTAGTACCTTCCTATTAAAAATATTATTCTAATTAGACCACATGTTATTAATTAAAAGACTTAGTTGCAAATTCCACAATTTACTCCTATTTCAAGTTTCTGTGGTCCTGGTACCTTCCGATCGAGAACTAATTACTATTTTCACTGTTTTATACTATTAAAAAAAAGTAAAGGCATCTTACTAATATTATAAATGCGAATGTTTAGATGGCTGCATGGATGGATAGATGGATGGATGAAAGAATTACTATTGCAACTAGTGTATTAGAAAAACGTTAAGAGAAGACGATTGAAAAAATTTAACGTTTGTTTTCCGAAGAAGTAAAATGATTTTCGGATCGATCTAGTTTCAAATATTGATTTCAGCGGTAAACAAAGTTCAAATAACTACATACTGTTATACACAATCCCATGCATGTTTTCCTCAACAGTGTCCTTAACTGGACATGTACATGGCGGTAGTGTGAATGCGGAAGTCTGCGCGGCCACGGTGTTGCTCCTCTCATCCCATTCTTGCAACGGTGACTCCTCGCCCCCAGTCACGTCCAGCTTAGATTTCCTCTTCTTGTTCTCGATACGCTGTCTCAGTATGTCCAATTGTTCTGGTTAAATTATTAAGCATCGATTTTACATTCGGATACTACTAAAAAAGGTATTTACTGCGAAATCAATGTGGGAGTAATAAATATTTTATTTTCTTTTTTAGGACCGGATTAGGTAGGTACGTATGGAGAGGTAGTCATATTTGTCTAAATCTTTTGTTTTTTTTTTTTTTTTTATAGATTTGGGGGCAAACTAGCTGCGGCTCGCATAACATTAATTGATCCGACGCCCATAGACATCCGCAACACCAGAGGAACCGCAGGAAAAAGATACAAATACAAAAAAGATAAAACAAAAGGTTGTTACAAAGATATAAATATAATCACCAGGAGTACAGGGCTCATATTCCTCGTATGTATTCTCAAAGTGAGTGTAAGGGTTGGCCTGCATGTACGGCGGTAGAGAACGTATGAACGAGTCCACTTGCATCCTTTGACACTCCTCCATTGGACATACCTAAAATTGGTTAAATTGGAGACTAGTACTCTACAGCTCCTAAGTTCAATGCTTGTTATTAAAATTCGCCAATTTTTAAATTTATGAATTATAGAACTGCATTTACCATGTGCAAATATTAACCTGCACATCATAATCAGCTCACTATACGTCCCCACCGAGAAGCTCGGAGCCTCCCCAAGTTAGGTGTGACTAGGTCATAGTCAACCACGCTGGCCAAGTGCGGGTTGACTTCACACATATATTTGAATTTTCTCAGATAAGTGCAGGTTGCATTATGATGTTTTCCTTCACCGTAAGAACTTCGAATAAATGTATATATAAATCGAAAAACACATTGGCACATGGCGGGATTTGAAACAAGGACCTGCAGTTTGCAAGTCAAGTGCTTAACCCCTGAACCACCGACTGTCTTCCTCCACATATCTAGAAGACCTAGTTACTAGTTTAGGGTAGGGTCGAAACACTAGGTAGGGATATGTATGATGACAAACGTAAAGTTTAATATCAGATTAAATAAACCTTCTCATAATTTATCTTGGCGTCTTGATCGGGCACGTGACTCGGAATAACGTGCATGCTGTCGTTGTGAATGCTCCTGTATACATTTTACAAATAATTTTAACACATATAGGCTATAGAAACCATTGTGAAACACTAAAAAAAGATTCATCGCAATCTAATCAAATTAAGAACACAATATTAGAAGTTAAACATACAGACATTGATTTAATTTACACTGTTAAAACATTTAACTGTGGTAGATCCTGCAACAACAACATTTCGATGGTTCCTATGGACCAAAGTAACAAATTGATGAATTATTTTTTGGGTTAAAACTTTTAGTTTAGTTAACAACATGAACTAAACAAAATACACATTTACAGGTGTAAATGTTATTTTTTTTATATGGTTTAACTTTGAGAGCCTCTCTTGAAAAGGTGTCAATACGCACATTGACCCTTATTCGTAGGAGCCATCGATTTGTTAAGTGCACTAATGGGCCTCGCCCAGTGAAATACCTCGACCACACAGAGGACAGGCGTCATGTGGAAGTAATTCCAAGTACAGTCTGATAAGTGCAGTGCCGTAGGCATAATATTACTCCACGTTCCCTTTCCACCTTTATAAGAGAATGGCTGGAAAAGGGTAGTAGATTTGATGGTGGAAGGGACGTATAGCAAAAGGATATATACTTTTTCTGTGTGTTCTCTCGTTTGTCACCTTATGATATAAAAAAAAAACCATTTAATTTACCCTAATGCTGAAAACGATTCTTCTATGATTTCATTTTCTTCAATCTGGGATACTTCTTGTCTGAAAACATTAAATCAAATTACTATGATAACTATCACTGTCACTGTCAAAGACTAATATTATAAATGCGAATGTTTGGATGGATGGATGTTTTTGTGAAGGTATCTCCAGAACGGCTCAACGAATCCCGATGAAATTTGACAAAGATTTAGAACATAGTCTGGAAGAACACATAGGCTACTTATGTTTTTTTTAATTCAACTCGGATGGAGTTGCGGGCGACAGCTTGTTTTTATATAAATATACAATTATACAATAAGAATTTATATACTTTAGCATAAAATACATATTATGTTAGATACATAAATAAATTTCATATTATATATGAGTTTATTACCTCGGTATCGTCTCAACTTCTTCAGAATAATCATGACTTATGTCAGGGTAATCGTCAAACTTCGTTGTCTAGAAATTAATATTTATGTTTGATACATATTGTAACACGTGAAAAGAAAATGATTAAGAAAGTGATGTTTGTTTCTTACTCTTTTATTTCCAATGTTTATGACCACTTTGTTTTGCACCGAATTCCTAACTTTTTCGCGCTAAAACAAAAGTGAGAGTTTTATTACTTAAGATAAATCTTTTGATTCATAGTTAGCTTGTTTTAGAGACGATCGTTAAATCACTTTAATGAAAACCTCTTGTATTTCAGAATTTTAAATTGAGTACTAATTTAAAGAAAGGCAACAAATATCACTTCGGAACATTTACCTATAGATACTTGTACTCACCAGTTTAGTGGTAGAAGCGATCTCCATGGAGTCCTTTGCGCCGAGTATAGTCGCCTTTGTTGCTGGCTGACCGTACGCTGATGACGCACTAATAAAAAAAAAGAACTCAATTTTACTAGTCTTACTTTATATTTCTAATATTATAAATGCGAATGTTTAGATGAAGGTATGGATGGATGGATATTTCTTTGAAGGTATCTCCAGAACGCCTCATCGGATCTGGATGAAATTTAGCATGGATATAGAATAGAATTAAGTTTTTTTTTATTCCGAACGGATGGAGTCGCAGGCGATAGCTAGTAATATTATAAATGCGAAAGTTTAAATGAATAGATGATTGTTAGAAGGTATCTGAAGAACGGTTTAATGGATCTTGATGGAATTTGACACAAATGTAGAACATAGTCTGGAAGAACACATAGGTTTATTGTTTTTTTAATTCCGCGCGGACGTAGTAACTATAAAGCTGGAAGTCCATAGTGCGGAATACTGTGATACTCGCGACCGAACAATACAAGGCACTTCGGAAACCACATTTAAAAATATTAAAATAGATTTCCCATAGAATATCAATACATAGTATAAAACAAAGTCGCTTTCGCTGTATGTCCGTATGTATGCTTAGATCTTTAAAACTACGCAACGGATTTTGACGCGGTTTTTTTTAATAGATAGAGTGATTCTTAAGGAAGGTTTGTATGTATAATAAATGCATAATATAGTAGAGAAACGCTGATAAATTTAAAGTTTTCTAATGTGATGTCGTAAATAAGCACGTTTTTTTGCGCTTATATTGCAAACGCTGGCTGAACCCTACGAGATAGACCAAAATAATGTACTACAGTATTGTTCACCTTAAAAAGTTCAACAAAAAAGTCCGCGATGGTATATGTCTATCTCTTAGGGATAACCCAGCATAACCATTTTTATTCTTTTACGAAGTGATTTTAAACAATACAGCATTAATCCTTATCCATTTAAGTACCTTAAATAAATTGTGCATTTATTCTGTAGTAGGTATATTTTACATTGCACCCGTGCGAAGCCGGGGCGGGTCGCTAGTTAATCTATAAAATACTTGCATTATCTTTAGTATAGATCCCATGTTCCCTCGGATATCGACGCTCGCCTGTGTCACTCGGTGACTTGTGCTACTCTGGAATACGATACAAAAATAATAGTTAGTTTCCATTGCCATAGTCCTTTCTTTCAACAAGAACTTTGTTTTCTAAAACAAAATAAAACAAAGGATGGTGGATTTTAATTATTTTAATGCGATTTTCTACCGAAATTGAAATCATTGTAGCAATTGCCAAAGCATCTACTACGAAGAGGTCAAAAAACTAAATGTCAAAACTGTCATGTTGTTGGTGTTGCCCCAATTGAAAAACAATGTTCTTGTTGAAAAACCCGTTAGATGAAATTTAACAGTAGAAGAGATCGCAAAAACAACGTATGTTGCATGAATGCACTGATCTCTATATTTGGATAGGCTATTGCTTCGAAATTACAGCTTTTGCTTCGATTCGATTTAAACGCGCCTGTTGATGTTACGTGACAGTTCATTTTCTATTTATATTATTAGTTCGAATCCACACCACCGATACAAACCGCTCACATCAGCGCCAAAATGGCGGAAATTACATAGGCACAAAATACTATGTGTTATAGCCAATCCATTCATAGAAGTCAGTGATTGAATGGGTCTTGTTACGTTATTTCATGTCAATTTCTACGACCAAGTAGGTTTTATTTTGTGACATAATTAACCGCGATAGCACCACCTCTCTTACCGGCCGAGTGTACTATAAACGCTGCAGTTGTTAAACATTTACCTCTCTGTCAGTCTGTATTGTTGAGCACTCCCATTTGCCGGGCTTTGGCAACGTTTTGAGGTACTCGTCTTTGATAAGGCCCGCATTAGGGCATTGTGACTTCACGAATTTGTCGTTTATAACTGTTGCAAAGAAGAAGAAATAAAGTAATAAACATACTACTAAACATGAAATACTATTTAAGCGAGTCATTGTCTGGTCCTAGTGGACGAACTCCATAAGCGAGATATGAGGTTAGGGAGAAACCTTTGTAAGCAAGTAAAATATCAGTCTCTATGACTCTTGCTTATTCAGGTTCGACTATACTACTTCTATGAAAAATACGAATCTACTGACACCTCCTTTTTTAGGTTTAGGATACATGTATGTACCCTCGAAAAATATTAACTCCCCCCCCAAATAATAGACAAAAAAAATATTGTTCCAAGTAATGATTTTGGACCATAGTTATTAAGCCTGTTACAATAACTTATCTTTTTAATAATTATGAGAGAGACGGTCTCTCATAATTATTAAAAAAAACTTGAGATAAAAAGAGACATATATTCTTTTCTTACCATAATGTTCCCATTCGTTCGGCGGTTCTTTGGTAAATTTTAATGTTTTTAATACATTTCTACGTAGATTTGGTTTAAAATCTGCCATATCCCCGTACATTACAAATGGTGCGTTGCTACCTTCTAACATGTCGAACCACGGTCTGTCCTCTGTTTGTCCTTGAATTTTATTTAAAATAAATTACTTTAATATAGATAATAGTGAAAATTATGCGTTAATGTATTATAAAGAGAATCCTACTACTACTATAAACTAGCTTTTACCCGCGACTCCGTCCGCGCGGAATAAAAAATAGAAAACGGGGTAAAAATGATCCTATGTCCGTTTCCTAGTTCTAAGCAGCATCCATCAATTTTCAGCAAAATCAGTTCGACCGATCTTGAGTTATAAATAGTGTAACTAACACCACTTTCTTTTATATATATAGATGAAAATGTTTATATGGATGGATGTTTATTTGAAGATATCTCCGGAACGACGCAACGGATCTTGATGTAATTTGGCACAGATGTAAAACATAATCTGGAAGAACAATTATACATCCTTATTAAGTTGTTTTTTTTAATATCGCTCGGACGTAGTCGCGGGCGACAGCTAGTGAATCGTTAAATGTATAAAAAGATAAATTCATTTGTTATTTTACACAACATAGTCAAACCAACGAGACATGTTTCTCTCAACTTTTATTTAACACCTTATGTTATCTTATGTTATCTCTATCATTTTTACGTTGGAATTTTTTTGGAGACAACGAAGCAAATACGATTGTTATATAGTGCGTATGTACAACGCCAGAGCTTTTGCCTGCAAATTTGTACGCGCGGAATTAAAAAAAAACTTCCTAAGTAGCCTATGTCTTACATTCATGCCTATTAATGCAGCCATTTTGGAGATACCTTCTAACAATCGTGCATCCATTCAAAGTTACATTTATAAAAAAAGACTGGCTTAATGCTAAGTACTTACCTATTTCGCTTAACTTCGGCTCCGGAACAGAGATCATGGTCTCAGTCTCGTCAGCAGGTTTGAATACAGGCAACTCAGTTTCTATCAGTTTGGCTAAATCGAAGAAGTACTGATTCATTTCTGGCGTGTCGTTCACGAAATTGTTCACGAAACTTTGATACTGTGAAAATTAAAAGGTAGGATTAATAAAGTTCTTAAGTTTTACAAATTTTGCAGTGAAGGATCTCTCAACAACAATATTTGTTGGGTGCACGAATGGGCCTTGACTGGTGAAATACCACGACCACACAGAAGACAGACGTCAAGTGGAAGCAATTCCGCGTTTCGTCTAATGTGTGTGGTGCCGGAGGCCTACTTTTCGTCCTCTTTCCCTTCCCACCCTTTTATTATTAGGAAAGGATGGGAAGTTGAAGTGGATTTGGCGGAAGAGGGGACGCATAGGAAGGAGAAATATCCTGTTTCTGTGCGTCCCTTTCTCCAATGATTAAAGGTAAGCAACGCATCTGCATTTGTGGATGTCTATTGGCAACGGTCGCTTCGCTATTTCGGCGAATCCAGGTGGCCGTTTGCTCGTTTGCTACCTTTTGATATATATAAAAAAAAAAACAGTATTATAGTACATACTCTTACTAATATTATATATGCGAAAGTTTACATGGACGGATGGATGTTTGTTAGAAGGTATCACCAGTAAATGATGTGAAATGATGCAGAACATAGTCCGGAAGAACTCATAGGCTTCTAATTACGTTTACTTTTATTCTGTGCGAACAGGTGACAGTTTTAAATAAAATTGTAGAACATTACAACAAAACATATTAAACTTACAAAACATTCACATAAATCTTCCAATACAAACTTTCATCTCCTATTCCCTAATGTTATTTTGCAACCTTAAGGGTAAGACTTTTACGAACTTTGAATGTCATATTTATTTAAATCCAATAAACAGCCTACAAAATAAGTTTCAGGTCTAAAAAAGACGACACTTGCATTTTCAAATTTCTACCCCCCACTTTCAACCCCTTACAATTCTTTTTTCGCGTTAAAAAGTAGCCTATATGCTTTCTCAGGCTCCAGATTATCTGTATACCAAATTTTATTTAAATCTGTTTAGTAGTTTTGACGTGAAAGCGAGTCAGACAGACAGATAGAATTACTTTCGCATTTATAACATTAAATAGTAAAGTTTAGTAAGGATTATAGACAGATTGTTGTACGATACACGTACTTAAGTGGGTAACTAATTTTGTAATGAACATTTAAATAAACATGTACATAATATTCTTAATTATAGTTACGTTATTCACCTCATTTATGACTTCTTTCATTTTATTTCGCCAACTTTCATCGAGTTTGGATCCGGTTTTGTATCCGTTTACAAGGCGCAGTATTAACGCTTGCGCGTCGATTAACGTCTCTTGCAACACGTCAATGTATTTTGTATATTCTGTGAAAGTTTATTTTTTAATTTATTGACAAATATCTCTTGCATGTTATAATAATTAAACATTATTTTATAATTGATAAAAGCTATTTTCAAATTCAGTGTACCAACTTTCACGTAAAGGTATCATAAAAAACTTTATGTAATTTATTTAAAATATACAATTAGTTTTTAAATATTATTAAAGAATTAAGTAATAATTTGAAATAACTTTTAAGCTAAAAAAAAGTATAACCTACCAATATTTCAATGTACATATCAAAATCTTTTATCTGTATCATTGCGGTGAAATTTTCAAAAGGCGTTTTTTTATATTTTTTACTCTCTATCTCACTTCTCGAAATTTCAATAATCAAAAACAGTATAAATAATAAAAGAATATTAAAAATTTTCGTCAAATCATTCAACGACCGTTGAGTTACAAAACAAGTTAAATGCATGAATTAACTATAGCGCCTTATTTCGTAAAGCATACCTTGTGCCATCTGCATCTTTTCTAACTTGCTCTTTCTCCTCTCTGAACAGAGTACATACATCAACCCCGCAAGGTTCTTGCACTCGAGCTGCGTTTGTAGAGCACTGATCTTTTCTTTCCTCTCCCTGTGAGCTTCGCATAGCATATATGATGTACGGATCTGTTCATTTCTGTAATAGACAATAAAATGCTATACTAGTTTCTGTGAAGAAGTATAGTATAAAAGAATATATAAATACATTCGTGTAATAGGATACAAAATCTTAAATATATAAAACATATTAAAAACTCAAATTTGGAAATTGGAAATATGAATATTACAACGTCTATGTGACTTGTACAAGGATCTATTTCAAAATGTAGAAGACGGTGGTGTGTTACTGTACATAGAGAATTGTAAAAGAAATCATAAAAGAAAAGTCTTTTTTATATATCAAAAGGTGGCAAACGAGCAGACGGCCACCTGGATTCGCCGAAATAGCGAGGCGACCGTTGCCCATAGACATCCGCAAATGTTGAAGCGTTGCCTACCTTTAATCAACGGAGAAGGGGACGCACAGAAAGAGGATAGTTCTCCTTACTATGCGTCCCCTCTTCCACCAAATCCACTTCCCCTTAACATCTTTTCCTGATTAGAAAAGAATGGGAAGGGAAAGAGGACTAAAATTAGGCCTCCGGGACCACACTCATCAGACGAAACGCGGAATTGCTTCCACTTCACGCCTGTCTTCTGTGTGGTCGTGGTATTTCACCGGTCGACCGGACCCATTCGTGCACCCAACAAATATTGTTGTTGCGGGATCTACCAATGTTAAACTCCCCTGTTCCACCAAATCCACTTCCCCTTCCCATCTTTTCCTAGTTAGAAAAGTATGGGAAGGGAAAGAGGACTAAAATTAGGCCTTAGAAGTAGTTTAAAACTTTAGAATCTAAACAGAAAGTATGCATCAGTATTGAACCTATATTTAGTTACTTACTCCAAGATAAATTCAAATCTTTCCTTCAAACTCTGAATCTCTCGTTCTAATCTTCTTTCATATTCTTCTCTTAGGCTCTCTTCTTGTTCTTTTAGTAACTCGTCGACTTCATCTTGAGATCTCTGTTTATTCTTCTGTGTGAGACATTGGCAGCGGGGTTTTGATGGTACGTTGAATTTTTGTACGTTGGTTTCTAAGTTTACTGACGAAGAAGTCGGTGACAATTGCTCTTCTCTGATCACTGCTAGAGTTTCCCCGCTCTCTGACATTTCTTTACGCGACATCTGGGAATATTCTGCATTATTTTCCATTTATTTAAATTAATTTTGTTCATATAATTAAGGGCAATAATATTTTTAATGTTGTCTATATAGTTTTACAACTTACTTGCTTGTAATCCTTTCCGCGCGTTTCTATATAGTTCAAGACAAAATAATATTGCAGATTTAAAGTTTGCTATTGTCTCATAACAGGCGTTTGCTAACTACAATAATCTTTTAATCTTCCATGAAATTTGTTATTTCTTTAATCTGGTATAATGTTTACTGTTTTGTTTTATTTAAAATTTATTTCACAATCCCCACCCATAACGATAATAGTACTACCCCTAGTCGAATAAAGTCAAAGCCTATTTTATTTAAAATTGTGTTAAATGACGCTGAGAGGGATTATAAATGTAATAATATAATTATGACATACAGAGCGTATGAATTTAATTTGTTATAGTCGTTACAGTGACACCTTGAAGAACTGAAATAAAATGTATGAGTTTAAAAATAAACTAAGAAATACCAACGCACGTATTTTAATAATTTACAAACGCACGCTCTTATATTAAAATTCAACACGTGTAAAGTTGAATTTTTAACAACCGTAATATACACTGCTAAGGGTTAAATTATCAAAGTTTGTTCATGTAAATCGTAAGAATTTTTATCGTTTCATGAGCTTATAAGCAACTTATAACCTCAATGGCGCTCTGTTGCTAAATCATAATTTGGTAACTTTGTTGTGACCGTTATTTTACGAAAGAACTATTTTAATTTAAGGTAATATTTATTTCAATTCCGAGTTTATTACAAGCTTTATATAGTAAAGAAACTAAAAAAAATTTCTGTTGAAAAAAAATATTTTTGTAATTATTAGAATGGCAATGGCAACAATGAGATTCCAATTTTTGCTGTCGTCTGTCGTGCGTGAAGTTTGTAACATGTGATGTTTCGTGAAAAGTGTTAATTTTTTTAAAACTATAGTGTTAAAATATGGACTGAATTGTGCCTGAAAGTGAAGAAAAATAATTATAGTGTGTGCTTCCAGTGGTGTGATTGTGGTATATACAGGAATTACATAAATTACGAATTACATGGATATAGCCGTCACTTGAGGTTGTAAAAGGTTAGTGCTTTTTTCGTCTGTTGTTTGTCTTAAAATAGATTCTTGTGCGGGTTGCAATGATATTACAGATTTGTTTGTGTAACGGCTTCATGTGACTTTTCAGTTTTTTCATGGGACCTTGAACTAGAAACTTTTAGGTGCCTTTTTTCGCTATCAAGGTTAGGTTCGTGAGCGCGCGTTTTGTCACTGACCTAATGTTTATTTTGTTTTATATAATTACTTGCAAATTAAAAGATTATATGCGAAACATTATTATAATTACGAATGTGTAAGATTTATTATTTTTTTGATATTAATTCGATTCCCGCATAATTATTGAGAACAGTCGGCACACCTAACCTATACGAGTTTGAGCTTATTTTTTGTGTAGCTTTTTGCGACTGAACGTTTAACCGTTATCTTTAGTAGAGCAAACGCAATTAGAAGTACTTAATACTAGCGTATTCGCTTTAAAAGTTGAAATTCGCTATAATTATTTGAACGTTTTGGGGTTGTTTTTGCATTTTGACAGTTAAGAAAATAATAGTGAACACACGAGACATGCATGATAGAGTTGCTTTAAAATGTGTAATACGTGCTTGTTAGTATTGAAAACTTTAATAAGTATTAGAGTTCAAAAATGTGTGTAAATTCTAAATTTCATGTGTGTGATTATACAATAAAAATCATCTTACTTTTTAAACATATGGTAAAAATTTTCTATCTCAAATTAATTTCTAATATTGCTGCAATTTTATAATATCTTGATAATATTTATGATTACACTTATTGTTAATATAATATGTAGTGTTTTTCCATATATTTTTATTGTAATTGGTACATATCTAATTGTATGAAATTCTAACTTAAAACATTCTTGCTTGAATTTTCATTTAAGTAACTGGAAAGATTATATAATTCAAATTTGCCTTTTTGCTTCATCATATTATGTTAAAGAATTATTTCGGATATGTCATCATCACAAACTTGCAACATATAAGTACAAATTGATTCAATATGTTTATTATAACATACCGATAACATATTGACATAGGTCAGAAGAAATAATAGTGATTATAAGAATTAACTCATTGAAAATTTGTTGTTTTTTTTAGTAAAATGTTTTTATCTTAGAATGATTTTAATCACAATCAAACTTGGATAGTACCAAGGTACCACCATATATTTCTTGTTTATGAATATTGTCTTTCAGAACTGAACAATTGCTCTAACTTATAAAGGTTTATCAGCTATCCAGGTTCAACTGTATGATAAAAACCGGTGAACATAATAAAAGTTATAAGAAAAAGATGGTAACAGCAATCAAAACTAGATTCTCTCATGTAACTGACAAAGTATATAACTGACTTATAAACCATACAATATTAGTTAGAAAAAGGTTACTATGTCTGATGATTGCTGGTTATTTTGATGTTGTTATATCAGATTTTGACTGTACTACTATTATTTGGACTCTTATTGCCGATATGGGCTATTGAAATTTTCCCTGACTTCTGTAGCCTTGGCCTTATTAAAATTTATGTTAAAGTTTCTGTTGTAAGATTATGATTTGTAACTACTTTATATTTTTAATAACTGGTGTAATAACTTTATCTTTTTAATTTTTGAATATTTATATATAATAACTAGCTGTTGCCCGCGACTTCGTCTGCACGGAATAAAAGAAAAAAAACTTAATATGTAGCCTATATGTTCTTCCAGACAAATTTCATTAAGATCCATTAAGCCTTTCTGGAGATACCTTCAAACAAACATTTTCATTATCCATCCATCCATTCATCAATCTAAATTTTTTAATTTTTTTCTGTCATAAGAACCTTCTCCTGACACTAACAAATACAACAAAAAAAAAAAAGTGAAATCAGTCCAGCTGCTCACGTGTGAAGGGATATAGGGATTCATTTTTATATATATAGATTAAGGTCTGCTTAAGGCAAACAAATCATATGAAAGAAAGAAAGGGACAAATCAAAGCCTTATAAATATTGTAGCTAGTATTAAACCAAAGTATATAGGCTTTTACTATGTCATATTACTGCATGAAATGCTGATGTGACATATTTGCCGTTTATTTTAATATCAGCATATAACAAGGCATGAAGTATGAACTAGTTCTATTATATTTTAAAAAAAAATTATTTATTAAAAAAAAATGCTCTACTTAAGAAGTCTTGTTACAAAATAAATGCTAGGACACTATAGTGACCATTAAATTCAACTTAAAGTGACAGAGTGTAATGAAATGTTATAGTTAGGCTTACCATAATTACAAAGAGCTAAACCGGGACGCAGAAGAGAAAGAGGCTCAGTTTCATTTTGCTTTTCGCTTAATTTGTGTTTTTCATATTTGAAATGCAGTCAAAATTATTATGAATTGAAAACGCGGATTTATATTGAAAAAAACGGCGCGGGGGAACGATTGGTTGGGGTGTCGGTGCTGTTCAAGTTTGACCGGGACGCAGGGACTGGGATCTCAAACCGGGACGTATGGTAAGCCTAGTTATAGGTGACTAGATTTGTTGAATAATCTTTATCAATATCTTTTCAAGGAATGCTCCATATCAAATGTCTATAAACATTACCTTCCATGTACTTAAGTGCAAGATTTGCAAAGTATCGAATTAGCTGCAGGTATCATTCCAGTTACTTAATGTATAGCATTGTCATACATGTACTTAGAATAAGTTTATGTAATTAAAGATGTCTTTGTTTAGACTTTTGAGTGAGTGATACAAGTGAGAATAATCCTTACTTCTTACTAATATTATAAATTAGCTTTTACCCGCGACTCCGTCCGCGCGGAATTAAAAATAGAAAACAGGGTAAAAATTATCCTATGTCCGTATCCTGGTTCTAAGCTACCTGCCCACCAATTTTCAGTCAAATCGATTCAGCCGTTCTTGAGTTATAAATGGTGTAACTAACACGACTTTCTTTTATATATATAGACTAGCTTTTACCCGCGACTCCGTCCCCGCGGAATAAAAAATAAAAAACTGGGTAAAAATTATCCTATGTCTGTTTCCTGGTTCTAAGCTATCTGCCCACCAATTTTCAGTCAAATCGATTCAGCCGTTCTTGAGTTATAAATAGTGTAACTAACACAACTTTCTTTTATATGTATAGAAGATGTGAATGTTTAGATGAATGTTTGTCAGAAGGTATCTCTTAAAGGCTCAATGGATCTCAATGAAATTTGGCACAGATGTAAATCATAGTCTGAAAGAAAACATAGGGTGCTTATTGAGTTTTTTTAATTCTGCTAGTAATAGTAATGCAAAAGTAACTGGCTCCCTTTTACGCCAAAACTACTAAACCTATTTAAATAAGATTTGGTATATAGATAGTCTAGAGCCTGATCAAGAACATACGCCACTTTTAAAAAGAGGGTTTAGGGGGGTTCGTTTAAAAGAGGGTTCGAAATTTGTAAGGAAGTATCGTAATTTTTACAGTTAGAAGCTAGAAACTTATTTTTTTGGGCTGTTAATTTGATATAAATAAATACATGATATTTGAAGTTCTTACCTTACCTTACCAATTTCATTTGTGTGCACATTTATCATTTAATCTAGTATATTTACCTTATTGTTTTTTTTTGTTTGATTTATATATTTTTTCCAGTTTTTATTTTATACACTTCATGTTGTCAATTTGACACAAAACACATGTTTGTCAAGATGTCAAAATCTTTTCATCATTTATTATTTTTTTACCGACCAGTTATAAATTTATTCTATTTATCTGTGGTTCATTTTACATTGTTTATATATTTTTAAATAATTGTGTGTTTATGGGACTCTTATATGTGTTGGAATAAATACTTGAACCTTTAATAGTTTAATGGACATGGACTACCGATCAAGTTATTGTGGGTTTGAATCCCAATATTTGGTTACAAGAAATTTTTGTGAAGTCGCAGTTACACGGGACTTCGTCAGCGCGAAATTAGCTAGCCCAAGTTACCCCTGCATTCATCAGCTAACCTCCAGTAAAAGTCTTGCGGACAGACAGAAAAACCAAGATTTAAATATTCAGTAATACAAACAGATACTTCAATTTTATTAATTGTGTTGATTACAATATTTTTAGTTGTTTTGCATGTTTATATAAAATACTAGCTTTTATCCGCGATTCCGTCCGCGCGGAATAAAAAAAATAGAAAACGGGGTAAAAATTATCCTATGTCCTTTTCCTGGTTCTAAGCTACCTGCCCACCAATTTTCAGTCAAATCGATTCAGCCGTTCTTGAGTTATAAATGGTGTAACTAACACAACTTTCTTTTATATATATAGATTTACTTTGGGACAGTCTCAAGATTATTTTTTCACAGAAACTTTATTTAAGTACGACAATATTGTGCTACTTTATTTAATACTTATTCTGCAATTTTTTATTCACTTAACAATTATATTTTGTTCAACATTTCATTATAAATAAAAGCCTATATTTGAATCTTATATATATAAGCAATTTTTTTATATAAACTGTTCAGAAGTTATTACAATAAAGTGTGATAAACATCAGCACGAGTTATTTAAGTATGAAAATATAAAACTATTTTGTAAAAGCTTATATCTTAATCCTAAATGAAAAGCAAAATTATTCATTACCTGTCGCCCGTGACTCCGTCCGCGCAGGATTTAAAAAAAAACACAATTAGTAATCTACATATATGTTTTTCCAGTCTATGATCTACATCTATGCTAAATTTCATCGAGATCCATTAAGCTGTTCTGGAGATACCTTCAAGTAAACATTCATCCATCTAAACATTCGCATTTATAATATTAGTAAGATTGTTATTAATTTCAGATATGGAGTCGCATATTCTGAATATGTACCATCAACCACGTTTCCGTTCTATCGGACATAAGTTAATACGGTCCACAAGTGAATCACTATCTTCTGAAGGCAGCTGTCAACAGAACAGTCCGGAATATACACAGGCGCAACAAACCAATCAGTACGAAGAAGAAAGCAATGAGGGGGAATTTTGGCAGCCACAGGAAAATCAGGGTCAAGTATGGAATGATAGAAATAATGAAAATGTTAGTAATTCTTTTTCAATATAAAATTAACTAAATGTTAAGTGTTTCTTTAATATTTCTTTATGTTAACAGTGTGTTACCGAACAATCAAGTCAAGACTCAAGCTCTGAGGAAGAAGATTATGTTGTACAAGACAATGGGGGTCTAGACAGAACAGCACTAGATGTTAGTCATATAGAACAATTAAGTATTGAAAGTGTAGACAACTGTTCATTAGTGGAAGGTGCTGACTATGATGTTATCCAAGTTTATGCTGTACATCCAGATTTTGATCTTGAAGCGTCGTCCGATGAAGATGAACAGAATGATTTTTGTATACAGGAAAACTCTGATGAATCAGATTCAGAGGAAAAAAATGTTAATAACGTTCAAGAAGACACAAACGAGTCTTCTGATGATAACGATGATAGCAACAGCGAAACATCGGATATAAGTCATGACGGTTTAGGTATCAATTTAGACACTCCGGTAGTTTCAAATGTCGATGAATATTTCATTAAAGATACAAAAGAAAAGAATATACTGGATGTAAAAGATGAACCTATCGTCAATGACGTGGATGAATATTTTATCAAAGATACAAAACATGCATCAACTCCTATAGCTCCTATAGCAGAACTTGAACCAGTTCCAAGTATACCCAGTATAGACGATTTATTAATTAAAAAGCAATCAACAGCTTCAGCATTCCACATACCTAAAGTTACTCCGATTATCACTGATATATTTGAAGTATCCCAAAATGTTAAAGACGAGGTAAGTCAAGATGCGACCGAAGGACAAGATCAACCCGACGAAGTACCGATCGCTGAAACAGTTTTGGATATGCGTGGCAACCAGATGCCAAGAATGTTTAGAAATGTTGACGATATCAAAAAATTTCTATTCTCAGATATTAGTGACACAAAATATAAACATGCACAGAAATCATGTTCTGTGCCCCATTCACCTATGCATAGCATTTGCATGGATATTGATGCTAAAACATGTATGAGCTTCGAAGACCTTAACCTTGATTTAACAGACATAACTTTTGACAGTGACAAAGATAAATCTGCCAACAGCTCTAAAAGTGACGACATTCCACGTACTTTAACCGATGAAGATGTTAATAGCTTTTTAATAACAAATAAAACACCACAAATCAGCACTTTGAAAACAGAAGACGATTTCAATCCACAAGATATGGAAATAGACGGATCAATCGAAACATCTATTGATAATATTGATAATATACCACCAATAAGGTTGGCTAGAAACAATTCGTCTACACCAATTCCAAATGTGTTAGAATTCTGCATAGAAAAATCTCCAGTGAAAAAGGAAAATGAGCTTAAAGTGGAAATAGATGATTTTGTTGATGTTGAGTCTTGCAACGAAACTGTCAACCCCATATTTGAAGAAAGTAATGTGAAATCTCGCTTTGAACCGATAAATATAGAGAATAACATTAAAGCAAAAAAATCAACGATCAAAATGAATGAACAAAAAGTGAAACCAAGTAACGCTTTAACGAATGGTATGCGACTACAAGATGCAGGTGTTCAACTAAATAAGAACAAAATGAGGAAAATCATGGTAAGTTTCGGTCATTTTCTTAGTACTAAAACCTAGGATAGTTTAATGAAGAAATTATTCTAGATTTACATTATTACAGATGCCGACTTCAATAAATACAGCCGTCAGGCGATCACCAAGTCCAGTTCGTTCCGATCACGATTACTGTTCGTCGAAAAAACGTTACAATCTCGGTTTGAAACAAGGACAGAGTCTTTTAAAACCCGAAGTCTTATCAAGTAATAATAGAATTTTGAATTCTAGACATAGATCATGCAAGAATAAGAAAATAGTATACCATTTGAGTAGCGACGAAGAGAGTGATAAATGTAACAAAACGAAAAAAGCTACAAATCTTCGTTCCAGTGATGATAATGATGTAAAATTAAAAAAGTCAGTTGTAAAACAACCTGTAAAGGCTACCGTTCCATCTACTTGCCGCAAGAAAACATCGCCTGTGCGTAGTGCTCCTAATGATACGAGTTTTGGTAAAGGCAACGATTCTGTGATGGTTAAAAATGCTTGTAAAGCAAGTGATAATCCTAGTAGTCAAAGTTCTAATGGTAGCATTAAGTTAACTATTAAAAATAAATCTGAAGTAATCATTAAAAACTGTGATGATATTAAAGACTATAAAAAAGATAAAAAAATCGAAAAAAGTAAATCGATAAATGTTGTAAATGACAAATCAAACGTTAAAAATAATGCCGTTAAAGTCATCGAGACTGTAGATAGTAATAAAAATAAAATTGTAAATAATGTTGACGTACAGAATAATACTAGAGTAAGCGTAAAAGAAGAACATTCAAAACCAGAACATTTTTATGCAGCACTATTTAGTAACAAACAAGATGTTCTTATGCCGAATACGGTCGATATAAAAACGGAGAAACGATCTCATGAAGAAGATTTGACTCGGTTTAATTCGCCTGAAGATATAATTACTAAAATTGAAATGGAGCAACCTCAAAAGAAGAAGAAACTAAATCTACAAGAATATAAACTAAGGAGAGGGGCTAGTTCTAATAACAGTTCAGCGACCGTGAGCCCAGAATCAATATTCCCTGATATGCCGATTCCAGATATCAGTAAAATTGTAAAATCTACAACGAGTCAGACTCCTGCTAACACAGGCTTGAATTGTGCTCCAAAAGCTGATTTAGAAGCTCCTAAGAAAATATTCGATCCAATTAGGGAGGCATCTCGGAAAATATTAATGAATAATAAAAAACAAAAAGCTGAAGCTATAAGGAAAAGAGATGAAGATATCGTAATGAGTAAAATACCGAAAGTAGAGAATTTAGAGTTACAACCTCTGATCAGTGAGGCCGAGATGATGAAGATTGTTGGCATGGCAACTGATATCCTCCCAGCACCAAGAGTCGTTGAAAAGATCCCACCATCGAGTGATTACGATGAAATCGTTGTAGTTAGCATTGGAACTAATACGGACGAGGAAGTGTTTAAGAAAATCGAACTAGAAGTTGAAAATGAAAAGAAAAAATCACAACCGCCCCCAACAGACATAAAGTCAACGATTAACTTTAAAATCAAGAAACCCGATCATGTTCTTAAGCACAACATCTTTGATACCGTTCAAAAAGATAAAAGTCCAACTGAAGAAAATAAAATTATTGACATAAAATTAAACCAAGACAGATATAAAGATATAACGGCTACCTTAAAGAGTGTAGAAAAACAAGTCGAAACAAAAATATCGAGTAATTCGTTGTTTGCTAGTATACAGGATGTGGTCATGAAAAAAGCACCCGAAGTAACGATTTTGGCATCAACTAATGGAGAACATAAATCCAAATCTAATTCTTCAATAGAAAAGAAAAACAGTTTTAAAGCACCTAAGACGTTAATTATACGTGAATATGACGTTCAGGTTGAACACGGAGAGGATAAAATAATTTTACATTTAGAAAAGCAAAGAACAAAACCTAGTGCTTTAAGTATAGCAATTCAAACGAATCCTGTACTGAAGATTGTAAATAAATCTAAAATGGCAACACCTGAAAAGGTCGCTATCCCAAAAGAGGAACCGTCCACAAATAGAAAGAGGAACGATAGTGACATGTCAATGTCCAGTGAAAGCAGTCCGGATCGTACAAATATGGACAATAAAATCGCTAAAGTAGATGAAAAAAGTATAAAATTAAAACCCGAGAAGCGGGAAAGCAGCGCGCAAACGAAAGAGAAACGATCGAACTCAAGGGATCGTTACGATTTCAAATACCGTAGGTCAAGGTCGACATCTCGCGGACATAGAAGAAAACGATCACCTAGTAGGAATCGTTCTAGATCCAGGAGTAGATACAGACGGTATAGACGATCTGATTCCCCGTACAGAAGGAAAAGGAGGTCGCGCACAAGATCACCTTATCGTAAACGAAGATCGCCTACGCCTAGACGTGAATATAGGCAAAGATCTCGCTCTAGATCCAAACACGCGGAGCCTAAGAGGTCAAAAAGTCCGGTTAAAAGGACTAGACCCAGTCCTCAGTATGAAAGCAATACTGCTGATAAAAAAACTCTTATTTCACTTACACCACCTTTAATACGAAAGCCGACTGTTTCAGAAAGCTCCGAATCGTCCTCTAGGTATGTATATTGAAAAGTATGCACGTGTTTTTGAACAATTTACAGAAATTTTAAGTCACATAAAATCAAAATTAACATTTCTGTAAGGATGTAATTAGAATATGATTGTGGACTCTCGTAAGTATGTAATTTTTTTTTGTGTTTTGGTCTGTCTTTACAGAATTTTCCTTAAAAAAAAATTGTTAAATTAAATCTCTAATGTAATTAAGGATTTTTTTGTATAATTTGTTTTGTTAACCGCGTAATTTCTTAATAGCAGTAGTTCGTCGTCTTCGTCGAGCAGTAGTAGTTCCTCTGAGGACTCCGTCAAGTCCCGTGGCTCCAGTACATCATTCAGGAAGGAGAAGACGTACACCACGAACAATTACAGAAGATCTTACAGTTCTGAAGATGGGTAAGTTACTTGTTATTTTGATTGTGTTTCTTTTTTTTTTACGTATTTTGTGTGTCTACAATACGATTTATAAAAGAATTTGTGTTGCGAAAATTAATAGTATTTTTTGTTGTGCAAAAGGCGATTTAAGACTAAAAATACGATATTAAGACAAATCAAACTCATTTGTGTTGGATGTCCTAAGAGAGAAACAGAGAGACGTACATAACGCCCTTACGTACGAGAGAGATGTAAAATCCTAGCGGCCGTTACAACAAACACAATTCTATTTTAATAACAACGCCATCTATCGCAAGACTACAACAATTAGTGTACTTAACCCTAGGAAACTATTTTTAGGGAGAACAACACACCAGTGGAAGAACGTCGTATAGTTTTTGTGGGCAAGCTAGAGAAGGACTTGAGCAAAGCCGCACTGCGCGCCTTGTTTAGCAAGTTTGGTCCTATCACTGAAGTTAGGATACACACTAAGGATGACGGGTCTGTATACACTTTTAGCGCCCTGGGCGAGATTTCAGCGACGCCCTCCTTTTTTAATATGCCTTTGAGGGGGTTAACATATATAAGACTGTGTAATTTGCAGAAATGTTACGCCCCTTTCTGTCCATGGCCCTGGACGGTCGCCTAACCGCCCTAACCTAAAGCCGGCCCTGTTCAAATCAATACGTAAAATTTCTAAACAAATGTCACTTGGGTTCCAAAGAAAGTGGCTATTAAATGCGTTGTTCCAGATCGTAGCCATTCTGTAGTTACTTATTAACACATCCATACATCCATACAAACATTATAATAGTAAGATAATTGTATGGATACAGGTCTAGGTACGGTTTTGTGACATACCGCAAGTCGCGAGACGCGTGGTCGGCCGTGGAAGCCGCCGCTAGCTTCCCGCAGTACGATGTCGGCTTCGGCGGCCGCAGAGCATTCTGCAGGCAGACATACTCCGACTTGGGTAAGTGGATAACTTAAGTATTTATTAAGATATTCTGTCTTATGCTTAAATTGTAGCTTTTTTCTTTCAAGTTTTCAAGTATTAGACGTGTAATTCTTGTACTATCTTGCAAGTTTAACTTTTCTGCAATTTTAATTCAAACCGTGTATTGCATATACCATCCATATAACAGTCATCTCTCTCACTAATTTTCAAAAAAAATAAATAAAAAAACTGATGTATTTTCTTATTGAAAACTAACAGAAACTTGAGGTCATTGATGGGCTCATTGGCACAAGATTATGAAGGGTACATATTTTAGTCCGGGAGCCAGTGACAGATTTTCATGACCAAGTCCCTCTCAATCGAAAATTCGTAAAATGCATAAGGGACTTATACTAAGAATACTCGCGACCGTCAGCTGCGACTCCGTGGGTGGGGTGGGCAGTGGCAGCCTCCCACGCGTGGAGAAAAAAAAATTATTCAGTAATTTCCTCATTTGAAAATTTATCAAAGTATAGTTTATGTAGTATTTAGAAATGCTGTCCATAACAGGGTGGATTATACGTCAGCTGGCTCCTAAAGATGAAAAAAAAATATATATATTTTCAATGATTTCCTCTCAACTAGAAATTTACCTGGTGATCGTTTATATGGTACTATAAATGAAAATTAATGTCAGCTTGCTGTATCTCGGTGGAAAGTTTGTCAGCTGGTACCTTGAAAGGTGTAACGCAACAGCATCTATGGCCTACTTATACAGTACAGTTTATACTCTGATAAATTTTCAAATGAGAGGAAATGTTCAGTCATTTCCTGAAATTTTTTAAAAAATTTTTTCTCCATGCGTGGGAGGCTGCCACTGCCCACTCCCACCCACGGAGTTGCAGCTGATGGTCGTGAGTATTCATAGTATAAGTCCCTTATGCATTTTACGAAGTTTCGCTCGAGAAGAAATAATTGACCGAAAATGTACCTGGCTCCCGGACTATCTCGTACAAGGCGTAATATTAAAAGATCTAATACTTGTCCAAATCATCTTAATTCATATTTTCTTTAAAGAAATTGATATTTTCTAAGAAGGAACCATTTTTTTTCTTACAAATGTCCAAAGAAATACCGTTTACAAAGATAATACGACGTAATGTTATCAAATAAGTTTTGATAATAAATTGCAAGTTTCAATTGATAAACATATGTATGGTGAACTTTTATTCTATTGATAATGTTTAAGATTACATTTTATCTCTTCCATGAATTGTTATTGAATATATTTATCTATTGGAGCAGATAAATAAATGAACTAGAAATAAAGAAAAGTGGTAGCTATTAATTAAGGTTATCGCACATTGATTCACTTCTCGTACACCCAAAATCGCCCTGTTTCTCGATCGCCCGCGACGTTTTCTGCGATCTTGAAGTTGCCTATAAAGCGGGATAAAGACATAAAATTCCGATACGTAATTATTTCTTGCAAGGTTTGAAGTCGCGATGTCCTTTAGCGATACAGCGGTCGAATTGATGATGGGATTCAGGCTGGGTGGTGGTGCATAGTGGACGAGTTGACGAATTGTCTTTAACGGTTATTGTGATCAGAGCCTAATTTTAATCCCTAATAAGGGAAGGCATTTTCCTACACTACAAGGAAGGGGAGTTGAATTCGATGGAGGGGAAGGAAAATCGAGTCTGAAATATCCTTTTTCAGTTTGTCTCCAATAAAATAAGACGCCAGGTCACTTGTTCGCTTGTTTGCCGTTTCTATAATAAAAAAACTGGGCTAAATCGACTTTAATCTTAATTTGTTTTATCACTTAAGATTATATTTGTTATTTTGATAATGGAATTTGTATTTACTTTGATAAATATTTGAAACGTAACACCTTTATCGCTACAATTCTGTTATACTTGGTTGGCCTAATCAGTAACTCATTTTATCTACTAGTTAGACGCCTAATTTAGCTTTCAGGGGTACAGCAGTGCTTCCGCTAATGTGAAAATGATTTTTGACTTTTAACTTAAAGGTCTACATGTCCGAAATTAAAGAAAGAAATTACACAATAATACTAGATTCTTGTTTTTAATTTATACACGTCTCCGTCGCCTTCGATAGTAACTGAATCGAGAAATAATTTCTGTACGTGACTTCTGTAGTAACTGGCGAGTTTGAATCATAATTATCTTATTAGCAGATTAGATAAAACAAGTAGCGATAACGAACTAATCGTTGGTTTCTAAGATCAAAATCACCGTTTAAAATGTTATCTCTGTTTTGTTAAAGATAAACAAAGGAATGATATGTTTTCACTGTGGCTTTTGATCTTAGAAACCCACGATACACATGTTTTTTTTAAAGTAGCAAGGCTAAAGCAATGTTAGTTCATGAGCCAAGGAATTCCACAGTTTGGTATTTTCTTATTGTTTCAATTTATAGAAAAAAAAATATGATTATGTAAAAAAAACTAGTTTTATGGATGATTACTAATTACAATTTTTTTTCTTATTACTTTATAAATATAAAAAAATATTGGTCTTTCGATTTCGATATTACTATAAATTTCAATCATTTTTTTTTATAATGTTGCCATGTCAAAATTCAAAATTCTGAAATGTTTCAACAGATGGCCTGGAGGCTAAATATTCAGAGAGTGCGTTTCTGGGACAGGCGGCGTTGCCCGCGCGTCGCAATGACGACATGTCCTTCGAACAAATGCTCTTGGACGTGAAAAAGAAACTGAACCAGCGCAAGGGCGATAAAAAACGCCACGACGAATCAGTGGCTTGACATTTACTCGACCTTTGCCCGAAATCCGCGGGCATATGTCACGTTTTCGCCTGTCAAAATGACAGCCGGATTTCGCGGGCTTCTTGTGCAATGACAGTGACAGCTGTCAAGTTGACGTTTCATTGTGATGTAAAAGACTTTATTGTTCCGGTGTTGATTTTGCTCACACGATGTACCTATGTTTTTTAGTTAAATTATGTTAGTACATTGTTTGTCAATAGTTTAGTTGAATTTACGTTTTGTAAAAATTAGTTTATGTTTTTTTTTTCTCATACGCGTACATAGATAAATGATTTTTGTTAACGCCTACCTCTTATTTTAATGCAGATTGTCGAGTGTATGGACTATTATTCGTTTGAAATCGAACTCATTTTATTTTACAAAAAAAAAGATCAAATCATTACGGTATCTGATATAAATTGGTGTTCATTGTACTGTCCAGTTTACATTATTCCAGTCCAATGGACAAATCCATTGCTGGATTTCAACTGGAACTGTAAACACATTGGAATGCATATTGAGTATTTCGATGTAACTTACTTCTTTCCAGTTGCTGGAATGCTGGACTGGAATTATGTTAATGGGACTTATTACCAGATTTGATAAGTTATAGATGTAATAAAGATAACTTTAAGATTAACTACAGAATGTTACCTATTTCATTAACAATTATTCACAAGTGACTTTTTTTACTAGTAATCGCTTAAATGTAGGCGAATAAAATAGATACAAAAATAAATATTTGTATTTAAAGCGATTTTTTTCGATTTACTTCCATTTTGTGCCAAATTATATGATATTTCCTTTTTTTAAATGCATCTTTGAATATTTTTTTCAATATTGTTATTGTTTGTTCATTGGCTCCCAAACTTTTGTCATTTAAAACACATCTTTAAAAAAAAAAACTTATTGAAGCTAAAAAATGACAGCTTGTACTAAGATCATGAAATTTTGCCTTGTTTTTGAAATCTCACTCTTTCAAAAACAAGGCAAAATTTCATGAACAATATTCTTTTTTTTAATGTAAGGATTTGTCATACATGAATTTGAATGGATTACATGGGATTATAAGCACACAGGTTTATTGCTTTTTTATAATTATCGAAGTGCATATATAGTTTTGATACCATAGTAAGTTCCAAATAATAATTTGATCTGTAAAAACTGGCTAGAAAACAGATTAACTACATTTTTAGTAGGCGTTGTACTAATGTTCAAAAAATTAACGTAAAAATTTACTTTACTAACTAAATTCTTATGGATTTAATTTAAAGGTTTCTTTTCATTATAAAAGACAAATTATTGTTAAAATAGCTTATGTACTATTTACCATAATGTTTCATACAGTTTTTACAATTTATAGAGCTTTTAAGTTATACGCTTTGCTATTTTGCTAGAAAAAAAGATAAAAAAAATGTTTATGAAATTTAAAAATAAGCAAAAAAACATTAAATAATGCACACAATGTATGATTTATTTTGCTTTAATTAACAATCTGCATTAGGGTAAAGAATTGAAAAGACTGTTATAATATTTAAAATATTAAAATTTTGGTATTAAAATGTCATAATATTGTCCATATTCTTATAATATTTATGACAGTATAACACAACTTTATTGAAAATAAATACTACTTATGTTCCTTTATGTTTCTTTTTTAATTATAAAAAATATATGTAGGAATATGGGAATTTAATTACTTAAAAGTTTTGACAGATTCAAAGTAATCTTATTCTGCGAGGTTGCCCTAATTGTTGGTAAAAGATACCATTTGGTAGGATTTTTAAAAGTTAATTATACAGAGAAATCGATTGCAAGTAAATACAGTGCGCAAATTTGAAAAGGTTGATATATAAAAAATTATTTGATGTTTTATGCGAAATTTTCTTAAATGGGTACTCCAACAGTTCCTAAGTTACGTTTTTATATCAAGTCTACGTTAAGGGACGACCTTTACACGAATTTCAGTGAGACAGTTAAATGTAATCTGAAAGTTGATTGTGTTGTTATAGAAATTAAAAAAAAAATTAAAAATATTTTTGTAATACACTGGCATTAGTTATGAGGCCTTTGCTTATTTTAATCTTATAAAACGATAAAGCAGGGAAAATTATATAAATAATGTTTAGTACACAGATAATCTAATTCGGGAAACAAAAGTGAGACGAAGAAAAGGATTCCTGTGTCCTACAAAAGTAAAATTCCCTCAGTGTTGTCATTTGAAATACAAAATAATATTTCGGAAATCGACCCTCGATTAGACGTCAAACATGTCTAAAACTTCTATCTTTAGGCTATTTATCTATGGTCAAAATATATATTCATAAGGGAATAATTTAGAATAGCGCTGTGAATTCCTACATTTCGGATAAACGCGTCCATAATATGATAGAAAAGGCTTTATATTAATACTATTTTTTTGCAATTTATAAACCATAGTTAAGTTTTTTAAAAATACCTATTCAGGATAAAACTGTGTTGCCAATAACTTGCGAAACTACTAAATTGGTAGGATATTTAATACTTGTGTGCTTAGAACCTGTATTTTTGTAATATTTGGTAAGTTTTTAGTATGGTAATATTGATGTTCACCAATGTTGCCAATTAAAAAATAAATTTTTCGTTTTCTTAGGTAAATGTAAAGACTAGTCAATGTTACTGAATGATATTGTGTTTTTTTTTCATTGTGATGATATTTATTTTTAGTTAAATTTAAGTTTTGATTTTTTAATGTCTTAGTTTTTCTTTCTTTTTTAATATCCGCAATTTAACTTAAGATAACCATCTTGCTTTCGAAAAACTTTATATGCTGTAATTTTGTAAAGAGAAAAAATAATACGAAATAAAAAAATTAATTTTGTGACATTCAAAATCGTTTTGTTTTTAAGAAGATAAAAAATAAAAAAGTATCTTTTAACCGTAAAATTCTACAGCAGTAACTAAATACATAAAACTAAGTATTCAAACATTTACATTGACTATGCTTTAAAGTCGTAACTTATCGTATAATAGGACAGATTTCATATCTCAAAAGAAAAAAAGAAATACTAAAAATTAATACACCGAGTACTGTCAAAAGTGACAGCTGTCAAAAAGCATCTATGTATTGCCACTACTTTTAAATTTATTACCTTTTTTATACAAAATAATTTTATTCAGCTTCAAAAATGAGCATCTAGACGTGAAAAGGTAGTAAGTGATTTATTTCTGAATGCATACTTTAAAAAATCGTTCAGTACATGTTTTTTGACTATTAGCAAATACTCAAATCTTTGATAAATGTATTGACTGATTAATTTATCTGATCCGGTGGGTATAAGTGACACTAAATTATTATAGCACACTAGCGCCATCATTGCAATGTGAAAATAGCATAAGACTCTTGTACTATAAGTCTCTTTATGTATTTTTTATTCATTCCGCGATAGCAGCGCCTCTCATCGAATCAGATAAGTTTGTCGGATAATATTAATTTCGTTTGTAAGTTTCGATCTTCCAATGACTTTACTTGGATGAGTGCTATTTTGTAAATATATACTTAAATGCTATTGAAATAAAGTCTATGTTTGCTGTACCTCATTTTGTTTTTTTATATTGTGTTGTAACGATGTTTTAATGTATGTCTTAATTTTATATATTTAAGGTTTAAATTAATTCGCATATTAAATTTTGTTAATAAAGACAATTTTTAAAATTGGAATTGATTCAAAATTGGATCTTGTGATTGTATGAGTGACTGAAAATTAAACCTTATGTACTTGTGTATAGATACGAAAATGGAATGGAAATGTAATCTGTATGAATACGTACGGGGTATATGTACATTTGAAAAGTCCAATTTTTATTATCTCTGTATAACGAGTAGCGTATTTACATAGCATATATATGATGTTTAAATAGTTACGGTGAGAACGTTTTATACGTAATGTTGTTGAAAAATAAAGTATTTTGAACACATTATGGCTTTTATTATGGTCAAAAACCCCGTCTTTTCTTAATAATTTTATCCATGACTAGTCTGTAAGCAGGGTTGCCAGGTCGCCAAATCTACTAGCCGACAGACCAGCCAGTTTGGCCGGACATTTGGGTAGAAAGATCGGACATCCTATATTATTTAGGATTTTGTCTCAGTATTAATAGGTACACTCTCGTTTGGGAAATGTAAAAAGCCTAACAAAAGCCGGAAAACCGTTTATTTTGGCCGGATACGCAATCAAAAAGCCTACCTATGTCCGGCTTTATCCGGACGCGTGGCAACGCTATCCGTAAGACATGGGGCGTATCATATAAAAGTATAAAAGTAATTTTCACCATGGCTGTGACGTCACATTTCGGATCTTTGTGACAGTTTGTTTCAACGCCATCTATTGGCAATTTGAATTAGCAATGAAACTGTCTATTTAATATTTCCAAAAATACAATAGATGTCGCGAGATTGTACACAGTTTTAAAAATGTATATATAGATGTCGCTATGAACCAGTTGTAGTTAGTCAATTAGAAGCTTTTGGCCGTGCGAAATTAAAAAAAATCTAGTAATAATTAAAGCTTGTGTCACTCAGTGATACTGTAGCATCCTAGTGACAAAATAATTTTCGAATTAGGTCTGGTAGTTTTTAAAGACTGAGACTCCGTCCGCGTGGAATTAAAAAAAAAAATTAAGAAGTCTATGTGTTCTTCCAGACTATGTTCACATCTGTAACAAATATCGTCAAGATCCGTTGAGCCGTTCCGAAGATACATTCACACAAACATCTATCCATCAATCTAAACATTCGCATCTATCTATCTTACAGGTATCTATATATATAAAAGAAAGTCGTGTTAGTTACACTATTTATAACTCAAGAAGGGCTGATTCGATGTGATTGAAAATTGGTGGGCAGGTAGCTTAGAACCAGGAAACGGACATAGGATAATGTTTATCCCGTTTTCTATTTTTTATTCCTTGCGGACGGAGTCGCGGGTAAAAGCTAGTTTATAATATTAGTAACATTAGATCGATTTCTGAAATCGGTTCAGCAGATTATAGATGTAGTAGTCGTTTTTGAGTTTATTTGTACATATATACAATATTATTAAAAATAAAAATCTTTCAACTATATAATAATATGTGCAGATAAGTTAAAATCATAATAGACTCCGTAATATTACTTCAACGATTGGAACTAATCGTGTGACGCAAATTGTTCTAACTTTCTCTTTCCCTTCCCACCCCTTTTCTTATGAGGAAAGGATGGGAAGGGGAGATGGATTTGATGGAGGAGGAGATGCATAGGAAGGTTAAATATTCTCTTTTTGTGCGTCTCCTCCTTCGTCGATTAAGGGTAGGCAAGGGTCACAATTGCGAATGTCTATGGGCAGCGGTCGCTTCGCCATTTCGGCGAATTCATGTGCCCACTTGCTCGTTTGCCACTTTGTAATATAAAAAAAAATTCCAATTGACAAGTGACTGTTCTAGTTTTAAAACTAGAAATTTTCGTCAATCAACAATTACTGTTGGGATCTATTTATGACCTAACCTATTCATTCATTGCTCTTCATCCATCACTCCTGTCAAGTCCTGTAGAGTAACTAATGTGATGCGATACAGTACGTTTGTACAAATGGTAAGTTTTATATAAGCTGCAAATATTTAAGTCATTTTTATGCCAACCTATGAAGTTGGCAAATTATCAAGCGACCACATTAATTCGCCGAAATAGCGAAGCTACCGTTGCCCATAGACATCCACAATTGCAGATGCGTTGCTCAATCGATGGAGAAGAGTACGCAAAGAAAAAGGGTATTTCCAATTCCTATACTTCCCCTTTCCATCCTATCCTTATAAGAAAAGGATGAGAAGGGAAATGCGACTTAAACTAGGTTCACACACTCTTCAGATGAAACGCGGAATTACTTCCTTATTTGTCTTCTGTGTGGTTGTGTGTTCACATGCGAGCCGGCCCATTTGCAACAGATGTTGTTGCTGGCGTCTACCATTGTTATATTGTAAATTACTGTAAGTTGACATTAATTTAATAGAACGAGAGCTTATAAGTATAAATCATTATTATTACTAACTAGCTGTCGCCCGCGGCTCCGTCCGACCGGAATTAAAAAAAACGTAATAAGCTGCCTATGTGGTCTACCAGACTATGTTCTACATCCGTGCCAAATTTCATAAAGATCCGTTGAGCCGTACCGGAGATAACTTCAAACATCCATCCATCCATCTAAAAATTCGCATTTATAATCTAATATTATAATTAATGAGATAAGATAGCAAGATTAATATTAGCCCGAATTTATTATATAAATCTATTATATAGGTCTCGTTCTTATTTCCCGATCTTATTCAATGCAACTTACGTACTACAGTACTTAGTTAGTAGAGTCACTTAACAAAGTTTTTTTATAACTTATTCACTAAAAAACTATATAGGACAAATTTCATAAAAGTCGCCCAACTATACAGCGGTTTGATGACGACAGACACTCATTATCCTTATACTTAACCTACATTGATTTATATTTTCCAACGAGCATCCAAATATAGTAACAATTAATGAGACACTTGCATTGAACTTATTTTTTTTTATATTACAACGTGGCAAACGAGCAAGCGGCCAAATGAATTCGCCGAAATGGCGAAGCGATCGCTGTCCATTGTCATTCGCAGTTGCCTACTTTCGATCGACGAAGGAGGAGACGCACAAAAAGAGAATTTTTAACCTTCTTATACATCTCCTCCTCCAGCAAATCCAATTTCCCTTCTCATCCTTATAAGAAAAGGGTGAGAAGGGAAAGAGGACTAAAATTAGGCCTCTTTTTTAATACGATAAATATTACAGATATTAGATAGATATATAATTTAATATGATAAATTTTTTAATAAAATATTGCACTGAGCTATTGTTTAATTAACCATTTACATTTTAACGAATTTAAATAAAAAAAGCCGAGTCATTATAATAAAATTAAACAATAAGTTTGCAAATAAACTTTGATAGTACATTGCTCAGTCGTTACAATATCCCTTCTGAAATTAGTGTGGTAGCCGGGGGCTCTTCCTCTCCTCTCAGCGCCCTAATGACTAATTTGCCCCCTAATTGCCCTTGTATCAACCCCCGAATGGGGGATCGTTTTATTTACAGTCTATAAGCCAAAGAGCATAAAGATATTTGTATAATTTAGAAGACGTTTAAAACTTTAACGAAAACAGTTTAATCTATATCTATATATATAAAAGAAAGTCGTGTTAATTACACTATTTATAACTCAAGAACGGCTGAATCGATTTGACTGAAAATTGGTGGGCAGGTAGCTTAGAACCAGGAAACGGACATAGGATAATTTTTACCCCGTTTTCTATTTTTTATTCCGCGCAGACGGAGTCGCGGGTAAAAGCGAGTTTATAATATTAGTAAGAAGTAAGATTAAAATTGTCTTGCTTGATAATGATTTTATTTTGTTCTGTACTGCTCAAAGGTAAGAGGAGGCTTCGCTTTAGTGCTCCGGATTAGGTTATCTAGGTCAGCCGTCCTGGGGGGTCCACCAAAATAGGTATGGATCATAATTAATAAAATACAAAAGGGATACTATAGGGTTCCAAAGGAAAATTCCATCACAAGTTTATTGTGAACTGAATAAGGGGTACCTACTGGAATAATCAAACATAGCATCTAGGGTTCCGTCAAAAACTTCACATCGCAAAAGGGTTTGAGAATCTGATCTAGGTTATATCATACATTTCGGTACATATAGTATGTATTCGCGTTAGTATAACTGCTTTTATCCGACTTATTAATCTACAATATTACATTGCTAGAAAAAGGGCAACAATATAAAAATATTTTATTTCTACATCTTTGCTCATTTATACTATACATATTATACATCACTAATATTATAAATGTGAATGTTTAGATGGATGGATACTTCTTTGAAGGTATCTCCAGAAAGCCTCAATAGATCTGGATGTTTGTTACGAGTATAGACTATAATCTGGAAGAACATCCGCCACTAGTTACGTTCTTTTTAATTGCCCGCGGAAGGAGTCGCGGGCAATTAAACAGCTAGTATAAAATAAATATAAAAAATTTCTCAGCCTTATTTTTTTAGCAATTAATATTGAAAAAAAAAATTGCTTAACACTCTTATTGTTTTTATTTTAATAATATTTAAGTTGTCATCGTAATTAAAAAGACAACTTGATAATAAATAAATATTATTAATTCGTAGTTAATATATAAAAAATAAATATTTGAAAATCTAACCTTATCGTAAAAGTTAAAACTAACAATTACAATATTAAAATAATTTTAAGTATAAAAAATCAAATTGCCGTAAAACAAAATTAAACGAACAATATCTGAACAAAAACACATCTAAAAGCGGTTAACAATTTCCTTACAAAAGAACCTTGAAGATGAAAGTAGCTAATGTTCTAGAAAAATCTATCTAAACCAAGCTACGATTTCTCCGCAATCTTTATCAAGCAGTGACACATATGGAGGCCAACACGCAAACTCTTAAAGCATTATTTACCGTACAGCAAACACGAAATCGTCGCTCCAAACCATCCCAGTGTTAAATACCGACCCTTAATTATGTTATACTTTAGGCTATTAGTCGGGTTTTGACGATCGATCTGAACACATGACATGCCATTCTAAATCCTACTAACTCAACACTCAATGTCTTTAAGGGTGCTTTTTGTTTGTAACAATAAGGGTTGGATTGCGAAGGGGATGGAGGTAGGGCTGGCTCGCAAGGGGTGGCGCCGCGGTTGAGAGCCGCCCCAAAATGTAAGGGTAGTTTGTCAGTCTATGCAATATTGTTGATCTGTACACACGCTTCCAAACTGCCTACCCCCTTTGCGATATGGACTGAGGACATTTTGTCATTTTCTGTGTTATAAAGTAATATTTTTGTGTAGTGTTATGCACTATTAAGTGACGTGTTTGTTTTAAAGTTATAGAACTGTGGTTTAATAAGGAATTTCAGATTATTTTCAGGTATATTTATATTATATATTTTTTTTAGTTTAATAGATAAATAAATATTAAATATGTTTGATTTAGAATTAAATTAAACTGGCAGTAATTGTACATTTCGATAATCTTATTGTTTTCACAGTATTCAATGCGTCAACGTTTTTTTAAAGAGTTTTAAAAAGGAAGAAAAAATAAACAACATGTTACTATAATAATAATACAGTATCAATGATTTTTTTTTTCAAATATCAGTAGGTTATTTCCTACGATCAATACCCGCCGTTCACGATTACATATTCTTATATCACATCCGCTGATAATATTAATATCTGATTTTCCACCAACTAAGAAGGCTTTACATCAGAGAAAGAACAATAGGTTTGGATAAATAAAACAAAAGCACGTAAAAGAAAAAAAATTTACTCCTTGTAGGTATATAATTAGCTTATACATTTGTGTCATAATAAAACACTGAATAACATTTTAATGTTTTTTTATATTATACGTTTGCAAACGTTTAAAATACATGTATCCGCTGAAATAGCGAAACTACTTTTGACCAAGGACATCTGCTATTGCAGTAGCTTTGCCTACATTTAAATAACGGAGCTGACGCTCAGGAAGAGAAATACCACTTCATATGTGTCTCCAAACCCATAACCGATTTTGTTGGGATTTTAATCTAAGGTACCTTATGTATGCGGGATTAACTTAGACTTTGTCTGCGCTGACGAAATCGCAGGTTAGCACTAATATAAAAATAAAGGCAGAGACAATGAAACCAGTTTCGGGGTTAATCACATACACGATATTTAATATATTATAATAAACTCCGAAACTGGTCAACCGATTTTGATTAAAATCCCTTATTATGTGTAATTTGATCCAATTTATAAGATGGGATAGTTTTTACTTATATATTGAGTTGCCGAACTCAATATTCGATCTTAGAGATTGAGCCGATGAATTACTTTGTAAATAAGGACGTAAAAGAATCGATCTACTTGTAATCGACAAATAAAAGCTTTTTAAATACTTTCTGACTATCTTTACATGCTTTAATTAATAATTAAAAACTTTAGAAAAGCAATAATTGTTAAGTGCGAAACCTATAAAACTTAGTCGTCGAGTGGTTTTGTTCGCTGCGACATTTGTCAGCTCCTTGGGGTCATGGTGCCATGTTAAATTACTGATAAATATAATTATGTAATAAAAAAACAACATTTATATCTGACTAGCTGACGCTTGCGACTCCGTCCGCGCGGAATTAAAAAAATATATAAATAAGCCTATGTGTTCTTCCAGACTATGTTCTACGTCTGTGCCACAATTCATCAAGATCCGTTGAACCGTTCCGGAGATACCTCCAAACAAACATCCATCCATCCATCTAAACATTCGCATCTATATATATAAAAGAAAGTCGTGTTAGTTACACTATTTATAACTCAAGAGCGGCTCGATTTGACTGAAAATTGGTGGGCATGTAGCTTAGAACCAGGAATAGGACATAGGATAATTTTTACCCCGTTTTTTTTTTTATTATTCCGCGCGGACGGAGTCGCGGGAAAAAGCTAGTTTATAATATTAGTAAGATAAATACATTACAATCTTTAATTTGAATAAATTGTTATTATTATATTGTGAATTAAATTTCATCACTGTAATGTGTTGCGAGCCTTAATTCCGTTATAATTCTGTTGTCATTTGTAACAGTTATTTCGTGACCTTTAAGTAATTAATATCCTGTTACTTAATTTAATTAACATGGTCAGCATTAGTAGAGCTAAGCCGAGCTTTTGTCATGTTTGTAGCGACCAACATAATATTAACAATATTTCGGTAACATTTTTTAACGAAGTCACGAAAAAGCTTCTTTCGAAATAAGAAGTAACGGATGATTATCTTACAGTGGGTTTCTGAGATCTAAGTCCCGGTATAAAATATATCCCTGTCATTATCTTTGACAAAACAGAAATAATAATAGGTTTTAAATGGAGATTTTGGTGTAAAAAAACTTACGGTGAGTAATTTCATGCGGAACTACGTTTCCGAGGTCTGCATTTTAGATATCTTATTCCGCGTTTTTTTAAATTTCAAGTCAAATTCTGTAATATTTTGACTATAAAGAAAAGATATGATTGTTTATTTGCATAGAATAGGCTACAAAACTACTGAATCGATTTATTTAATTCTTTAACTGTCGGGAAGCTACACTATCTAAGGTTTACATAGGCTATATTTATAACTAGATTTATTTTTAATTCCGTGCGGACGATGTTTTTTTTTGAGGGTAAAAAAAGATAATTCTTTTTTTTTTTAAACTGTTTTGATATATTCAGTTAGAAACAAAAAACACATAAAAAACCACAGGCCACAACTAGTTTACCCGCTACATTTTCAGTTATATCAAAACTTGAAAGCTTACTTTTTATACCAGCAATATCATAATGTTGGTAATCTTAACCCTCCTTACAATATGACAGATGGCCACTTGCAGATAGGCATCTAGCGGCCGTAAACTTTACGCGGCTGTAAAACTGAGTTAACCCTTCGCATGCTAATCGAAGTGACGAGTCTTATTAATTGGACCACTGTTACACCGTAACGTAATTTATATTCGATACTGAAATACTAGTAAATTCATTATAATATTGCAGTATAAAACATATTGGTATAGATTAAATACATATTAGAATTATATTTTGTCCGCGACTCAGCGCGGAATTAAAAACAAACTTAATTTGTAGCCTATGTGTTCTTTCACATTATGTACATCTATAGAAAATTTCACCGAGATCCGTTAAGCCTTCTTGGAGATTGATACCTTCTAAAAGACATACATCCATCTAAACTTTCGCAGTTATAACATGAGTAAGATTTTGTGTATTAAACTTAAGAGTGTTAAATAAATAACTTATTTTAACTGTCATAATTAAATTTAAAGTAAAACATTTTTGGTTGCTATATAAGTAGGTACTAAGTAATACAACTTGATAACTGACTGTTAGCTCACAAGTTTAACATAAAACAAATGCTCCAAAAATATAAGAACTTTGAATCATGTTATTTAATATGCCATTTGTTATAAGTTACGCCACGGTGTGAGGGGCGGCCGAGCACCTCGTCTCAACGCTCTCTAAAAGGGTTGAATTTTGACTTTGTAATATTTTTTTTATAACTCGACAGTTCAGTTGAAACTTCATTTAGAAATTAAAATGAACGCCTTTGTTATTAATTAATTGCTTACGTTATCTGTACATATTGTGTTAGTGATTGTTATCTTAAAACATAAACCGAACTCTTTTTTATTTTATTTGAACATTGTATCGTCTGATATAAATTAGGCTACAAAGATATTTAGATAAAAAATTTACTATATTTATTGCTATGAAAAAACAAAGTTTTAATTAATACAAGTTACAAAAACACCAACAAAAAAGACTAGTTTATTTTATGCTAATACAAACCTAATCATCTTCTTTAAAATTCTTTTTTCTTGATGTGATTTTCCCAATAATTCAAATGTAAGATTATTTGGTATACTTTAACCACCAACAAAATATGTATTAATATTTTGACAGTTCAATCAATGTTTAAAAAAAACATAACCTAAAAGAAAGTTATACGCGGGAACACTTACAAAAGCATTCAAAGATTATGTGAGCGTAGTGTGCTTCATAAAAAAGTTAATCGATTCGAAACTATATCGATTACAAAACTTACGCGTCATCGGATAACAGCCGGCGGAGTTTGTGTGATTTTATCTATGTATGTTACGTATCTTATTACTGTGGCTTTCCAATATCGAACGTGTTTAAAATTATATTGCTATCCTTTTGATTCTTATTAAAATAAATAAAGACAGCGATATGTTTTAATGAAATTATATCAATATAGGCAACTTACAGTTCATTAAATTGTTTTGTGAGATATATTCTATCTTGATAATATTATACGTAATTCGATAGTCGAGTTTGAAATTTAATCTAAAAAAAATTAATTATCTGATTGTCTTTTAGTAAATATTGCGAGGAGTTTCAACTGCCATCGGTGACCTTCACAGATACTTTATTCTACTAGAATTGAATTCAAAAAGGAAGATCTTACTTACATTTATCTGGTTGCTCAATGACCCAAAATGTGCCTTTGCCTCTCACACAAGATAAAGCTAACGCCGCCTGAGCTGTTCCGTTACTTAACAGAGAAATCTGTTCTTAATCTGTTCTCTGTTCAGATATTCTAAAGTATTTTTTAAAACGTTTGCATAATTTAAAATGTTATGCAAACCACTAGCCGCCATATTGTCTGATTTGACATTAACATTCTACCGCTTTATCTATAACACGCGATTTCGTTATAACGCTTCGCAATTAGCAAAAGCTATTTCTATAGCGCTTCTAATTGCGAAAAGCGAAATGTTATCGCACATAAATTAGCGTAATTTATCAACGCGTTCAATTTTCACCTTTAATAATAATTTGTCTGCTATCATGAGTCATAGTTGAGGACATTACATTTGGGAATTTGGGTGGTTATGTATTATTTGAAGTATAATTTTAGGTTATATAATATTGTTCAGTCGTAAGTCGGTTATTTCAGTAATTGTTTTGGTCGTTTACTAATAACTGACAAGGGACGTGATAGTTTGAAATATTTTTTTTCTAATTCATGACGTCATTTGAAATGGGACACAATTATGCCTGTTGTTATAACATAGAAAGTAACTATCGGAATTATCATTTAAATATCGCAGTTTTATTGTTAGAACGCTTAATAAACTTTGTAAAAGTATAATAAAATAAGTTTATTGTGTTAAATGTGATTCTCAAAAAACTTAAAATCTCTTTACTAATTTATTATTTTTAAACGTGTAATGGAAGATTAATAAAAAAAAACACTGGCCACAAAGACAAAAGAATAAACAATTTAAAAAACGAATTGCAATCTGGTAATGGCTGACGCTGTGATCATTTCCCGCCGTATTTCGCGTCAAAATTATTTTGTTAATTGCCGGCGGGCGCCGACGGCCGACAGTGATATCGACACTGTCTTTTTAAATCAATTTGCATTTATATGTAAACTACCAAAGAGTGTCATTGACATAAAATAGTAGACATGATACGCGCCATTTTGTTAAAAAAGATAAATATACTCAATGGATATGAAAGTATTTCGTAAGAAAACGACGAGGTTTTAAATAATGTATGTCTCCGGTATAATTTGTAATTTAACTAGGCAAATCTTAAATGCAGAAATAAAGTTGATTAAGAATAACAATTTGTAAAATTATTAAAAAATTATATAATACTTGGCCATTAAAGTGATTTGTTTAATATTAACATATAACTAATTCAAACACTGACAGAAAACTAATACAACAATTAGTCAAGGCAAGCAAAGGCCGACCTATACTATCCAACAATCTCTATTACAAACGAAACAGTTACTCTTCCAGTTTTGGGTTTTGGCACAGTAATAAAAAATAGATAACTTTATTCAATTATAATTTTATTTCTAACACTATCTATATATATAAAAGAAAGTCGTGTTAGTTACACTATTTATAACTCAAGAACGGCTGAATCGATTTGACTGAAAAATGGTGGGCAGGTAGCTTAGAACCAGGAAACGGACATAGGATAATTTTTACCCCGTTTTCTATTTTTTATTCCGCGCGGACGGAGTCGCGGGTAAAAGCTAGTATACTATAAAATTACGAGCTGTCGTCAGGAACTCTATCCTTGCGGTATTAAAAAAACCTTAACAAGTACCCTATATGTTCTTCCAGACTATGTTCTACATCTTTGCCAAATTTTATCAATATCCGTTGAGTCGTTCCTGAGATACCTTCAAACAAACATCCATCTAAACATTCACATTTAAAATATTAGTAAGATAAAACCAATAGGATATGTATATTTTTTTTTAAATCTATATCTATATATATAAAAGAAAGTCGTGTTAGTTACACTATTTATAACTCAAGATCGATCGAATTGATTTAGCTAAAAATTGATGGAGAGGTAGCTTAGAACTAGGAGACGGACATAGGAACTTTTTTATCTTGTGTGCATTTTTTGTATTCCGCGCGAACGGAGTCGCGGGTAAAAGCTAGTATATTAAAAAAATTATGATAAGGTAGAAATGTTCGTGAGCTCTCCCAAGGCAATGGCTTTAACTAGTACAATAATTAATTTACAAACGTATAAGTTCTACATCATAGTTAGGAGTACGTTGGTATAAGAAACATCCCGGCATAAGCCACGCCTTAACACGTTTAACATTATTTATAATTCAGCATCCTTAAGTGCGTTATTGTTCTTAGCCTTATTTAGAGATATCCCCCGGGTATTTGAATAATATTAAGTAGCATCCCCCTCTATTATTCTCCGCCGTGAATAAGTAATGGGAATTATATACTCAGACCGGGGAAGTATTTAAGGTTTCTGTTAAATCATATTAAGCGAGATTCTTAAGGATTTTTTATAACAGAGGGAAAGAAAAATAACAGAGGGTGGAAATGGATTATTTCGATAAAGTAATATTTTATGGCATTAAATATAAGTTAACTTATTATAATTTCGCAACGGCTCCAGGTGCCTTTTCGAAATTTACCACAGATAGTCTTTATTACCATATGATTTTTTATAGCAAAATGTGGCAAATGACCGAACAGCTATTGGAATTCACCGAAATAGGGAAGTGACCGTTGCTCAAAGACATCTGCATTTGCAGATGCGTTGCCAACGCAGGAGGGAACGCACGCACAGAAAAAAATCCTCTTCCCCAGCAACCCGTCCCATCCCATCTCTCTTTGTTATAAGTAAAAGAAGTGGGAAGGGAAAGAGGACTAAAATTAAGACTTCGGTACGTAATCTAGGAAACGTGGAAAAACTTTTATATACTACACGTCTGTCTTCTGTGTGGTCACAGTATTGAACCTATAATATTATAGTTGAAATTACCTCTGTGTTTTAGAACTTTTAAGGTAAAACAAAAATCAAAAGAATAACACTCAGGTGTAAGAAAATCTCCTTGAAGCTGAGGTGCTACTATTTTTTTTATAACTGATGTTTGTTAACACTAAATTTTATTACAGATGACCATAAAATGAAGAGCTAAACCCAAAATGGACTCCCCGGTGTCATCCCAGGATAATGATATCGAAGTCAACGTGGTGTCCGGTGCGAGCAGCCCGGATATTACGTCATCACCGACTAGAAGAGAACAGAAGAGTCCTTTCTACGAGTTGAAGAAGGATAAAGAAGAGAAAGCGACTGGCAGCGCGCCGTACACCAGCTTCTCTATTAGTTCAATATTAAATAGAACGGAACCAAGAAGAGAATCGAATGTTCTAGAAGCTGCTTTAGCAGCTAATCATTTCGGATCCAATGACGCGATGTTATCAAGGTATGTAACTTGGCTTATTGATAGTAGTTAGAGAAAGAGTGTCTTGAATGGTACGCCAGTGTTTTGTTTGATTTTTAAGTCTTTTTTTTAATTCCAAAAGAGATATAAATTTCTATTTTATCGTCGTTGTTATACACACACACATATATATATATATATATATATATATATATATTGTACAATTGGTTTTTTAATGTAAAAGTCAATGCTGGTTGGTAATTACTATTTAAAATATAGTAACATATTAGTACTTATAACTGATAATAATATAACAATTGGCGTAAACAATTACAAAGACGCAATAAAGATTATGAATTTCATTTCTGATTCTACTTTAGCTGACGACAACTTGAAAAGTAACAAAAATTATACAAAATTAATTTTCGAAGCTCACGGATTTTAATACCGATGGTCACAATATATCTCTAGCTGTTGTTATTAAGATGAACACAACAATAACCAACATTGTATATAAATGTTTCCACAACCTACAACTTTGATTCCTGAAAGTCTTAGAGGCTGTAGACAATACGCCTGCAGACAAACTGTAAACCGAACAGAAGTTTCCAGTTGCTACAGCGACGAGCTTTTTACAATAGGATAAGGAATTTTCCGTATAATGTACTATGCATATTTATAGTTGGAATATAAAAGTATAATCGTACTTCAGGGCGGAGAGTATTTATATCCGCTTGCACTGACTCCTTCTTTTATATTTCATCAAAAATAGATCCAGTCGCTTAGAAGATGACATTGAAGTCACTTCTAAAGACACCTTTGTTTATATAATTAATTTGCATTGATACATCATGTCTGGTGTCAAACTGAGTGACATTACTTCTCTCACATCCTTCACATGCGCAGTTTAGAACGATACAAGTTGTATTTATTTTTATACAAAACATATATGAGAAATTGTAACCATGAAATTCTACTGTATTAAAACTTAAACAAAGAGCACTCCAACGGCTATCCGTTACATACTCAATAGATACATCTTATTTGGGGTTCCTATATACCATAAATCTCCATCAATGTAGGAAACACAGTGGTTCTCTTAACTAAAGTGAGAAAAACGATAAAATGTTTAGTGTAAATGTTACCTCAACAAAAACCGTAATTAAAATAAATCCATTAACTTTTAAACAGCTATTTTTAAGCAATAAATCCATTACCGCTATCCAGTAACCGATCGATCGTCGAGATTAAGTCCCGTACAGACCGCGGTGGCCGGAACGATCGGAACATTATATCAGCCGCGGTCAGCGCAAGTGCCCTGCTACAACTAACTTTGCCCTCAAGTTATTTAAGTGAATTGACTAGCTTGCCGACGGTAAATGATATTTTGCAACTCTATTATTAAGTTATTTAAATAATACCTCAGTTTAATATTACTCAATGATTTAAAATGGTATGTCTGTTCCTTACACGTCATGATCTATTTAAAAGTAAAGTGATAATTGAAGTTTTCACAAGCGCAGTGTGGGCCCACAGTGGACCGAGTTTATTTTTCTAAATTAATTATTTTTCAAAAAATCGTAGAAGATCTCTACAAGTTTTCGTTGCACCGAATTCGTAGCAATTGCGTAGAATATCTACGATATAGCGTAGAACTACTTCACCAAGAGGAATACTGCTCAAGCAGCGCTATTTTTCTCGAGTAAGCGCCGTACTATAACTATGATGAAGTAATATAACACAACAGAATCAATATATACAATTTTAGTGTGTAGTCTATAGGTATTGTAAAAATAGGGAACATCCAACGCCGCACATAATCTACGTGGTTATTTTCTAAATGAAATTAACAGTGGTTTTAGATCATTCAAATAATAAACAAAACAGTATGTTTTGTATGTTAAACCATAGGAAGTCGCATCCTGATCCGAAAAACTTTTCCCTTAAGCAAACAAAATAAAACAAAACCTCAGCAACTATCATTTTGGCCGTTTAATCCCTAAAAGGAAACATCATTACCCGACCTAATCAAGTAGGGGCTTACAAGCAGTTTTCCCTTTATAGGGCGAAACGACCCTTTTATCTGGCAACATTGTGCGTAAAAGCCAAAGAAGCGCGTAAATGGCGGGAAACAAATTGGGGAACGGCGGACTGTCTTGTCCGACATGGCGGACATCTTGACGTTTCATTTATTATCATTATTCCGGCAAATGTAGATGTGTCAGTACTTTGACTCGACAAGACTTTGCGACTCTTTTTGTAATAAGAAGACGTGTTTACGTCTATTTTGGTAACGTTGTTTCTTTATTTAAAAATGAAATGAAATAAATAATATTTGTCTACGATTTTACAGTAGCATCGTGCTTGAAAAAATATTAAATAAAATTTAAATTAAATGTTTATAAAGACTTCGACTCTTGTATATACCAGTCTCATTAGCTACTACAAGTACGTCTCAGTAACATCATGATTGTAAAGTCATATGGCCGACCATATGGCAATTTTCTCGAATGACTTACTAGAATCAAATATTTGCCATACAATTAGTAAATACAGCTCTGTCAAAAAAACTGGTTTATCAAAAGATTTAATTTAATAAAATTATTTACTTTGAAATGTATTATTTGGTTTAATCATCATCAGCTCACTATACGTCCCCACCGAGGGGCTAGGAACCTACCCAAAGTTAGGGGTGACTAGACCGTAGTTAGTAGGTCGACTACACACATATACACGAAGTTTTACTCTACCATAAGAACGTCGGATATATGTATATATGTAAATAGAAAATCAAAAACACATTGCTAAATGGCGGGATTCGAACCAAGGACCAGTAGATTACAAGTCAAGTGCTTAATCCCTGAACCGCCGACGCCATTTGGTTTAAAAGGACAACAAATTTTACGAAGAAAATTATGCGTAACTTAAAGACATCTGTTAAAATCTTCGTTTTCCTCTGGTTAATTACGCGGCCGGCGACGGCGGACATTCCTTGCGACGGCTTGCAAACAATCTGTCATTCCGTAGCCATCTTGTAGACAAGTTTTTTGTTTCTTTTTTTAAATCGTTACACTCCCCCAGGAGTCAAGACGTCCAATTAAGTAATCTTAGAAATAAAAATACACAATATTTTACCGTGCCTTTGATTAAAGACTTTAAAAGATTCAAGGGATGAGAGCTTTTTTTGGCTTAATTAGGAATGGTTTATACAGGGTTGTTAACGATACGTTGAGATATTTTGTTTTCTCTGTACCATTTTAAGATCTTAGAATACAATAAATTCATAAATTACTAAATTGTCTTATGATCACGAATTGTCGGTTAGTGAGATTTTACTATTCGTATTTTAGTTATTTCTTTTTTCAAAATTGTTTTTAATTTTCCCAGCTTGTAATATTATTTAAATATACTTCAATAATAACTCACGTAATTCTATGTTAATAATATTTTTAAAAGTTACTCACCATGTGTATGTTAATTTTTTTTAATTTAATCCAAGTAGTAACTTTAAAGGTTATTCAAGTAGTATTCAACAAATCGAAAGCTTCCGTTGGTGAACCCCATTCAATATGGTCGGTGTTAATTCTAAAGAGCTGCTTCACCCTAAATCTTGACGGTGAGAGTCTTTGGGGCGGTGCAATGAAGCTACTTACCCCCTCGTAAATATAAATAATTTAAGAGTACGGTCTAAGTAATAAGAGGTTGTCTTTTGAGACGTATATTTACTTAGTTTATACATAACCTTTTTGAACGCTTTACGTAAATAAAAATTGGGAAAATTATTTTTAACTAGCTTTTTCCCGCGACTCCGTCCGCGCGGAATAAAAAAAAATAGAAAACGGGGTAAAAATTATCCTATGTCCGTTTCCTGGTTCTAAACTACCTGCCCACTAATTTTCAGTCAAATCGATTCAGCCGTTCTTGAGTTATAAATGGTGTAACTAACACGACTTTCTTTTATATATATAGATATAGATAGTAGATTATATGGAAACATTATAAATTCTTTGTCAAAACTTAAGGCAATGTATTAAGAAATATCAACCTCATCTACCACACTGTAATATCATTCTTCGAATTAGATCAACCGGCTACGGGTGAAAAAGTTATTTTGTTATCATTTTGCAAGAGTACGATATTTTTTTCACTGTTTTACACTTATTATATCGCTGGTGACACTTTTGATAATATAAAATTTCATAACATTTTCGATAAAGTTTTTAACTTAAAAAATAGTTTATTTTATTTAAAAATAACTTATAAAACATTTCTAGGTTTCCGAGGGACTATTATTTAAATAATACATATTATTATCAGAAACTTTACTAACATTTATTGAGTCACCGCGCACAATCGGTACTGGCGCTATCTCAAGAGTAAAGCAAACTGTCACTTGTCAATCGACAACACTGACAGATGTCAATCAATAACTCAAAAACGATGTTGCCATCCTAATAAAATAAGTAAGTTCTTAACTTCCCGTTGTCCGACATATATTGAAAATATTTCCGCTACCCGCTTATACTTTGTACCAAACCCTGAACACTCAAGTTATGTACTTGAGTTTAGGGGAGCCATCTACTTACTTATCCGTTTAAGTAACTTGATATGTGCCGTGATTTTTTCATGCTTTCAAAATATCTTGAGGTTTTATAACAAGAAGTCAGGTTACGAGAGTCATTTTGTAATCTGCATAACACTTTTGTTTTTAGTGTTTAAAATTAGATGTTAAATTTTTGATAAAATATCTGTAAAATTTGGTGCAGTTCTTAAAAACTAAAACCATTGGTGGCAAAAGAAGTGTGACTTAAGGTTTCCTTAACTAAAGAATTAAAGTAAGGGTAAAAAGGTAGATCTGGTATTTTGATTTGATATAAGATTAGAGATTTTTGCAGTTAAACTTACATTAACCATATTATCGACATACAAAAAAATGTAATTGATTATTTATAATGTATTAGTTAGTGAAAGATAGAGGGAAGATTATTATAAACTAGCTGTCGCCCGCGACTCCGTCCGCGCGGAATAAAAAATAGCAAACGGGATAAAAATTATCCTATGTCCGTTTCCTGGTTCTAAGCTACCTGCCCACCAATTTTCAGTCAAATCGATTCAGCCGTTCTTGAGTTATAAATAGTGTAACTAACACGACTTTTTTTATATATATAGATGAGAATCCGTAACCTCTGCGTAACCCGCTGGATTATGTGCATGAGGGTACTGCAATTGATTTAATAAACACGAAAGCTCTGTAGTATACGCTTTTAGGGCTTTACGTGGAATTTCGAGCACGTATTGGATATTTCTACGAAATTCAATTCCAACACTGCAGGCTGCAGTGTTGACTAAATCCCATTCCACAATTCAGATGAACGAGAAAACAGACAGAATTCGACTTACTTATCTATTGTAATGTCGACTAATGTTTTTTTGAGCGTCCAAACACCGGTATAGAATGATATTCGTATTTTAAGTTTTTTCAAGGATAATGAAAGGGAAGGCGGTATGTTTGTTCAAGTGTGTGGTGACAAGGAACGCATCGTGGGTAGTCAGTAAAATTGGTATATGAAAAGTAACAATTTTAAAATCGAAACATAGCATTTATCTTAATAGTTATTCAAATTGCACTGAACAATTTGTAAAGTTAAAATGTTTCTCTTTATTTAAATAACAGTTTCAACGATACGGCGACATTTAAGCTTTAAAAGCTTTCAAGACTAGAAAAATTGTTGTTAGACGGTACACTGAGTCCTGGGAGATAAGTGAAAAGATAGCTCGGAGACGCTTTTAAACGCGTCCGAGGTTGTCCTCGTCGCCAACAAAAGGCACCCGTGTCGTTTCCACGAACAACAGATACAACTAAACACTTTATAACATAAAAGAAAAGTACAAACGCCATTATTAGTGAGAAGAGCGGAGTGTCAGGTCGACGCGCCGCGAGTGAAAGAGCTTGCGGGTGACGCGCATTGATTTTTATACCCCTCTAGGGGGGCGGGGTCCCGAAAGAGCCAATCAGAGCTCGGTGAGCCGACCAATCACGTTCTGGCTTCTTCCTTTCCGCTTTTAAAGGAAGTAGTACTTTATCGTGTAATGGAATTTGAGTTTGGAACTTCTCAGCGGGGATTAAATGCGGGACCGATGCAAATTGGTGATGCGGCTGAGTCTTTTTTGTGCTATTATCGACTTTTGTGGCTCTTTCGAGTTAAACATTGATTTGCTTTACATTGCGAGCTCATTTAAAATGTTTGCTAAATTTATTACAATGTTACTTGATATCGGGAACGAAGTTAACAAAATAAGTGAAAAGAATCGTTTTAAAGAAAGTTTAAATTTACGGTCATTTCAGTTAATGTATGTAGTTAACTAACTTAACTAAACAACATTCTCAAGAAACTAAACTGATTTTTTAATTTCATCGATTTAACTGTCCCTTAATCAATTCTTAAACAATCTCGTCGATTTCTTTTGTTGCATCATTTAATCAAATTTAATGAATAATTAAAAATTAATTAAAATGTATCACAATTATATTTATGTAGTATACTTATTACACAATAATTTTTATTTTTAAATATATTGTAACTACTTACTACACTAAATACACTGTTATTATAACAAGTAACAATACTCTTCGACTCCATTCCCTTCACAATTTTTCATTAGCAGCCGTAGCCGTTCTGTAGGCTTTTGTGGATAAAATATCGTCGATAAAGGCGCCAATCGTTATTGTTATTTATAATGTCGATACAAAATAGAGCACAACTTGTCTATAGTGATGTGATAGTACCAAAATTATTAGTTACCATTACTTGATCGAAAATAAGATTTATTTTAAAATACATTTATCTACATATTTCAATTGTTTTCCTTTTTATTAAATTATAACATCATTTATATTATGCGTTTCATCAAATCGCTGTTAAAAAATAATTAAGCGTCTACGATTTTCGCTACGAGACGTCTACGATAGTATTGTACTACAGATACGTAGCTAGTATAAATTTAGATGTTACGAACTTGGACCGGCGTAGCAATCGTCGTAGCCAAATCGTAGTATTGCAGGAATTTTAAAATAAGCGTCTAGAAAGATTTTTTTTTTGTTAAATCAGAAACAATTGTAGTGGCTATAAAATAGTGTAATCATAATTATCTTTATGAGTGTGAACTAAAACAAAAATTGCACTAAAAGTCTTTCTACCTTTAGTGCATTAGTGCATGTTTTTAACTAGTAGACAAATCTTTCGATACTTGCATCGTACATCACTAGACAAGACGCTCCCACAGGCAAGGCCTCAATCCTCTTTGTTCCCAGCAATCGATATTTATACAGCGATATCTGCTAACCGAGGAGGCTTGTTTATGTCACACAAAAGACGATTTTTCAATGAACAAATAAAAAAACATTTTTACATTTTAAATGCGACTTAAAAGACGATTTGACTTTATGTTTTATTATTGCCAGATTTCTATAGATTTAAATTCTAACTTTGTAGTAGTTGATTCTACTGTTAATGAAATTGGAGTGTCGGTATGTAATATAAAATATCATGCACATGATGAATTTGCGTTATTTATAACAAAAAAAAAACATTTTTAAAATGTCTGTCTGACTGTCTGTCTGTCCGTAACTCAATATTTGTTTCGGGTAATCTCAGAAATGGTTGGACCGATTTTGACGAGACTTTGAATGAAAGTTATATTACGTGTGCGAGAATAACATAAGCAGTTCTTCATTAATTCCACGCCGTAGAAGTCGCGATCAATAGATAGTTTGCAAATAAAAGCGAAGTCTACTATGAATTTAGTTCCTAATTCTAATGAAAATTTACTTTTTAGCCCTATTTTTTCATGTGGTGTTTTGTGTTGCTTAAAACCTGAAGAAATTTCATCATACTGCAATTTTCTTCCTAAAACTCGTAAATTTCAAAATATTTCAGCTAAAACCCTTTCTCTCACGTAACTATATAAAATTGGTTACCCTTATCTTATATATAAAATTCTCGTGTCACAATGTTCGTTCCCGTACTCCTCCGAAACGGCTTGACCGATTCTCATGAAATTTTGTGAGCATATTGAGTATGTATGAGAATCAGCCAACATCTATTTTTCATACCCCAATTAAGTTTTTTTTTAACTGCGCGCGGACGGAGTCTCGGGCGACAGCTAGTTTTACAATAAATATCTCACAAAATAAGAAGGGTGCATAGCACTCTTATTGATATAGTTTAAACGAAGTTATGACCGCCTTGTATGGAAATTGACATTACTTTTCCAATTTTTTTACGTTAGATTAACATGAGGTAATACTAATAATAATAACTCATACATTGTTACAGACTGGGTCTTATCTCTCAATGGAGCGCACTCGCCGGACGTTACGGCGGCCTGGTGCCCGCGCCCTGGTACTGGCAACGACCGCACGAACGGACCCCGCCAAGAGGTGTGTATGAATACTACCGACAATTATAACACTTAACCACTCAGACGGTATGGTTAAGACAGTGTACGTTCGCTCGCTGTGGAGTCACACGGCAATACATTTTGACACGTCCCAGGAGCTTCCAACATTCTACTTTCCTTGTCATTCTCTCAACTTCAAGATAAAACACAATGCCTAGTTTGTGTATCGCTTGTTATAGTAACGTTAGATATTTGCTTGTTTATAGTAGTAAAACAATGCATTGAAACGCTTCTCTTTATTAAATTAACCCATATCAAAGACAGTAGTAAGAATTTATAATAATTATTAGTATGAATTATAACATATCGCATGGCAACATTGTCGGAATGATGTCAGCGTGGCAGGGCGACAGGGGCGACAGGGCGACGCACTGGTACGGCCTCGCGGCGACGCTAATCGATTCCGGTATGAATCCCGCCACTGATACAGCTGTGATTTAAACATGTACAGGAATTCCTTGATATAGGACTGACTAATAATTTTATTTGGAATTAGGTACTATATACGTATGTAATATGAAGAAAATAAACTAAAATTGAGCAACATTTCAGAAAAAAAAAACTTAATGTCTCTTTTATTGCCCCTCTCAGAAAAGTTTTTACAAGTAATAAATCATGATCACTTATAATATATTATTAATTTCACGTTTAAAATTCTGAGTCCAAATTCTTACCTGATAACCACGAATATTTCAAGATTTTACACATACTAGTTAGGACGCATATTGAGTATTTATAAGAAAGAATGTTATCTAACCTGCGAAGTAAACCGATTAGAACACACATTCCTTTAGACTTTAGAGTTAGAGCCTACCTAACCCCGTAATTGTTGCAGCTGGTGTGTTGATTATCGTCTTACCAGTTGTTCTACTTGAATGAAAATGTGTCATTTTACTTGATAACTTCTGGATATCTTTTACTCTAAATAGTCAAAGAAACAAGTTTTAAAAGGAAATGAAATTAACCTCATTTTAATTTGGTTTTTTGAACACAAACATAAAAATTGTGTTCTAAAATTTATGTTACTGAAAATTGGTATAATATTACTCACTTTATACTGATATTCAAAAATACCTATATAATATAAAATAATAACGCTAAGAAATCTACATGTACGTAAAAACAACAAACGTATGCTCTAATACTCCCTTTAGTGTGTAGGCTAAAAATAGGCTACTGCAAAATAAATATAAATAAAAATATAATATTTGACAATAGTATTTATTTTTGGTCGCACAAGTCAACATTAAAATTCAAAGGTCTTTAAATCATAATTCCAAAATGTCAGAGTAACGTTACTGAAAAATAATACAACATATAAAACAAAGAAACTTTAATAAACTAAACTGTAGTTTAAAATTCGCCATCATAAATTTCTGGTTAAATAAACTCTTTTAAAAATGGAACAGAAAATACGTTTCCACATTTCATACGCTAAAAGACATGTTTACGGTAAACAAGCAATCGTCATTTCGCGTCTCCGCTCTCTCAACCCCACTCATTTCGCTTTAATTTCCCAAAACCCATCTCGGAGCGAAACAAAGGCGACGCCATTTCACGCGGCCCAAACCGACCGAACAATACTTTTCTACCATCCGCCTACAATTATCTACGTATAGCAACACTGGTGAAATGTCAAAGGTATCTCCATCTCGCTCTATCTCGCGCGTCGCAGCGCTGCTTTTCGTTTCGCGCCAAACGCTATATTGGTACATATGCTCGGTGTTGCCGCGTGCGGGTTGTTTTAATTTTCGAATGCGGTTTGTTCGGATTGATGTTACGCTTTTAGTGGATTTGTTGGCCTTTTATTTTTTATAGCAATCGATGACGTTTGTCATTCGAGATTCTACATTTGTAAATTGGAAAGGTTTTTTTTAACGGAAAAAGGATAAATGTAGGTTTTCGGTATTGCAATAGTTTTTAGACTATTTTGTTAAGGTAAAAAACTGTACGAGTTTACATATTTACTTAAAATATATAAACAGCTTATGAACTAATGTTAACGTATTTACGAAATGATTTCTTCGTTTTCATTTCAATAGGATTTGTGTTGTAGTTTTTATTATATAAGAATAAATATTTGTGTATTATGTATTATTCTCGTCTATTTCCACGAAATATGTGCATTAGCCATATGATACATACCTTCTTATGTAAATTCTGAAGACATTGAAGTGACATAGTATGATCATTGAACTGGGCCGAGTATTATAATTATAATCGCTGGAGAATTCTTTCCTCTACCGTACACCTGGTCTGAGGTCACGTCATGTGCGCAACTATGCATAAAGTACATATTTAATTTTAATGCGCAATTAACTTAAGCTTAGAAACAAAACAAGTGCCTATTGAATAATTTCTAAACGCAATTTGCCAACAAACTCATAAACTGCTTAACTGGTAAGCGTTTGTGTAAACAGAAAGCAACGCCACAAAGGATTAATTTGCTATGGCTTCTAAAATCGATGAATCACAACCGTTGGCCACAAACGAAGAGCTTTGACGCCCAACGTTATAATTAATTTGCGGGTTCAAGTTTGTTTGGACACTACACGCGCTAAAGGTCTACATAACAGGAGCTTTAACACTATAAATCACTTGTACAACGAACGGGTCTTGTTATATTGGATAATAATTTTGCCTGAATTTAAAAGAACTCAATCGAAAATTTGAAATACATTCAAAAAGAAACTTTATGTTAAGGGAGTAAGGTTTGATTTGAGAATGATATTTTATGTAGTCTTCTTGATTCGATTGTAGTGATTCATTCAACAACGCGGATGACATTCGCCTTCGCGCCGGTGACATGTTCGAATTTCGGTTTTGAATTTCGAACGCTTGCTCATTGGAGCGAAATGTAATGTAGATTAAAAACACCTGCTTTGATGCGCTTTGACTTTCAATATTTACTAACTATTATTATTTTTATCTGTATTTATTTACTTTTATTTTTTATAAATTTTATGATATTCTTATGATCTTTTTAATATGTATAAACAACTTAGTAGGATTTATTTTTACTCGTAGTACTCGTAGATGATTTGTAGGTCGATCTTATAATGGTGTCAAATTATCATTGTAACTGGACTAAAAGGTGTACAAAATACGTCCTATTGAACCGGATTAATTCAATACATTAATTGGATCTGTCACATTAACAAAAGAAACGCGTGAGTGTTGTCACAATGAAACCTTTTTGGTTTAATTACCGTTAATTCTGATTCGTTCGTCAAACCGCCCATTGAAGTTGTTTTGTTAATTCAATTTGTTTCGCCTACAGTTGTTTAATTTAGTTACTTCATTATTTAGACATTCAATTTATTTAGACAACTGACTATCTAAGCGACCAAAATGTGTATTATACTAATATTGTGTTTTAATGTAACAACTTAATAACTTAATTTTTTTGTTGTAGAAGATTCAACCACCAATGAAGAAGGCTCAGCGGGAGGTTCCCCCCGGCCGCGCAGCCCCCCTCGCGCACCTTCCCCTCCATCGCCATCCCGCTCATCTCCGAGGTCTCCGCGCCTGCACCCCGCGCTTTATCCTCAACAACAAGATCCACAGGACTCCGACCCAGATGTCGACGAAAGCGATGACTTCGATAAAGATGAAAAAAGAGATCCCAATGCCAACTTAGGCAAACGAAAGAAGAAGACCCGTACCGTCTTCTCGCGTTCCCAAGTCTTCCAACTCGAATCAACCTTCGATATGAAAAGATATCTAAGCAGTTCCGAACGCGCGGGACTGGCTGCCAGTTTGCACCTCACGGAGACACAAGTCAAGATCTGGTTTCAGAATAGACGCAACAAATGGAAAAGGCAATTGGCCGCGGAATTGGAGGCGGCCAACATGGCGCACGCTGCTCAGCGTTTAGTTCGGGTGCCAATTTTGTACCATGAATCGAGACCGACGATGCCGCATACCCCTTTACCGATACATCCGCAGTTTTCGAACGAACCCGGCGTGTACTTCCCACCTCAAGCACCGCAGCCGCTGCAGCCGCTGCCTGCGTCCCCGGTCACGTCGCGAGCTCCACTCTCTAGTCTAGTGTAGTGTCAACTTGAAGCCGCTTCAAGCGATGCGGCGGATGGACAATATTGAGTTCGATCATTTAAAAAATATAAACGTCAAATTGATGTCAAAGTGCGGACTAGTCAAATCAGTGAAGGCCAAAATTGATATTAAATGTCTTTGATGTAAGATTCATGTAAGATGTAAGTTTTTTGTTTAATAGGTTATTATTATTAGTAAATGTAACGTACAAATGTTGTCATTTATGTATATTATTGTACATAGAAATGTTTTAATTAAAATTAAATCTTCATGTATTTATTCTACATAAGCTAGTTAATTAATATTGTAAATAAATTTAGTAGCAATTCGAAGAACTGAGTCTGCTTCTTTGAATGTCGCTGTTATTTCGACAATTTAATTATAAACATAAATAAATAAATTGCTCATTGCATTTTAAATATTTAATTAAAACGTATTTTAAATTGTTTGATTTGGAACAGTATAAAACATATCATTTTTCTTCTAAACGGTATCAAGCAGCAAGATTTTCGTACCGATTTCTTTAAAATTAAATTTGAACAAAAAATAATAAATCTCGTATATTTTCAATCAAGCAAAAATATTGGAATCTTAATGTTATATTTTTTTTAAATAATTGAAATAGGAAAAATCGAAAACTCATAATGGCAACACTGACTTATGTCATCGGTATTAGAGATCTTAGTGCTGCACCAAAAATGTGTAATTTCTTTTGTAAATAATAAATAAATATTTGTCTTTGGATAAGCTCGCTCTATAAAATCTAACCTACATATTTGAGGTTGCATCTAGATTTGATGCGAAATAAATGGCTAGCCTTTATATGATGCTTAATTCTAAATATTCATGTTGTTTATTGATAGTAGTTGACAGATCTTCGTAAAATTGCATTGTAATATTACAATTATGCTGAAGTAAGGCGACGAATAAAAGAATTACGAAAATAAAAGACTTTTATTATATCCATTTATTATAATATCATAAATGCGAATGTTTAGATGGATGTATGGATGGATGTTTGTTTGAAGGTATATCCGCAACGGCTCAACTGATCTTGATGAATTATCTAATATATAAAATTCTCGTGTCACAGTTTTCGTTCCCGTACTCCTCCGAAACGGCTCGACCGATTCTCATGAAATTTTGTGAGCATATTCAGTAGGTCTGAGAATCGGCCAACATCTATTTTTCATAACCCCCCCCCCTCCATTTTTTTTAACTGCGCGCGGACGGAGTCGCGGGCGACAGCTAGTGTATATATATTTTTACTATATTTTAGCTGTAACGCTGAAATTTAAAAATAGCTAAAGTGAATTGTTTAAAAGAGCATATTTATTAAGAATGTATTTAATAAAAGTTACGATAGATTTCGACAGATATTAAAAAATAAATGGTTGTAAATTATTATTAAGCTTTATCAGTATGGGGTGGACTAAATGCAGACACGCGTTAGGCGTTAGAAGTGTTCCCACCACTTCCGCTGTTTCCGGCCGACACCGCAGACTTCCGGACAGGAAAAGGAGGGTAGTTTTACAAACTTATTATATCTCAATTTATGAATACTATGAAACTAAGTTTACGCTAATATTCGGATTAATAAGTGATTTGTACTTAAATAAAGCCTTACTAAAGACAGAGAACGATTTTACAAAGGTTTTTGTGATTTAAACCGAATGTATGATCAACATAGTAGGATTGTACATGGAACTTTCAATGTGAGATTTAACAGAAATTTCTGATTAAACATCTGACTTGAACGAAGGACACAGTGAACAAATGTAATGACTAGTCAATATCCAGTTCTTATTTAAAGCCAAAATAAGTTTCAACACGTCAAATAATATATTGTTCATCACTATTGACTTCCAATATTAAGTTAATTACTCTAACGTCCTACAAAAATACCATTTTGTAAAGAAACCTATTTAATTAAGTGATTCGCGATATTAATTCGATTATTACTCCTCGTAAAAAAGTTACAAAACAGACTTTTGGCTCGTAAACGACACTCCGTCACGCCACTAACGTGACTGACATAAAGCAATTTGGATTTTATCGCGCAGTTATAGAGATTACATTGCTTTATCACCACAATCCTCTAATTACAGCCATGCGTTATAACACGCTATTTCGTTAATACCGTAAAATCACTCTTAAAAGTAAACATTTAAAACACATTTTTAATCCGAATGAAAAAATACAATTACTCTGACTTACAGTTTTGTTTTAAAGGAATTAGAACACTATGGTAAAGATTTTACGTATTATTTTACTTTTTAATAGCGCCATCTATCGAATTGTAATGTCGAAACAGTTTGTCGTGGAATCTTAATTTAATTAAATTGGTATCGTTTTTATCGCGCAGATCGCACGCGCCTCAAAGTGTTGCCACGCTCCGATTGTCCCCCGCTACGTAGGGATTTCAACTGTGTCATTATCAACTGTCTTTTAATTATTGGAATGGAATTTGTAAGATGTATTGTTTTTCAGACTTTCTTTGATCTTCTGTACGTTTCTGAATGCATAAATGTTAACTATGATAAATATAACGTATATATAAAATTTATATTTAATTTGAGTAACAGAGGGACTCTATATCTTTATTGTGTTCCATTTACCAAAATTAATAACCTTGATAAAAGTGCCTGAGAGTCAAATTCTTCCTTTGGTATCACACTAATTACTAATATTCTCGAAATTTATGCTAATTTTGGTCATAGAATCGTTCCATCTGTTGTTTAAAACAGATAAATTTCTGTTGAGCAATGAAAAATGTACTTCGTAGAAGTTGCATTTGCATTTTCACGGCCGGCAAATGACGCAAAGCGTAATTAAATAAATTTAATATGACAAATTTGCATTCATTTACATTATCTAGATTTTACTTTTAGTATGAAATAGATACTTTCATTACATTTCGTTAATTGTTTTCATTAATTGACTTATTATAATATTGTTTATTTTATAAAAGCACATCATTAAATGCATCGTTAAACGTCATAATTTACGCGAACTGTCAGTTTTCGTAACAGATAACGTTGAGCTGCGTTAATACGGGGTTCCGTGTCAGCCATGTTTGTTTTTAAAACATGTAATTATTTAAAATTCGAACGGCAGATGCGTTCGGAAGCGTTAATCGATTTTATACGCGTACTCCAATTTTTAAACTCGATTAAAAAATAAAAGTTACACGAAAATAACCTTTATTTTATTGAAATATGAATCAAGATAAATTTCAAAATATGTAATAATAAATTTGTAGAACCTATACAACGAATTTAACCCGCTTTAAATAATAAATAAACATACTAAAAGTAACCTAATTGTGTTATGTTCAAAGGCAAAGTTTGAATTAATTGTTGAACAACGTTATTGTTTTAATTATAATTGCTCGTGTCAATTACGGGTGCGTTCGTTTTGAAGCCGCAACGAAACAGTTAATGGACTGTTTAATCATAATTACTTTTGTTATAACAATTAAATTAAGTTAAATGATACGTAAAAACTTTTACAATGACAAATATCAAATTTACGTTGCGATATAATGATTATTGAAACTAATAATAATTACCGGTGCATAGACAATTTTTTTATCATTATTATTTTTAACATCGTTTACATTCTTACGTAGACTAATACTTTTTTTACGTTTTTTTTTTTCTACAAAATTAAAAAGGCGATAGTTTACGTATTAACGCTTTTTAAAATGTCAATTCATGTGTTTTTTTAATGAAAGTAGACGTGGTTGTCTAGTTAAATAGAAACTCCTTTAGAAATAGCTCCTTAACTAGGAATGAAAGTTGCCAGATATTAAAATGTCAGTAACGAGCGAATTCCGTGCCTACGATATGTTTATAATCGCGCCATTTAAGGCGAAGTAGCGATGTAAAGGAATAAATGTATTTTATGTTGTGTAAGTCTGTACGTAAGATCGAAAAAAATCTGCAAAAGGAAAAACAATTTTTTTTTTAATATTTTGTCTACATGTATTGTCTGTCCGCAAGGCCGCGTTTGTTCCGCGTAATCTCAGGAACGGCTGTACCGATTATGACAGGACTTTGACGTCAAGGTAACTGACGTACGCGGGCATATTGTAGTTTTTTTTTTAATTCTGCTCTAAATGAGTTTACAAGCGACCACTAATTATTTATAGAATTAAGAGATGTATATCTTTAAATTAAAAATAACTCTCAGAAAACTTACTGAGCTAGTGAATACTAAAGTGTATGTGTTCTGTCAGACCGATTTTTTGTGTATATACCTATATTATTAAGTACATACACATAATTTTTATTACCCTTAGTTATATAGTAAATATTGTTTTACTTAATAAGATGATCATTTTATCACATACGAATGTTTATATTCCATAGTCTAAAGTAACATGACTATAATTTGGTATCACTCGATTAGTATTCGTTTCTGAGCGTTATACAATGAAGTTTATTTATTTATTTATTTTAATTATTATTTATTTTGATGTCCAAAAATTGCCTCCCCTTAATATCATAGCTTTAATTCTCGCTTAATAAAGTTGAGTGGTCTGATATGGCATTCCATGACGCTCGTTACAGCCGCGGTTTTGATGGCCCCTTATTGACTAATTATTGCTTTTTGTCCCATACCACCATGCGGTATTATGTGACGCATTTACGAATATACGCGTTAAAACATTTAATACTTAACAAAAGAAAAAATAAACAAAAGAAGTTTGACTGACTCATTTAATTTGACTAGCCGCAAAGCAAGACCGAAGAAAGTATAGATAGATTGTGTTAAAGAGGACATAAGTAACAAGGGAATTAATTCAGATATGACGGCTGATAGAGATGTACGGAAGAGTATATATTGTACAGTTTCGTAGGCATTAAGGCAAGATGATGGATGATGGATTTGGATGATGATGGAGAGTGTTTAAATTCAAATGTATTTTATGATATTCAATCATAGTAAAAATGGTCTTTCACAGTATTATGTTCAAACAGTGATAGAGTCCAAACAATATCAGCTGCATGAATTACCTTCTGTCTTCTTCTCCGTTTATTAAAGGTAGGCAACGCATCTGCATTTGCGGATGTCTATGGGCAACGGTCGCCTCGCTATTGTGGCGAATCCAGGTGGCCGTTTGCTAGTTTGCCACCTTATGATATAAAAAAACCGATCCCTCTGTGTACCCACAGAAGACAAGCGTTTTGTGTCATTCTTCTTTTCAGTTGAAGAGTTTGTGTATCGGAGGCCAAATTTTAGTCTACTCTCCCATCCTTTTGGGTTGCATAATGTCATAATTTTTCCATTTGACCTCTCCTCTATTTTATAACAATGAGCAACTTATATTCTGGTTGGAGATGCCTATGCCTATACGGGCATACTGGCTTGTTTGAAATTCGAAGGATATTTTATAAAAAATAAAGAGAAAAAACTACTGGCCAGTTTCAAATACGTTATCGAAGCGTTATTAAACTGCTATCGCGGTTAGATCCAACGCGATAGTGGTCCCGAATATTCAGGGTCCACGTGCGCGAATGTACGATGCCTTTTTTTAATTCCAGGCGAAATTTTAATGAACGCATCGATAACACGAGTTAATATTAAGAAGTTTAATTTATGTGTGGCCAGCACGCGATTTGTTTTTGGGTGGTTACTGGCAACATGCAACATAAGGTCATAGACAACTGTTCTATTTTTGACAGATATTAATTAAAGATTCAGCTTAAATTATTAAATAATTAAAAAATCACAGTAATTCAAAGCCAAACTTACTATCAGATATGATATATCGTGCAATCATATTTCTAGAGTTGACAAGAAGTATTTAAGTAGCGGTAATTTAATTTAATATTTTTTATATATCAAAAATACTTGTAAAATATTTTGTTAGAAAATAATCCGTTTTCATGGTTCTCTTATAATTAGAAACAAAAGTGTCATTAATAATCTTATTAATATACGAAACTTTAGATGAATGGATGAATGTTTGTGAGAAGGTATCTGCAGAACGGCTGTACGGATCTTGATGAAATTTGGCACAGATGTAGAACATAGTCTGAAACAACACAAACTCTATAAGATTTACACCAAATGCTTTAAAACAGGGATCCCCAAAGGAACTAAAAGCATTGCTAATTCTCACTCTGTCTTCTTCTATTGACCTAAGTCAGAATGACAAATAATAATAATAATAATTGATCTTAAAAGTAGGTAATTTGGCCATGGGGGGTCTGTGGAAACGGTTCATTTTCGAAAAGGGGGTCCCTTATCCAAAATAGTTTAGGGATCCCTGCTTTAAAACAATTGTAAAAAGGCCGACAACGTAACTGCATTGTCTCCGGTGTTGTAGATGTCAATGGACGTTGTTGTTTCCGTCGCTTGTTTGCCCCCTTCGCTTATAAAAAAACACATTTAAAAGTATAGATTATTGTCAAGATATACTGTAGTAATGTATCTCATCGTTCGATACGTTGTAAAACCATTAATTTAACGTAACAGCACACAGCGCGTCAGCGCTTGTTTTTGGGAATAAATTTGCATCGATTACAAACGGACAGACAGATAAATGTGTAATTAGACGATAAATTAACTTCCTTATGAGGGATGTTATGTCCAGATAAAAGGTCGTGTGGCACACATTATTGTTTATGCGACTAATTAGGGTGCGTATTTTAGTGTTCTAAAGTAGATCACATAATTTATAAATATAATTATATAAATTTTTGCAGAAGAGGAAAAACAAGTTTAAACTTGTTTTTTTTTCTTAATAACTATATTTGGTACAGATTGATACAGAAGCGGGAGTTTCCATTTGCCGAAACATGTATTTTGTACATCAGATAATATTAACATCTATGTCACTGTTCTTGAACAAAAAAGAGTTTCTATAGCCAACAATAAAATTTAGAATTTTCAGTATTTCTATAGTTTACGGTTAGAGGTTTTACTTCTTATTCACATGCTTTTAATCTGCTGGAAATCGTGCACTCAAACAAAGCGTGCATATTATACGCATGGGGCGTTGAGTGCTAATGTTTATTTTATGTAAAATGCGACCGTGCGGCGCGAATTAGTCAAATCCAATTAGGGCGCGCGGCGAATATTATTTATACATCAGACACGGCTCTGTTTATACACATCCTTAATGCTTATGGAAGCCTGGTACAATGATTAGGGAAAGGCCATTGGATAATCATTTCTAAACGTTTTTGGTCTTTGACTCACGATATTGTAGTTTGTGGTGTATAAAACATATATCTATCCCTGTCTTTTTCCCTCTAAAAGGAGAGGTAACCATTATTTATTACAGCTGATGCCCTAGTAGAAACTCTTGGTAAGGAAAGAAGTTAGCCGATGGACAGTAATTTAAATTACGTTCGTAACTATGTTCATCCTAAATTTTAGGATTCCATTTCACTGCCATCTTTATTCAACGCTACAAAAGAAACATGTCTGCAAAAATTGTATAAACTAACAATAGTAAAATTGATATCTTAGTTCGCACCATTCATTTTAAAATTTGCAACACATTTATAATTTTTTTAAATAAATAAGATTAAACTATTTTAATGTATCTTAAAAGATCTTTAAAGTGGTATAGAAAAATACATATTTGTACCAATGATTTACGCGATTATGACTCATAATACATTAGTTATAAAAGTTTTTTAAATGCATTAATAAAGTTGTAAATACTTAATACATTTTGTAATTCGACGCGTTAAGTTGACGACAATCGGATCGCAGTTTGCGACGCGTTCGAAAACATTCGACTACAATTACAAATACGACGTTTTGTGTACAGTAACACGAAAGTTCGGGGTAAATTAAAATATTAGAATCATTGTTTTTAAGATATAACTAAATGAAATGATAGCTATAAATTCAACACATTCTTTGGAATAATGAACTTTGTCCATTTTTTTCACGTCGCACCAAAAAAATTGAATGTTGATTCTTTTTCTCGAACCATAATTCGTTTTGTTTGGAAAATTGTTGAAAACTTATCGGCACACAAGGCGCTTATGCAAGGAAGATTGTTGTATGTGATATAATTCTATCTTTTTTACATTAATTCAAATTGTATCTATAGGTAAAAATCCGTACTTTCATGTACCCTTAGCTGTCAGGGAGTGTCTAATGACACCTCGCTGATGTTTTGAAATAGGAACGCCGCATTCGCAATTTGAACCTACGAATTACAAGTTTAAAAAACGAAGGGAACTTTTTTCTTTTACAATCAACCAGCAATATTTTAAAACGGTTTTAAGAATATTGAACCTTCTTAGTTTGTGATAAGAGTTTTGATGTTATTTTGGGAGGTAATATAATGTTTGTAGGGCAACACAAAGCCGTTTATTTTTCTCTTTGTCCACAATCAAAGCGTCGATTTGGGCGTTAAGTTCCTTTTTTGAAAAATGAATAGGTAAATAGTATCGTATCCTATTGCAAAGCGACTGAATAGTTAATGTATTTAGGCTACAATGAATTTAAAATGGACTGTGATTTGAAAGCTATTAAATTTATTTGACTAAAGTTTAAGTTGGAAGTTCAAATGTCGTTTGTGGAAAAGGTCTGAATGTTAATTACACTTACAAGACATATTAATATGCATATTTAAAGAAATAATTGAGTTTATTTTAGACTACAGCTGAGTTTTTTGTAACATTAAGTACCTAATATATGAAATCATGTGAGAAAAGTTAAGCCGTTGAAAAAAAATTTGGGACAAAGAGACGAAGTCATGAACGAGTAAAAAACTTTTAGACATAAAGAAGTCGGTCAAAAAATATTTTGGCCATAGACGTAATATTTTTATGAGGTATATATTTTTGGCATTATGTCCATCAAGCCTTTGCCTTTTAAAAACCTAGACGTCAAAATGCAAATGTCATTCGAGAATAGAAAAATGGAAACATTAATTCGTATTTCCGTAGATAATAGGATTAGAGTTGAGCCCGCGCGATGGGCAATTAAACAACCAAATTAGGGGGAACATTGTCACTGGCCAAATTAATGGTGACAACATTAACCATCTGCCGGTAATGGTCACCTAGAGTTTGAACATTTTTAGATGTAAATGCATTAATTATCTAAAATAAAATAGTTTTAATGATAACGTACGCTTAAACTGATCTCTATCAACATATAAACATATATGTACTGTACTTGTAAAAACATGTTGTTGAATAATAAATAGAAAATAAAAAGAAGATATAGAATATATAAATTTAATATTAGTATCAGAAGTCTAGACTCAAACATGTTACGAAATTACCTGCTAAAACCTGCTTTCAAATAATAAAATCAATTTCCAGTTAATTACTTCTTAAATCTATATATATATAAAAGAAAGTCGTGTTAGTTACACTATTTACCAATATAACTAAAGATCGGTCGAACTGATTTAGCTGTAAATTGACGGGGAGGTAGCTTAGAACTAGGAGATGGACATAGGAACTTTTTTATCTTGTGTGCATTTTTTTTATTCCGCGCGGACGGAGTCGCGGGTAAAAGTTAGTGTCTAATATAATTTTAGTTAAATTAATTACAAGTCTATCTCTTGTGTCGGAAGCCAAGACCCACTTTGGGTCGCTGCGCCAGCGGAGTAAGTAAGTAATTACAAGTCACAAAGCGATTTGACATACAAACTTATTAGATGAACAATTTGAAAGTTCTTTCTAAAATTGTTTATTTTTTTAAATTAATTGAGAACGGCTTAACTCACGTATAATCTTCCGGTGACGGTACTGACTAGTTTCGGACCCGTCGGGATCGGGGGTCCATCTTTAGGACGAGTGTTAATTTTGAGATCTTCGCGGTCGCATCGCGGTAAAACCAATTAATGGTTATTTTCTTTTAATATGAAGCTAGTTAATCAACCAGATTCTTTTGTAATTTTCATAATTGTTTAAATATTACTTGGTTTATTTACACGGATAAAAAAAAGAAATAAATGTAAATTTCTTTTTATGGGTTCGTTGGCGGTCATCGGTTATTCAAAAAGGTTATGTATAAATGATTCATGGGCACAATAACGTCAAATAACGAGCGTCTCAAATCAATTAAACATATAAAATGATTAACATTCAAAACGGTGAACCGCGGCGAGCTCTAAACAATTTATTTCCTACTACAAGAATCTGATACGCATCTACCCACACACATTGCGTTTGAAGTTAGACCACATAAACTATACTATACATTATTACATTTCACAATTCACCAAAAAAAGAATTAAAAAAAATATTGGGGACAAGATTTATAATTAAAAAGGTAAGATATCTTTAAAATCTATCTATATATACAAAAGAAAGTCGTGTTAGTTACACTATTTATAACTCAAGAACGGCTGAATCGATTTGACTGAAAATTGGTGGGCAGGTAGCTTAGAACCAGGAAACGGACATAGGATAATTTTTATCCCGTTTTCTATTTTTTATTCCGCGCGGACGGAGTCGCGGGTAAAAGCTAGTATAGAATAAATAGTTTAATTTTGTGTGTTGTAGTTTTCTTGTGAAAGTAGTAGAAGTATTTGAAAATATCATTATTCTTAAAATGGAACAAGTAATTAATTGACTTCGTAGTGTGTACACGCCTTATCTATGGTCAGGTCATTTTTATGAGTACTTTAGTGAATAAAAGCTTACACTATTTTAAATCAATTCAAGTTTATTAATAAGTCGTTTGTTAATATGTTATTAACACTATAGAAACGCATAAAAATACACTCATCCCTTACATTTTCTTTGAAAATATGCACATGAATTCTTTATTTTAAAATAAGTTGCAGAACCGCAGCTTCACAGTTATACGAGAAATTCCTTGCAGTTGTTTTTCAGTTTTGAAATAAATGTCGTCACAAATATGTGCAAGTCCGCAGTGTATGTGTTTACTCGCCGCACCTATCAGTTAAAACTAAATTAATCTAACGCATGCGAAGCGTCACAACATTCGCCCCGACTACCCCCCGAGCGAATGTTTAATTGTAATTTTATTTAAATAATAAGGATGAGTTCCGATAAAGATTGGGGCATGTTTTTGGGGGCACGTGTTATCAAGGTCAATGATGATTCGACAAAGTTTCATTTGACTGAGGGTTTTCACTGTTGTCATACTTGTATGAAAACATGTCGTTATTCCACGATTTCGTAAATAAGTACCATTATTATTGTAGAGCAATGAAACTTAAATTTTGAATTATATTACATGTAGATTGTAGCTTGATTGTAGTTTGAATCATGCGTTGAAATATTCCTACCACGGAAAATAAGAAAACGCATACAAATCGAACAATATCTGAATATAATTTACTAGCTGTCGCTCGCAACACTGTTCGCGCGGTATTTAAAAAAACTTTATAAGTAGCCTATGTGTTGCCAGACTATGTTCTACATTTGTGCCAAATTTCATCAAGATCCGTTGAGCCGTTCCGGAGAAACCTTCAAACAAACATCCATCCATACATCTATAAATTCAAATTTATAATCTTACACAACTCACGCCTGTAACCCAAAGGAGTAGGCAGATATCACGGACCTCCATCTGGTGTAGCAAATGAAACTCCGCAATCCACTTCTCGCCATTTCGGGAAACGGAACGTGACGGATGGCGAACCACGTCGCCGACATCTATATATAAAAGAAAGTCGTGTTAGTTACACTATTTATAACTCAAGAACGGCTGAATCGATTTGACTGTAATTTGGTGGGCAGGTAGCTTAGAACTAGGAGACGGACCTAGGATAATTTTTACCCCGTTTTCTATTTTTTATTCCGCTGGGACGGAGTCGCGGGTAAAAGCTAGTTTATAATATTAGTAAGAATTAAAAACATAAGAAGTACACAAACCTTACTTTATTCTATTGTTTTAATAAGGTTTTCATGAATGTTGACTAATTTGTCGTTTATATGTAGATTTATTTTTTCATTCTTCCTTTGTAATTGTGTGATAATTTTAGTTATGTATACTTATATAATTAAAAAATCTCGTCATATTATACATATAAAGTCATGTATCAGGAAAAACGTGTACACAGCAACACCATCAGTTACCATCACACGTTGACCGTGACTCGTCGGAAAAGCTACCGCAAATGATCATAAACGACCATAAATAAAATAAAGCCTCGCGCGGACTAATGACTCCATAACTGATATTTACGCGCCTTTCATACCAACACATTCCCGTTAATGTTAAATCATTTGATCTTTTTGATGTATTTTTGTTATCTACGTGTAAATAATTTATATCTTGTGAATGTTTAATTTATTTCTTATCTTACTAATATTATAAATGCGAATGTTTAGATGGATGGATGAACGGATATTGATGAAATTTGGCACAGATGTAGAACTTAGTCTGGAAGAACACATATGCTACTACGTTTTTTTTAATTCCGCGCGGACAGAGTCGCAGGCCACAGCTAGTAGCAAATACACTTATATTTATTTTTTACTTTCTTTTGTTTATTAAAGGAACTAAAATATCTGGGCTTCCGTTTTCGAATTACATTTATAAACATATATTGTTATCCCGTTCATTCTCTTTAGGAAATCAGAGACAACGATTTATTTTTTTGGGTGGAGGATATGCGAATGTTAAGGTGGGTGTGTGGGGTAACACGAATGGATAATATACGAAATAAGCATAATAGTCTGAATTCTATAATAGCATCAGTTGTAGAGAAATTAAGAAACAAACAGCTAGCGTATGTCCATGTTGCACACCATGCTAGCCTTTTACTTAAAAATTAAGGAACAATTTCATATTACATTTTTAATTATCAATGTGTAAGTTATAGATTGCGTGAATTTTGACATTATTTAAAGAAAAGAATGACATCTGGAGTGACAAATAGAATCTTCTTTTATGACTTAATTTTGATATAACTTATAAATAAATTTGTGGTTCTAACTGTGAAATCCTTTACGGGAATACCCTCACGCCGAATCCATACAGTTACAGTCGAAAGTAATATTAGTCGAATAATAAAAAAGAGAGGCAGATCCCGCCCGCTGTAGTTATCATAGAAAAACGAATTAAAAAGAGCGGCCTTCTAAAAGTATGGTTTCGGCAAAGGATTGGATAAAATGATAAAAATGAAATATGATGGCTGCCGCGCCGTGTGGACGTTAGTGTTGTGCATGGTGTCATATCGATATAAAAATATATCGATATGTTACAAATTGTACTAATTAAGTGAAATATACTCCGACATTAAATGAAATATACAATTAACAGTGGTAGACGCCAGAAACACCAAAATCTGTAGCACGATTGCTCGACGGGTGAAATACCACGACTACACAGATAGACGTCAAGTGGAAAGAACTCCACGTACAGTCTAATGAGTGTGCGTGTCGGAGGAATAATTTTAATCCACTTCCCCTTCCCACCCTTTTCTTATATCGAAAGATTTAACGGAGAATGGGACCCATAGGAAGGGAAAATATTCTCTTTTTGTCCGTCCTCTCCTTCGATAAGAGTTAGACAACGATTTCTATGGGTAACGGTCACTTCGCTATTTTGGCGAATTCAGGTGACAGCTTTCTTTTTTGTCACCTTATAGTATAAAAAATACAACATATTGATTAGAAACTTAACAGCTTACAAAATTATTTTTGCACGTTATTAGTAACATTAGTAGTAGTAATGTTAAATACAGTTTACTAATATTTTCTTGTAACTATGAAGAGACTTTTAGAGTTTCCAAAAAATGCATTACTTACATATAAGGAATATTAACATAGTGGTAATTTTTAATAGCCCATCCTATGTGTAAAGACCTTTAGAGGCATAACGTCCGCATACCAGTGCCCGGCCGAGTCAAAAGAATTAAAAAAGTACCGCGATGCAAATGGGCTGCAAAAAATCGACTTCGATGCACCGAAACCGTCAAAGTAACGTTATTAAGGCACCGGCTTTGAACGTGGATTATACTTTCACAGTGTTCCATATAGACTTGTACCGTGCACCGTGTTCCGTGCGGATTTCACGGAATGTTCTATTGTAAAGAAAAAAATGAAATCGACAATTTTTTTTTTAAGAAAATTCTTGAAAGTCTTGTTCATTTGATACCTGATTTGTATGTCATCATCTTTTTTTTTAATTCTCAAATAACGTAGATATTATTGGCCATGTTAAAAATATTGTAGAATAGTGTACAAAGCTCAAAAATATTCTTAAAAAAGAAAACATGCATTGAAAAATTAAATCCACTTAAAACAGTGTCTATTTCATTTTTAATATAACCATGGATTCAACAACCCGTCTAAATTTCAAATGGATTACTTCATAACTTCCCAAATAGCAAGGCGGTGTTCAACAAACAACCAAAAAAAAAATGGCAGACGCCGTTAAAAAAAAGTGGCTTGTCTACGGCCAACAATAGTCTTTACTTCTCTCTTGCCCCGACAAAGGAATTACCGATGCTACCAGAGATAAATAATATTTTTCATAGCCATCGTTCTTTGACTTCTATTTAAGTGAGAAGATTACAGCGAATTCTAAAAATCAATATAAAAATATTATTCAACAAATTATATTGATGCCCAATTATTAACCATTTTCCATTTCAAAATTAACATTCTTATGATTCAAAATAATTATCATAATGCCACAAAAGTAAACGTAACTACCCAAATAAACGACCTAATGATGGACATACTAACTAGCACAATAAAGGGTCGTGGATAAACTAACGTAGATGCCACGGCCCGGTCAGGCGAAGGAGAACACCGCGGGGTTTAGTGGGTATTCCGGTCGCCTTCTGCGGCCGGCGAGTCCCACACGAAACCGTCCCTGCTGCCCCCGCAGCACGGACGGCGAAGTGCGTAAATGCATTCCCCGCGTCAACAATAAAAAAAAAACTAGCACAATAAATAAAAGCAGGCCTTTGCCTCGAACAATATGAGTCTACATCTTTCACAGACCCACAGAACAGTGACGTCACAGTGAATTTCCAATCCGCTTCAGCTTATGAAATCAGGCTGGGACATACTGATGCGTATTTTAACTCGCTTCAGCTTACCGCTGATCGCTTATCCCTTGTAAACTAATTCGAGGGAGCGTTGAGGGTACTTCATACGAGTTATTAGCTCTTTTGTATAGTGCTCTTATGTTCAACGCATCGGTAGCGCCGCGTGGGACTTGCAGTTGTTTAGCTCCCACTATTGTTGTTATACCATCGATTAGTTATTGCGCGAATATTTTGTTCTTTTCTAGACTACGCTATGAATATGAGAATAGACTAAAGCGAGATGTGTGTTTAAGAATGGCTTTTAAATTCTTTATGTTATTTTTATGAAAAAATCAGTCTCCTTTTTATACATTATTCAAACATTGCGATGACTAGAGTTTCGGTTTTAAAGTAATTTAACACTCAAACTTTATCAACTGATTCGCTAATCAACAATGTGTTATACGAGATCTATAAAGTTATAATCAGCTAGCTCTTTTCTCTGCGTAGTGACGAAACAGTATTACAACTCTTCTATACATCTCTATACTATGGCTCCTACGAATAAGGGCCAATGTGCAAATTGACAACTTTACAGGAGAGGCTCTCAAAGTTTCAGCCATGTAAAAAAACACGATTACATCTGTAAATGTGTATTTATGTTTAGTGCATGTTGTTAATTAGACTAAGACATAGCTTTTAACATAAAAAAGTAAAAATAATCAATTTGTTACTTTGGCCCTTATACATAGGACCTATCAATATCAGTCGTCATATCTAAATTCACTCTTGTCTTACGCATAATCCATCGATACTCTCCACGGTCTTCCTCGTCAGATATATAAAGCAATAAATTTTGTATTACAATATTATTATTTATTTCTCGGTCGTAATTATTGATACAGTTTTCGACCTCAATTATCCAGATAACGTTAAACTGTCAGAACAATTATCACACACCTATAGATAACAATGGAATCGTCAACAGATCCACTAAATTGCTAACTACTGGCATCTGCCGCGTTGTCAACTCCCAAAGGGTTTTGGCGCGCTTTTTGCATCTGTCAAGCGGCCATCTTTATGTCTGCGGCCAGCATTTGCAATTTTACGCGCCATTGATTACGGTTTCGTTAAATTAAGCGAATGCAATCCGTTTATTTTACTGTTAGTTGGGCAGACATTTTACTAAGGTAATTGCTTTAAGTTATATTTTACTAGGGTTTGCACTCGACTTCTTCTGCATAAAGTTATAAAAATTATGTGTTTATTTAAAAAATAACGTAATAAAGAAAATGACAACCATATGTATTTCAGAAATGAAAAGACTATGTGTTCTTCCAGACTAACTTCTATTTCGGTGCCATTTTTCATCTGGTGAGCCTTTTCGGAATTACATCGATCTAAATTTTCACATTTATTTTATACCTATATATTCAAACTTTTAAAATTATATTTAAAAAAAAAACTAATACAAATGATCTTTAGTTCCAATAGAGTAAGAATAAAGGTACGAATAGACTACGATAGAAATTGCGAATCATGCCTGTACTATTTACAATTGTACGGATACATTAAGAGACACTTGTGTTTATACAGAGACACTTCGATATCTGATTCTACAATAAGACACTCACTACACTTAGTGTCTCATCGAAGTGTCTCTGCATAAACATGAGTGTCTCTTGATGTATCCGTAAAATTGTAAAAAGTATTGAGTGTAATTAACCCACTGATACGAGTATATACATATTAATTTTAACCGGAATTGTTACCTCAATAACGTTGTTTAGGGTTAACATGTGAGATAATAACGAGCCGGCGGCGGCTCTCTTTGATCCTTAATTACTCGCGATTCCGCCAATTCGGACCGCGTATCCATATCACCGATGCACCAATTAAGGATTGGATTTTTAACCGGTAACTGAAACCGGTGACGTTAATTAATGGTTTTAAATACAGCTTTTATTGTGGATATCTTTTAAAAAATAACAACGAATAATATTTTTCATTATTTGTGTAATATATAAGTTTTTTTTTTTATAATTCAAGCAGTCATTCTTACGGATTATGTCTAACAAACCCAAGGGAGACTCGTGAGAGAAGTCGCCAAAATAGCGAAGTGACCGTTGCCTATAAATATCTGTATTCTTAGATGCATTGTCTACTTTATTTTAACCACATTTAAATATTATATAACCATAGATTACAGTGTTTTAGTTTTTATTCTTTGTTTTCCTTCAATTCATATTTTAAAAAAAGATTATGACATTGAAAAAAATATGTTTTAAGTATAGATTATATAAGATTGTACCTGTCAAAAGATTAACTCATCTTCAGTGAATGTTAATAACCAGTACCTAATCCTGGGTACATCGCTAAACTGTGTGTTTAATCCGAGCCGTTTGTATGGGGGTGCGTAATTGCTAAATCATGTAACCCAACCCTATAACTCGGGGGTGTTTGTGGTCCTAATATGTGTATATTATAGGGTTGTTTGATCAAGCAATAATTAAGATGTACTTCAAAAATCAAGAGCATAAAGTATGTTGTTGAATTTAATCTATTTCCGCGACACACAACAATATATAATTATTAGCCAAGTGCGGGATGACTTCACACATATCTTTCAACTTCACCGTAAGAACGTCGGATAAATGTACAGTAAATCGAAATAACACATTGGTACATGACGGAATTCAAACCCAGGACCTGTATATTACAAGTTAAGTTCTTAACCTCGAAGCCATCGACGCTCTTATTAATAAGTAGTAAGCTGATTTCTTTGAATTCGGATGTAAACTAAGTTATATATTTGAAGTCCAAAAATGTATCTTTAGTCATCAAAGAAGGATCGTTAGTCTATGTTCGTTTAGAAATTTAACATTTTGTTTCATTCATTGTTGTTCATTGCAACATTCAAACAACACATGTTAAATAAATATAGTGTCGAAATCGATCAATCTTAAACACCCATTCAATGTAAATAGTGTTTATAGTCATTAAATCACTATAATGCATTTGGTTACTCATTTAAGTCCCTGACAATGCCCGGCAGAAGGTCCCTGGAGGCCCATCACAATCCCAAAGGGCCTCACATCTGATAGGTCCATAAAATTGCTCTATTTTACCAGTTGTTTAGATTTTTATAGCAACTTGCGGTTTTTTATTAGGTTTTTGTGTTGTCTCGTTTTTTGGGGTGTGCTTTATGTAATTCTCTTGAGGAAATTATGTTGTTTTTTTTTTAGGCGACAGTTAATTTGAATTAATGCTATGCTAGTATTTACCTAATGAAAGTTAGCCAAATGTTAGAATTACGACAATGAATGATAACTCTTTCACATATGAAATGAAGCAAAAACAATATCAGAAAGAAAGAAGCACAAATTAAAATTGATAAGAATACTAAATTCGACGTACTTTTTAAAATGAAACTTTATTATACTTAACTAGCTTTTACCCGCGACTCTGTCCACGCGGAAAAAAATAGAAAACAGGGTAAAAATTATGCTATGCCCGTTTCCTGGTTCTAAGCTACCTGCCCACCAATTTTCAGTCAAATCGATTCAGCCGTTTTTCAGTTATAAATGGTGTAACTAACACGACTTTCTTTTATATATATAGATGTATATAAGTATAATGTTATTTTTATTTTATTACGGTAATTTATAATTCAGTCAAATTTTACCCAAAAACTAATACTTGTAAATAACGTCCGTACCATTGACAAACTTTATTCAACACTTTATAAACAATCATTTTAACTTCCGTATTACTGACATCATTGACATTGAATTTGTTTTATTAATACAGTAATTGTTGAAAAAACCTATAATATTTAGTAAAACAGCACGTACGCCAAAAGGTATATTCCGTGAGCTTGTGATGGGGTAATGAAGTAATTACTCAAGCCCCTCTCCCTCCGACTGAGAGGGCGATATGTCCTCGGAGAATATCCCCACTGATAATGCCCTTTGATGACATTCGCTTTTAATAGAACGGTTATTTGCAACTGTCAAAGTATGCTTTAGCTTCTAATTTAATGTCACTTTTGTCTGTCAAACTCAGAAACATAACTTAGTGATCCCTTATATTCAATCTTCACTTAGGGCTCCTGTGTGTGCAACAGATATTGTATTTAGCTAGCAATTAGTACCTTTATAACTTCAGTGCCTTTTTTCTATTTCATTTGAATTACAAGATGATACATTTAATTAAGAAATTTAATTTAAATTATAAAAAAAAAGTTATCAAACTTCAACATCGGAATTATAAATTAAACACAATGTCAATTTAAAAATAAAAGTAATTTTTGTTTTAATAAAAACACGATGTTCAAATTTCCAAGTTCGTAATTCGAAATTGGAAAAGCTCTGACACGAATCAAATTTAACCACCGAATCGAAAACAAACATCTCAATTCAAATTTCGAACCGGCTTATTCTGAATTCAAATAGACAATAGTATAGCTGAGAGGCGCATTAGAGATGTGTAAGCTTAGCGCACACTTGGCAGACTCGATTTATTTATTATTAAATTTTATATTGTGCGAAAATAAAATATTAAAATAGACGTAATAATGACGTAAATATCAAAATAGTCCCTGTCTTATTTATCGAAAGTTATAACTGTAAATTTAAAGTCATATTATTATTTGATAAATAAGTAAGTTTTTGTCTTACCATTCTATGGTACTCTTAGATACTTAACTTAGTGGAAGTAAATTTGTCGTAGTAATATTTCAGTTAGAAAATGGACTATTTTTACATTTGATACAGTGTGTGTTGACCCTAAAAGAGCTATTACACGACCGGTTGGCCAAATGGCGCGAAACCCGACCCTCTCCTCCAGTCCAAACACTGGGGCGGGGACGCCGTCATAGATTAAAATGTTTTACTGTAGAATGGCATCTAACATTGGACGATTTCTTTAAAAAAAACATTCTATCATTAAGAACGTTAATAAAACTAAATCGAGATTAAATTAGCAGTCTATTGCATAAATTAATATTTTTTGTTCACGTGAAGCCCATGTAAATAAGTACCATGAACTCAACTATTTAATCTTAACATTTTAAATGCTACAACGATTTTTTCGTACTAAACTTGTCACTCAACTAAAAACAGACATTTATGCTTACAACTTTTATTTTAACTTGACAAACATTTCAACAAAATCCATAGAGAATAATTAAAACTCTTTCGTTACACTGACAATTCATGAAAGGAGTTTTTAATCGTCGCTGTATACTCTATGGTCGGGTCCAGCTAAGCTGGGCGCACATCGCCCACGGGACTCGTAATGGCCACCGAGCTAATGGTCCCGACACATATTTTCAATTCATTCCACTATTAGCGTCTGAGCGTTGCGGTTTATTATTGTGGATCAATTTTATTATTGTTTTGTTTATGTCTATTATCTAATTAAATAAATAATGTATGGTAGTAATAATACAGCTAAAGTTAACGATTTATAACAGACTAGGAAACATTTATCAAACTTTTTTCCAGTACGCTGATAGAAATTTTAAACACACAAACAAGCCTTTAACATCTCAAATCTCGATAGCTTATTTAACATTCATAACTAATTTTAGTTCTCTTTCCCTTCCCACCCTCTGTTATAAGGAAAGGATGGGAAAGGGAAGTAGATTTCACGAAGGATGGGACGTATAGGAAAGGGAAATTTTCTCTTGCTATGCGTCCCTTCCTAAGTCGATTAAAGGTAGGCAACGCATCTGAAATTGCATATGTCTATAAGTCAGCAGTCGCTTCGCTATTTAAATGAAATGACTCAGAATATGAAATAGTGTAAGAGTATGTCTGTTTACATAATTTATGCTTTCTGTTAGAATGAGACACTTTCCTCTATATCTCTGTGTCTCTTTGCGATGGTCGGAATTTGAAATTCGAACGACCATCTGCCACCACAATGGGCACTTACATGTGCACTTGAAATGCTTTTTTGTAAATGGAACGTCACATCTAAAGACAATCTAATTTAAACCTTGAGTTATAAGTAATAAGGTTGATGTTTGTAAAGAGTTGGGGACTTTATTCTCCCTCGTTTTTATAAGGATTAAGTATAATGAATCGTAAATTCGATCTTTGACACCTTTTTTCATTTGGAATAGAGTGCGTACATTTCTATGATTGTATGAGGTTAGGATTTAAATGTGTTGACGAAAATAAATCTTATGTACTAAGGTGTTGAGACTAAATTTCTTTGTATGTATTTTTATAAAGTGAAATTAAGATGCCACCAGTGATATACGAATTTGTATTTTATTACATGGATAATAAAATGGCAAGGAGAGTTCAATTTTATGTGTAAATTAAAATGTGTCTAGCGAGCTATTCGTTTGTGATTTAGAGGGTTGTGTGTAGGGTTGCCAACTTTAAGAACTAAAGAGTCTGTTTAAAATTTTTAAACAATCTAAGAGTTACAAAGTTATCACAAAATTGATTTCATTTTAACTCTTTTACTTTTAATATTCTATTTAAAACTAGTACGGTTACATAAGCGTTTGTACAAAAAATAAAAAAATAAGTCTTATAGTTTAGACTTACTTAGTGACGAATAAACTTCTCTGAGTGTGACAATTAGTATGTGTAAATGACAGTCGAATCGAATTAGTTTTTTTTAAAATAAATATTGGCAACCCTAATTGTGATTCCATGATTTTTAGGTCCATTAGTATTGTAATTGTGTTGTTATAGGGAGCATATTCACGCAAGGGTCGGAATGATTTACTGATCTTTAATTTTGTTATTGCATTAGTAAACAATATTGCTGATACTCTATGATAATTAGGCTCTCGGACTATATACTCTTTGCTGTTATTTAAATTATAAAAACAAAAACTATTGTCTCTGATCACTCAAAAACTCTATTTTTCTTGCACTACTCCTTGCTTATTATGAATAAAAAAATAAAAAGTTTGCACCTGTAAATGGGCAATTCAAAACTCAAAAATCAAGGCGTTGCAAAATTCGTCGGACTGATTGTCGTCGCTGCAGTGAAGCGATTCCTGCGCGAAATGACGACGCGCGCGGCGCTAAACGGAACCGCTGAACATAGACTATTTTAAATATAGAGTGGACACTCTTATGAAAAACTTAATTCATTTTTTTTTTAAGTTTCCGCGGACAAGATAAACCAAGGGGAAAATTTTGAGGTAGCGAATAACGGAAATGATAGCAAATACCTTTTATTTTGTATCCTTCTGTGCCCCTCATTGTTTTTAAAGAAAGTTATGTCATTCGTATTATTATTAGGGGTTTCAAAGAAAGTACAGTCAAACCATATTTTTGGTTTTTGGTAACTTAAAATATGATTGTGATTTAAAGCCATTGTACTCTTTGGAACAGTCGGGCTGGCAAATAAGCAGGCGCGCTGAGCCGAGCGTGGAGTCTGGTACGCGGTGATTTCCCCGCGGCCCGCCGCCAATCACGACGCCGCAAGATGGCGGGAAACGGAAAGGAATTCATTGTGTAACCTAACGTCAGCTCTAAAGAATAATTGCTCTGAAAACTGCGGCGTGTAATACAATTTTTTTTTAAGTTGTTGGAGAGATTTTTTAAATTTTCGTTTTATGGATTTACTGTAGTTGAAATAGAAGGTTCTTAATAGTGTTAATGTTTTAATTTTTAGAGGCTACTCTATATTTATGGTATTTCCTAAAGATATGTCAATATTATAATAAACGAATCGTTGGTTTCTGAGACTAAAAACTGTGTATAAAGCATATCGTCTTCCCTGTCATTACCTTTAACAAAAAAGAGATAACAATATGTTTAAAACAGAAATTTAGGTCCCAGTAAACAGTGATAGACGCCAGCAACAACAATATCCGTTGTACGAATTGGCTCGTCCAGTGAAATACCTCAACCACACAGAAGACAGACGTCAAGTGGAAGTAATTCCAAGTACAGTCTGATGAGTGTGGTGCTGGAGGCCTAATTTTGGTCCTCTTTCCCTTCCCACCCTTTTCTTATAAAAAAAAGGATGGGAAGGAGAGGTGGATTTGATGGAGGAGGAGATGCATATGAAGTTTAAATATTCTCTTTTTGGACGTCTCCTCCTTCGTCGATTGGGGGTAGGCAACGCATCTGCAATTGCGAATGTCTATGGGCAACGGTCGCTTCGCCATTTCGGCGAATTAATGTGGCCGCTTGCTCGTTTGCCACCTTGTAATATAACAAAAAAAAACCCATGGTGAAAGAAGGGCGTTTCTTAATCTTAATCTTCTTCTTAAGTAGCCTATATGTTCTTCCAGACTATGTTCTACATCTGTGCCAAATATCATCAAGATCCGTTAAGACGTTCTTCAGAAACCTTCTAAAATAAATTTCCATTTATAATATTAGTAAGATTTAAAACTTGTAATCTATTTTACACAGATTATAAATATCCAAGGTTGTCATTTCAATCAAGCGTACATTTCGCCGAGATGGCGGGAAAACGAATAACTTTTAGCGCAATGATTTTTCCATTTCACCACACTCACGAATGACTGCATTCTCATTTGAGCAATGCCATTTGACGGCTGAACCTTTGTCATCACGGAGTGAAAAAGCCCGCCATTTTTATTTGTTTTCGCGCGCATTGGGGACATTGAGTCTTTAGATGGCAACCTTAAAGGTTCGTGACAACACGTTGTTATTGATTTGTTTTATTATATGCATAAAAATATCATCCTGTCACTTAATTTTGCTAAAAAACAAAGTTACCGTTGCTCATAGACATGTATAATAAAATGAGTAGGTTACAGATGCTTAGCATACCTGTAAAAGATATAAGAGATGGTTCAAAGAAAGAGATTATTTCCCATCAAGGCCAAATCCACTTCCACTTTCCATCAAATTTAATGGAGGAGGACGCTTAGGAAGTGAAAATATTCCTTTCCTGTGCGTCTCCTCCTCCGTGGATTAAAAGTAGGCAACGAAAATTTAATTGCGGATGTCTATAGACAGCAGTCGCTTCGCCATTTGGGCGAATTCATGTGACTGCTTACTCGTTTGCCACTTAATAAAATATTATATAATTAAAGCACATTCGTACAGTAGCTAATGCTATTGCGGTCACTATCATTGTTTTATCAATCTTTAGAAACAAGATACACGTATTTAAACATCATAGGGTCGTAACTGTTGTTACAATATCAATGTTTCCTATTAACCGTAAGTTTCTGAGACCAAAACCCCCATTTAAAACATAATATTATTATCTCTGTTTTGTCAAAGATAATGGCATGGATGACAATTTGTTTTTCACAGATTTTAGTCTTAGAAACCAAACGTTAGTGATGTAATAACATCATTATAGTCATAAATCAACTTAAAATAGAAATCAAATGTTAAATGATCTTTAAAAATCTTAGAGTCATATTTTTTAATATCAACAGTTGCTGCCTGTGATTTAAAAAACATAAATGCATGACGTGACAAATCCTAACCTCAAAACATACCATCGACAAACGCCATTAAACTTTACCAGCGAAACGTGAAACTTTATTAATCAAAGTAAAAGGCGGGAGAGAAAAAAAAAATATAAAATCCAACAGCAACGAAACTCATTAAAATTTATTGGAAAAAACCGTTCGCCTCGAATGTTAAACAATTTCTGTGTGATGTCAACTTAGGTGAAAGATACGGATTGTCAACATAGATATATTTACCGTTAATATTTTATATTTCATGCAATTATCAACTCTATATCCACAAGAATAAGTAACATATAGATTTGACGGTACGTAAATTAATTTTCCAGAACGCCCTCCGTAAACAAATGTATTTTGCATTTGAATTATCAAGTGTAACATTATATTTCGCCTTATTCACTTGTAATAAAGCTTAAAATATCATGGACCGATGATTTAGGAATAGCAAAATATATTTGTAGTTTATGATAATACCATTTTTCATATTAAAAGTTGAGGCGGAGTCTATCACAATACAGTCCCCAGTGGCTGGAGAACGTATCTATTTATGATAGAAAAATGACATTAAATAAATAAGATATAATATTGGATCTCTGTCAACACTGTTCGTCACCGGTTTGGAATTATTTTTAACTGTTCAGTGAAATGGAGAACGCAAATACAAAATATCTTACGGGGGAATACTACTCTTTCTATTGGACATGGTAGACAAACATTATGTCTAATGTTAACAAGCTTTTATTTAGTGTCATCTGTCCCGATGTTTGTCATCAGATCTTGCAAATTAAATTTGATCTACTTCCCGGTTATTAATTGAGATGTAATTTTGCATATATTTATGAATAGCGTGACAACGCATTAGTATAACATAGTGCTGTTCTGATGATGGAGCTTAAAGAGGGCCATAGGAACTTCGCAATGAACCCAACTTTATCGTTGGAATCGTCTTGATTGGTAGTTTATCATTTTTCTTTTAATTAACACGAACACAATTAAAGCTTGTTTTTATAAAAATCATTAAATTTAAATAATTAAACAGATAAACTGAATTGATTTATTTAAAGTCTATTGGTATAGAAAAAAAACTTAGTTTACATCCAGTGAACTTTTAATAGTTTTTGGGATATTTTTTGAAATAAATGCATTATAATATAGCCCTTTTTACGTTGACTAATGAAATTGAGTAGTCATCTATTTCATAGTACCGTAGAAGCTACGGTGGTGCTACGAAGCTACGAATGCCCAGATTGGAGTTGTTTAGTAGCATCAAAGGGCCTAGCAAGATTATTCGTTACAACGCTTTCGTAAAGTAATCGACAAAATTTCTATTTAAATTTGTGCACCGACAGCTCTATCGGGCGTAAAGTGCACCAACAAATCTTATACAAATTTTCACATATTTTATCGATGATGTTACGAAAGCATATGTCGCAAATATTCGTACTCGACCCACAGGTAACGTAAACTTTTTTACTTTTAAAAAGGTGACAGTACGTACTATTACTAACTAGCTTTTACCCGCGACTCCGTCCGCGCGGAATAAAAAATAGAAAATGGTGTAAAAATTATCCTATGTCCGTTTCCTGGTTCTAAGCTACCTGCCAACCAATTTTCAGTCAAATCGATTCAGCCGTTCTTGAATTATAAATAGTGTAACTAACACGACTTTCTTTTATATATATAGATGTAGGACTTTTATCCATAGTCGTATAATGAACCCTTATCATAAAATGCTACACAATCATATACAAATCCAAACTAACCCATCAGCAAATCAAAGCTCAAAGCGGCTCACGACAGAATTAATCACCGAGCAAATCGTACTGGAGTCAAGAAACCATTAAATAACCATTCCGAATTTTATGAGCCTGACAAACTTCATAATACCTTAAAAATACCATTAACAGCTCAATTTTAAACTTTATTACCGTGAAATAAGGGTTAATAATAGTTTATCGTTAGTAAATAATGTCGTGCACAATATTTAATCACCTACAAAGAGCTTCGTTGAGTTGTATGCGCGATTCAGGACTACATACGCGTATTCAAACTGACAAAAGAAAAAAAGCAATCTTCTCAGATTGGCATTTGGGGGCCGATGGTACAAAAGGGGCTCCCTTTTGGGGGAATATTGTTAGTGAAGATTGAAAAGCGTTTTGTCCTCAACATGTTATTCGGTAATTTAGTGTTGCCGTATTGTAATAACGAGGGATAGAAATGAGAGCAAAGCCATATGTGACTCATTGATTACTTACCAATGTTTTAAAATGTCCGCAAAGTTTGTAAATTAGGAACCCTCTACACAACACGAAAATCAAAAAAGAAAAAAGCAATTGTTACCTCTTTTGTTTTTTTTTTCAAATAAGTCACGATAGCACATTTGTGAAACTAGCATTTTTGTAATTGCAAGCGAAGAAAGATATGCTATCTCACAATGTTTACATTTTTTGGTACACTTTACCATGAAAATACTCTTTCAGATTTGTGGTTTGGTACAAAAGTTTCAATTTCTTTCTAGATATCTTATCTGTCGTAAAAAAAACCTATTTTATGCCATAAAAAAATTGAAGATATTATTTTATTAAAATTTTACTGTTATATTTAATTTTATTACCCTTAATGATTTATTTATATTTTTCATTTGATTTTATTTCTAAAGCTTAAAAAATTAGACAAGCAATGTAAGTATTAATAATCTATACCTACAATTTTTTTTTTTTTTTTTAAAACTATGAGAAGGTTTTTGCTAGTAAACAGTAATAACAAGTTTACTCCAATGAAGTTGCAAGTTTTGCTTGAATAAGTCTTTACAGATTAAAAAAAAAATCATTTCCTAAAGTGAGCACGTTTGATCGAACGCGTTTCGATTCATAAAAATCCTTTAACAGATTAAAAAAAGGCAAAATTGAAAATTTAAACATCAAAAAAAAACAGAATGCGCATCGTGCTATTGCGTCCATTCATTTCGAAATTACAAACGTCAGAGCAAATTTGAAATCGGAAACAAAGTTAGGGTTACCATTTCACAGGAAAATCGTTTAAATTTCCCTAGAAATTGTAATAAAATGAATTTTAATTCGAATATACGAAACAAATGGAGTAAAAACTAATTATTTTCGTATTCGTAATAAAGTTTTGTTTAAAAAATTTATATAACGTTTAATTTTCAACGGTACAACATTTTTTTAATTGAAATATACAGAAATTAATTTCAAAAGATAACTGAAACTAGATACATTAAAACACATTATTGCTTTTAAGACACTCAATATCTCTGCACAATTTAAAGTCATAGTTTCCATAACGCTCTTCTCCTAACATCATGGTCACCCGAGTCGAGGACGGCGAATGTGTTTCAGTTCTTTGGCGGCTCCAATTTGTCTGATTGACGCAGCCGGCTTCGATTTTCAAACAGCCTCAAAGACTTGCCCAGTTCGGGCTGCGTTACGTTACAAGGGCAATATAAATGGGGCATGAAAGCAAACGACGGAATTGCATAGATAGTGGTACATAGCTGTTGCAGCAACGGTATGTAATAGTTGGATATTTTGGCTCTGTGTTAGTTTTGCTGTGTCATAGAGCTATTATGTTTAAGAACTGTCTATTCATTTAATAAACATAATTTTGTTTATACTTAAAGTTCGCCAAACATAAGACGCATACAAATTGAAGAAGAGAAAACTAGCTTTATTTCTTAAGCAATGTTAAAAAATAGTTTTTTTTTTTTTTTATAAGAGAAAGGGGGCAAACGAGCAGCGGGAACACCAAGGTGTTCATCGACGCCCATGGACATCTGCAATACCAGAGGAATCGCAGATGCGTTGCCGGCCTTTGAGAAGATGATACGCTCGCTTCTTGAAGGACCCTAAGTCGTAGCGGTTTGGAAATACCGCCGAGGACAGACCATTCCACAACGCGGCGGTACGCGGTAGAAAGCTACGCGAAAACCGCACGGTTGTGGATTGCCAGCCATCGAGGTGGTGTGGATGGAAAAAACTACTAAAGACAACTAGGTCTGGTGCATGTAATCTACGACCATTAAGACACGAAAAAAAAGCAGAATTTGTTCCATATTTTCACGTCTGTATACGCATATTTCGTATCAAACTTCATTTCCCTACCGCGATTGTGTGATACATCAAAGTTGTCTAGTCTATACGTGGACATCGATACAAAATTGATAAACAACGTGTCTGTCCAAATGCACTTCCAACATATACAAAGGGGACAAGATCATCATCTGACTTATCCCAACATTGTTCTCTGTTCCTGTCACGAATTTAAGTAATTCAAATGCGATAAGAGATCTGTTCAATACGTTCTTATCTTTCGATTCAAATTATTAATTGTTCATTATGGCGATACGAGTGACGGGTTAGTTTTGAGCAAAAGGTTTTAAGGATGACGATATGTTTCAAACTGACTTACTATAATTTTTGCATAAAACTTGGACTAAAGATTCTTGATCCATATTTAAAGTTCCTTTAAGTTAGATAGGACGGGTGATAAGAAACCAACGGGGACTTATTTCTCGTGATTAAGAGCCGCTGATTAGTACGTATAATTACTTAAAGTTTACTCCGGTCTTACTTTCTTACGTCTTGAGGTCCGGATGGGAAAATATCGTTGGATATGTTATGGATATGACAGAATCTATTTTATTTCATTTTCTATGTTTGCTTATATTAAAAAAATGTGCATTTAAAAGACGTAAAAAACATGTCAAGCTAGAAAACGTATACGTATTGCTTTTTTATGTTCATTTCGTAATCATTTCAACTATGCTCTGGCCTCAGTAGGATATGGTTCACGACAATAGACGGCATTTGAATTGACATATTCACCCATAATCGATTTCCATTCAACTGCAAGACGCAACTAAATTATATATGAATCGTTGGTTTCTAAAACCAAAATCTCTGGTCAAAAAATATTGTTATCTCTGTTTTTTCAAAAGTAAATTTGATAGCTAACAATATGCTGCAGAAACCAACGATTAGTGGTTTACACAATATCTGTTTGAACACGTCTTTAACCTTACATTTCTTGATATAAAATTTAATTGCAGATTAAAATGAACAATCTATATATATAAAAGAAAGTCGTGTTAGTTACACTATTTATAACTCAAGAACGGCTGAATCGATTTGACTGAAAATTGGTGGGCAGTTAGCTTAGAACCAGGAAACGGACATAGGATAATTTTTACTCCGTTTTCTATTTTTTTATTCCGCGCGGACGGAATCGCGGGTAAAAGCTAGTTAAAAATATTTTAAAAATTTAGAAGAATAATGTTAAAGAATTAAATTAGTCTTAGTAATATCCATATTAAGCCTGTAGTCGGGGGCGTTGGGAGAGAATCCGGGTATGATTCAGCATTTAAATGTTAAGCAACGCTCGCCCAAATTTGCGGGAGACAAGCATCTCGACCAGGTACTGTCGCGCACTAAATACTTTACATATAAATGTGAAACTATGAATTTCTTCCAATGCCAAATAACTGTATAAAACATATACCCCTATGAACAGAGATAAAAAATATATTTATCTCTGTTCAAAGAGAATGTAAGAATGTAAATATAGTGATATGTGATGGTAAACAGTACTTACAACCGATTAGCATCTATTTAAATGTAAGGACGTAGAAGCGAGATGTGCAAGAGACAAAACAGACTTTGATTTATAAATATACTAGCTGCTGCCTGCGACTCCGTCCGCGCGAAATTGAAGATAAACTTAATTAGTAGCCTATGTGTTCATCCACAATATTTTCTACACATAAACCTATCCTAGCCCTACCTATTAAATTTCGTCAAGATACGTTGAGCCGTTCCGGAGATACCTTCAAACAAACATCCATCCATCTAAACATTTGCATTTATAATATTAGTAAAATTTTAAGCCTGATTTTCTGTTCTACAATGATATTGGCCAACATCAAACAACGTTTTTTTTTCTAAATGTCCACTTACCATTAGCTTACGACACTATTAACATTTTTAATTGTGATTGCAAATTAATTTTGATTAACGTTTTGATTGCGACTGTACTCCATATTGTAACTTTCCTACACCTTTGAGATATTCTTCTAAAGCGCATGAATAAATTCTTACAGCGCAGCTGAAACGTCTTGATAATTTCAATTACATAGTTATAATTAAAAAAAAACATACCACCGACTACGAAATGGGAGTTGCATTGAATGTAAATTTTTAATATGCTATTTATCGTCTAATTGATAGAAAATGTATGAGCTATTTTCACCCAATATATTAGAACTGATGTCAAATAATTATATCGAATCTTTTTTACACAAAAAAAAAAAAACATTCATTGTAACACATATTAAGCACAAACTTGATATAAAAGTGTGGCAAAAGGAAGCCAGCAACTTGTACTCCGCTTGATGTAGTTTTATTTGATTATGTGAACCTAAAAATAACACACACAGCTATCGCTATATGATGAACTTATTTCACATTAAAAAAAACAATCAATTAAATAAAGTATCAAACCCTTTCAGTCTCTGTTCTAGCAACTCCTTTTAAATGAAGTCGAGTCGCCCAAATAAATAAAGTTGCCTTGAGAGAGACTCGCTAATTACCTATATAGAACTTATATGATGTCTGTTTGTTTGTAGATCGTACGCCAAGCCCGCGCTGAGGTGGCTCCTTCATTAACTTGAACCAAAAGTTACTTTAATTTCTTAACTATCTCTTAATTAAGTTAGACGTTACATTATAAATACATGCGAGTTGATTCAATTTAAAACCGCTTGCAGCTCGATTACTAATGACTAGCTTTTGCCCGTGACTTTCTCCGTGCAGAATTAAAAAAAGCTTATTAAGTAGCCTAAGTGTTCTTCCAGACTGTGTTATACATATGTATTTCAAATTTCATCCATATCCATGCAGCAGTTTGGAGATACCTTCCAACAAACATACAACCAACCAAACATTCGCATTTATAATATAAGTCATTTAATCAGTGGTGAGAGTATCAAAAATAACATTTCGGGAGTCCTTAGTTTGAATTCATGTTAACCATGACGACACGTAGTATCCAATTTGCCTTGGAAAGAGAATAGAAAAATAAAGCCGGTAAAAAACCTAAATGTTCTTTAAAAAAAGAGTTAATAAACATTTTTGTACAGAGAGATACAATCAGCATTGGAACTGAACAAGCTAGAGCTTAATCTCAGAAACGTAGGATAAAATTTAAGGAGGCTTGGAATTGGACAACTTCAAGTGACATAACTTCTATATCCCGGAGTTATAGCTTTCAGAAAGTAGGCGTTTGTAGTCACGGGATGAATTCTTGCGGATTTTAATCACACGTCTTTCCAGTTATTGCGGTTCATCTTTGTTGGCAAGTCGCGATTGCGATGCTGCCAGAAGTTCGCACAACAATCCCACGCGAAATGGGTCGCGTCTTAAACTTCGATGCTTTTGTGAGATGCGTTTTAAAAAGTTATACATTGGTATAATGGGCATTGCCCCGTTACGTGCCAGTAACATTTCGTGTTGAAAATTATACTTTTGTTTTTTCGTCTGTTTATAATATCAGATTTAACAATAAGCAACGTCTAACCGAAATTCCCTAAAAAAACTTTTTTTAAACTAACAAATCAAACATAGAGTAACACAAATAAGCATATAAGTAGTTATCACAAAGAAAAAAGCATTTTACATTTCATTTTTAAATCAAATAAGGAGGTAACTCGTTCGAGAACCGGCGATCGAGCGGGAAACGGAAAGGGCGGGAAATAATTAGCCGCGTCCCCGCGTAGCCCGGAGGCAAAGGAAACTACGACGTACAGCCAATCTCGACTGCGCCGACTTTATTTCTGAATGCATTCATAATTCCCTTTTTAAAGTCGGTTAGAAAAAATGCTATAAGAGTTGCGTTTTATTGAAATTGATTCTCTTATAACAATAAAAATTTTGCATTTCAATTACGAGTAAATGCAAGCTTTACAAATAAAATTTGATAATAACAAGAATTATTGTAATAATTATCCAACTATTAAGAAAATATTAAAATGTAACAAAACTGTAATAAGAGGAAAAGGATTTTTAATAAATTATTTTTATACTACAGTCAAAATCTGTTATAACGACATCGAAGGGACTACTCATATTGAGTCGTAAAAACCGATAGTTGTAACAACCGGTGACAGGTATTAATAGGAAAGATATGTAATAATATTCAGCCAGGACCTTTGATTTTGGTCAATTTAACCGGTATGTTGTTCTAAACGATGTCGCTATAAACGGTTTTGACTGTATTTAATATCAAAAATATAAAATTTATACAGCTTGTGCTGATAAAAGTTTGGTAAATAACGTGTTACATTTTTTCCTAATAAATAACCTATCAAAATTGACACAATCTTTACAAATACATGTATACAAAGTAACTTTGTATTATCATTCGTTAAGGGAAAGATCCAAACTGTTTCGTATATTCGGTCACGTGTGCCATTTACGTCGCTTTCTATTTCAGATGTGGAAACACCTAACGTCAAAGTAGGGTCGCCATAATTTAATCCTACTGAGATGTTTTTTTTAATATTTTTTTAATGTAGGCGTGATATGGAAACGCTATATTATTGTATGTTTTATTGTAAAAGACAGAAAATTGTTAAGTTTCTTTAAAAATATTGTTATTTCATAACGACCAACTTAATTACTTGTACATATTTCGGAAAATATAGACAATATTTTTAAACAAACATCTATCTATGGATATGTAAGCTATCCTTTACCTAATCTGAGAACAAAAGCGAGGCAGAAAAAGCCTCGTGATAGTTTTTTGTTGGGGTAAATTTCATCTTCAGGTTACATTCCTATGCATTTGCCTCTGTATCTTTTATATGCTATTTTCTGTTTAAAAAAATGGATAAAATTCAATCGCAAATTACAGTACCAACACTTATTACTTTTTATGAAAAATTATTACGAAGTTCTTACCAGTATGAAAGTTATAAAAGTTACCATACTATAATAAAAAATGATATTATAAATGGAAAAAAAGAAAAAGGAAACGCTAATAAAACTCTATATATCTAAATTGGGAATAACATGGTGGGCCTAGTCAAAACGAAAAAGAGAAGCTGTCACAAAATGGCGCATTATTATCTCGGCTAATAAAAATTCAGCGCGCGAAAATCCTCGCGCCGCCATTGGGCAGCGGTCCCCCGGGCGCTCGCTCCATTGGCTGACAGTTTATCCCATTTTCAAATTAACTTTCACTGTCTCCGTACTTAGGCGAGAATTTATTTATTTCATTCTCATTTTATTACGTAATAGCAAACATTGGGTACGATACTTGAATAATTTGGAAAACCAACGTTATACTTTCATTATTTTTTGTAATGAAATGTCGTGTCTTGATTTGGTAAACATTTTCAGTTCAATGGGTTCTTATGATATATATTGTGGTTTGTTGAGGCTGTGTGTCACACTTTTTAAAATTTAACTAACATTCAGCCAGTGTGATTAAATATACCATCCAGAAGAGAGAAAAGAGTATCAAACTACAAACCTTTTTAGCCTACATTTTTTTCATTACTTTAACAAGCGCATATTCAGCCAAACAATAACAGGGAAAACGAAAATCCTGTGAATGGCGTTCCAAATATATCGTAATAATAAAACTAGTTTATGAGCGCCGCTTCCACGCCGCGCTTAACTCGTGTGCGTTCATATTTGACGTATAAAAGCGCGGGTAATTTGACAGTTAATGTGTATATCCGAATTTTAATCTGTAATTATACAACGACCACACTTTACATGTATAACATTAATTAACATTACCTCGAAACAAACATTTTTGTTGGCAACACAAAAAAAATATCTGTTGACATCGTCTCACACTTTTTAAAGTAAATTCTTGAATTAAAAAAAAGTTTATCCAATTTTTTAAACAATGAACAATTTATAGTTTACGAGGTGGAGACATAATTAAATGCAAATCACCATTATTACAACTCACAAATCTTTAAATCATTTTTTAATAAATTAGCAATTCAATTTTGACAACCATAACACTAACAATACTTTTTCGTGGCGTCTGACAAAAGCATCTCGAAATTGTAATCAAAAAAGCAAGCGTATTCTGTACAATCACCAGCCCATAAAGTAACACCTCTGATTTACCTAAAGCCTTTTACATTACCGACTAAATTGGAAGGGGGTGAGAAGTAATTCCATCCCCCTATAAGGGTTTTAGGGTGAAATTGCGCCACTGGAGGTAATTTGTGGACGCCTTAGCAAGGATGGAATTTCTTAGACTTTTTCTTTTTACTGCTCTGTATAAAGAGATTTTAAATTGAATATTCGATTTGAAATTTCGATTCATGTTGTCGGATCGAATTGTTTTTATTTTTCTTTGCGTTAAGGGTATACTCGTAATTACGGTACGGAAAAAATAACTTGTCTTTTTTATACTGTAAGGCATACGAGTAATAGGCCACCTGAACTCGCCGAAATGGTGATGCCTACCTTTAATCGACGGAGAAGGAGACGCTCAAAAATATAATACTTCCCCTCCTCCATCAAATCCACTTTCTCTTCCCATACTTTCTTTATTAGAAAAGGGTGGGAAGGGAAAGAAGATTAAAATTAAGCCTCCAGCACCACACTCATCAGACGAAACGCGGACTTACTTCCACTTGACGCCTGTCTTCTGGTGTGGTCTTAGTATTGCACCGGGAGAGCCGTCACATACGTGCAACAGATGTTGTTGCTGGCGCTACCACTGTTATTAGTATTTTCAATTACGTAGAATAATGAATAGAATAAAAAATACCATGGGTACCTATATTTTATTAGTATAGCAACATTTCTATGTTAAAAGATGTCAGAATTCATTGAATAAATGAACAGTAAAGTATAAATATTAAGATTTACTAAAACTAAACAAAAACTAACTAAAACTTAACTATGTTTCAGTTCAGATTAAAACTAAATCAATGTTACGTTGTATTTTTACATCTAATCATTTTAATTTATCTATATCAAGTATCAAAGCTATTAATTTATTTTAGGATCAGTTTCCCTTTGGTCGAGGCCATTGTTGTAGTCCATAATGATTACATTAGAGTTTATTTTGAAGAGCTCCGGTGAAAGTGAACGGTGGTGCAGAGCACGCGGCCCTACTTGGTACATTGACAAAATAGAGTTAATAAATCGGATAGACACGGTAAATACGATTATTCCAAATTACCTTTAAATCTCTGTGATAACTAAATGTAAGTCCAATTCTTAAAGAAAACATGCTCTCGGATAGACACAGAAAATGTCTGAATAAAGAAAAACAAAAGAAAATTTATTTGTCTAATAACTAAAGCTAAAAACGAATATAGAATGCTACAGCAATGGCTTATTATATTAATCTACCGAATATGTCAACGAAATCACCAATAAGTTTGTAAATGTTTGCTTTGAAAATTTATTTATTCGAATTAACATAGTTTCTGTGAACTTTTTTTGGTTAATTATTTATACATCTAGTAGATTCTAAACTCTATAACTTGAGGGTGCGTTCACACGGGCGCATATTCGTACGTTTTATATAATTAGAGCGGTAACGGGCGGCGCGTGTCGGTCGCCGCGTACATCACGAGAGCTTCCGAGTGGCTTTCAGGAGAGCTTTTTGAGTTATTATGCAATTTTTTTTATAACATCCCATTTTTTATTTGCAACTTAAATTATTTTATTAAGTTATCGAACTGAGCGTAATAGTAGCTTTTTAAATAACATAAATTAATTTAATTTCAAAGTTTATTATTGACAATATAGGTGTCGCCAGATGAAGCATACTGCCCCTAATAGGGAACCGAAAAATATAAAACAGATATAAATTACTTCAAAATACAAAGACACTTAAAATCCCCATAGATCCATATAAATAAATCAAACACTTTTTCTTAGTTTCTCCTAATATCTAGCTAATGAAGTTAACTACCTTTGGATTAATAAAAAAAAATTAGTAAAACGTCTTAATCCATGAACTCGTTGAATAGTACCAATAATAGAAATACCTTTTACTAAAGATGAAGTCAAATAAGACTGAAAATATATTTTTATCATGCATTATAGTTTAGTTCCGCTTGTTAACGTAACCTTGGTCAGATATTTACATGGCAGCCTTCTATTTATTATTTCCATGAACCAAGTGGTCCAAGATATGTCGAGCTTAAAACTGACCTTTAGTTATCTTTTAAACTATTATACTTAGAGATTTGAAATAAAAACTATTTTATAGGAAATTTAAATGAAATATACATAGAAAATATTGAGTTTTATGACAATACTATGTTCCTTTGATATAATTTTTTAACTAATACTAGTTGTCATTTTTTTTTTAAATTCCGCGTGGACCAAATCGCGGGCAAGAGGTATTTTAACATAATACAAAACTAACAAGTTACTCTTTTAAGAATATCTTTTTTTATACAGTAACAATATACGCTACTTCTTAATTTTGATAACTAAATCCGTAACTACTTTTAACGATACAAAGGCGCTAATCCGAGAAGAAACACCGTCTTAAGATTGTGTAATAATAGGCGGTATCTTCTAACCGTAGATTCACTATCACTTGCAAAACACTATTGCTATCACTGTTTGTTTCAAAGAGAGTGAAAGGGATCCAATATGACAGTAAAGATTCGCCGTAAAGGCGGTATCTTGTCAACAAACACTCTTGGAACAAACATGCAGATAATGTTACCAAATAATGGCACAGAAAGTGTTTTTGGCGACACTGATGCGATCCGATAACGACGCCGTCTTCTAAGGAAATTATTCTCGCATTGATGGACTAGTGATGTGCCTGCTTTGTATTTTTACACAACTTATAAGTGGTAATGTTTTTGTGGGTATAAAATATGTATTTATATTTACACACATGAATGACTAGCTGTCGTCCTCGACTCCGTTCTCACGGAATTAAAAACAAACGTAATAAGTAGCCTATGTGTTCTTCCAGACTATGTTCTACATCAATGCCAAATTTCATCAAGATTCGTTGAGCCGTTCCGGAGATACCTCCAAACAAACATCCATCGATCCATCTATCTAAACATTCGCATTTATAATATTAGTAAGATTTAACCTGATCGGTAGAAGGGTAATGTTTTGCGCATGTATTATGTATGTGCGTTTGTAGATTCCTAATTCATAGACTCTATAAACGACTGAATTAATTTTGACAAGTGAGGTTTTATTCGATTAGAATTCTACCCGAGTATTAGTCAATAGGTTTTTTAATCTATATGTATAAAAGAAAGTGGTGTTAGTTACACTATTTATAACTAAAGATCGGTCGAACTAATTTAGCTGAAAATTGATGGGGAGGTAGCTTAGAACTAGGAGACGGACATAGGAACTTTTTTATCTTGTGTGCATTTTGTTTATTCGGTCGGTACCAGTCGCGGGTAAAAGCTAGTTATTAATAAATTACTATAATTAACTTTAACGATGATTATAAAAGTAATAAAATTTTGCGTTGAAACATTTCAAACTCGTGAACAATTATTAAGGTTAGTGCACATCACTAGAGAAAATTAAAAAAAAAGTGTCATTGTAAAATTGCGACACTCTAGCTACCTTTATCACTTATAGTTGTGCGTTAGACCGAATACAATATTTTGCAAACGTAGATTTAATGATTATTCAGAATTAGAAATAACACACGAAATCCTTTGGATTCCATTTCTTAGAATATTGCGTATTTTAAGATTATTTGTGTTTGAAAAAAAAATTATTTACATTTAATTGTAAGAAATAAGAAGCCATATAATATTAAAAATAAGTAATGTCTTTGAACTAGTTTACTAAGGATTTTAGAATACAAACCTATCTCTATACGTCTATATGAGTTATTCGAAAATATTTTATATATCTTCAAAGTATATCAACATTAGTATAATGCATATCAATCCATCGTTTTCAATTGGAAAAAAAACAATGATGATCATAAATGACAGTCAACTTCCATCGCCATATTACCTTGGTGTTCCCGCTGGTCGTTTGCCCCCTTCTCTTATAAAAAAAAATTACCTGTTCAAAAAAGCTCAAAATATTTTAATCCCTGTCTCCTTGAAAAAATAAATCTTACTAATATTATAAATGTGAATGTTTAGATGGATGGATAGATGAATGTTTGAAGGTATCTTTCGGAACGGAAAGAACACATTATACTTATTAAGTTTTATTTATTCCACGCGAACGAAGTCCCGAGCGACAGCTAGTATAAAAATAAATTTAATGTTAAGACTTGAGGAGTGGAAATCACTAAATTAAAAAAGAATAATAAATATTAGGGCATTAGCTCTGCTACATATAAAGTCGGATCGCTAATCCTAAAATGTTTAAATTACGCATGACGTCACTAATCGTTTCTAAGATGATACAAAAAGAAGTACGACTCATTCTAAACCAACTCGAGTTGGTCGTTAATGCCTTCACGTTAAGTGGTGACAACAATACAATTGAGGTACTTTATCGTATTACAATCACACCTCGATGGATCTTCAAAGCTGGGCTGGACAATGCTTGCGTAATACTAAGGTATAGTGTATAGTGTAGTTTCGATAAAGGAACCCGCACATTAGACACGTTAGTAAAATTGTTTTTTTATGTTTGATAATTCTGCAAAATGCTGCTCAGATATCTAGCTAAATAACTTAACTTGTAAACACTCACACTAAACTAGTTAATACAATATTTTTATGTATTACATAATTATTTATCAATGAGTTTTAATTGATCAACGACAAATATGTTGGACAATACTGTAAAATCTAATATATAAAATTCTCGTGTCACAGTTTTCGTTCCCGTACTCCTCCGAAACGGCTTGACCGATTCTCATGCAATTTTGTGAGCATATTCAGTAGGTCTGAGAATCGGCCAACATCTACTTTTCATTTTTTTTTAACTGCGCGCGGACGGATTCGCGGGCGACAGCTAGTATGTATATATAAAAATGTAAGTAGTTTTATTTGAATTAAAGTTTAAGATTTTGGATGTAATTTTTTAACATAATTATTGTTAATTTATTTTTATACTTACCTTAAATATGATTACAACAACACTGGACGTGAACTATGTTACTTAAAAGATATTTTAAGAAAAATGTTGAGTGTGAACACACCTTTATACTTTAAACCATCACAAAAATATTTCAATATAAAGATTAGCGTTAACAATGGCACAGCCGACAAAGCCTTTGTTAAATATTGACCACCGTAAATAAATATAGAGCATTAAAAACTCCTTGAATTTACAATGACTGGCCTTATGCAATGTTATTATGTTGGTACTTAACAGCATATTACAACTGACCTAAGAGCTTAAGACGTAAAAACAATGAAAATTATTAAGTAAATAATTAGTAACGATTTAAATATTTAATTTTAGGTACTATTTATTATTAAAAACCAAACTATTTATCTCGTTATCAATGAGACAAATGAATGAAGTGTAAGTTTCGTATCTTAACTTGGACTTCAATATAAAGGAAAATAATATGTTGGATAAAATGCGTAACTATAATTATAAAGTAACGTTAATATCTTCTGATAAAAAGAAATATTGAACTTACCGCATTGAATCCGAAAAAATGTCTTCACACCACATTAATGTCGTAATTAATTCATATTCTTAAATTAAACAAATAAATTAAAACATCACCTCCCACAATAATTATAACATAAAATTATTTTTTTTAAATCTCAATGTCACAGATAAATAATTAAATGCCCACCAAAATAAAAACAATGACGTCAAGAGATGTTGATTGAAGAATTATAGTATTACATCTCTGGCAGACAAGGAGTTAGCGTTCTGCCAAAGAGGTGGCACACTGGCTATCAAGACCTTTGCCTTTTTTATTAGAAAAAGATAGGAATAAAATAAAGAGAAAATGGCGCGGAAGTGAGAGAAAGAGAGAATGGAAGTTAACAATAGAATATAGTAGTTATTAGAGTTTGATAGATTTTTTATGTAAATATGTATATAGTTTTAGTGAATATAACAACCAATAAAAGCATTTGGCTGCCATGTTGCTGCTTTTAGCCGATTTCAAATAGAAGGAGGTTATCAATTAGACTGTATTTTTTACCACCGACAAAGATTGCGAAATAATAATTATACAATATAGACAACATGTCACAAAAAAGAAGAGAACTTTCTTACTTTCGAGGGTTTTCATGACATTATTTTGTTACTTTTTAGTGCATTTTGTTTGAGATTGTTTTTTATATTACTTTTTAGTGCAATTAGTTTGAGATTGTTTTTTTATGAAGACGGTTTTTTTTTTCAGTTCATACAAAACACGAATAAAGTTGGCGGCGTTAGTGTTCTCAGTAGAAAAGAAATATGATCAAAGGCGAGGCATTTTCATACGACGTCGATATAATACGGCTATTAGAAAATTGGATTTGCCTCTTATGAATGACGACTTCGCCTCCTTGGTATGTCTGTTTCGCTTTTTGTATACAATCTACTATAATATGGTATATTAATCTTCTAAGAATACAAATTAGTACGTACAAAGAAAATATATATCCATATTTTTGATTAAAATTATTTATACGATTATTTCAAATTATGTTGGTTAATGGTGTAAATTAAATGTGTTAAATTAATAGATTTTAATTTTAAATGGTAATTTTGTTAAATACATTATTGTTAACCCGTTAACTAGAATTATTAAAATCAGTGGAAGGGTAATTTAAAATTTTAAACTAAAGTAAATCCGAACGCAAATTTAAAACTAAAATGAAATATAAGTTATTATTTTTTTTTACTTTTGTCAAATTTAAAATCAAAAATTGTTACTGACGCGTAAACGGACACGTCTCAAGTTGTAGATATATGTGGGGTGCTACTTAGCGGATTTCTTAGGGGTTGAAGTTTTAGGGGATGCGGAGGGCGAGGTGTAGGTATAACTGAGATGTATCACCGTATCACGAATGATGGAACCTTACGAATTTGTTCGATAAGTATGGAGTACACTTTTATAATTTTTTTATTAAGTTTTTCTTCATTATTTCCTTTTTATAGTGAGTTGCCATGCCAACTGAGTCTTAGAATGATCAGTTTGGATCTTAGTGTTGATTTAGTATGAAGTATCTACACTAAGTGAGTTTTTAAATAATCATTAAAAGACTAGGAGTGTGATTGTGTAAGCCAAAGCCTTTTCCAATTTAGAAAAGCGAAGGGTTATTCAATTTTCACTTACCCTGCATGTTTTAGGGCTCCAATCAACCTATATTTTTGTTTTTTTATTAAAGTTATTTATGTATTTTCTATCTATAACTTTTCCTTTTAAAAAAACAAAATGGCGGCAAATAAATAAGTTCCCGCCATTTTAATGTAGCTGTCACATACCGCTCCGTCAGTATTTTACACAAACCGGCAAATATAATAAAAGCCTCTCAGACACCACCCTCAAAAGACACGTAGGTATTTCTATATTGTACACAAATCTTATCTTATATACTTATATTTTAAATTCGAATTGTCGTAGATTTAAATACTAGCTTCGCCCGCGATTCCGTCCGCGCGGAATTTGAAAAAAAAACTTAATAAGTAGCCTATGTGTTCTTCCAGACTATGTTCCGAATCTGTGCTAAATTTGATCAAGATCTGTGGAGCCGTTACGGAGATCTTCAAAAAAACATCCATCCATCTAAATATTCGCATTTATCTAATATATAAAATTCTCGTGTCACAGTTTTCGTTCCCGTACTCCTCCGAAACGGCTTGACCGATTCTCATGAAATTTTGTGAGCATATTGAGTAGGTCTGAGAATCGGCCAACATCTATTTTTCATACCCCTATTAAGTTTTTTTTTAACTGCTCGCGGACGGAGTCGCGGGCGACAGCTAGTAATATTAGTAAAATGTACAATGTAATTAGTAAAACATTAAATAGGACTCCTAGGCTCCAAGATACATTGTTAAGAGGTCAAAAGGTAATCTGAAACTATTATAATAGTACACGTCGTTTAGTAGTATCCTTAAAAACCTCTTGAAAGTGTTTGCTTGTCTACAGGCAATGAACACAAAAATTATTTTAATAGACGCCGCGTCTATTAGACTAAGTATAATATGAGATAAGTTTGGCATATGTTTACGTTTTGTGTGTAATTGTTGTTCTCCTGTAACCCAGAGAGGTAGGCAGAGTTCACAGACCTCCATTTGGTATGACCAAATGAACCTCCATAATCCACTTTTCGCCATTTCGGAAAACGGAACGTGTCGGGCGTAAAAAAAATCTTAATTTATAAGTAGCATAAAGATACCATAAAAATGTTTACCAACGCGAATCAATGCGATCCGATTTTGGATTTCATTGTACTGAAGTACCCATCGTAACACGTCTCATTGACTTTCGAACATTTTGTAGATAAATTCAATTACAAATTAAGTTTTACAACCTTTGAAATAAAGTTGAATTTTCATTAATTATTTTTATTTGGACATTTTAAACTAGTTATTGGAATTTGAGTTATAAGACGATGTTTTAGGGTTTATTTTTGTATTTTCTTCCTTTGTTTTATTAAGTACTAAGTAGTGATACCTACTTATTCATTATAGTCCGCCACCCGCGGTGTTTGTTTGAAAAACGCCGCTTTTTTTTAACCTACCTTCACTTTTGTTGGAGTTTTTTTTCTTTTATATTATTCTATTATCCAACGTGAACTAAATACCGAATATAATGAGTTTAAAGATTGGATAATGTTTTGTTATTTTCGGGGGCTGTCATATTTGATTCTTTGTTGTGTATTTTGTTTGTTACAGCTTGTTTTCGCGAAATAAAATAACGATTTGCAAAGCTATTGTATCTCATATTTTGGTGGGAGATTTTTTTTTTATTGATTACTTTACGGTTTTACATAGAACGGATTTGATAGTGTAAACTGTCAGATATTGCTACAAAGAATTTACTAGTAAACGACCTTGCAAAATACAGGAATAAATTAATGTTATGACAGAATAAATTTTAAGCTATTTTTATTACGGAAATTGAAATAGCTTTCCTCTTTCCTAGTACTATTGTATGTACAATACAAGAACCGTATATAATGACGTCATAATGATTGCCCTAAACTCTACAAAACGGTTAATTTATACATCAAAGACTTTGTAACTAATAGAAATTGATAAAGATACAAAAATTGCTTTGTTGAAAATTAGGAATATAATACAAGTGCTGCCATCTTTATTGTTGTTACTAAAACTATGAATTTACAAGTGAAACCGAATAAAAATATCTATCTTAATTTTGTAAATAAGGAAAACATAAATTAAATAAACATATTGTAACTACAAAAAACTTTTTATGTCATATAAATTGATGAAATAAAATTTAAAAAGGTGGGTGATTTTTGGCGTTGTATTGAGAATTTGTGATAGTGCCATCTAGTGTGTGATGGCGGTGTCAAAAATGTTCGTTTTAAATCAAGAAATCATGTATGAAACCATCAACAGATGGCGACTTACAGTAAAAGTTTGCAATGCAAATGAAAAAAACTGAATTACGTATAAAATTATATCTAAAGTTACACATCATTATCAAATCTCTCAAATGGTTTTTTTTTAACATTGATAGAAAAAACAAGTATCATTACAACAAGTTTTATTATAATCTTTAAATATCAATTAGTTGGTCGAAACTTTCAAACTTAATTCTGATACATAGATTACAAATCAACTCTTTTCGGTTTATTTATTTTCAAGTTTTTCGGTTCCCAATTTTCTTCTATTATTCTCTTCTTTATTATTCTTTTGTATACGTGGGCAGAGAGACGAGCCGTTCTTGTTTTTTCTTCAGATTCAAAATCAACCTCGTACAGTCCGAAGCGTTCACTAAAACATTTAGAAGGAAACACTCAAAATATATATTTCATTTTTGTTACTTTAATTTAAAGAAGTCAAACGGCTGCAAAATTTCACCACTGATTTTATTAACTCTGTTTTAAATAGAGTGAGAGATTATTTTATTCATTAAGCTAAACACCCTACATACTTTGTCCTCAAGCTCACAATGACGTGGTTAATTTCACCTTTTAAGGATCCGTACACACAGGCGGGGGTGGAGAACAGAGCAGATTTATATATAAAATTGAACTTCACACGATTGTAACCAAGTTTAATTTTACATTGCACCTTTTTTTATTAAAAACTAACGTAAAAAAGACGTGACACGTCAAATTAAACCTTGTTCAAATAAAATAAAGCTCAATTTTATTTGCGACATAAATCTGCTCTGCTTTTCACCCCGCTCTTCGTAACCGATGTTAAAACAAGATCTTACCTACTCCCTGCAATCCATTCAATATTATCCATTAGACTCCATACTGTATAACCTTTAACTTCAGTACCATCTTCTATAGCCAGTAATAAAGCGTTTAAATATCTCCTCATTGTCTCTGCCCTACTTCTATCCCATAGTCCAGTCTTTGTCGACCAGCCATTCTCTGTTATGAACATTGTTGGATAATCGTACCGTAAGTTGAGGAATATACACAGCTTGTATAAGCCATAAGGAGCACTCTGTAATTCAAGAAATGTTTAAATTTATACCTGTTTTCATACTTATTATGATTTAATACGTACTTAAATAGTTATAATCAAGTTAATATGGACTTAGGCGAGTTTCCATAACTGAAACAAATGTATAAAATGTAAGAAATTTCGTCTACTATTAGGTCCTTACATATGAAATTGGCGTTTTGTATGGGAGGAACAAAAAGTCGAATATTTTTTAATATAATATATTTAATTAATCAAAGTATGAACCATTATTTTCTATGCACTTTTGCCATCTCATAGGTAGTTCATTGATCCCTTTACTAAAAAAACCAGTCGGACGGGAATCAATAAAATCTTTGAAGGCGATTTGGACTGCCCCATCGGAGTTGAATTTTTTCCCTTGCAAGAAGTTATCCAAATTTCGAAAAAAATGGTAATCTGTTGGAGCAAGGTCCGGGGAGTACGGAGGATATCTTAGACTTTCCAATTGAAGCTCTTCTAATTTAGTAGCCGTCTGTTGCGCAGTGTGTGGTCTAGCGTTGTCGTGAAGCAGCAGTGGCGTGGAGCGATTGATCAGCCTAGGTTGTTTAGCCGCTAGCTTTTCCATCATGGTTTGCAATTGCTGATAACAGACATCAGCCGTAATAGTCTGGCCAGATTTGAGAAAACTGCAATGAACAATACCGGCACTAGTCCACCAAACGCTTACAAGTAACTTTTTTGGGGTTAATTTTCGCTTGGGGCAGGATTTGGCTGGCTGGCCAGGATCCAACCATTGCGCTGAGCGCTTCCGATTATCGTAAAGAACCCATTTTTCATCACAGGTAATGATTCGGTTTAAAATACCTTCATTATTGTGCCGGTTTAGTAATGTAACGCAACAGTCGACGCGCGTTTGCCGGTTTGCTTCAGTCAATTCGTGAGGTACCCACCTTTCAAGCTTTTTAATCTTCCCAATTTGCTTCAAGTGAATTAAAACAGTTTTATCACTAACATCGCAGCCTGCAGCTAACTCGGACGTGGTTTGCGATGGATCCGCTCCCACAATAGCCTTCAACTCTTCATTATCAACTTGAGTCTCAAGCCGTCCACGGGGCTTGTTCTGCAGATCGAAATTTCCAGAACGAAAACGTTGGAACCAAAAACGAACTGTGTTTTCTTTTGCAACACGACCGCCATACACATCATTCACCCTTCGAGTCGTTTCCGCAGCACTAGTGCCACGGCGGAACTCGTACTCGTAAATAATGCGATATTTTAAGTTTTCCATTTTGTAAAATGAGTGACGCAAACAGAAAAAAACAGAAGAAAAAAAACAAACGAATGACGGTCATCGAACCACAGATACATGAGTCTATAGCTGTACAAATTTGAATTTGGAATTCCTTACCAAAGAGGAGAAATTCGTGATTAAAGTGGCCAGTACGAAAAACGCCAATTTCATATGTAAGGACCTAATATTTTTAAAATTAACTGATATAAGTAATATTAGCGCCATCTAGTTCAATTTTAAATGACTTACTCTAAGCCAGTTAGACGCGGACTGTTCCCAATGTTCACCTAACACCAAATCTACACCAATGTCATCTGCGTACGATGGCGAATGGAGATTTTTAGTAGAAGGTTTGATCAGAAATGTAGTATAGTGATTAATGCCAAGGAAATCCGCTGAACCTAGAAATTGAACAATCAAATTACTAACTACGTCACTTTGGGTAATTTAATAGTTTTTAAGCAGTCTTTGTGAACATTTTTTTCACTTTACTTACATTAAGGAACTCTTGGTAATCATTTAACGACTGAGCCGTAAACGTGTGTAAATCAGCTCTGAACTGATTCAAAAATTAGGATCACATAGACTTGAATCGTTGAGCTGCAGCTCAACTACTAAATTGGCAGGTCACGGCTCATCGCGATGTATTATGTATGTGAGCCAACGAGCCTTGTGCTGCCTGGTGACTCGCAACTCGAAATGCAAATCATAAATCAATGCAAATACAAATTGAACTGAGCTGTGAGCCGGATCACTGATCTTCTTCACACATATGAACCATGAGATGATTTGACGGTCATCAATTTTAGTTTAGTTACTATAACTATTCAGTTGGAAGCCAATTTGAAATGACGTGAACCTAGGGCTGTCCTTAAATGCTTTTAACATGCGTTTACCTTTTAACAGATTTATTTCTTCCGGGCTAAGTGTTGGCAATCTGGATCTATAAAAACCTTGTTGTTTACTCTTCTTTTCTACGATTTTTTTGACCACAGATGAAAAATCACCTTTTTTTGACCATATTGGATCCAAATATACGCCCATCTGCAAAAAACGTATAGTAATTGCATTTAGATAAATTAATTTTACTCGACAATAGTAATAACAAAATCTACTAGTCTTCTAGTTATTTAAAAAAATTAAAAAATGGGACCCATCTGCAAGCACTTCCTTTCGATTAAAATAATTTTTATCAAAATCGGACCACCAGGAGCGAAGCATCGCGGTAACACACATAAAAAAATACAGTCAAATTTATAACCTCCTTCTTTTTGAAGTCGGCTAAAAATAGTTTCAATTAACCCTTAATTTAACTTTGTTACTAAGACTAAAGACACAGTTGTAATTCTAACAAAAAATTAACTTTCAAAATGTCTTAAAATATTATATAAGTACGTACTTACCTCAAATTCTCGATATCTTTCTACCGCTTCGACATTTTCAGTTTTATTATTCAGTGGATCTGACCAATTTATTGCCATCGATATACCCACCGATCCTAAAAAAAATATTATTGATTTACCGTGGGTTTCTAAGACAAATATCTCCGTTTAAAACATATTATCATCTCTGATTTGTCAATGATAATGACAGAGACGATAATATATTTTTACAGAGAGAGTGTTTTCAATCCAACACCAAAATTAAGTGAGCAAAATAATAATCAGCTTCATATCAGCCATTATGCTATTTCATATTGCAGATTATTTATGAAAATTGTGTAACAAAATAAAGTGATGACAACAAGGATAGTTAATTTTAAATTAAATTTCAGCTAGTTATTTAATTTGGATTATTATTTTTGATTACCTTTATACTTCTTCTTAAATTCTCTTTCATATAACCTGTAAACTTTAGCGTGAGCCAATAATATATTCTTAGCACAGAGATATTCACTAACACCTTTCGCATCAATTCCAGGTGCTAACATTCTATCACCATATCCGTATATACATATTGCATTTGGTTGGTTTATAGTTATCCAAAAAGGTACTTTGTGAGCATATTTATTAAAAACTACCCTCGCATAATCTTCGAACCAATCACTAGATAATGGATTAACCCAGCCTCCTAAATCTTGTAGTTTTTGAGGCAAATCGAAGTGATATAAGGTGATCATTGGTGTTATATTGTAGTTTAAAAGTTCATCTATTAAATTGTCGTAGTATTGGAAACCATGCTCGTTCTGTTCGTGTGGGAAACCTAAAAGTAAAGGTAAAATAAAACCTTATTTTTGTCTCATAGAATCTTTAGTTGTGACTGTACTAAATATAAACGTGTAATGCCTACCTACACCCTACTAGGCAATAGTACTTACAGTAGTTATAATATATCTTCATCATCAGCTCACTATACGTCCCCACTGAGGGGCTCGGAGCCTACCCCAAGTTAGGAGACTAGGCCATAGTCAACCACGCAAGTGCGGGTTGGTTGACATCTCACATATTGCATGGTTGCATCATTTTCCTTCAACGTAAGAACGTCGGATAAATGTACATATGTAAATCGAAAAACACATTGGCACATGGATTCGAACCCAGGACCTGCAGATTGCAAGTCAAGTGTTTAACTCCTGAGCCGCCGACGCTCTTATATATCATATATCTTGGAGGCTGTTAATTTTGCATGATTCGCTGCGCAAAATACAATTTTGGTGTGGCGGTTTGTAGCGAGTTGCGCGGGTAAGGCTCTGCGCAGCGCGCCAATGAACTACGCCGCCAAGATATTTGAATATAACTATACTAATTACAAAGATGAACAAAAACGGTATTATTTCATGCTTATACACGTGTTTCATTTAAGAATATGCATGAACAAGTACCATATTGTGACGTAGAGTCGTTAAAATAGACATTCTTTTTAATGTTTTTTTTAATTTGAAAAATTAATTTATTTATTATCTAAATAACTCACCAGATGGCAGCACCCGCGGCCAAGAAATAGAAAACCTGTAATAATCGACTCCAAGCTCTCTCAATAATTCCACATCCCGCTTATATTTGTGGTAGGAATCGCACGCGACATCACCATTCCTACCATCCGCTACTAATTCAGGATGACTGTGCATATATGTGTCCCAAATACTTTCACCTTTGCCTTAAAAAAATGGTAGATATTTTATAAAAAAAAGATTAAACAATTTCAATTTAAGAACGCTTTAATCATAGAGTTGTAACAAAGAGACATGTTTGTAAAAATATAAACACTGAAACGTTCCAAAATAAATCAATATTACTAATACATATTATAAATGCGAATGTTTAGATGGACGTTTGTTTGAAGGTATCTTCAGAACGGCTCAATAGTTCTTGATGAAATTTGGCATAGATGTAGAATGTAGTCTTGAAGAACACATAGACTACTTATAAAGTTTTTTAACACCGCGCTGACGGAGTCGCGGGCGACAGCTAGTACACAAAAAATTATGTCAGCCAGTTGACAATCGTCAAACAAAATTTGTGCAGCAATTATCGAGCGCAGAACGTAAAGTACACCAAAAATCTCATATTAATTTTGACATATTTGACGACGTGGAAACGAAGGCGATTGTTACATATTCGTGGTAGGCCCACAGATGCCCTGTAATGGTAGGTTAAAATTGAAACGTTTTATATCTTATCTCAACATAGATTACTTCCAATATTTGTTAGTTTCTTGGTATGACTACAAAAAACTAGGTCATATATAACTATTGTTTATTATTATAGATGTCACTAGTGGTTCTTTAACCTGATATAAACCACCCCATGCTTCACCAAGTGTAACTATAATTACTACGCTTTTTATAATTATAAAATTTAATATTGAAAACATTTATTCTGAAAACGCACAAACCTTTTAACCTAATCTAACAAAAAGTTTATATCGAAATCTGTCTAGTGTTATAACCAAGGTAATAAAGAAACAAAAAAACACAAATCATGCCCGTAACCTAGAGAGGTAGGCAGAGACCACGGACCTCCATTTGACTGAATACATACTTATATGTCAATTATATGTTTCAAATTACATACCATCGGTATCCCATGCCCCTTCCACTTGATAAGCAGCTGTTGAGACACCAAACTTGAAGTCATCTTTGAACCTCCTCTGTTTGCCGTCACTCCAAGCATTTATTGTTACACAACTAAATATGTAACAATATTAAACTCTATGACGTTCAGGGAAAGAATATTAAATTGACACCTCACTCGCAAAAACCGATTAAATCATTAAGTATGTCACTATATAAGGTCACAACGAAGAAGAAGCATTTACAGCTTCACCGTGCTTGAGGTAGCCAGGCGCAGATGACGCTTAACCTAAACCTCATTTAAGAGTAACTAGGCTCGAAGAGCCTCAGGAGCCTCGGCTCGGGCTGACAGTATTAGGGATATAAATGCGAATGTGTGGATGGATGAATGTTTGAAGGTATCTCCCGAACGGCTAAACAGATCTTGATAACATTTGGCACAGATATAGAACATAGTCTTTAAGAATACATAGGCTACTTATTAAGTTTTTTTTTAATTCCGCGCGGACGGAGTCACGGGCGACATTTAGTAGCCCATATACATAAAATATACTAAGGTACTTCAAACATTTCCTGTTAGTCGGGTTAATTTAACATTCATAGCATAAAGTGAATAAATAACAATGTCGTTAGGAATAATATTAGAATAAATACATACCAAAACAACACAATAAACAAAAATGATCTCATGTTTGTTATAAATTAAATTTATATAATTTCAATTAATATAATTATTACACAATTTCCTTGTGAATAGTTTGAAAGCAAACATTTTACTAATCAATAATAATTACGGTGCGATTGATAAAGAAAATTGAACTTATCTATAAACATTTTTATATTATCTTCTACTAATCTATTATATCTTAAATATATAAGATATATAGTATATATATATGTTTTCTATTACACGAATAAAAGAGATTCAACTACACTACATAGTTATTTATACATAGTTTATTTATAGTTAGTTGGATTAAACATTTCAACATACACGCAAGACAACAAAGAAATATGAAAATCTTGTTATTTATATAACTACTATAACTACTTTTCCTCAGACAGTTTTTAATTTATATTCTTTTAAATATCTTTCATTTCGTCGTGTGTTAAGAAATGTTATAGCGTCTATTATTTTTTGAGACATATGAGAGGGATGAATTTTTTTTTTAGGTGTTTCGATTAAGGAATTCCACAGTTGTATTGATATGTTATCTGAATAGATAACGCTCAAGTATTTTTTTATGAAGAAGTGAACTTTAAAACATTATCCTATGATATCTGTTATCTTTGATAGTAGATCTATAGACCAACAACGATATCTGACCCGACATAAGTGATAAAACAACCTATAAATACCGACAAGGCTAACTGAACTGGTGGGCAATAGTCACACTAAATTATGACAGCTCACTTACGCCCTCTTGTCAACGTCAAAAAATGTAACAAAATCCTCTTTGTACTGTTGCTGTGTTGTAATTTTTCTTTTACAGCATTTTCTGTGCCTACGTATACTAGATGATAAATCAGATTTTTTTTGTGACTGAGTAAGTAGTCACTGTTTGCCTTGAAGAGGCATTTACAGTTTCACCGGGCTTGAGGTGGCCGGGCGCAGATGGCACTAAGCCTTAACCTCGTTTAAGAGTAACTAGGCTCGAGTGCTCCCTCAGGAGCCTCGGCTCGGGCTGTTATTTCACGATAAATCAGAACTAACCGCGATAGCAGCGCCTCTGTCATGCGCTAGATATCCTTGTTTGATAATACAGTGGCTTTATTATTTATTTAGTAAAAGAAAACTTCACATAGAAAATTTCGATTATTTTTATTTTCCGTCGGTGATGTAGTTATTTTATTCAATTTCCTTCATCTATTGTCATGATCATTGAGGGAGGTACATAATCGTGGTCAATAACACGGGTCCTGATCACCTCCTTGTAAATAAATGCGGACTTCCTCGGCGTCCGAGTTCTTGCCGGGTCTTCGAAGTCAACCTCGTAGAGTCCGAAACGTTCACTGAAAGAAAGGATAACCTTAGAATGAGTAAAAAAATGGCAACTTTGTCAATTGTCAAACATGTCCACCATATTTAAAAAATAATAATAAGTAGCCTAAGTGTTCTTCCAGACTATGTTCTATATCTGTACCAAATTTCATCAAGATATGTTAAGCCATTCTGGAGATACCTTCAAACCTACATCCATCCACCAATCCATCTAAACTTTCGCATTTATTATATTAGTGAAAAGTGAAATTTGTTAAATATTCTTTCATAGAAGAAAGTTTTGAATTAATACTCAATCGTAATAATGTGTCTCAACTCAACAACATCTCCCTGCCTCTTTTTTGTGCCTCAGTATACTCTTCCACTACCAGCAATCCCATCTAAATTCTCTTCTTCCTTAAATACTAGTTCACACAATCCTACAATTTGGGGACACTTTTCTGTTCTTTTCTTGAAGCTACTCAAAGCACTTCTGATACCCTAGAAACATCATTTTGGATACTTACGTATATCCTCGCGTCCATTCAAAATTATCCATGAGACTCCAGGCCATATATCCCTTTAGGTTAACACCTTCGTCCAACGCGTCTAGAACATTTTCCAAGTTATCGCGGTAGTAACGTACTCTGTCATCATCTTCCAGCCCCTGTTCCAATCTCGTAGACCAGCCATTCTCAGTTATATACATCACTGGGTTGTTGTACTTCTCTTTAATATGTAGTAGAACTTTTAGAAGACTGTTGGGTGATTGCTACAAAATAAATGAGAACTTAATAGTACCAGTAATTATGATGTTTTTTAATAAAACGAACTGTCGCCCGCGACTCCACCCACGTGAATTAGAAAAAACTTCATTAACAGCCTATGGGTTCCTCCACACTATGTCCTACCTCTATACTAAATTTCAGCAAGATCCGTTGAGCCGTTTTGGAGATATCTTCAAATAAACATCCAACCAAACATTAGCATTATAATTTATGTAATAAGTAAGATAAATTATATAATCGCGTCCCCAAATTGAAGGTTTGTGTGAACCAGTATATGTGGAAGAAGAGAGTTTAGATGGGATTACTGGTAATAGAATAGTATACTATGGCACAAAAAATAAGCCAGGGAGATTTTGTTATTCATTCCAAGGTTATTTATGTATTCGATCCTTGTCGATCAGAAAATTATTTAAAAACTTTGAACGAAACGTAATATTAAGAATGTCCTATTTAGAAGAGATTGTTTACATTAGAGTTAAAAGGTTACCTTTAACCAAGGTGATGGCGCTGAAGGCCAGTCACTAGGCGTGAACGTTCCTACATTAATATCATCTTGCATCGAAGGTACTGGGTGTTCTTGAAGGTATTCAGTACCAGAAACTAAAACACCAGTGTAATGATTGATTCCAAAGAAATCGTATGCGCCTCTTATAAATTCTATCTCTTCTTTTGTGAACTCGGGCATACGTGACTTCGAGAAACCTTGAACTTTGCTCTTTTGATTAACAACCTCAGTTAATTCTTTAGGGAATCCACCGCTTTCCGAGAAAATTGGTTCCGAATAGATACCCCACTGGAAAAGACCAATAAATACAAAAAAAAAGTTTAAACAAATCAATTAAAAACAATCAAGAGAAACTAAGCAAACTTTTAGATACTTACATCAGCTTGTCTCATTAATTCGGTTGCGATTTCATCTTCCTTCGAATCAGTCAATGGCTCAGTCCAGACTATTGAGTACGTTATACCACAAATACCGTCATCTCCTGCAAACTCCTTTTTGTACAAATAATACGATCTCGCATGAGCTAGTACTAAGTGCTTCGCGCAAAGATACGCTCCGATACCAGAAGCATTTAACATCGGTGCCAAAGTCACTGTATCGTAACCTTGGTAACACACTTCTCTAGGCTCGTTGAACGTGATCCAAAACTTGACCCGATCTCCGAATAAATCGAAGACCACACGCGAATAATCTTCAAACCATTGCGGGAATAACGGGTTGAGAAAACCTCCCAAATCTTGCAACTTTTGTGGTAAATCCCAATGGTAGAGTGTGATCATAGGTGTAATACCATATTTCAACATTTCATCGATGTAATTGTTATAGAATTGTACACCGGCATCGTTTATTCTATTTGAGAATCCATCAGGAAGTATTCTTGGCCAGGATAATGAGAATCTGTAAGCGTCCAGTCCAAGTTCCCTCATCATTTCGACGTCTCTCTTGTAGTTGTTGTAAGAATCGGCTGCGATGTCGCCATTGCTCTGGTCTAGGATCACAGTCGGGTTGGTGTGGGTTAAATGATCCCAGATATTTTCTCCCTTTCCTGTAAAATACAAACGATGATCTTAGATACCCAAAATAGGCCAGCCCCTGGGATCCATAGAAGACCAAAAATATAGCTGTAGGGCTTCGTAGAAATTTTTGGATCAAGAAAAAAGTTTGCAAACCTTTGGCAGATCAACAAGCATGAAATATGGTAGAGTTTTACGGATGTTTGAGTCAACTATAACACATTCGCTAATATATCAGTCGATACACAATGTAACTAACCATCGGCATCCCAACCTCCTTCTATTTGATACGACGCGGTCGCAGTACCGAACAGAAAATCATCAGGAAACTTCCTTTGCTGCTTCGCGGTGAACGCATTGCTGCCAATGGCTAATGCACTGAAACGTTTGATTTCTTTAAAAATAATATCTTAGCATCCAATGTGGAAGAAATATAAAATAGATTTTGTTCCCAATAGTGAGTTATTGATGTAGGAAAAATACGAGTTGCTATTCCTTGGAAAATAATATTTTTAAAAAGTACCTCTATTTTTAGCTTACTTGAAAAAATAATAAATATAATATAAAAAATAATAAATAATAATAAAATAGTTAAATGTATATAAAACTTATAGAATACCGAATAATAAAAGACGTGAAAGACTCAATGTGGTTTCAATGCAACGCATATTTTGTTAGTATTTTTAAACCAACTCAAACTTATTATTGTTTTCATATATTAATAATTAGTAAGGTTCTCGCATAATTACGTGTTATGCGGTCTCTCCTCCATTAACAAAATCCTATACTAAATTGATTATGAATATAAAATAGTTTACAATAAACATACCCTATGATCACCAGCCATTTCATTTTAAACAAAATTCAATAATCTCTTGCAATAACATGCAGTGACATCTGCTTTTATATTACTTACGCGGGAGGTATTGTCTTTGTTAGTTAAGTGGGATTACTTAGACATTTTTATCAGTTTTTTTTATCAGTGATGTAATTTGTTTTAAAAACAAGGTGTCAATCAAAACTTTTAGCTTACTCCTCTGACTTTGACCACTTAATCATGGAGGTTTTCAATACCGAATAACTTATTTAAAGTCATGTTGTCATAAACTTTTTCTGCGTCAAAAAATGTTATGTAACACGTTTCTGTATGAATGTTGTGGAACTGGAAACTCAAGGTAAAGTTCAAAATACGTTGACGAACTCGTTTCCTATTTCCTTCTCCATTTTGTATTTTTTTTTTCGAATAATTGGTTATTATATATTTATCTATACAATTAATAAAATTGGAATGTCTGTATGTAATATCGATAAAAATCGTATTTCATGGTATATTTCCTGGATCGATTTTGACGGGAATTGGAGTGTTAGTAGCTGAGGTTATTTCTACGCTGAAGCTGACCGCTAGTTGAAATTATATACCGGTTGTTCTGTCTAACGGGAATAACCTTATTACTTCGTTATAACCAGACCCGCTGAGAAAAATAGCAGGGTATGAATGATTTTCGCACGGATATTTGTATGCAAGTATGTCCATTCTATTGTGATTTTATCAAATTTCTTACTGATTTTATAGAAATAAAGAGTTTTTCCGGACTATTGTAAGTCAGTAGGGTTTATTTCCTTCTAATTAAGTAAGTATTGCTTATTTCTTCGTGCTTCAGTCGGGTATCATTTAAAACAATCTTATCCATTACAATGTTTTTTTCTTCTTCTGTCAAGTATATCTTAGTAGCTCTTTTGTTTATTCAAATATTCTATCTCTATTCAAGAGATAGTTAAGATATGTCACATTTACATCAATATTTTTTATCACTTTCAAGTATTTGTGTAGGATTATTTTAGGAGTACATTTTTGTACGATCACATGCAGAGTTAAGAACAATCTATTTACATATCATCGACACGTTTATCATGAACTGTATGTCGTGCCAAAAAACACAAATATACGCTTTGGAAATTATTGGACTAAGGAAAAGTGAAACGTCACTTGTTTTCTAGGGTACTGTATTTATCCCGTACTGCCCCTTCTTTTTTTCAGAGGAGAATGCTTTATGCATACTCCACGCCTCACCTAAGCCAAAGTCTAAGCCGGAGCGAGGGCGGGAGAGTATCTCCCTCCCGCTCCCGCTCGCCTCCTTCTGCGTAATAACCACTTCGCAGAAGGAAGCAACGACTTCCCAGTAGTGCGCGTAACGAGGAAGTGAGAGGTCGCTGGCAATTGTCGCCACCAGGGTGTACACCTATAATGTGTGTGTGCCGTGTTCTCTACGTCGCCGCACTCGTGGCACAACGCCGTCTCCTCCCTTCCGATTCGACACAGGCACTGCCCGAAACACAGCACATGCCCGGACAGCACCTGCGTGAGTCGGAAGGTTAGGGACTCGTGGCCCCTTCCGCACCATAATGTATTGCCCACCTAGACAAAATGCATACCATAACAAAGTCCAAAAATGTATGTATTAAATACATATGACGTGACAACCACGTGACTTGTAGAAAGTTATTGTAAGTTCTACTACACATTTTTGAAATTCTTTATGGAATCGTTTTATTTTATGAAATCGTAGGGAGTCTGGATTTAAAATATAGTTAACTAGCTTTTACCCGCGACTCCGTCCGCGCGGAATAAAAGAAAATGCACGTAAGATAAAAAGGTTCCTATGTCCGTTTCCTGGTTCTAAGCTACCTGCCCACCAATTTTCAGTCAAATCGATTCAGCCGTTCTTGAGTTATAAATGGTGTAACTAAAACGACTTTCTTTTATATATATAGATTATAAATTAGCGGTACAGTTGAAAATCGATTTTAAAAGTTATTGGATCAATAATGGTAGGGGATCCGATGCGGGGATTTTTGGAATTACTAGAGTGTGGCAGTTAAACAAGGGGGGGCTTGCATCAAAGCCTTTGTAGTACTGCTACCACAAATGAACCGCTCCGTATATAGCCGCGCTTTCAGAGTAGCCGGTCATAATACGGAATACAAGAAATCGGTTGTTATAAATACTGAAGCGCGTCTGATTGAGGCAGGATAAGTTTATCATATTCAGTAAAGACTGCTTTTCAATTTTTAGCCCTCTCGACAGTGTCAAGTTTTTCCCTTGTAACTTTGTGACTCTGCTATTTCCTTATTTACTATGCAAATGGACAGATATTTGAAAAGGAGGCTGTTTTGTGAGAAATTTTAATTTTTACTTGGCGTTTTATAAACTGACGCTAATTCATCGTTACGTGTTAAAAGTTAATATTTATAATGTGCACTGTAAAATAATAAAATGGCGGAGTTCGTAATCTATTGGTGACATTTACTTGCAATTTGAAAGATTCTTTCGTGTTTCTTTTTAGCTAAAAGAAGTTAAGCTTTAATAAGGCAATACTTTTGGCATCGTTTTGGGTTTTGTTTTTATTTGATGTACGTTAAGAAAAATAAGATATTTTTTTTTTTTTATAAGAGAAGGGGGCAAACGAGCAGCGGGAACACCAAGGTGTTCATCGACGCCCATGGACATCTGCAATACCAGAGGAATCGCAGATGCGTTGCCGGCCTTTGAGAAGATGATACGCTCGCTTCTTGAAGGACCCCAAGTCGTAGCGGTTTGGAAATACCGCCGAGGACAGACCATTCCACAACGTGGCGGTACGCGGTAGAAAGCTACGCGAAAACCGCACGGTTGTGGATTGCCAGCCATCGAGGTGGTGTGGATGGAACTTGGCGGTCTGTCGGGTCATTGTTATCAAAGCATCAATATTTGACTTCTTATACAGACAAATTAAAATGTATTTGGAATATTTAAATAGTAATAATAATAGTAATAGTATTATCAGTTAAGGTATTCTTTATTTAAATTAACTCGTATCTTTAATTAACAACATAAATCGTTTAAAAAATCATTTGTTTAATAACAAAATACTCTTCCATTTATTTTCCGTCGTCTATGGTCATTGTGCGTGTCTCTGGCTCGTACTCATGATCTATGACGCGAGTCTTAATAATCTGCTTGTAGACGAATGCGGATTTGCGCGGCGTGCGAGTGCGTGCGGGATCCTCGAAGTCAACCTCGTATAGACCAAAACGTTCTCTGTAATCAACAACAAAACAACATTAGTAAAAAGAAATGAATGACCAAAATATACATACGTTACAATAACTCAATAATAAACAATACTCCCAATTAAGTTAAAAAAAAACTAAGAATTGCGATCCTGCGTCACGGGACTTAGCCGTAAAACTGCTACTTTGTTTTTTGTAGTGTAAAATAAAAATAAAAAAAATTATTTTAGCCTTCAAAAAAAAGTTATAAAAATATTACTTACGTGTAACCTTCCATCCATTCGAAATTGTCCATAAGACTCCACGCCATGTAGCCTTTAAGAGTTATTCCAGCATCCAAAACGTCTAGGACACTCTCAAGGGCCGCTCTATAGTACCTAATCCTGTCATCATCTTCCAAGCCGTCCTCATATCGAGTAGACCAGCCGTTCTCGGTAATATAGAAGACAGGACTATTGTATTTGTTGTTCAAGAATGTGAGCGCGTTCAAAATACTGTCCGGTGCTAGCTAAAAAAAGACAAAAATGTTTGTTGTAAGGTTTCAATTTCCTACTTCTTCTTGTTTACGATGTCCTGGTACTTTCCGATTAATGTTTGTTTGATTAAGTTTTTTTTAAATATCAGAATTAGTTTATTATGTCAAAAAATTGATAAAAAAAATCTTTGAGTACCAACAAAAATAGTTTAAATAATTTTATTATTTATTGCTACTTACTGTTAACCACTTAGACGCTGATTTAGGCCAATCGTCAGGGACAGAGGTAACAGCACCAGTGTCACCATAAACTGAAGGCACGATGAACTCTGTGTCTTTCGCAGCCGACACCAAAAACGCAGTATAATGATTCACTCCAAAGAAATCAGCTGCACCTCTCACAAACTCTCTCTCTTCATCAGTAAACTCGGGCATACGAGATCTGGGGTAGCCTTGTTCCATACTCATTTGAGCGACTTTCTCTGATAATTCTTTGGGGAAACCACCTTCCGCGGAAAATATCGGTTCAGCATAAATACCCCACTGTAATATAAAACGTTTAATATATAATGAGAAATAAAATTATCCATATATCATAGTAAATCAAAAGGAACAGCTTAAAATCAACAGTTTGACAAGACCTAAGAAATTTAATTTACCTCAGCTTGTCTGTACAATTCAGCAGCAATTTGATCTTCTTCTGAATCAGTGAGGGGAGGGAACCAATTCACACTGATTGTGATACCACACTGACCCCCTTGACTCGGAGCGAAGTCATTCTTGTAAGCATAGTATGCCTTAGCATGAGCCAAGACAAGATTCTTAGCGCAAAGGTAGGCACCGATACCCGTAGCATTTAAAAGCGGGGCTTTTGTCGTTGTATCGTATCCCTCATAGCAGATCTCTCTTGGCTCATTAAACGTTATCCAATGTTTGACTCTATCACCGAAATGTTCGTAAACAACTCTTGCGTAATCTTCAAACCAGTCGGGAAACAGAGGATTAGCGAATCCGCCCAAATCTTGTAACTTTTGAGGTAAATCCCAATGATATAAAGTGACCATTGGTGTGATGCCGTATTTCACCATTTCGTCAATGTAATTATTATAAAAAGCAACACCTGCTTCACTGACTTTGTTTGACAAACCATTTGGTAATATTCTAGACCAGGATAATGAGAATCTGTAAGCGTCCAGACCGAGTTCCCTCATCATTTCGACGTCTCTCTTATAGTTGTTGTAAGAATCGGCTGCGATGTCGCCATTGCTGACATCTTTAATCACATCTGGCTTAGTGTGGGTCATACGGTCCCAGATGTTTTCACCTTTATCTAAAAGTAACATTTAAATGTACAGCTTAATCTATTGTCACAAGGACATTATTAGATCGAACTGTCGATATAATTAATCCTAAAAAAATTATCTTTACCATCTGCATTCCATCCTCCTTCAATTTGATACGAAGCTGTGGCAGTCCCGAAGAGGAAGTCATCGGGAAACCTTCTTTCTTGTCTCGTCGTAGCTGCATTACAGCCAATAAGAAATCTGAAACATAAATTATTGACAACCCTAGTAGAATATGAGTCTATCTAATGGCTTGTGTATTATATAATTTCAACTTTATAATACATACCCTAATAGTAGCAGTAGCTTCATATTTATCTATCTCTTTACATAATAATTCGTGGTGGTTATTTATACTGTATATGAGATTATTTATCTCTTACGTCTGAGATACGATGTCCACTTCAAATGATTATCTCGGACAGCCACTCGGTTTAACTGGCTATGAATTGATTACATTATTCTGCAACTAAGTGCAGGAGTTATTTTTTTTTAAGTAGCTTTTGTATTAAAAAAACAAACTTAATAATTATCCTTCCAGACTATATTTTATATCTTTACTAAATTTAATCGAGATGTTGTTATTCTAAATTTTTCTTTAGTAAAAACCTTCTGACAATAACAAACACAACAAAAAAGAATCAGCAAAATTAGTTCAGCCGTTCACACGTGATGCCAAGGGAAATGGGCATCATTTTTTTACATATATAGATATATTTTATTACTACAATCGATATGTAAAAGGTTATAATTAGCATGTAATTCGCAAGAATCTTTAATTATAAGGATATTTGAATACAATAATTGCACATTTGTATCTGTTTTTTCTTTGTTTCAGATTATATTGACATTAACCTTGATATCATCATCATCATCGAGGTGATACTTGATTGCATAACAATCGTAGGGATACATTAAAACATACTTTAGTCTTTTTAAAGGTCACCGGTCACATAATATAAGCTGCAAATGAAAAAATATATGTTTATTTATTGGTAATGTCGGGTTAAATTAAAAAAAATCATCTGTTACAGAATAAACCGTGCGTTGTTTACTTGCAAATCTTAAGGGCCTTTTGCAGCATTTGGCATTTAACTTATATGAACACGTTTTATCGCAATCACACGTTTCCTATCGTAAAACGACTACAAGTACTTTAAACTTGTTCTTAAATTATTATTATTTCGTGGTAATCTTCTTAATATAATTTTGTAAGCAATATTATGTACTTAATACTAATCACACAAAAAACACACCCTAAACAAAAATTAAAAAAAAAAAAACAAAAAAAAAACTATGCTACCTAAACCTAAAAAATTTAGATTACATTTGCATAAATAATTAATGTATTCCATGCCATTCATCTAGTTTTCATATCTCAACAATGTTTCAACTAGTTTGTGTATAAGTTTTGACACTACCTGCATTGTATAAAACACTGTACGCTTGCAATAGTAATGTAAAATAGACCATTAATTATCTTAAGTAAGTGATTTGTAATTCTTATTGAGGAAATAAAGATTTCTTAAACCGTATTCATTTGATAGGACATTATTATTTACTAAATTTGGGAAATAGATGTGAATGATTCATTTATAATTAAAAAAAAAAACAATTAGTGCTAAGATGCACAAACGAAAAAACTAAACGAGAAAAGGAAAACAACCTAAGCGGTGGTATTTTTTCCATAGACGCGTGTGGCAAGTTTTATTTGTTTGATAATTGGACGTAGAGGCGGCGCCCGTGTGGCATCTCCTTATGCCTGGTTTACATTATGCCAGTATTATAGAACGGTCATGTTTACATTATGACAGTACAATTATACAAGGTATTTATTCTTAATAAGAATAAGAGCTTGTAACAATGAAGATATAAATAACATTCTTTGTTTGCTCTTTGTTGCTGTCTGTTCTTCATGTTCATGTCATTGTAGTATACTTACTCTTTGGTCAGTGTCTGTCTGTCAGTCTGATGGGCGGGAACTCCAAAAAGAGCGCGCGTTGTTCGAATTTTTTTTTTCATTTTAATACCTATTTGATTATTTTTTCCTTAAAATTAAGTGTAAATAGTAGAAATTAGAAGTAGTGACCCTTAGAAATGGAGGGTAACGAGGGGGGCGGGGATAACCCGCCCACCTCATCACATAAACGCCTTCGCGTTAAGGATCGTGGTGGTGGTGACCCCAAGATGGACATTGGCGGTGGCGGTGAGCGTAATGACTCTTATTTACCGTTTTTTAAGCCAAATTATAAAAGACTGTATCCAGAGAATTCTGTTAATACTGAATTCAAAGTATTTGTCGAAGCAATCAATAAAGACAGACTGGGCAACAAGAGCCCCACTTATTTAAACCACATTTTTGCAAATGAAATTAAAGGTGTGACGGCAATTCAACGAGTGAATGCCAATAAAATTGCAGTTATTTTTAAACAGTATAATACAGCAAATAACTTTATTAACAATTCATCTTTCCTAAATAAATATGAAATGAAAGCTTTCATTCCTGCTGCACAGATTGAAAAGACAGGAATTATAAGATTTGTACCAGCTAACATATCAAATAAAGAGTTATACAGTAGGCTATCGTCAAAATATGAAATTATCGCAATCAGAAGATTTTCAAAAAAAGTAGGAAATGAGTATGTTCCTTTACAAACTGTAAGCATTACTTTTCTGTCTAATATTCTACCAGATAATGTTCAATACGACTTATTCTCTTATAGGGTTTTTGAATATATACCACCATTGCAACAATGTTTCAAATGTTTCAAGTTTAATCACTCAGCTAAAATCTGTAACGGTAAACAAAGATGTTCAATTTGTGGAGGTGAGCACTTATATAAGGAATGTGACAGGCCCACTGAAATTTGTTGTACAAATTGCAGCGGACCTCATCTTGCGATTTCAAAAGTATGTCCAGTTAAAATGAAGAAAATTATGGAAAAAAGAACTAAAATTACTTATGCAAGTGCTACTTCAACTAAGCAAATGAATAACAATGACTTTCCCCCACTTCCAACATCAAAAACACCTGTATATAATAGTGTAAATAACTCTGTAAATAAACCTGTATATAATTCTGTAAATAAGCCTGTAAATACACATGTAGATAATGTTAATAAACAAGATTTATTGCCTGTAGAAAATATTAAAAATCAAATTGTCTCCAACAATGATGTACTTATGGCCCTTGTACAGACATTGGTGGAGCTTGGCAATAGGGGTGATAATTCACCTACTACATTGAAAACAATTAAAGATATCTTAATTAAAAATCTAAAATAATGGATCTAGGTCCTACACAGTCTAAGTTACGCATTGCTCAGTATAACATTCAAAGTGCCAATAGTAAAAAACCTTTGCTCATTCAATTCTTACAACAACAAAACATTGATATATGCCTACTTAACGAAACTTGGTTCAAAGATAACAAATTTAAAATACCAGGTTACAATATTTATAACAGAAATTCAAACAATAGTCATAATGGTGTGGCAATATTAATTAAGCCATACCTCAAGTACAATATTATTAACACTAGATTCTATGAGGACATTCAAACTGCTGCTCTATCTTTATCAACGGTAAGTGGTAATTTGACTGTTCTTTGTGTTTATTGTCCGCCTACTAGTCGTCACATCAGATTAAATAGATTACATAGTATAATTAATAATCTCCCAAAACCAATATTTGTAAGTGGTGACTTTAATGCTCATCATATAGCATTTGGTTGTTTATCTAGTAAAAGTCGAGGCCATACCTTATTTAATATTATTGACGACTTAGATTTATGTATTTTAAATGATGGTAGATTTACAACTGTCAACCGCCCCAGACAAAATCCTTCTGCTATTGATGTTAGCTTCATCAGTGCTAGTCTTGCATCTATGTGTGAGTGGTCTGTCCATGACAATGCAATGGGAAGTTATCATTTCCCTACAATAACAGAAATATCCTTAGCTATTGATAAATATTACATTGGTTCACCAGTAGACAGATTTTTATATAAAAAGGCAGATTGGACTAAATACAACACTCTTTCCAAAACAGTTTTCGATAAATTTATCCTTAATTCAGATGACCCTATATTAACATATAATGCTTTCTGCTCTCGTTTGGATACATTAAAAACTATGACGATTCCTAAACTTACAAAATCCAACAGTTTCAAAAGCAGATTGCCATCACCCTGGTGGAATGATATTTGTGAACAAAGTGTTATTGCATCTTATAATGCTTTAAAATTATATAGAAACGTACCGTCCATGGAGAATTATATTAACTATAAAAAAAAGGATGCACAGAAAAAAAGAACGATAGCAGAGCAGAAAAAAATTGGTTGGAATAATCTAACTAATACTTTTAGTAGAACAACACCCATTAGTAAGATTTGGAATTTACTTAAAATGTTTAAAGGTGTTAAAACTGGCAATAGGTCATATAGAGATGAATTTATTCCCTCATTTTTGGATAACTTAACCGATAATAGTAATTTAAGTGAAACTAGTAACCTGAATATTTATTTTAATTTAAATAATGACAATCAAAATTCAAAATTTTTATTAGAACCCTTTACATGGACAGAGTTTAGAATAAGTTTACAATCTAGGCGTAATACAACACCTGGTATGGATGACTACCCTTACCTACTGATTAAAAATCTAGATGAATCGGTACAAAAATTATTTCTAGATATCCTAAATCTACTTTGGCTTAACAACTGTATTCCACAGGCGTGGAAAACACAGTGTGTTATTCCAATTCTCAAACCAGACAAAGCACCAGAACTTGCTAGCTCATATAGACCAATCTCCTTATCTTCATGTCTTGGCAAAATTTTTGAAACAATGATAAAAGTCCGTCTTGACTGGTATGTTGAAGCTAATAACATCATTCCCAATGTTCAGTATGGCTTTAGAAGAGGGCGTAGCTGTGCTGATAGTTTCATCTCTTTAATATCTGATCTGAAACATGGAAAAGAAAAAAACTTACATACTGTTTGTATATTCCTCGATGTTCAAGGTGCCTTTGACAGTATAGATCCTGGTATACTTGTGAAAGTTATGTCAGGGTTAGGAATACCCGGACAACTCTGCAAATGGATATATGATTTCTTGAATGAAAGGACAGTTTATGTTAAATACAATAATATGTTATATGGTCCAAAAACTGCCTCAAAAGGCACAATGCAAGGTGCTACCTTATCCCCATTATTGTATAATATTTATACAAGTGAAATATGTAAATTTATAGATACTGAAAATAATAATGTAAATATTTTACAATTTGCAGACGACATTGTTTTGTACAGTAGTAGTTATAATTTACAAGTAGCAATAGACAGTATTAATATTGCTTTATCTCAATTGTTCCACTATTACAATAACATTTTACATTTAAAAATTAACCCATCAAAGAGCAATGTTATGATCTTCAGCAAGGATACACCAATGTATAATGTCATTTATAATGGTGAAATTATAAACAGGATATCCAGCAAAAAGTTTTTAGGAATAATAATAGACCAGAAATTAAATTTTGAATTGCATATTAATCACATTTCCAAAAATGCTTTAAGAGGTTTAAATGTCATGAAATGCCTTGCTGGAGTATCATGGGGTGCAGACCCCAAAATTCTGTCTTTAATATACAAATCGATTGTAAGAAGTCATTTTGATTATAGCTCTCTAGCTTATTTGAATAGCCCACATGTAAATAAACTTGATGTATTACAGAACAAAGCTTTGAGAATAATATCTGGTGCAATGTGCTCAACTCCCATAAGGGCCATGGAAGTTGAGACAAAAGTTATGCCATTAATCTTGAGACGACTCTTACTTGCTCACAGATACTGCCTCAAATTACTATCTTCTAATAATATCCAAATAGTTAAAAAAATTGCACCCTACTTACACATTACTCCTCCTTCATTATTAGAAGGAATGACACTTGTTAACAAATATGCACCCCCTTTATCTCTAATATATATGGAAATAGATAATAATTATAAAAAGACCTGTAAACAGTCCCTTTGGCCATGTTACTCTAACAGTTATCACTCCATTTTACATCCTGTAAATATTATCTCAAGTTCAATTAATAATAATTCTGATATGATGCAGTTTTTGTCACAAAATAATACATATTATACTATATATACTGATGGTAGCAAAGGGGATAACCATGTTCATGCAGCTCTTTATGATTCAAAGGCTGGGTTTTCTCAGAGCTTTGTTTTAAATGAATCTTGTTCCATCTTTACTGCAGAGGCTTATGCTGTTTATCAGGCCTTACTGCGAATTTCTGTAATTAATAACTGTAAATATTTTTTAATAATAACTGATTCTTTAAGCTTGATTAAGAGTCTAAGTAATGTTTCTGTAAATTACAAAACCAATTACATCTTGTATAATATAAAAGAACTATTGTATAAATATTATCTTATGAATGTAAATATAGCTTTTATGTGGGTGCCTTCACATAAAGGCATAACCGGCAACGAAAACGCTGACAAAGCTGCCTGTAAAGCTATAAACAGTATTGACGCTACAGACTTATTATCCGTTCCTTTTACCGATTATTATGTAAATGTTAAGGAAAACATTTATACTTTATGGACCGAAATGTGGAAGAAAGACCAAGAAAACAAGGGAAAATGGTATGGAAGTATCCAAGATAGCCTACCTGTTAAACCATGGTATGACAGATTTAAAACTAATGAAAGTCGGGATTTCATTACAACAATAAACAGATTGAGATTTGGCCATAATACTGCGCCGTCACACCTAGCAAGACTCGGCATTGTTACAAACGACCAATGTATTTACTGTCAAGCAGAAGAAGGAACGATCCACCACATTATTTTCGATTGCCAAAGTTTCCTAATTCAAAGACTTGTGCTGGCTAGTGAACTTAGTGTTACCAATGCATTTAAGTGTATTTCTTCCTCCCGCCCACCGCCACTTAACATTTTACTTCAAGATCCAACAACATATAAACCCATTTATAACTACATTAAAAATACAATTCAAACAATTTAAACGACGAATCTTAGTGAAGTGAAGTGTAGTGACTCCAAAGTAATGAACACTTTCCAAATAAGATGTGACCTAAAGGTCTATGTTACCAGGTCATAAAATTAAAAAAAAAAAAAAAATGTCAGTCTGATGGTTATCTGTCAGAATCACTAGTAAAATATACAAAATAAAATATTGTTTGTTGATTTTTGTTATTTGTTCCGAAATTTCAATAAAGGTAAATTAAATAATGCAGTTTTAATTGATGATTTAAGTTATTTATTTCATATGGAATGAAAACTATACAAAAAAATGGTTGGATCGTTGATGCTTTGGAAGTTAATGCATTGTAAACGTTTCAAGAAGAGATCTTCAAACAACAATAAAAAAGAAAAGAATTTGGATCTTTCTGTGCCCTCTACAGATCCTTTAATTACAGTGAAAATAGAAGTAACCGAGGAGAACAAAATATGTAGAGTTTGTCTTAAAAATGGCGAGGTTCCAATATATGACAATAATCGTACGGAAGATATTTCTGAGGCATTAATTAGTTTCGGCGGTATTGAAATAACACCTGATGATGAATATCCAAAATTCCTATGTGAATCTTGCTATGCCCTTTTACGAGGCGCTATTTTATTTAGAAAAACCGCGCAAGATTCCGATCAAAGATTACGATGTCCACAAAAAGAATCAGATTTTGAAAGCAAAAATACAGACACGTCTTTTGACTATGATAAAAAGGAGAAAGACCGAAAGAAGTATATTTGCAAGAAATGTGACATTGATTTTGATACATTTTCAGAATACAGTGAGCATAGATTGTCACAGGAACATGAAAATTTAAAGCATACATGTCCAATATGCAAGAATTCATACAGTTCATTTTACATTAAAAAACACATGGCTATACATACATTAGAAATATCACATGTGTGTGATATTTGTGGTAAGAAGTTTACAGTAAAAGGTCTATTTACTCGTCACAGACAGACACATTTCAACAACTTTCCTTTCAGTTGTTCCTTATGTCCATATAAGGGTAGATTTAAAGAATCATTAAAAATGCATATGAGATCTCATACTGGTGAAAAAAATTACCAATGCACTCGTTGTCCTAGTAAATTTATTCATAAAAGCAATTTAAATGCACACATGTTAATACATAAAGATAGTTTTGATTTCAAATGCGAGACATGTGGTAGGGGATTTTATAACAAAAGATCTCTCGAACAACATATAAAAGTTGACCATAATGGTGTAAAAGAGCATACTTGTAACATTTGTGGTAAAGCTTTTGGTTATAGAAAACAAATGATGAAACATCAACTGAGAGTTCATAAAAGAGAGAAGTTTAAAAGTGGTAGAATGCCGTTATATCTTCAAATACAAAATAAAGAGCAAGTACAGAATGAAACATATCAAACACCTTTACTATAATATATATAAAAATCTGTTCTAAGTGTATAAATGGAGTACCATTCAGTATGAGCTCACTATACATTCCCACTGAGGGGCTGGGAGCCTACCCTAAGTTAGGGTTGACTAGGCCATAGTCAACCATGCTGGCCCAGTGCGGGTTGGTTAACTTCATACATATCACTGAATTTCTTCTGAGAAATGTACATAATATGTAAATCGAAAAACACATTGGTACATGGCGGGATACAGGACCTGCAGATTGCAAGTCAAGTGCTAAACCCCTGAGCTACCATTGCCCTCTAGTACCATTCATAAATACTTTTTTAATATTAATGGGCTTTTATGTTTTTCTAGTTAAAGTAAATACAATGCAATATTAATCAGTGCCATCTAGTATTTGATATGTACTAACCAATAAAAAGAAGGGACAGGTAATAGCAATATTTCGTAGTAATAACTAGTATTGTTTATTTTCATTGTTTACAAACTTTATTGACTACAGAACCCTTCATAGAAGCAGGGTTTAAACAGAACCCAAAATTCTAGAATTGATTATTCTGGGACCTAGAAATAATCCATATTTATTTTTAATTTTTTTCAAAAGTTCGGCTCACATAAACTTGAACTATTGAACTGTGGTGCAAAGAATAAATTGGCAGTTCACAGCTCATCTCAATGTACTATAAATATGTAAGTTAATGAGCCATAATCTGCCTGAAGACTTGTAGGTCATAGCTTGAAACACTAATTATAACTATGCAGGTAGAAATTGAGTTCAGATGCGAGCTGGTTCACTAATACGCTTTATACATCTGAACCATGATCTGGTTTAAATTGATCTGGATCAGGTTACAAATTTTAGTTGAGTTACCCATATCTATCAAATTGTATGACTCTGATTCTATTGTAACTAGAGATCAATGCAGTTAGTTAAATGGCTATTATTAATAAGGATTATGGAGTAATTGTTTTTTTTCATTGTCTGAAATATTTATTAATAAGTTGCCTGAAATTATGCTTCAATGATACTCAATAAAGTGTCAAATCAATTTCAATTATGTGTTTTTGTATTAGTGCTTAAGCAAAGTCCATATTATATTTTGTTTACCAAAAGTACTCTTTATTTATAAATTATTTAATATGAATTGTAGCAACTAAGGGGGTAAAAAAAACATTTTTTTTATTTATCAACGTCTTAAGTTATATTTAAATAGTATTAAATAATGTTCACGTCAAAACATTGACTAAGGAATTATATGGACCGCCGGAATGCCCATAACTTTAATTACCAAAACCATCATTTCCTTGGAATCCACCCGTATTACCGTAATAGTTATTACCAAATCTATTATTTCCAAAACCGCCACGATTGCCGAAGCCGCTTTGATTATTGAATCCATTTCCATCACCCCCATAGGAAACATTTCCTTGGTTACCAAAACCACCTCTGTTTCCGAACCCTCCTCTATTTCCAAAACCTCTGCTTCCTCTATTACCAAATCCTCCTCGATAACCGAATCCTCCCATATTACCGAAACCTCCTCGATTGCCAAATCCTCCCCGATTGCCAAATCCCCCTTGATCTCCGGAACCAGCACTACCAAAGTTACCTCTGTGACTATTTGTGCCCCAACCCCGAGTGCCTCTCTTCGCAGCATCAGATCTAAATGTGGGAGTGCTGACATCACGACGTATGTTATAATCACCAGCATCAAACATACAAAGTGATTTGATACAATGCAATACCTGAAACAGACAATATTTTATAATGAAACTAGCTGTCGCACGCGACTGTCCGCGCGGGAAAAAACGTAATTAGTAGTCTATGTGTTCTTCCAGACTATGTTCTATTGTTATGGATACATCTCTTTCAACAAACATCCATACATACATTCAACATACAATATCAACTGCTATACTCGTTCATTAGTTACTTGATTCATTTTATTCCACTAGAATGTTTTCTTTTGATAGTAAACTTGCAAATGAGCAAACTCTTAATGTATATTTTTGATACTAAATCTAATCTAGATTTTTCATATTTAATTATACCAAGACAATTACCTCAAGCACTATTTAACAACACTGTGTGTCATAAAAATAATAGAATTATAGTTTAACCATGACTATAAAAATCCTGTAAACCTTTAAATCAATTTCCCTAATACATTGATTCTTCGGTCTTCATTAAATTCCTCAATATGACGAAGTTTTTTTTTTATTTTTGGTTAGTTGGAACGAAGTTCCTTATCGCGCGTTGTGAAAGGGGGCTAGACGGAAAAAATCTTACGAAAAGTTGTCACGACACTTTTTGCTATAGTAAGTATGTTAACGACGAATGAGCGCTACTTCACCATGGCAACGACGTGACAATATATAACGAAAATTCATAGAAATAAAATGTACTTCTTGTGAAGACTTAAGTTTTTTATTCATAGAATAAACATTGGTTCTTTCACTAATTAATTGAAAGGAACTGCGTTCCATCCGGGTGTCCATTGACACCTCTCAAGTTTTTTTATAAATCTATTTAGAAACATATAAGTTTTCAGTCTAATGGATACTTAATTAATGATTAGATTACCTTCTTCTCAGTCACAGAGAAGTTTAGCGCAGCATCAGGTTCAGCAGCGGCTCGCTCCACAAGTTTCTCAATGGCAGGTCTCAGAGCTAGTACAAGAGCTGCTGTGCGAGGACTCATGCTGAAGTTCAACCAGTTGTCTAGACGGACCACGTTGTCTATCTAAAGGGAAAAATAAATATAGAAATAAAAATATTTGTTGCCGTTGTAATTTTTTTTTTTTGTATGAAACGGGAACAATTAATTGATGTTTTTTTTTTGTTTAAAAAGTGTAGGTCTTATTTGAAATCGGTGTAAGGTTACGTATGAGTTTGACATATGCAAGATGCGACTGTAATTTCTACACAATCGGGGCCAGAATTTCTCGCTTATGGAGGTTTCTCTCACCAACATTTCTCGCTTATGGAGGTTTCTCTCACCAACATTTCTCGCTTATGGAGGTTTCTCTCACCAACATTTCTCGCTTATGGAGGTCCTCTGTCTAGACTGGACAATCAACTCTTTACTTCTTCAGATTCGTCTGTATATATAACTATAGGTTTCCACTGTCTCTGAAGTATTCCAGCCTACTCTCAAGTCAAGCACGCTGGTTCAGTACCAGTATCATACAAAATACTTACCCACTCGACCTTCCTGCAGGCGAAGAGTAGAAGATGCAGTGGAGCCACCATGCTGGTCTGCTTGCAGCAGATGGCGCGCGTGCGCACCTTCTCCCCGAACACGAACAGCGGCGAGGGGAACCTCTGCTCCAGGTTGTTGCAGTTAACTGATGTCTTGTGTATTAATGCTGACTTTCCTTCTGTTGTTAACACCTGGATATGAATAATGTATATTGAGAAACTAGCTGTCGTCCGCGACTTTGTCTGTGTGGTATAAAAAACTAGCCAATAACATGCCCGTATTCATCAGCTACTTTCCCGTCAAAGTCCTGTCAAAATCGGTTCAGACGTTTCGGAGATTATCAGGAACAAATGAGGACTTAAAGTCAGACAAAAATCGAACAAAAAAATTTAATAATTTACAAAATACTAATTGTTTTACTCAGAACCGTTTGAGGGTTCCTAAGGGAGTCGTAAAAAAATTGACCCGATTAAAAATTATCATTAAATACATCTCTAAGTGACCGCTTAATGTCTCTGAGTGTGTGTAAGTACTGTATCCCAACTTACCCTCCTCTTGCCTTGATGCACACACACATTAGGGTACAGGCCCATACACAGCAATGCCATCACCTGATCCAGCATAGGGTCAGGGCTGTATGGCATCCAGCGCTGCGGTATACAACAATCTTCAGGGAAACCTATCGTTGTTGTTAGAATATCTGGAATAAATAGACATTATGTTTATTTATCTTATCTTACTAATATTATAAAACTAGCTTTTACCCGCGACTCCGTCCGCGCGGAATAAAAAATAGAAAACGGGGTAAAAATTAGCCTATGTCCGTTTCCAAGATAAAAATTATCCTATGTCCGTTTCCTAGTTCTAAGCTACCTCCCCATCAATTTTCAGCTAAATCAGTTCGACCGATCTTGAAATATAAATAGTGTAACTAAGACGACTTTCTTTTATATATAAGATGTGAATGTTTAAATGTATGGATGGATAGATATTTGTTTGAAAGCATCTCTGGAACGACTCAACAGATCTTGATAAAATTTGGCACAGATGTAGAACATAATCTTGAAGAAGAAATAGGCTATTTGTTATGTTTTTTTTTTAATTCCGCGCCAACAGAGTCGCTGGCGATAGGTAAAGTCCGGTCGTGGAGTACGAAGAATTTCGTACAATGACCTCTTTACCTACTGACAGTGGTCATAAACATTTTTGTATTTAGTGCGGTTTACATGAATTATTTGAAGGACAAAGAAAATTTACCAACTTATGAAATATAGTTATTATTATTACATAAATTATTTATTTAGATTTTATATTACAAGTAATAAAAATCTAGACAAGTATCTACTAATTCGGCAGAAAAATAAATAAAAAATCACGTCGTTCGTTATTTAAACATTATTAATTACGTCAAGGTCAAGCAAACCAAGGACTTTGTCGTGCCTCAAGGCCAACCAAAACCACATTATGCAAACAAGAACAAACATTATAGTCTCCAGTAAAAGGTTTACAATCCCTGAGGACGGCGGCCATTGTATCTGTGCGAGCGAGACTCATTGTATTTACGCGGGAGTGACAGAGACAGGTAATGACAGTTCAATGTACGAAATTCTTCGTCCTCTGCGATTGTACTTTAGTACATATATACATACTAGTGAGTTGCATTTTCGCCTCATTTGTGACCTGGAGAGTTGTTTGCTGCACACCTTTCCACTCGCACCAACGCATCTCTGCATCTTCACCTTTCGCCCTCTCTCTCTCCCACATCTGTAATGACGTCACGATATCTATACATTCTTATTTGAAACAAAGCATTTATTTGAGCAATTTATATACAGCGTCAATAGCTCAGGTGTTAAACACTGGACTTGTAATCTGCAAGTCCTGGGTTCGAATCCCGTCATTAGCAATTTGTTTTTCAATTTATATATGTACATATCGACGCTGGAAAGCGTAAACGCTGTAACCCCGAAAGTATGAACTTTACAGGAGAGCCAAAAAATGATAACTCGAGAGCTGATACGTCTACAAGCATGCGGTATTTAGCAATGTTGTGTAGTTTGTGCTAACCTATAATAAAATCATTATCGTTTGATAATGGTTGAAATTATTAACGTGTGAAAAACATAAAACATAACATAGAGCGTCGGTGGCTCAGGGGTTAAGCACTTGACCTGCAATCTGCAGGTCCTGGGTTCGAATCCCGCCATGTACCAATGTGTTTTTCGATTTTCGATTTACATATGTACATTTATGCAACCTGCACATATCTGAGAAGAAATTCAATGATATGTGTGAAGTCAACCAACCCGCACTTGGCCAGCGTGGTTGACTATGGCCTAGTCACCCCTAACTTGGGGTAGGCTCCGAGCCCCTCGGTGGGGATGTATAGTGAGCTGATGATGATGATGAAAAACATATTCGTGATTTCAAGGGTTACAGCGCTTTCCAGCGTCTATAGATATATATATATATATATATATATATATATATATATATATATATATATATATATATATATATATAACGGCAGGGGTGGCTCGCTATCAGAATTATTATCGATTGAGATCACTTGTGGGCGGCTATGGGTAATATCGGATTCAAGGAATACACTGCTTATCACTTCTCAACTCGTTATAATTGATTCACAGGCTCATGTACAACGAACAATACTTTAGCTACGAACCATATTTCCAGAATGACTAATGTCAGACGCGCATCGTACAAGAAGTCTCTTCGAACACAGCTCGTGTTCTAATTTCGATTTATTAAAGTTGATTTCTTCTTCTGATTGCGACACGGCCGTCCTGCGAACACCCGTCCTCGGGTGATGTTAGATTGCAAACACCGGTCTCAGTGTGCTCTTAGCATGTGAACATTAACTCAAGGAAATATTTTGTTACGCTCGGCCACTCCTGGCCCAACTTCTGTTATCTAACGGGACACCGATTTTAACGAAAATCAACTTAAATACTCTACAACGTTAGTTACTCCCAATCTCCCAGAAACCCACCGAGTAAGATCTCTAACGCCACGGCCTCTCGACCGAATTTCACTCAACGGCTCTCTAGCCGAATCTTTCACCACGGCTCTCCGGCCGAATCTCTCTCCACGGCTCTCCGGCCGACCAAACACGTGTGTTACCGTGATATCACACCACCGATCTGTACAAATGGATAGGCTATTTGTTTGGAAATAATAGCTTTTGCTTAGTTCTGCCCTAAAAGTGCATGTTCACGTTAGTAACAGTTAATTCTATTCCTATTATTAGTTTGAATCATCACTACCTCTACCAACCAAAAATACAGTCAACGCCAAAATAGCGAAAATCAAAAATCAATTACACAAAACACCACGTCTTTCAGCCTGTCCATTTATAGAGGTCAGTGCATCACACACACTGCGGTCCTCCAGACCTCGATCTCTGCCCGTCACCCTGTGACGTTACAGTTCCACATCACGGTCCTCGAGACCTCTGCCCGTCACCCTGTGATGTGACAGCTCCACACCATGGTCCTTGAGACCCCTGCCTGTCACCCCGTGACATGACAGTTACACAAACCGGTCCTCCTGACCCCGACCTCCGCCAGAGTAGAACGCGCACCGCTCACCCACGGACTACTTGAGCTGCCCCAAGAGATACCGATTTCCACAGGGCTACGGTTACGACGTAATAACTCCTGGTACGGTCGAACACAATACGGCCGATAGAGATCTTTACCCGAGTTTCTGTTACAAATTAGCTTTACTAAATATCACCAAATTCATTATCAACTCGACTTATCTTGCATCAAGCTTTGCAATCCTGCAAACGTCGCTGGTATCCACCAACCGCTGCCACGCAGACGCTGCTGCAGTGGCTTAAACCCGCCAGTCTCGGCCATACTGACATTAGCACGTCCCCGTGCTATCCTCATAACAGACTTCCTTCATATTGTACATCTGCAAAAACAAAACGAAACCGCAGAGATTACTGTGTCACACCACTCGTCTTATTCTGACATCATACGCATCATTACGATTTACGAATAGTTAATAATCATATCAATTAACTGTAAGAATGTTTGACCTTAAGGACATTAATATCTCCATTACAAAATTCTCTCCGTTACTAACTCATGGCAACATGGCTCAAACAATCAAACCATCTGCACCAAAGTCATTTCGTACGATAACGTCGACAACATCATTTCAAAGATTTACTTCTTAAATTTAGTAGAAGTCAAACTTCCTTATTCACAATTTACAGATTTTAAACTTTTGACGTTAAGTGAAGGAAAAATAATCGGTAAAGAAATAACAATAATATTGGTAATGAAAACATCCTGTCATTACATGCCATATTTTCATTCAGTTAGTAGCAAACTCTAAGTCCTTTTTTTTTCTTAGCAAGCATAGCTCTTAGGCACCAGATTCAAATTCTCGTAAGCGTATTTATGATTACGTTAAAACCCAAAGATTTAATATCAATGCCAACCCGTTTTTATCGATTTTACTGAATTGTACTCGTTAATTCTAACATCTTTGCGACACCCACAGTAAGTCCTAGACACAAAACCGTTTCAACTAGTTAATGTCAACAAACCATTTATTTACTTGCACTATTACAACTTAAGACCGAAGGCCCAATCCGCTACGGGAAAGCCATAAACAAGAAAATGAATTTAATTAAACTTAAGACCGAGAAGAGTTTACTATCTGTTAAATCTAATCACGTCTAAACACATTTTCGCTTTTAAGAAACAGCTACACGACTTAATTCATTTCTGTTTAAATAATTTTCATTAAAACTGTCAGGTTATGTCAGTTGACATTCAAAGAAATCGCTATATTTTTAAATTTTGACAATCAGTTTTATTTTTCTGAAACGTCAATCATTGAAAACAACATCCTTTAATTACAAAACTGACATGATATTATTGATTAATGATAAATAAAAATCCCAAAATGTAAAATAACCGACTCACTAAATAGCTCCGAACATAACTGCATTGCACAAATAACCGAAATACTAATTGAACTTTTATTTTGGTGCCACACATTAAACCAATAGTTTTGAATTATCGAATTTTACAAGAATACTTCACGACTAGTGCCCAATAGCATAACAGCTAAAACACACAAAATAGTACAGAAACGAACTCACCGGATGATTAAGTTGAAACCAACTACTGTTGATATGAAAGAACACACATTCACGCAGAATGCATTCAAAGCATTCAATAGGTTGCACGACCCAACTGCTTTTGGGAGACCTCTAGACCCCTTGCGTCTATCTTACTCTTTTCAAAGCCTTCATTCTTTCTCTCCAATTTCAATTCGTTTCATTCTGATCTAGAATATCGTTTCTTAATTGTTGATGATCATTTTGGACTTCCGTATTAACCCGCATTGAATTATTTTGAGACTTGTACTCAAGGATTGGTTTCGGGTATCGGGTTGTATTCACCGCTGCTCCAAATAATGATTCAATGCCCATGCTGAACCAATGTCTAAAGTGGCTTGTTATTATTCATGTAGCAATACATTTTTCCGTAATCTTTCTGCAATATTTTCTTTTGACATTTGGTTTCCCGAAGCATAATGTCATGGATCCACGCATGCGCGTTGGATTTTTCTTTCTTTCCTCGTAATTTATCTTCGAAATAGTTTTCTTCAAATTATTGTGTGCCATAGGATTCCCAAATTATGTTAGCGGCTCACTTGTATCGGTATGCGTATACCTCGTACTGCTGCGTAGCGACTCACGCATACTTCGTTTGCGTATTTAGTTGCTGAAACCTCTAGATCGTACACAAAATCAAATAAATTTATCATAATCTTCCACATCAACGTTTCTTATTTACGTTCTACCAAATTAATTGCGTAGTCGGAATAATTTTCCTTAATGACGGACGGAAACGTCTTATTTCTTTTCTTTTCTCAATGTCATATTTCACGGAGAATTTCACAAATACCAACTGAAAAAATTGCGCTCATCTCCATTTTCTCAATTACGACTTGAACCGATATGGATCCCACTTCTGATAACGGCCGGGGTGGCTCGCTATCAGAATTATTATCGATTGAGATCACTTGTGGGCGGCTATGGGTAATATCGGATTCAAGGAATACACTGCTTATCACTTCTCAACTCGTTATAATTGATTCACAGGCTCATGTACAACGAACAATACTTTAGCTACGAACCATATTTCCAGAATGACTAATGTCAGACGCGCATCGTACAAGAAGTCTCTTCGAACACAGCTCGTGTTCTAATTTCGATTTATTAAAGTTGATTTCTTCTTCTGATTGCGACATATATATATATATATATATATATATATATATATATGTGTATATATATTATATATATATACACATATATTATATATATATATATATATATATATCGGCCGGGGTGGCTCGCTATCAGAATTATTATTGATTGACATCACTTGTGGGCGGCTATGGGTAATATCGGATTCAAGGAATACACTGCTTATCACTTCTCAACTCGTTATAATGGATTCACAGGCTCATGTACAACGAACAATGCTTTAGCTACGATCCATATTTCCAGAATGACTAATGTCAGACGCGCATCGTACAAGAAGTATCTTCGAACACATCTCGTGTTCTAATTTCGATTTATTAAAGTTGATTTCTTCTTCTGATTGCGACATCAATACATAGTATAAAACAAAGTCGCTTTCGCTGTATGTCCGTATGTATGCTTAGATCTTTAAAACTACGCAACGGATTTTGACGCGGTTTTTTTTAATAGATAGAGTGATTCTTAAGGAAGGTTTGTATGTATAATAAATGCATAATATAGTAGAGAAACACTGATAAATTTAAAGGTTTCTAATGTGAACGCTGTGAACGTTGTGTATAAGGACATTCTGTAGTAGGTATATTTTGCATTGCACCCGTGCGAAGCCGGGGCGGGTCGCTAGTATATATATATACAGGTCGACGCAGCGTGGGCAGACCCGCAAGATGGACCGATGATCTGGTCAAGATTGCGGGAGTATCCTGGATGTGGGTTGCACAGAACCGATCATTGTGGCGATCTATGGGGGAGGCCCAGCAGTGGGCGTAACGAGGCTGAATGGATGGATGGATATATACATTTATGTGATATTTTTACGTTGAAGGAAAAAATCATGATGCTGCACATTCTGAGAAGAAATTCAATGATATGTGGTGAAGTCAACCCGCACTGGGCCAGCATTTGACTATGACCTAGCTACCCCTAATTTAGGGTAGGCTCTGAGACCCTAAGTGAGGACATATAGTGAGCTGATGATGATGCATATATATTCCTTTCCTCACTATTCCAATGTTATATAAAAAAATGATGGGTGGAAGAAATAAATTTGGGGGAAGGGTATGTATAGGATGTCAAATCATGTCATATCAAAAAGAGAAAGTCTTAGACGAAGGTACTCATAGTTATAATACTAGGGCTGCTGCTGCAGGCAAGCTGCGTGAAGTATGGGTTAAAAATTACTATGGGAAACGCACTAAAAGATATTTAGCTCCGAAATATATTAACAAATTCTTATGTTTTTTAAATAGCGCGACGACACACAGTGGGATCGCCCTGAAGAGAAAACTAAAGAATATATTGTTAGAAGAATAAGTAATTTCTCACACATCTTTGTTATCTAAGTTTTGTAAACTATACCTAGTTTAGATTTAAGATAGGTATATATGTCGCAATCAGAAGAAGAAATCAACTTTAATAAATCGAAATTAGAACACGAGATGTGTTCGAAGATACTTCTTGTACGATGCGCGTCTGACATTAGTCATTCTGGAAATATGGATCGTAGCTAAAGCATTGTTCGTTGTACATGAGCCTGTGAATCCATTATAACGAGTTGAGAAGTGATAAGCAGTGTATTCCTTGAATCCGATATTACCCATAGCCGCCCACAAGTGATCTCAATCAATAATAATTCTGATAGCGAGCCACCCCGGCCGTTATATATATATGTAATCATTGTTTTCTTTCTTTTTAGTCTTTTTTTTAAATTGTATGTTGATTAAGAAGGTGCGATGCCTACAAACTACGGAAGTGGTTTGGCGAGATAGTTATGTACATATATTATTGTCAACATATTATAAATAAATTAAAAAAAAAATATCTTTCTAGACGTCCCTTCCTTTGTCCATTAAAGACAGACAACACATTTTCTAATATAAAATAAAGTTAATTTCTTCACACATTCTATGAAAATTAAAAAAAATGACAGAAATGAATTACGTCATCAAAACAGTCATACAATCATACATAAAAATAGTAAAATGTGCACTTACTTGGAATGCATTCAACATGGCGACATGATCAGATGCTCTATCACCGGCGAGAGCTCGCTGGTGCATGGACAGCCTCCTGCGACCTTCCACTATGAAGATCTCCGGGAAGGTGGTGGAGTTCGCAGCCATCGTGGTCAGAGCATCGCCCACGCCCAGCACAAAGCCCAGCACCATCATCTTACCCAGACGTGGCTCTAGCATTTTAAATGGAACATTAGTTACGATGGATGGATAAATGGATGGATATTTGTTTCAAAGTATCTCCGGAATGTCTCAACAGATCTTGATGAAATTTTTCATACATTTAGAACATAGTCTGAAAGAATACAAAAGCTACTTTTAACGTTTTTTTTTTTAATCCGCGCGGACGAAGTCGCGGGCGACAACTAGTGCTTTATAAAATTTCCTTATAAAAATACTGTTTTATACAAAACTAGCTTTTACCCGCGACTCCGTCCGCGCGGAATAAAGAATAGAAAACGGGGTAAAAATTATCCTATATTCGTTTCCTGGTTCTAAGCTACCTGCCCACCAAATCGATTCAGCCGTTCTTGAGTTATAAATAGTGTAACTAACACGACTTTCTGACTATATATATATAGAAGATATATAACTTCTAATGGCTATTGGCGAATAGATTTAATTATTTTCTATTTATGTATTAATATTTTCTAGCTATTTGGTTTATATTACCTATAGGAAGCTTAGCCAGTATAGTCCCGAGAGGTGTGAGAGCATCCGCAGCATCCAGACATCCGAGTTCACGGAGCAGAGCCTCAGCTTCAATGACGGCGTCCACCGGAGGCGGTTCCGGAGCCTTCGACAGGAAGTGTCCGATACTGCCCAGTCGCAGCAACTTTATACTGCACCAACAAATACCTTTACTGTACTTCTGTCACTTAGAGGAGTACGAATCGAAGACTACAAAATAAAGGCTTAAATTGAAATTAATTCTGCATTTCGTCCTAATTTTAGTGCTCTTTCTTCACGTTTTCTGATAAGGTATGAATATAAAGGTGGAACTTCCTTATAAGTAGGCAACACAACTTAATGTAGATGCTTATGGATGAAGTCACTTCGTTTTTTTGGCGAATGCAGATTACTCGTTGATGAAGATTGGCGTCAAGTGAAAGAAATTACACATTTCATCTGATGAATGAGTGTACCGGAGGGGGAAGTAGATATGACGGAGGAGGGGACGCATAGAAAGATACCTTCTTTCTATGAGGATTGGTTCTCTGTCGATTAAAAGTAGGCAACGCTTCTGCAATTGCGGATATCTGTAGTCACTTTTCTATTTAGGCGTATATTTTCCACACAAATATTATAAATACGAATGTTTAGATGTATGGATGGATGTTTGTTTGAAGGTATCTCCGGAACGGTTCAACAGATCTTGATGTAATTTATCACAGATGTAGAACATAGTCTGGAAGAATACATAGGCTACTTATTTTTTTTAAAATTCCGCACGGAAGAAGTCTCGGGCAATAGCTAGTATATCATAAAATGTATTTATATTAAACTAGCTGTCGCCCACGAACCCGTTCGCGCGCAGTTAAAAAAAAATGAAAAATAGATGTTGTCCGATTCTCAGACCTACTGAATATGGTCACAAAATTTCATGAGAATCGGTCAAGCCGTTTCGGAGGAGTTTAACCACAAACACCGCGACACGAGAATTTTATATATTAGATTGTACATATACAAAGTGTTACCTGAGGGCAAGTTCGTGTAGCGGTGTGCGGAACATCTCCGCCGTCTGGTGCTCGTCGAGACGTTCGTAGCGAGCTCGTGAGCACAACGTGAAGCAGACGCCGGGTCGTACTCGTCCCGCACGACCTTTGCGCTGTAACACACCTACAATTTACCTGACTGTACTTTACGTTACAGACATTATAACAATGGTAGACGACAGTAACAACTGTTGCTGGAATTGTTCAGTTCGTCTGGTGAAATACCACAACCACACAGAAGACAGACTTCAAGTGGAAGTAATTCCAAGTACAGTCTGATGAGTGTGGTACCGGAGGACTCATTTTAGTACTCTTCCCTTTCCCACCCTTTTCTTATTAGAATAGAATGGCAAGGGAAAGTGAATTTGGCGGAAGAAGGGGCGCATAGGCAGGGAAATATCCTGTTTCTGTGCGTCTTCTCCGTTGATTAAAGATAGGCAACGCATCTGCAATTGGAGGGACGTTAGTTCCCTCTGCATTTTCTACCGTATCTACCACGGGGAGTGCTCAGAAGAATTGTTTGGAACAATTCCTGCCGCCAAGTTCCATCAACACCATCTTGATGGCTGGCAATCCACAACCGTGCGGTTTTTGCGTAGCTTTCTACCGCGTACCACCGCGTTGTGGAATGGTCTGTCCTCGGCGGTATTTCCAAACCGCTACTACTTAGGGTCCTTCAAGAAGCGAGCGTATCACCATCTCAAAGGCCGGCAACTCATCTGCGATTCCTCTGGTATTGCAGATGTCCATGGACGTCTATGAACACCTTGGTGTTCACGCTGGTCGTTTGCCCCCTTCTCTTATATATAAAAAAAAAACACCTGTGTAAAATTTTCTCAAAATCCGTTGAGTCATTCCGGAGATACCTTCAAACATCCATTCATCCATCCATTCGCATTTATAATATAAGTAAGATATATTAACCTGTTCCAAGTTAGTCCTGCTGGCCCATACAGTGGCATAGGATGTCATATTGTTGTGAGATGTAAACAGTTTCATCTTGGCCTTGCATGAATCAATCACGTAAACAACATCGTTTATTGTTATTGATGTTTCCGCTATATTTGTTGCTATTATCACCTGGAATTATTAAAATTGTTTATATATATAAAAAAATGTTCATATTAAATCGTTATAAATGATAGTTATAAAGAAAACTTACAGTTGGTTTCCGAGATCAAAATCTCTTTTATGAAAACAGTTAAAATAATATGTTAAAAAAAAGAATAAAAAAACATTTATTGTTATATACATCATACATATAAAAAACTAGCTTTTACCCGCGACTCCGTCCGCGCGGAATAAAAAATAGAAAACGGGGTAAAAATTATCCTTATATATTATATATATGTATTATTAATGATATCTATATCTATATATATAAAAGAAAGTCGTGTTAGTTACACCATTTATAACTCAAGAACGGCTGAATCGATTTGACTGAAAATTGGTGGACAGGTAGCTTAGAACCAGGAATAGGACATAGGATAATTTTTACCCCGTTTTCTATTTTTTATTCCGCGCGGACGGAGTCGCGGGTAAAAGCTAGTTAATTATATAGTACATAATAAATCAGTATACCTTAGTAATGCCCGGAGGTGGTGTTATAAAGACTTTCTTCTGATCTTCTCTTGGTATCTGACTGTGAAGTGGCAGAATTAAATACTTTGATGTATCCCCAAAGATACTTGATCTCATTAAATGTTTCGCCAGAGCGAATATAATATTCCATCCGGTTAGAAATATTAACACAGCTCCGTCGCCATCTAAATTTTTTATATATAGCAATAATGCTTCTATCAATTCGAAACTTAGCTGAAATATGCAATTTATTAATTATTTTTTATTTATTAATTATTATTTTTTTTGACATTTGTAACTTAATTAAGGTTATACTCACAGCTGGGCATTAACTCGTTAATCCGTTAATCGTTAATTAACGAAGTTAACATTTTGCTTAACGGATTAACTTTTAAGTTAACTTCAAAAAGTGTTAACGCTTTTGTTAACTTCCGTTAAACTCAACTTCCGTTAATAAAAGTCCGTTAATCGTTAAATTAGAAACTTGGAGACGTGCAGTCATTTTGTTTAAATTACGCGCCACACCACGCTCGTAAGTTCAGCTATGTTAGGCGACTGTCGGCGACTCGAATGATGAACGAACGAGTTGATAATTGATATATGTAAAGTTCGCGTGCAAGTGTGATGCATCAGAGCATCCGGGAAAGACGTGACCAACAGGACAAAATCAAAAGAAGGTTCGAAATAGTATATTTATTTCATTACGAGTATATAACAGCAAGAGTATGTAATAGTCCACATTCCGAACGCTCTTCGTCCCTGCAATACGCCACTTTTTGAGCAACTGTATTAAAACACTTTTTTACTCGTGCTTTTTCTTTAGCTTTTCCAAACTCGTGCGTTCTCTTTCCCAACTGTCAAAATAATGTCTGTTAAAAAGAAAAACCAACCACGAAATTTTTACAAAAAAAAATCATTGAAGTTTTTATTATTCATGCAAATATTTCTAAAAAGAAGCTCCTAATTTGTTACAATATCAAATTTAATGATTTGATTCAATGAATTAGGTTAGGTTTCATTTTATTTCATCTCATTAAATTTAATTTTCATTTCATATCAATAAAAATAATCTACTGAAATCTTGGCTGTTTGGACATAGTTCCCTCTGCCTACCCAGAATGGGTGAAGAAAACAAAAAAAATCTCTGTTAGTATTCTTTTACGGTTGGCGCCATTTTCCAAACATTTTAGTTAGTTGAGTTTGTTGTGTTTTTATTATGCTATTAAATTGCTTCATTTTTTCGCAACTGTATCAAAAATAATTGTTTAGTACACGTGCGGAACCGTCATTACAACTTGTTCCAACTGTCAAATTGTAGACATTTGTCGGAACTCAGCAATGACAGGCTTTCCGTACTCGTAATGAAATATACTAGTTATAATGCATTCATACTTGTCTCTAATACTAATGTGTTATAGAATGTATAGACAAATTACTATTTTAAACAAGTGTCGCCACATAAGTGTGAAATTAGTATGTATAATTTTGGTATGGTTAACTGTTAACGATTAACTTTAACTTGCGTTAAATTTTCGCGGATTTAACGATTTAACGATTAACGAAGTTAATTTTTTAATTAACGAATTAACGATTAACGAAGTTAACTTTTCGATTAACTGTGCCCAGCTGTGGTTATACTTAATTTTAGGATTTATTTTTTCAACGCCTAGCATTTTAAAATAGCAAAAGCACTAAAGTAAATTTTTGATATGATTTTTTTAAAACAAATAATATTTTACATATAAATTGAGTAAACATTTTACGATAGTAAAAATAACAAATATATAATTTTTCATTATAAATTACATATCAAAAATCCTTTGTAAAAATAACGAAGTAGTACATAAGAACGAAAATAAATTTCTACAATAAGTTATTATCTAATATATAAAATTCTCGTGTCACAGTTTTCGTTCCCGAACTCCTCAGAAACGGCTTGACCGATTCTCATGAAATTTTGTGAGCATATTCAGTAGGTCTGAGAATCGGCTAACATCTATTTTTCATTTTTTTTTTAACTGCGCGCGGACGTAGTCGCGGGCGACAGCTAGTACGATATAAAAAAATAAGTATATTTGACTACTTATTCGACAAATGTCTAGATTACTTACATCTTTCTCAGACATTTTGCTTATAGTATCTTTGGTATGTTGTGTGTAATTGTTTCCAAGGACACAATTTCTATTCCAATCTTCCTCAGGATCATCTCCCAAACCTGAAATTTTTTATATCGTTTATAAAAACAAATCATTTCATAACTAAAAATATTACTAACAATGTTTTAATTCGTCTGACATAAGGATAAAACAGTCGAGCTTGGATAAGCGAGAGTCATTGCCCGTTCCTAACGGACGACCTCCATAAGCTAAAACCCTTAAAAGCGAGAAAATGGATAAGCGAGAAAAATTTAAAAGCGAGAAACTTGGGAAAGCGAGAAACCTTTAAAAGTGAGAAACTCGGGTAAACGAGAAACGAATTTCTCGGGTAAGCGATAAACTCGGGTAAGCGAGAAACTCGGGTAAGCGAGAAACTCGGGTAAGCGAGAAACTCGGGTAAGCGAGAAACTCGGGTAAACGAGAAACTCGGGTAAGCGAGAAACTCGGGTAAGCGAGAAACTCGGGTAAGCGAGAAACTCGGGTAAGCGATAAACTCGGGTAAGCGAGAAACTCGGGTAAGCGAGAAACTCGGGTAAGCGAGAAACTCGGGTAAGCGAGAAACTCGGGTAAGCGAGAAACTCGGGTAAGCGAGAAACTCGGGTAAGCGAGAAACTCGGGTAAGCGAGAAACTCGGGTAAGCGAGAAACTCGGGTAAGCGAGAAACTCGGGTAAGCGAGAAACTCGGGTAAGCGAGAAACTCGGGTAAGCGAGAAACTCGGGTAAGCGAGAAACTCGGGTAAGCGAGAAACTCGGGTAAGCGAGAAACTCGGGTAAACGAGAAACTCGGGTAAGCGAGAAACTCGGGTAAGCGAGAAACTCGGGTAAGCGAGAAACTCGGGTAAGCGAGAAACTCGGGTAAGCGAGAAACTCGGGTAAGCGAGAAACTCGGGTAAGCGAGAAACTCGGGTAAGCGAGAAACTCGGGTAAGCGAGAAACTCGGGTACAGGTCGACTTCGCTTCAGATTCGACTTTTTAATACAGCATTCAGAATTTAAATTTCCCTAGTAATACATTAAAACATCGTCAGTTTACAATCTATCGGTTGTGTACCTTCATCCTCGTCATCATCTTCCTCTTTATTAACTCGTTTGCCGGAAACCTTTCTCTTACGTATATCTGGAGGTGGAATGAACTGAGTCAGTTCAATGCAATCTTCTAAGAAATATTGTTGTACTGGATACGTACGTCCGGGGATCTGCGAATATACGTTTTTGATAATGTGCAATTATGACGTCATAGTTCTCGAATAGAAAAAAGGAGGGTTAGCAAAAAAAATCATAAATTTATGATTTTTGACAGATCAATTTGCGAACATCTTTTTTTTTTTAAACTTCTATTTTTCATATTACTAATATTATAAACTAGCTTTTACCCACGACTCCGTCCGCGCGGAATAAAAAAAATGCACACAAGATAAAAAAGTTCTTATGTCCATCTCCAAGTTCTAAGTTACCTCCCCATCAATTTTCAGCTAAATCAGTTCGACCGATCTTGAGTTATAAATAGTGTAACTAACATGACTTTCTTTTATATAATGTTTAGATGGATATTTGTTTAAAGATATCTCCGGAACGGCTCAACGGATCTTAATGACATATGAAATACATATTGGCACAGACCAAGAACACATCTTTAAGAACACATAGGCTACTCGTTACGTTTTTGTTTAATTCCGCGAGGACAGAGTCGCGGGCCACAGCTAGTCTTGAATAACACTTACTTGCACATTGACAGTATTTTGAAATGAAAAGATTCATTGACAAATTTCTAGTTTAAATTTAGTGATATAGATTAACAAAGTTTACTTATTTCTAAAATTTTGCATTTTAATTAATTTAATTAAAAATTAAAATCATGTAAAAAAAATAATAAAAAAATTACCTCAATAACAGGACAGTTTCCAAAGTAATTGGTGAATAAAGTTACATCAACTGTAGCAGACATTAATATTATCCTCAAATCAGGATAAGTATGAGCCATATCTCGTAACAGAATTAAAGCGAAGTCAGTATCCGCGTCTCGCTCATGAACCTGTAAAAAATAAACTTCATAACAACACAAAAAAAAACATTAAAGTATACAAAAAAACAATGCCTTAATACATTTTTAATATTAAATCTACTTCATAGAACTCCTCCATTAAAGGAGTCGCTAAAAGAGTAATTTTAAGAGGGCCTTAGGGACCAAATTTAGTTCTAAAATAATCACTAAAAGAGGACCCTATGCAACATTTAGTCCTTTGATACTCCCTAAGAAAGGGCCCTAGAAACCATTTAGTACTAAAATAATCCCTAACAAAGAGCCCTACTTACATTTGGTGCTTAAAAGGTCCCTAAAAAAGGCCTGTTGTGTCTGTCAATATTTTTAAACCAGTTGTATATATACCAGCTTACCTCATCCACTAACACATGACTGACTCCTCGCAGGCCACTTTCTAACTTCCTTAATAACACACCGACTGTACAGAACATTATAGAGCCGTATGGCCGCGGTAATATTGATTCAAAACGAACTGAATATCTGAAATAATAAACAATTATTGTAATATTCAATGACAAAGAAATCTAGCAAAAAAAAAAACAATTTAACTTTGAGAGTCCAATATGAGAAATTATTTTTGTACTAGCTATTGTTTGTAACTTAATCTGTGCAGAATTTAAAATAGTAGCCTATAACATGCTCGCGTGAATCAACTACTTTCCCGTCAAAATCCCGTTAAAATTGGTCCAATAGTTCCGGAGATTACCCGGAACAAACGGATAGACAGATAGACACAGACAATACATTTTTAAATGTATTATTCGTTATCATTACATACAGACATTGTAATTTTATTAATATGTATATATCTTACTTATATTATAAATGTGAATGTTTAGATGTATGTATGGATGGATGTTTGTTTGAAAGTATCTCCGGAACGACTCAACTGATCTTGATGAAATTTGGCACAGATGTAGAACATGGTCGGGAAGAGCATATAGACTATAAATTCAGTTTTTTTTTTAACTCTGCAGGGACGAACTCGCAGACAACAACTAGTAGATTAAATATAGATTTGATATTTGATTTATTAGCGAAGTTTATAATAACCCACCCCACACTATTGCCTAATTCCTCGCAGCGTTCATTAGCAACTCGTTCAGATACACTGACGGCGGAGATGCGGCGCGGCTGCGTCACACATACGTTGGCCCACGCGCCCTGACCACTTGCTATATAGTCGTCCAATATGAACTGGCACACCTGACGACATAATGGCATACTCAAACTCTGAACCAGTTCAAATGATCAGCTCAGATATACTTGAACCATTGAGTTACGGATCAACAAATGAATTAACAGCTCACAGCTCATCGTGATGATGCAAATTGAGCTGCTTCACAAATTTGAGTCGTGAGCTGATCTGCTGATTATTAAATTTAGTTGAGTTACCCATGTCTACATGGAGAGTAGACATTTAGTAGACATGGGTGGTGATGCACGAAGACCAGCTCGACCAGTGCACGACCACACAGAAGACAGGCGTTAAATGGAAATAATTCCGCCTACAGTTTTGTTGTCAAACGAGCGAGCGGCCACCTGTATTTGCCAAAATAGCGAAGCGACCGCCGCCCATAGACATCCTCAATTGCAGATGCGTTGCCTATCTTTCATCAACTGAGGAAGGGCCACACAAAATTAGAAAATTTCCCATTCCTATGCATCGCCTACTCCGTCAAATCCACTTCCCCTTCCCATCCTTTTCATATTAGGTCCTTACATATGAAATTGGCGTTTTGTATGGGAGGAACAAAAAGTCGAATATTTTTTAATATAATATATTTAATGAATCAAAGTATGAACCATTATTTTCTATGCACTTTTGCCATCTCATAGGTAGTTCATTGATCCCTTTACTAAAAAAACCAGTCGGACGGGAATCAATAAAATCTTTGAAGGCGATTTGGACTGCCCCATCGGAGTTGAATTTTTTCCCTTGCAAGAAGTTATCCAAATTTCGAAAAAAATGGTAATCTGTTGGAGCAAGGTCCGGGGAGTACGGAGGATATCTTAGACTTTCCAATTGAAGCTCTTCTAATTTAGTAGCCGTCTGTTGCGCAGTGTGTGGTCTAGCGTTGTCGTGAAGCAGCAGTGGCGTGGAGCGATTGACCAGCCTAGGTTGTTTAGCCGCTAGCTTTTCCATCATGGTTTGCAATTGCTGACAATAGACATCAGCCGTAATAGTCTGGCCAGATTTGAGAAAACTGTAATGAACAATACCGGCACTAATCCACCAAACGCTTACAAGTAACTTTTTTGGGGTTAATTTTCGCTTGGGGCAGGATTTGGCTGGCTGGCCAGGATCCAACCATTGCGCTGAGCGCTTCCGATTATCGTAAAGAACCCATTTTTCACCACAGGTAATGATTCGGTTTAAAATACCTTCATTATTGTGCCGGTTTAGTAATGTAACGCAACAGTCGACGCGCGTTTGCCGGCTTGCTTCAGTCAATTCGTGAGGTACCCACCTTTCAAGCTTTTTAATCTTCCCAATTTGCTTCAAGTGAATTAAAACAGTTTTATCACTAACATCGCAGCCTGTAGCTAACTCGGACGTGGTTTGCGATGGATCCGCTTCCACAATAGCCTTCAACTCTTCATTATCAACTTGAGTCTTAGGCCGTCCACGGGGCTTGTTCTGCAGATCGAAATTTCCAGAACGAAAACGTTGGAACCAAAAACGAACTGTGTTTTCTTTTGCAACACGACCGCCATACACATCATTCACCCTTCGAGTCATTTCCGCAGCACTAGTGCCACGGCGGAACTCGTACTCGTAAATAATGCGATATTTTAAGTTTTCCATTTTGTAAAATGAGTGACGCAAACAGAAAAAAACAGAAGAAAAAAAACAAATGAATGACGGTCATCGAACCACAAATACATGAGTCTATAGCTGTACAAATTTGAATTTGGAATTCCTTACCAAAGAGGAGAAATTCGTGATTAAAGTGGCCAGTACGAAAAACGCCAATTTCATATGTAAGGACCTAATATAAGAAAAGAGTGTGAAGGGAAAGAGCACTAAAATGAGTTCTCCGGTACCACACTCATCAGACTGTACTTGGAATTACTTCCACTTGAAGTCTGTCTTCTGTGTGGTTGTGGTATTTCACCAGACGAGCTGAACAATTCCAGCAACAGTTGTTGTCACAGTCTGATGAGTGTGTCTTCTAGGGCCTTATTTTAGTCTCCTTTCTCTTCCCACTATTTTCTTACAAGAAATTATTGGAAGAGGAAGTGGATTTGACGGATGCATAAAAAGGGATAATATTCTTTATGCAGATGTCTATGGACAGTTGTCATTTCGAAGTTTTGGTGAATTTTAACAGCCATTTGCTCATTTGCCAATTTTAATTGTAAAAAAAAAAGGTTGTCAAATATGTTGTCAGCTCAGAACATTTTGGTAGCAGAGCATAATGTGAGCATTGTACAACTCACAGTAAACCTTGAGTAACTAAGATATTTGAAAAGAATTATACATTCTTACACATATTCTATTAAGGAATTCGCTTTTAATTTAATATTACTTTTTAGGCATTAAATCTTTATGTATTTATCAAATTTATTGTAAACTTACCTGAGTAGTCTTTCCGCAGCCGGTGTTACCTCGGATAATGACCACCGGGTTCTCATTAATGGCTTCCATTATGGAATTTTTCATAGAAAATACCGGTAACTGTTCCCTTTCTTTGAGGCTTTCCTTTAATAAATGTAAAAAAAAAACATAGTTGAATATTATTTTGAGTCTAACTCCAAACAAAGTATTACTCTGTTTTTTTTTGGCTAATTTAAAAATGGATATGTAATTAAATTGTTTAAACTTTCGTGAGACAACATAATTAATTAATTAAGAAACGGCTTAACTCACGTTTGATCGTCCGGTGACGGCACCGACTAATTTCGGACCCATCGGGGGTCCATCTTCGGTCGTACTAGTCGGTGCCGTCACCGGACTATCAAACGTGAGTTAAGCCGTTTCTTAATTAATTAATGGATAGGTATGTAATGAATTAACGACTTTATTTCTAAGGTAATAAAGGTCAATATACCTGATACAGCTGACTGTTCTGACACATAGATCTATGATGCTTCTCAAGATCATTGCTTATATCTTCCAAACTGGACGTCGCCAGAGGACCTTCATCTAAAAAATTAATCAACTTCATCACACAATTTCCAAATATTTAGAAGAAAACATAGTTTAATTATAGTTTAAAAAATAATCTTACTTTTATAATAAATAAAAAAGTTTAGGTGTATGTATGTATGGAGAGATTGAAAGCATCTCCGGAACAACTCAACAGATCTTGATGATATTTGTCATACATTTAGAACATAGTCTGGAAGAACACATAGGCTACTTATTAAGTACGAGGAAGAGGATGATACAGAGGAGGGGACGCATAGGAAGGGGAATTATCATTTGCGTCCTCTCTTCTATTCTTTAAAGGTAGGCAACACATCTGCAATTGCAGTTGTGCATGGATAGCGGTCACTTCGCTATTTTGTCGAATTGAAATTGCCTTATAGTATAAAAAAACGGATAAGTCTGTATTTATACATTACTAGCTGTCGCCCGCGACTCCGTCCGCGCGGAGTTAAAAAAACTTAATAGCGGTATGAATTTTTCCTCGCCTTTTAAACCTTCCCTAGATCTCCACGAACATTTCAAGACTAAGATAAGATAAATCCGTTCAACCGTTATCGAGTTTTAGTGAGACTAACGAACAGCAATTCATTTATATATATATAGATTAGTACAGAGAGTTGGAAATATTAAAAAAAAAACTTACCAATGTTACAAGCAGTCCATACATTCCAGTTCTGTTGTGGTGGGGACCAGGAGACCACTCCCCCGGGGACGGGGCGAGCTTCCCTCATCGCTTTAGCTCTATCTAACTGCAGCAGTGTTACCACTTTGCTTTCTCCCTCTTGCGTACTCTCACTTTTAACACTTTCAACATCCATTGGTTCTATACCTAAATCTACAAATACAGTTTTTGATGTGAAACATCTATAGGATCACTTGTAAACCGAATCTTTGACGTGGCGACGCTTGCCGTGGCGACGGGTCGCCACGCTATACTGAGGTATACATATGTATACATATACCTATACATATATATTATTATTATTAATATCATTATTATAATTATCATTATCATTAATATCATTATTTTCATTATTATCATTATTATTATTATTTATTTATTTAATATTTTATGCATATAACTTGTACGCACACGATGTTTCACATCTGCCAGGCGTCCCGTGACGGCTCACATTTTTTTTTATATTGTGCCTAAATTAAGACAATAAAAGGCTTCAAGTGGAAGCAATTCAGGGTTTTATCTGATGATTGTGGAGCAAAAGGACTAATTTTAGTCTTATTCCCCTTCCGAATCTTTTGTTATATAGAATGAGAAGGGGATAGGAAGGGTAAATATTTTCTTTCTGTGCGTCCATTCGTCCGTCGATTAAAGGTAGACTACGCATCTTTAATTACAAATGTTTAAGGGCAAAGATCTCTTAGCTATTTCAACGAGTTAAGAAGCCGCTTGCTCGTTTGTTAACTTGTATAATAAATCATATTTCGCTATGAAAAAATAATTAAAGGTCAAGAAAAATCGCGATCCTAAGGAATAAAGAAATAACTCAGAAAGAGACAACACAAGTTTTTAGAAGGAATGTCATTCTAATAGATGTTTAAACAAAAAGGTTTATATTCTATTTGCTATTTACCTTGTAATGTCTCTTCGATTTCTTGCTCCAACTGAGGACTTATAGCCACAGGGTAAGGTTTCATAATACCTTCACCAGATCTGAAATAAAACATCATTATAATTTAGAAGAACTGCCAAAAGTTTTGTGTGTATGACATGACTTACACATACACACGGAATCGCGGGCAACAGCTAGTAAAATAATAATACATACCTATCTTTCTTCAGCGTACCACTAAAGGCTTCAATAACACCGAGATGGTACAATTGTCTAACAATAGACAGAGCGCAAGATTTACTCGCTGTCTGTTTGTTAGAGGCCGTCTCACGACCAGTCACGTTACGACCCAAGTCTCTTACGTATATAGTCATTTCACAACAGAAGCTCCTGCAATATTAGTTATTACATAGTAGGTATTTTCCTGACTTATATAATTCATATCAGGTTTGATTTAGGTTTTCATTGCAAAAATTTCTGTGCAAAAAACATATTGTTATTGCAGTTTTTATGTCCAATGAAAGAAATGCTTATATTTTTTTGAAAAGAACCTTTTTTCGAAATCTACAGTCCATAACTGGACGTAAAGCAACATGCAAAGCAAATAAGAAAATCTGAAATCTAACTAATATTATAAATGCGAATATTTGGATGGATGGATATTAGAAGGTATGTCCAGAACGACTCAACGGATCTGGATGAAATTTAGCATGGGTATCGGACAGAGTCTGAAATAACACATAGGCTACTAATTACGTTTCTCTTTTAATATCATGCGGACGGAGTCGCGGGTTACAACTAGTCTATGATATTAAAAAGCAAGTATTTCAACCATGTTTATATAAGGATCAAACCAGATTTTTTTGTTTTTTTTTTTTTAGTTGATTATGTTCAGAAATTTTAGATTGTTAGTATGAATAGGGTAAGCTAAGGGTAGGTTTTATGACTAGATAGTGCCAAAAAAAGTATGAAAACGTGAACATATTTAAAAAAAAAATTAAAATTGTTTTACATTAAAAGCAAGCGAGACTGCATACTTACACTCAAGTTGATTCGTGGTGCAAAAAAAATATACTGGATCTGTGGCCAATTGCGTCAGTTTAGAGAGATCTTATTGGAAACTGCACCTAAAACAAAATCAAAATACATTTGATTTTGTTTTAACATTTCTTGATCTCTCTAAACTAATACATTTCAACATTCAGAAGCTTAATTTGCTCAATTTGCAAAATTCGCTTCTATTTTATAACCAATACTAAACACTTTTTTTCAAAATGAACATTTAAAAAAACACGAGTGCCTTTTTCCATTGGGCACAATTTTGGCACTCTTTGTGTTATTCGAAATAAAAAATAAATCCTTTTTATTTAGGATTTCGAGTACTAAAAGACATTTTAGGCACTGCTTTTATCAACACATATTGACCACAAATCCAGTATTCCTTTGAGAGATATCAGCCATTGATTTTTCAATAATTATGAATAACCAGTGGCTTTCTAAATTTATGAACAACGATAACAACAAATCCATGCGCCACAAATAGAAGTTGCAGCTTGTATCGCGCGGTTTGTCACACTTGTGGAAAAGGGGTTTAAATAAATTACATTGATGTTATAAAAAAAAATTGTCCACTATAAGCTACTTACCAATTGACGATAGATTTTACTAATATTATCAATGCAAATGTTTGGATGGATGGAAGGATGTTTATTTGTAAGTATCTCCAGAATGGCTGAATAGATCTCGATGAAATTTGGCATAGAGCTAGATGAAGAACATACATGTTACTTATTATTTTTTTTCCGCGGGGACAGAGCCGCGGGCAACAGCTAGTATTTTATACACTTATTAGAAATAGTACCAGTTTATATATTATTGAATTTAGTTATTTTGATAGACATATATATATTTTTTTTTTAAATATATATTCTTTAGCATTAATTTTAAACCTTTACAATAGTTTCCATAGCTGAGGTTTTGTAATTACTAATTTTTACATTAACTTCTTAAGAAAACCATAAAAAAACAAGAATATCTTCCATCATATAAATCTCAATCTGCTTTGCTATTCAAATTCTTTTTCTCTCCGTAGTTAGTACCTCTTATAAGTTAATCAGAACAACTTATACATATGAAGTAATTCACATACCTTGTATGATCCGGACCTACAGCTTTGTAAGCATAATCTGCATTAATTTTATTCATCTGCATATACTGATGCAGTTTCGATTTAGCATTCTCCATGGTCCAGTTGCCATGGAGACTGGCGTTAACATCCAAATCTTCTGCTTCCGCAACATTCTTTTGTTGTTGTAGACGGTCCATGTATGTATATGTTTCGCTTGGCCCGCCTACTGCATGATACGCTTGTCCCATACTTTGGGGATCCATTCCTTCCTGTAAAATAACACAATATACAGTAAAATCTCAGTATCTATATATATATAAAAGAAAGTCGTGTTAGTTACACTATTTATAACTCAAGAACGGCTGAATCGATTTGACTGAAAATTGGTGGACAGGTAGCTTAGAACCAGGAAACGGACATAGGATAATTTTACCCCCTTTTCAATTTTTTATTCCCAGCGGACAGAGTCGCGGGTAAAAGCTAGTAGTAATATAAAGCAAAAACTTTTAATTTAACAAGAAGTTCAAGATATGAAAATCTGATAAGGAATTTCTAGAAAGATGTCATTATATTTTACCAACCTCGACTTAGAGTCGGATGTTTGAATTATCAGTTATGAAACAATGTACCTCTTCAGAGAAATAATATTTTGTTTGAGTTATAAAGTGTGAATAATTTGATTTACCAAGAATTTGAGTGTCCAGTGAAAGGATATGGAAAGTCAAAAAGATTCCACTGTACTAATCAAATTGTATCTTTAAATAATTACACCAGTATTAGATTATTTTGTATAACTCAAACATTAATTTAATAGTAATAAAGTACAAATTGTAAGTTTTAATTGATTTTTTTTACAAGATGATAATTTGAGTGTTGCCAATATTAAGAGAGCACAAGATTTTCGGAACTGTAATAGGATTATCAATTTGTAATACTCCATTTTTTGATAATTTTTTTTTTAAATATAAGTAGTGAGTAAATAAATGCTGGGAACTACAAGGTGATCAACATGGTCATCCCCAACATTATAGGAGCTACAGAACTGAAGTACGTTTATCTAATATTATAAAGCGGAATGATTTGATTGTGTTGAATAACCATCAACGCTACCAACCAAATAAAAAAAATTACACCGTTGGGAATATAATATGACTTATATGAAGCAAATAAAGTCTTGGCAACTGCTTAGTATAAATAATATTACATTAAATATTACGTCTACTCATCTTACTTCTAAACCCTCAAATCCGGCATTAAGAGATATTGACTGGAGATATTACCTGGAAAACTGGTTTTTGATTTTGTGACTGATCTGGTTTAATGTTAGCAATGATCCCTGTAGTTTCTGGAGTTTGATTTATGACATTAGCATCGACAGGAACTTCTATTTCGTTAAGCACTTCAGACCTTACTAAATAATTAATAAAATCCCGTGAAGCATTCTTCTGAGCTTCTTTCTTAGTGATAGAATTCCCTGCCCCAACATAAGTGTAGCCATCTACGCGAACCTCACACAGGAAACGCTGACGATGTTTCGGTCCTAAAAGTTAAAACAAATTAAGCTATTATGTTCATCTTATTTAAGACAGTACGATTTGATATTGCATTATTAGACCACTGACTATTGGTCAGTCTAGGTAAATCTAATATATTTGGACTTATTGAGGGCCTTGACTAAAATGACCTTCAAAATTCTTTACGTAGGGACGACTAAAATCGATATTATTTTTTGATGATATTTTACGTATTTACTTTGATTTGTAAACTTGATAGGATAAATTTAGCATACTTTTGTTTATGTTTTATCAAATAATACTCACCGGTAGCACGGATATTGAATTCAGGCGTTAGATTTCTTCTCGCGCACCAAGTAAAAAGAAAAGATTTTATATCCATTTTTGCAGTTTGGCACTCTACTGTCTCAAAATAAATATAGAAATACTATAAACTATAAAGTTACGCTTGAATGGAAAAATACTAAACCGGTTCGCATGAAAAATTAAAATATTTGCATATTTTATTCACATTACAATAACTTCACACTACGTCCACTATTCATAGACAATAGACATTGACAATTTGAAAATTTTGTTGCCAGTTCGTAGTCGTTGGGTATTTTCTAGTCATAATTGTCATTTGTTCAATTACTCGTTGACTCGGCTTAAAAATATCTAGTAGCCAGGACAACCTCCGTGAAGTTGGCCCCCTCACTTTAATTTTTTTAACTTTTTTTTACGCAAATCGTTTGAGAATCGTTTGAGAGGGTTTGAGAGAAAAGAAATATCGTTTGAGAGTTCCTACTTTCTCCGTAAAAACAATTTCAAATTCTAGTGTTAAGTTGGCCCCCTCACTTTACTTTTTTATATTTTTTTCAATGCGAATCGTTAGAGAGTCGTTTGAGAGACATTAAGAGAAAAGAAATATCGTTTGAGAGTTTTTACTTTTTCTGTAATAAATATTTTAATTCTGGGCATCGAAAGTTACAAATCGATTTTCTTTTTTTTCCGAATTAAATATGGCAATCATGCACTTGGACGTTTCAAATTTATTGTGTAGGTAGAGAATGGTAAGAGAGTGATTGAGAGAAAAGAGAAATCGTTTGAGAGTTAATACTTTTTCTGAAATATATATTTCAATGTCGGAATCGAAAGTAACGAATCGATTTATTTATTTATTGAACATTTCGCCTTTTCCAGGCATCGTTAAACATTTTCGATCATCATTAGTTTTCCTTTTCATCGATTTTCCTTTTTTCCGAATTAAATATAGCAATCATGCACTTAGACGATTCAAATTTATGGTGTCGGTAGAGAATGGTAATAGAGTGATTGAGAGAAAAGAGAAATCGTTTGAGAGTTAATACTTTTTCTGAAATAAATATTTCAATTTCGGAATCGAAAGTTACAGATCGGTTTTCCTTTACTCCGAAATAAATATGGCAATCATGCACTTAGACGTTTCAAATTTACTGTGTAGGTAGAGAATGGTAAGAGAGTGATTAAGTGAAAAGAGAAATCGTTTGAGAGATGATACTTTTCCTGAAATAAATATTTCACTGTCGGAATCGAAAGTTACAAATCGATTTTTCGAATTAAATATGGGAATCATGAGGATAAACGATTCAAATTTACTGTGTAGGTAGAGAATGGTTATAGATTTATTTAAAGAAAAGAGAAATCGTTTGAGAGTTAATACTTTTTCTAAAATAAATATTTAAATTTTTGAGATTTGTAAGTTTTTGAAAATCGATTTGTTACTTACGATTCCGAAATTGAAATATTTATTTCAGGAAAAGTATCTACTCTCAAACGATTTCTGTTTTCTCTCAATCACTCTCTAAGCATTCTCTACCGACACAATAAATTTGAAACGTCTTAATGCATGATTGCCATATTTAATTCGAAATAAAAGGAAAATCGATTTGTAACTTTCGATTCCGATATTGAAATATTTATTTCAAAAAAAGTATTAACTCTCAAACGATTTCTCTTTTCTCTCAATCACTCTCTAAGCATTCTCTACCTACACAATAAATTTGAAACGTCTTAGTGTATGATTGCCATATTTAATTCGTAATAAAAGAAAAATGGATTTGTAACTTTCGATTCCGACATTGAAATATATACTTCAGAAAAAGTATTAACTCTCAAACGATTTCTCTTTTCTCTCAATCACTCTATTACCATTCTCTACCTACACCATAAATTTGAATCGTCTAAGTGCATGATTGCTATATTTAATTCGGAAAAAGGAAAATCGATTTGTTACTTTCGATTCCGATATTGAAATATTTATTTCAAAAAAAGTATTAACTCTCAAACGATTTCTATTTTCTCTCAATCACTCTCTTACCATTCTCTACCTACACAATAAATTTGAAACGTCCAAGTGCATGATTGCCATATTTATTTCGGAGCAAAGGAAAACCGATCTGTAACTTTCGATTCCGAAATTGAAATATTTATTTAAGAAAAAGTATTAACTCTCAAACGATTTCTCTTTTCTCTCAATCACTCTCTAACCATTCTCTACCTACAAAATAAATTTGAATCGTCTAAGTGCATGATTGCTATATTTAATTCGGAAAAAAGGAAAATCGATTCGTTACTTTCGATTCCGACATTGAAATATATATTTCAGAAAAAGTATTAACTCTCAAACGATTTCTCTTTTCTCTCAATCACTCTCTTACCATTCTCTACCTACACAATAAATTTGAAACGTCCAAGTGCATGATTGCCATATTTAATTCGGAAAAAAAAGAAAATCGATTTGTAACTTTCGATGCCCAGAATTAAAATATTTATTACAGAAAAAGTAAAAACTCTCAAACGATATTTCTTTTCTCTTAATGTCTCTCAAACGACTCTCTAACGATTCGCATTGAAAAAAATATAAAAAAGTAAAGTGAGGGGGCCAACTTAACACTAGAATTTGAAATTGTTTTTACGGAGAAAGTAGGAACTCTCAAACGATATTTCTTTTCTCTCAAACCCTCTCAAACGATTCTCAAACGATTTGCGGAAAAAAAAGTTAAAAAAATTAAAGTGAGGGGGCCAACTTCACGGAGCTGCCAGGACAGTAGTAGTAGAATCTTAAAACAAAAAAACTTCATGATATTTGACAATGACATATTTTGGTTATTGGAATATTTATTACCCATTTTATTAAATTTAAGCAGTTCTAATTCATCCAGAAGCGTATTTTGTTTTACTGTTAAAATAAGACAAAACAGTCTAATTAAACATCAAAATGAATATCGTTAAGGTTTGTTACATTATTTACAACCTAACAATTTTTGGACATCAACCATGTTTCTAGTACCACTTGTTTTGTCTTCATAGAATCTTTGGAGAACCGCACCAGCCATTCGAAGCAGTTTCGGCATCAGTCACAACATTCAGAATGTCATTCGCCCCCTCTCGACTACAATAACCCCAATAACCAACATAACAGAACATGCGCCTCCATTAGAACTAGATAAATTATATAAAAGGGTGGAACTAGAAATGAGAGGTATCGACCCAGCCGTACTTCTGAGTTATTCATGGTTTTGTATTGCGGCTGCATCTCATTTAGGTATCGAAGTGACCAAGAAGTAAGTACATGCAATTTTATATTTAATTTTCATTGGTCCAATAATTTCCAACTTTAGTTTTATTTTTTTAACAACTTATTTAAAGTTATCTCAACATTTAGTTCATGTTATGTCTATTGTTATACTGCACCTGCACATTTTATCTACACTATTATTGTAGAGATTTGTCAATTTTAGAATTTTTTTAACATTATCTCTGAATAAGCAATATTTAATATGTTAAAACTTACTGTTACTACTGTTAAATCTTACTGTTAGTTACAATAAAAATTGTTTTACAGTTGGGCCCTGAGGAAAGCTGAGAAAGAAAGACATACGCTTCTAAGGTGTGTTCACATATACAAAAAGCATAAAGTACAGTATGAAATCAGAACATACTTTAGATTTATACATTTACAACGGCTTACGGGTTCCACATGTGACACTTATTTGGAATATATAGAAAGGAACCTTCCGGAAGGTTGTGCTCTTAAAGTTACCAAGGTTGAATGTCAGAAACTACCAGACCATATTGTACCACCAACTGAATAATTCATGCACTTGAAAAAATAAAGGTTTTTAAATCTTAAGTATTTGTGTTTTAGAATAGAATAATTTCTAGAAATAAATATGTTTATTGAATTAGTTTATTTTAATGTGAGTTGGCCTTTATCTTAAGCTATGTTTAAAACTTATATATTAAAATAAAAGTTTACATGTCAGTCATTATCAAGGTAATATATTTTTACAAATGTGCATTAAATGATTGAAAAATTAAATATATTAACTCCTTCAATAAATCACATCTAGTTACATCTATTATTGCTTTTGGGATCTCAACTTCTTCATGCTCTTCATTACTGAAGGTTGTGCTCATCTTGAAGTGCCTTCACTGATGTGTCGACGAGCTGCTTACACACCGCTCTGTCCGTGGCTTGGGCGGTCAGAATGTTGAGTCCCAATATTGTCTGGACTTGATCAGACGAACTGATAGGCGATCGTCCCCTTGCTCTTTTACCCTCAACTTTCCCTACTACAACCAGTTTGTCCAGATTGTCTGGTTGTCTCCGGGCAATATAGCCAAAGTAACGATCTCAACTTAGAGAAACTCTTTGTTGGACAAGTTGATATAACAAAAAAAGTCATCTCTGCCTTATTCCTAGTATTTGAAGATACACATAATATTTATTTATAAAGATTTTGAATCACAGCAATAAGCACATTAAATATATCAATCATTGAGATTTAGGCTTAATGTTTTGACAAATATATGTATTTTTAATATAAATTTCAATTAGGCTAAAATACATTAGGAAATATGTCTAAAGTAGACATTTAAAAAACTGTTAGCTATATAAAGAATCACTATTTACCATAGTTAGAGCCACAAATTCATTTTTATTTACAACATTATTCTTTAAAAGTACAAATATTGAATAAATGCTTAATATAATTAGTATATAAGTGGAATGTAATAATACAATGTGCTGATCAGTCCATATCTTTGGCATTTAATATCTCTTTGGCAAAATAGTCCATTTAAACGTTTTCTATTCATATTGATGACTTTTACATACAGTCAGGACGAAGAGAATGGCAAAGACAAGCTCTAATGCATGGAACATGAGCATCACAGCACACCATATGTACTCCAGTCGTAGTATATAAGTCTGGTATATAAGAAAATAACAAACACCAACCGCAGATGGTATTGTAAGTACCACTGAGAAGAATACTGGCACTTCTGTAAAAGAAATGTGAAATATAAAAAAAAGTTTATACACATATATTACTACAGTAGCAAGTAACTTAAAGGATTTATAGATTTTTCTTTTCAAATAAATACTATGAATTTTTTTTTATATAAAACATTTTATTAATCATGAATTAAATACTAGAGTAAAATTCATGTAAAAGGTAAACTTACTTTTACTAGCCAAGTTTCCTCTCCGTCCCAAAAATATACGAATTACTTCGATTAAACAAAGGGCACAAAATATTCCGGCTTCGGTAAAAAGAGCGTTCTCTGGATACGAAACATTTATAGCTTTCAGTATACCCATAGCTACTTCACACACGAAGAACATTCCTAAATAAAAAGAATTCAAATAAAGAAGTATTTCGTAAGCCAAGCTAGAGTTAACATTGGTCATTTTCGACATTTTCTCAATTTTTAAATTGTTTGTTTACCACTTTACGAAACACCCGGTCAATATTTTTTTGACAGTTGTTCTAGTATTGCCATATATAAAATGAATGACTCATTTACCATAGACAAAATAAGTACGTTTATGTGAAAAACAACAATGTTACAAATGAATATTTCATGTCACTTTAAACACAAGATAGTAAGTAATTAATGGGAACGTTTGAGTTTTTGTTAAATAAAAGAAAAATCAGTTTGGTAAAGATAAAAATCACTTTATTAAAACTCACAAATACGTACAACACTCGTACACATACCACATATTGGCAATACTAAACTATAGAAAGACGATTTTATGAAGCCTTCTAAAAACTTCTAGAGAATAGAGAAGTTATTATCGTAATAGGCGAAAGGAATTTGTTTCGTGAAATGTCACAATGCACAATTTATTGCTAATTTTAATTTATTTATTGACAATACTGGACAAACGATCAACTAATAACTATCTTGGACAACATACCAAAGTAATTATTTAAAAATGAGATGTTTTATTCCTTAACATAAATTTAGATAAGTCTTTAACGAAAGAATGTTGTGATAATCAGATTTATTTATAACGTACAAATAATTTATTAAAAAATAACTACGATTATCCACACAGAAATTGTGATGTATTTGAAAATAAATAAATATTTTTTTACAGTATTAAATTTGTATTATTATTTTAACCAAGAATTTTAGTTATATTAAATAATATCATTTAAAAGAGTAACATATAGAATGTAAAAAGTTTATACATATAGAACGCACGGAGAGAGCCCTTGGCAAATAAAAAAAAATCCCTTATTACATAAATTATTGGTACATCTAACTATGACACCAAATAACTATAAAAAAAAATGTTTATTCTGACCCCTTCAACTTTATTTATCTGTCCCCTTCAATTATACCTATTAATAATTATGTATTTTGTATTTAAAATATCTTTATCAACTGCATTCTAAACAAAATGAGACTGTGGTTTAAAGAAAGTGATTTGAAGGAAATACATATAAATTTTCTCATAGAAAATAATTTTTAATTACTTTGGTTTAGAAATAGATTATAAAGAAATTATCATTAATTTAATTAAATATCAGTCAAAAAATAGGAAATGCTCCATGAAAAAAGAACCGTAAACTATTATGCTGAATGTTGCCATTATATAAAATTTTATAGTAAATAATTTCGTTAAGAAATTAAAAAAAACCGGGAGTTTTTTTTTGTCTATAGTCTGTTTTCGAATGAATTTGACATCAGCGCAATAGATATCAATAGAGCCTTTTTCTAGATTGTTCCTGTCTTTTCTGGTACCACATAATGCCTAAGACCAATACAACCATAATGACAATCGCTACAAACATCATGTATAAGAAAGATTTAACACCAGACATGGCGGGTTTTGTATCGTCCACTCTCTCTCTCGGTGCTTCGAAAGACGCCGCCGATGGGATTATTTTCGATCTGTCCTCATCTTTGTTTTGCTGTAAATTAAATATTTTGATCATAAGATTAACAAAAAACATTATGTTAACATTTATAATATATATTTTTTATATCATAAGGTGGCAAACGAGCAAACGGCCACCTGGATTCGCCACAATAGCGAGGCGACCGTTGCCCATAGACATCCGCAAATACAGATGCGTTACCTACATTTAATCAACGGAGAAGGGGACGCACAGAAAGAGAATATTTCCCCCTCCTATGCGTCCCCTCTTCCGCCAAATCCGCTTTCCCTTCCCATCCTTTCCTAATAGGAAAACTGTGGGAAGGGAAGGAGGACTAAAATTAGGTCTCCGACACCACACTCATCAGACTGTACTTGGAATTACTTCCACTTGACGTCTGTCTTCTGTGTGGTTGTGGTATTTCACTGAGCGAGGACAATTCGTGCACCCAACAAATATTGTTGTTGCCAGATCTACCACTGTAATACTGCGGCACTCAAAATTATTCTCTAGATATTTAACCACTTCATTATAGTAGATTACTCTTATTTACTAAATCTACACTATTTGACCCCCTACACACCTAACAACTTTGAGTATAGCAGTTACATGATAAAAGATCTTCATAATATTTTTTTTAATTCAAGCATTCAAGTCTATGGCCAAATCTCATGCATAGAAGTTACCTAATCTGTTACTCTTATCCTATATAATCTATGACATAATTTCATTAGCATGATCATATGCTTAATCTATATATATAAAAGAAAGTCGTGTTAGTTACACTATTTATAACTCAAGAACGGCTGAATCGATTTGACTGAAAATTGGTGGGCAGGTAGCTTAGAACCAGGAAACGGACATAGGATAATTTGACCCCGTTTCCTATTTTTTATTCCGCGCGGACGGAGTCGCGGGTAAAAGCTAGTTTAATATTAAAATATTTATCTTACCGATTCCAATAGATCTAATTCGTACATCTTGATAGATATGATATCATGGTTGTCGCTCAGATCACCTGTAGTTGCAGACGCACCAAAGTAATATCCCGTAGGTAGAAGAATGTTTTCCACTTTGAAGCACTCTTTCCATGCATTCTTACCTTCTAAGTCCGTGCTCACTGTAATAGAAGACATAGTTTATTAACTCATCTGTAATATTCAATAAAAGAACATAAATATCATAACTTATTTATTAATTAAACTTCAAAATCAGTGAAGTTGATCACAGGTTTAAAAATTACTATCTTTCTAGTTGAATAAAATTAAAAATTACACAAATATCTACTACAATTCAATATCAGATAGCTGGTTAAATTATTTTTTCTATGAATCTGCTAATGCCCTTTATAAAGGACAGCCTAAACAATACTGTTATTGAAATTAAAAAAAACTTGAGAGGTGTGTTGGGACACCCGGCTGGAACGAAGTTCCTTTCAATTAATTAGTGAAGGAACCAATGTTTATTCTATGAATAAAAAACTTAAGTCTTCACAAGAAGTACATTTTATTTCTATGAATTTTCGTTATATATTGTCACGTCGTTGCCATGGTGAAGTAGCGCTCATTCGTCTATAGCAAAAGGAACTTCGTTCCAAAAATCATAACTCGAAATATTTTCACCATAGACACAATGCAATTTTTTTCAATAAAACTCATGAACATTTACCAATCAATGTATCATCTCTGTATGTAATAGAGATGTGTGTGTCGTGGTTAAAGTTTCTGAACTTGGCCTCGCAGCCGGCGAGCTGTGTGTGTGTACCATCACGGTCGTGGTCGTAATGAAGGCTGCCATTGTTGATCATAGCTGATATGTATGGATGTTGATGCTGAAAGAGACACGGATATCCTTTGTACCAATGATCTCTATAAATTGATTGGTCATTTCTTGAAAATGACAACTTTTGCTCTCTATGATTAGTTCCTCACCACTACCAAACGAAATTGAGCGCCAAAATGGCGTCTATCAAATAAGCTCAAAATACCACAGTTTATAGCCTGTTCATAAAAGAGGTCAGTGCTTTGAATTAAGAACTACTTCACCGGAACTGGAATTTTTATCTAGAAGACGGTAAAAAAGCAAACTTGTAATGTGAAATTTTCTTTCCCTATAATAGATGGGATATGATATAAACGATTGGGAAGGGTAAAACTTGACTTTAGCGTCCGGCAAACACATTCATTGGATGAAATTGGATATTATCTCTTTTATACCTGTCTTCTATGTGGTCATGTTACTAAGGTCGAGCGAGCTATTCACGCAGTAGGTAACATTGTGGATTCTACCAATATAAGACTTGATATTTAGAAATAAGCCTGACTTTACTGCAAAGAGAACTAATGAAATTTTGAGTCACCTACAGTGAATTTTCGTTTAATCCTAAAGACTTAAGTATACTTACATTATGTGCACCATTATGATTACTGTATGTGTCAAGTACAATAGCAAGACCATGGAAGTAATCCTTGCTACCAAACACCGGGCCTGTCTGCATACGATCTCTGACGTACCACAGCGCAAACCCATCTCCAAAGAGATCCTTCCCTCGACCGTGGACTTTGAACTGTACTTGTAGTTCCCAGTTCCTTGTTTGACATGGCTGTAACAAAGAAATTAGTATTATCATCATCAGCTCACTATACATCCCCACCAAGGGGCTCAGAGCCTACCCTAACTTAAGGGTTACTAGGCCATAGTCAACCAGAGTGGCCAAGTATGAGTTGGTTGTCTTCACACATATCTTTGAAATTCTCCACAGATATGTGCAGGTTGCATTACGATGTTTTCCTTCACCGTAAGAACGTCGGATAAATGTACATATCGACGCTGGAGAGCGTAAACGCTGTAACCCCGAAAGTATGAACTTTACAGGAGAGCCAAAAAATGATAACTCTTGAGCTGATACGCCTACAAGCATGCGGTATTTAGCAATGTTGTGTAGTTTGTGCTAACCTATAATAAAATCATTATCGTTTGATAATGGTTGAAATTATTAACGTGTGAAAAACATATTCGCGATTTCAAGGGTTACAGCGTTTATGCTTTCCAGCGTCGATATGTAAATCGAAACTACAAAAACACATTGTTACATGGTGGGATTCAAACCCATGACCTGCAGATTGCAAGTCAAGTGCTTAACCCAGGGGTTAAGGAGCCACCGACGCTCGGCAACTATATAAGTTGACAATACGTAAATGACCTTGTATTGAAATAAATGCATATGATTGATAATACATAAACATACCTATAGATAAGTACAAGGAATGTAAACAATGTTTTCGTCGTTCCGAAGTTGTGCGTAGTAAATGCAGTGAACTTTGAATACATATTACAGTATAATATAGACTTATATATAAACTAGCTCCTTGCGTGCGACTCTGTCCGCGCGGGATGACAAAAACAATTAATTAGTAGTGTATGTGTTCTTCCAGACTAAGTTCTACTAAATCTCAAATTTCAGCGAGATCCATGTAGCCGTTCTGTAGATACCTTCTAACATCCATCCATCCAAACATTCACATTTATAATATTAGTAAGAAGTAAAATTTGTAAGTGAAGTAACAACTTTGTATAACTATTTTTTATATATCTTGGTTGTCCAAGGTCATAGGCGCGCTGCGCAGTGCCTTCCCCGCGCATCCCGTTACACCTAACATTGTGTTATGCACTAGCGCAAACTTGACTTGAAAGCATTTATACGTCTTTTTAAATAATTGCGCCAATAGATGATTGTGAAATTTTACTTTAAGACAATGTAATGAAGAAGTGTATAAATATATAAATTTATTTATTTAATCAAAAACAAAAATAACTTTAGTACAAATAGGCGACTACTAATTAGAATAAACAAGCAATAATTAGCTATAAAACGAATAAACCCAACTGACTTGACATCTAGAAATTGAATGACACCTAACACTTTATAATCACACAATGGAAGGGACATAATGACCTGCGAAAAATATTACAATTCTATACAAAACGGTAACATTAAAGTGTGGTTAATAATCATAAGTCATTTGAGTAGATTTAATGTTCTTTTTTTTATCATACTTCTATATTTGGCAGTTTGGCAATTGGGCAGAGTTGACAAACAAGGTCATTTATATTAGTGTAGGCAAGGTTAAACCGCTTTTTTGCATCAATTTAAAACAAAATGTTATTCCTTTCAGTGTTTCTGAAGATAGACTTCATTATAAACTTCTTTCTTTCTTTCTTCATATCCATGTATATAAAAGATAGTTGTGTTAGTTACACTATTTATAACTCAAGATTGGTCGAACTGATTTAGCTGAAAATTGATGGGGAGGTAGCTTAGAACTAGGAGACGGACATAGGAACTTTTTTATCATGTGTTTTTTTATTCCGCGCAGACGGAGTCGCAGGTAAAAGCTAGTAGAAAAATATTGAAGTCAAAAAATATGGTCAAAACTATCCTAATCTTTTAAGATTGAACAATTAACACATAGTTACAAAATGTCATCAAGATTTAAACAATCTTTGGTTACTTTATATTCAGTTTTATTTCAATAACACAGTAACTTCTTATCATCTGTCAGTAAAAGTACATTGTTGCAGTTTATTTATAGTCTGTCCTTCACTAGATAAAGTATGTAAACAAAATTTACTACATTCTTAACATTGTTTTATATCTATTTGTTACAATTTAATGAACAATTATAGAAATATATATAAAAGAAAGTCTTGTTAGTTATACTATTTATAACTCAAGATCGGTCGAACTGATTAAGCTGAAAATTGATGGGGAGGTAGCATAGAACTAGGAGACGGACATAGGAACTTTTTTTATCTTGTGTACATTTTTTTTTATTCCGTGCGGACGGAGTAGCGGGTAAAAGCTAGTTAGAAATATTAGAATCACATGAAATTTACAGTAAAACATTATGTAAACCCATTTTACCATACTGGCAAAAATGGGTTGCATATTGCGACATAATTAAGAGGAAATTTACTACTAATAAATATTGCAATATCTATCTAAATTAATTATAATATTAAAATATGTAAAATAAAAACAAAATAATCATAAAAGATTTTCCATATGAAATCCAGTTTTATCTATAACATATTATTCAAATTTAGATTATTTAATAATTCGTTCTACTATATTATGAATATGAGTTGGTTTCAAGTTCAACTGCTTCATTTAATTAATGTAATTTAATTAGGTTTTAAATAAAAAACTTTTAGCTTTCATTATATTTAAGGAATCAGAAACGAGTAATTAATGATTATTGATTAATGATTACTCACCGATGTGTTCCAAATAGCACCAGATTTTGATTGCATGTCGGGTGTCAATCGGACATAATTCGAAGTAACGATAGTGCTACCTAAAAAGTCCCAATGTGGTACCGACATACCGCTCCCTGTAATTTTAACAACTTATTGTATTCTCATTGCAAATAGACTATTAAGGACCAGTCATTAGATCCTTAGGTCACTCACCTTGGTAAGGTTTTGTAAGAGAATGCTGCCTCATTATATAATCTCTTGTGTTCCATTCTGCGAATACAGAAGTATAGAAAACGGAGATGAAAAGGAACTTCATGAATAATAATTTTTCGTAATACATTTTGGAAGTAATATTAAAACTTTAGAACCAGTGACAAAACAAACGCCAGATCATGGCATGCCGAAAATGAATGTTTTAAATGTTGCCAGTTGCCGCTCACTCACACTATGTGACAGCTTGCTGGTGTTTACACATTCTACAAAATCCTATAATAAACAAAGATTGCGTTTTCAATTAATTACTTATTATTTATGATTAGAGTTATCTACCTTTGATCGCCACACGAATATCAAAGCTAAATTGACTGAATACTTAGTATACTTTAATGAGGAAGCGCCTGTCGTAATATAAATGTTTATTATGAATCAATGTATTTTAATTTACATTGCTACTATAATCTAGGAGGCGTTTGAATTTTATGTTTTCCATGCATTTTCGAAAGTAGATATTCCATTAGTATCTTCATTTTTTGGTACAAAAAGGTTTATAACCACAGATAATGTTTATATCTCCTATATAAATGTCAAAGGGAAAACAGATACTACGCGCCTAGCCATAAATTAATTGTATTGTTTCGTATAGGTTGTTCTTATCAAATCGCTGTAGTTAAAAAACTACAATAATTCATTCTTTATTATGTATTTTACCTTCTGTTCTGTACTGGTTAATACGTCATATACACTATATTACCATTAATGTCTTAATACCTGAATTAATTGCAATAATCAGCATGTAGTTTAATTTCGTATTTGCAACGAAATTAACTACATTGATAGCACAGATATTATCAACAATCAACATAAACAAAATCGATAAGAACGGAAACGAAATATCGATTAATTTTACATTTCGAAAACATCGATTGGTATATAAAAGTCATAATTTTCCCGCCATGTGGGTAAAGATTAAGGGTGCGGCTTGCTTTCTCTCGTTCGCTGATGGATGGCTATACTTTCACTTCACTTTGCTACAATATAGACCGGCGGTAAGGTCAAAGCCGCACTTATGACGACGTCAATGACATTATAAGTTGGCAACTTTTACCCGGTTCGTCTGTTATGTCTGGTGTTGCCATGCTATACCCGAATTTCGAAGCATGTAATTTGCTCGAGTTTTATAACCTTTGTGTAAAGGTTATTTCTTAATGTTTGTCATTATTTATAATCTTAAAATTAATACTTATTAATAAAATAAAAAAAAATTGCGCTTTTCACCCTTATAGATGGAGTTAATAAATCTTTCGTAGAGAGTAAAGTAAATTTTTGATGGGAATGTACAGTAAGGTTTGTTGGCAGTAATCATTAAAAGGTTTTGTGTTTTTCTCGGCCATGTATGTAATCTTACTCGGAATTAAGGGGCGTCTGTGGCTCAGGGGTTAAGCACTTGACCTGTAATCTATAGGTCCTGTGTTGAAATCCCGTCATGTTTTTGATTTACATGTGTACATTTATCCGACGTTCTTATGATGAAGGAAAGTATCGTGATGTAACCAGCACATATCTCCTAAGAAATTCAAATGTGTGAGGTCAACCAATTGTCTATGGCCTAGTCACCCCTAACTTAGGGTTGGCTCCAAGTTCCTCAGTGGAGACATATAGTGAGCTGATGATGATGAAATGAAATGGATAATATGCTTTTGTGGCAATATTTCTGTAGAAAATTGAGGTTAATGGTAGTTTACAACCACTCACAAACCAAAGGACCTGCAAAAATGTAGGTAACTTCGTGCATATTAATAGCTACTAGTTTAATAATAAAAACTACATTTCTTCATAACATAACAACGCTGTTAAGTTCAAATAATATATTTAGAAAAACTGAGGACTGAGAGAGAGGACTATTAATAGTGAATTTTCCTATTGATCAATTAGTTATTTATAAAAGCAGTAAAAATGATTTATCAATCAACACCACTGGGTCACGGTCGTGATTCTTTTGTTACTATCAAGCAGAAAAACAGAGAAACTATTATCAGATCTTCGAAAGTTCGACCTCATTTGGAATCGTGATGTTTTCTTACACTTTTACCTTCGGCGCCCTAAAAGCATCATAACTTTCTACCGTGACATAGATTAATGAAAGTGTCAGATAAAACTAAAAGTGGAGCCACCCCGAAGGCCGACTGGATCGCTCGACCTACGACAATAAATAAAACCAGGTCGGAGAAAGCAGTGAGAGTAACTATTTGGCCCTGATCTACTCTGTACTCTCCCAGACTTTTTCACTAAATAATCAACTTTGTACTAAAAAAAATATCTCTATAGCAAGATAATAGGAACAACAATCGCAAACTACATTACGTAGGTCAAATAATTATGTTTTATTTTCGCAATGATTAGATTTTGATGATGATATGTTTTTAATTTTAATATTTTAGTTGAAAGTGAAAAAGCAAAAGAAAGTGTTCTAGACTTTATCTAAATCAGTGGATATCCACTGACTCATTCTAGTAATATTAAGTACACCGTAACACGTAATAAAAATACACATAACATTTTTTATTACCTTTATATAAATGTTATATTATTGAATGCCAGCAAGAGCGTCGTTAGCAGGTGATCTAGGTTACATCTTGGAGGTGAGTGTTGCTAGTAGTAAAAAATATTGTTTTATTCCAAAGGGAATGCATATCAACATGTGGTCTGAATTTTTTTACAAAGAAACGACAAGTTAATTTTATATTTATCTATGTAGATCTATAGGGATTGTAGGCATCTCAGTATTTAGAAGTAGTTTATATTTTATTGGTGTGGTCCTCCCTTGGCAACGCCAAGGAATGCCAAACTTTACGTAGTATTTTAAATGAATCGGCGTTTTTTTGCCATTAAATTTACTTTGTGCAGTCCTCATTTTTTATTATTGGCAAATAAGTTAAACACGATTCTCAGATAATAAGTTTAGCGAAACGGCTTAACTAAGGAGATTAGGAACATGGTCTTTCATATGACTTTTTTTTACCTACGTATAAAATGCATAGACGATGCACTTTAGTGCCACTCAGTGTGTTGTAGTTTTCGCCGCTTTCTACGCGCACTTTCACTTCCGATACTTAACTAACAAAAGAACTACAGTTGACTATTTATCGCTATACATTTTCTGTGTTTACAATTTTTATTGCTCGACTAAGTAGAGTAATGTTTTTCGTGCTTATATTAAACCCAACTGGCACAGGAGAGTGATGTTTTTCCTGTGTCTGTATTAACCCGACCGATTTGGGAGAGTAATGTATTTTGTGATAGGACTAACCACGATAGCATCGGACCATTTTTTTGTGACTGAGTAGTTCTGTTTGCCTTGAAGAGGCATTTACAGCTTCAGCAGGCTTGAGGTGGCCGGGTGCTGATGGCGCTTAGCCTTAACCTTGTTTAAGAGTAACTAGGCTCGAGGGCTCCCTCAAGAGCCTCGGACTAGGGCTGTTACTTCGTTATTAATACCGGATTTGGAGGTCGCCGAGCTTTTAGATCGCTTCGGTGGACGCTTTATGGAGTGACTGGGATCAAGGGCCCCCGAGAGGGGACCTCGGCTTGGGCTGTCACTGTGCGTTTAGCATTTCGATTCAAAGGTACCTGAGAGGGCCGAGCCTCGGCATGAACGGTTGCTGATACCGGAGCAGACATCCTTGTTTGACAATACAAGATAATGGAGTATTATGGGTATTTAATTATCGAATTATTTTTTTTAATTGCTTCTGGAATTAAAATAAATTAATAATTTATCTATCGTATTTAGACTTTTGATAATACAGTGCAACCTTAATATAACGTACCTCAATATAACGACTTCCTCGATTTAACAAATTTTTCGTAATCCCCTAGAATTGTCCATAAGAGTCAATATAAAATATACCTTTACATTGCGAACATTCTTTGCGTACAACCTCTTTATAACGAATTTTCAACTATCAAGAAAAAGTATTCATACCTCTAATTAACGAATTTTGCCAACCCAAAACCTTTATATAAAGTTTCCACCAATAATATAACTCTTAATCTTATAATGTGATTCATGTCTCGACATGTTTCGACACGCTTTTTTTTGTACAGTAATCATTGTTGTTTTGATGGAAAGTAATGTTTTGTAACCTCTGCTCGTCACTATTGTTAAAGATTTAAGTTAAAATGCCTCAGAAACGTAAAAGGTGTTCCTTATCGGTCGCAGAAAAGCGAAACATCATTAATTATGTTGACCAAAATCCCATGACGAAAAAATTAGACATAGCTAATAAGTTCGGGATTCCCGCAAGTACATTGGCTACAATTTTAAAATTTAAAGATAAGTTTTCAGAAGAAAGTGGTTTGAATGTAAACAGTAAAAGATTAAAATCATGCGAGTTCAAAGACGTAGAGGAATGTGTGTCTTTTACCTCTTTATAACGAATTTTAGACCAATCTAACCTCAACATAACAAACCTCAGTTCAACGAATTACTTGATATTACGAATATTTTCTTGTTCCCCTCCGATTTGTTATATCGAGGTTGCACTACACATCATGTTTATGAATGAACGTTCAGTGAGATTGCTACTAGACATTTTAGTAAAATGAATTCTAGAACACTTAATTTATAACAGATTCAATTCAATTAAATTCACTAAACATATTATCTGAGAGGGAAACCGTGTTTACGAAATGTATTCTTTGCTTTAAATAATCTAGTGATTTGAATTTTAAAAGCTTTGGTTTATCGTTAAATTAGTTTATAATTTAAACTTTAGTTTATTATCACCTGTCGATTTCTCTTCGATGCAATATAATGTGGCAATAGTTGCAATTTATGATATTCTTAAAACTATATTTGAATTTTAAAGTTTTTTAATTAGCACATTCAGCTGTTTCTAACGAAACCGCAGTTTTATTTTTAATCTATGCATTTATTCTCAATCTGTGACGTGTCAATCAAAACGTCAGTTTGATTAAAAATATGTCGGTCGCTGACCTCGCGGGTCGTAACGTTGCAAATAACGAATTCATTTAGAAAGACAGATGACATTAAATGTGTTATTTAAGTATTCATATCAGGTAACGTTCTTTGATTGTATTTATTAATAAAACTTTGTTTAATTTTTTTCAAACACACTGAATATTGTTTTTGGAACGAAGTTCCTTACCGCGCGTTGTGAAAGGGGGCTAGACGGAAAAAATTCTCACGAAAAGTTGTCACGACACTTTTTGCTATATCACCATGGCAACGACGTGATAATATATAACGAAAATTCATAGAAATAAAATGTACTTCTTGTGAAGACTTAAGTTTTTTATGCATAGAATAAACATTGGTTCCTTCACTAACTAATTGAAAGGAACTTCGTTCCATCCGGGTGTCCCTTGACACCTCTCAAGTTTTTTTATATAGTTTCCTATCCACCCATCTCCAGTGTTCATCTCTCCTTGCTATGTTTTCCTAATTAAAAAAGGGTGAGAATGGAAAGAGAGCTTATTCTACCAAACACGGAAATACTTCCATTTGATGCCACTATTCTGTGTGGTCCTAGTATTACATCGTTTGAGCCGGCCATTTGTGCAGCAACGACATGCTGCTGTATCATACCACTGTTAAAACTGATTTAGAGAGAAATTATGACCGTAAAAAAATTGTAATTTCGATAAATTAAATAAATATAGTACCTAATATGAACTTACTATTTATACCTCTAAAAGGCGAGTCTGACAAAGGTACAGGAAAATATTAAAAAAGTTGTGTAATAAAATCAAAAGATGGCGTTGTAAATCATTCATAAGCATTCAGTCATTCAACTGTAGTGCTGATCACAGGCGCGGCGAATGATTTAAGATAGGCCATTAATTGCATTTCAATGAAACCGTTTAATTAGTTTTTTTGTGGGGTTAGTGAACTTTTCCGTACAATGTTTGGTTGTATAACAAATCCTCCAATAAAAAAACTTAACACTATAGTCATTGTTTTGGGATCCTAAAGGCAATTAATTTTATACGGTCAATTATTTAGAGTTTTTCTAAGAATCCCTTACGTGAAGTACTTCGTCTACGTCGAATTTTTATATCAATAGGCACGTGTTTAAGCTTAGTCCACTAAACAGTACAACTTTTGAATAGACAACATTTCTACAAAGATATCGTTTTTAAAAATTATATGTGCAAACTTTTTTACTGAATTATTTTGGTGTTAATAATTTAAAAAGTTATATAATGTACTTAAATAAATTCTAAACGAAATCAGAGATAGCATTATATAAAAGGAAGTATAATTATCGTCTCGGTGTCAATTAAATATGTATCGTTAGTAATTATCGCGCCATTCCACCACTATATTAAATATATAAACTATGTTACATAGTTGTGCGCATAGATATAAATAACCAGGCGTGCAACAGAGACAGGTGGTTCAGGTTGTGTGAACCCGCCGGCGCGGTGTGACCGCGAAATTATTTTCAAGACTACACCAACCTCAAGTGAACGCACACCACTATATCTCACTTATCCTCACGCGAGTCTCACTACTTCGCTACAAATGTAGTGGTAGTCGTGAGAAACTTGACTCTCTATTCTATAATAATATAAAATGGCAAATATCGCGAATAAAAATGAACCCTAATCCGAAGTGTTTATAGCTATATTGTGATATCGGGCAAAAGGTGTTTGCGACATTAATTGCGCCGCTCGAGTATGGTAAAGTTGCTATCTTGTTCGTAATGTCCGCGAACGGAGGTACGTTCAACTTTTAGCCCAGTAAACTCTCAAAGTTCGTTCACCCAGTGCTTGTCAACTGACGTAAAGCGAGGGAGAGGCGAGATGCGACAGCTATCAGCATCTCTGTCTCACACTATGTTGAAGCTTGAAAATTTTTATTGAACGATCAGTGTGTCGAAAATAGTTTTTACCTTTTGTAACTTTATGCTCGCCTGGTACTTTTGACGGTTTACGTTGGTTATATCGATAGGTAAACGTCACTTGTTCGATGCGTGACGTCTCGGAGTGTGTTTTATCGATGTTCTTGTTTTTTTTTAAAGTTAAAAATATTTATTCTTTTTGCTCGTGCAACTTAATCCATAAATGTTTATTAGAACAGAATTGTATTATAATTTTGCGATGATAATTAGTAAAAAACACATACCTAATTCGTGTAGGTTTTTTTTATTAAGTTCGGTTTTTATCCGTAGTAGGTGCGTGAAGTTAGTTATACGTCGAAATAAAAGTGGCCTATTTTAAATTTCGGTTAGGGTGCTCTGGTAATACTGTCACCAATTTGGCGTTTTAACTTGTTCTCCATCTGTAGGAACGTATCCATAACATTAAAACATAGCTAAATTAAGATTGATCTAGTTAATAAAAATAAAATAATAAAACATTGTTCGTTTTGGATGACATTGATAAAGCTGTCGAATTTAAATAAGGTTGAAAGTCAGTTTACTGACTAATTTATAAAAGGTAAAGGTCTAAACGAACATTGAAAATTTATCTTGAAAACGTGATATTTTTAATGCAGTGTCATCTACTAGCTTGCGCAAAACGCTTGTCGATTCCATCAACCGTCTATTGTTGTACTAATGTGTTGTATAGTACAGTCTTCCATCCCAGGTCAATGGACCATACAACCATGTCGATAAAGTGGGAGGAAAGAAAAAAAAAGTCGAAAGCATTACCAAACGATCACACTGCGTGAAATACTGGTATTACGAAATCTTTAAACAACTCTACGAGGCCCGAATTTATATTCAGTAGAAAAACGTTCACACGTCAGATGGAATACAGAATCGAAATGGCGCCCACATGAAATCATTCCGTTGAAAAGACAACCATTCTTAGTAGCTCTGTTACTCCGCCGTTTACACGAAATATTTCACATTTTTTAGAATCAAACTAAAGATCAAATTATACTGGTTAAATTAATACTACATTGTCTATGTTTACAATGTGGGTACACCGGTTTTTATATCTAGAATTTTATCATTAACGTGGGCACACGAAATGGTATTGTTGAAATTTGAATTTATAAGCATTTACCGGCTCCTTGTGTTTACATTTTATCAACGAATCGACTTCAAACAACTTCTACTCAGATATGTTTTCCTAGTACACTATGTATAAGTTTCTTATGATGTAATGTTTTTTTTTATATTAATGAAACCAGCAAGAGTTTCTTTCAGTAGGAGTGGTAAAGCCGGACATGAGAGAATAAGACTAGTTGTCGCCCGAGACTCCGACCGCGCGGAATAAAAAAAAACTTTAAAGTTAAAAAATAAGTAGCCCACGTCTCTTCCAAACAATGTTCTACATGTTACATGTTTGCCAAATTTCATCAAGATCCGTTTTGCCGTTCTGGAGATACTTCCAAACAAACATTTATCCATCCATCCATCCATCCATACACATCGTACTAATCTTATTATCTTGGATGGATGGATGTTTGATTAAAGGTATCTCCGGGGCGGCTCAACGGGTCTTGAAAAAACTTGGCACAGATTTAGAACAGTCTGGAAGAACACATAGGCTACTTATTACTTTTTTTTTTATTCCGCGCAGATGAAGTCGCGGAAAGCTATTAGTAAGATTGGTCATGAGTTAAGGAAAAGGAAGGAAATACTAACAATTTCTTTACGTTTTTCTCTGTCTCATAAGTAACAGAATAGTCCATCATTGTGAATCGGTCCCATCCCTTCTTAATTGATCAAGGAAATCCAAAACTTTTTCGTAAACGATTAAAATAAATTCTGCATTTTTTCCTCTGATTTCAAATGTTATATATTATTTTAACGTAATATTTAAGGATAGGGCAACAAATGAAAATAGCTTAGAAGTTGTCTTGTTAGCAAATGAACAAATGAAAGTTTCCGAGTTTGAATAGAGAAAATGTTAGCAAACGCCACTTGGCCGGTCTCTCAATAACAAGACACTGTATACACAGTTGTAGGTGCAAACCGTACAAACAAGTAAACGTGCTCTTTACAACTTATGTTTTCCTAGTAACTTGCTGTCTAGTGTTGGAATTTGTTTACGTAACCAAACCAAACCCAACAACCAAACACACAGCACACATTTATTTCATTCAACAAACAGTTTGTTACAATTTAATGGTTAAAAGAAAACTCAATTCATTCTTACCATTTTGGTATTGTTATCTATATATATAGATAACAATACCAAAATGGTCGAAAGTCGTGTTAGTTACACTATTTATAACTGATCGGTCGAACTGATTTGATTGAAAATTGGTGGGCAGGTAGCTTAGAACCAGGAAACAGACATAGGATAATTTTTACCCCATTTTCTATTTTTTATTCCGCGCGGACGGAGTCGCGGGTAAAAGCTAGTATAGCATAATAAAGTCATATAAAATACAACTATGTAGGATTACACAAAAGTAGTTCTAAATAAATAAAAAAATGCCTAAGACATCTTTTGTGCAATGATTGAATGAACAGTTTGTTGATTTTTTAAAACAAAATAAAGAAGAAAAACAGTAGATCTAGAGCTACTAACTAGCAAAGAAGTCAATACTTCTTTGCTAGTTAGTAGCTAGTAACTGATATCTATAAATGTATTTGCTTGATTTACGCCAGTACTCTGGCATCTTCTAGCTACTTGGTAATAATTCAAGGCGGGAATGAAGCCAACAAATAATATTGACTATAGATTTCCACGGCGACAATTTCCCTCGGTGTGGAATCGAGCTGTGCATTAATTGGCTGCAGCGACGGGTTCTATTTGCATTGGCAGTCATTCACCTCGCTTTATGAACTCCTATTAGCCACTTATTAATTAATAATTTTCGGATATTTTGATTAAAAATAAACGCAACGTTTTGGGCGAAAGACGACAGTGTTTGATAAGTGAGTTCTGTCGCTAAAACCACCGAGGGGGTGACCATCCTGAAGTGCGATTGTAAGGATCTCGGCATCTCCATTGGAACGAAATGTTTGTGTTTTCTAATACTAAAGCTAACAAACGTGTATTATAAGTAAATAAATAATGATAAAAGTAAAATAATATAGGTGAGCCAATTAAATAGGCGATATTTAACATCAATTAATTTTAGCTTCATGGTGAGCTTTTTAAAAACATCGATTAAAGCGAATGAATCGATTCGGATTTCAAACATAATAGAAAAATATAAACATGTGAATAGAATTCAGTTATGTTATCTATGTTTTTTATGCGATTTAATAATTTCTTCCACAGTGTATAAAAAGAAAAAGAGTTCACTGACGCAACATTGTAACGACGTTCGATTGATGTGTTCTAAATTTGAAAAAAGGTAAGCAAATTAATGTGCAAAAAATAAAAAATAATGTTTTATGCCCGCCGTCACAAAGTTACGTTGTTGGATAATTCATATCTTCTCGTCAAACAAATTATTTTTTTGTCGCTTACAGTCAATGAATCAGAGTCATTAAATTGGTTCCAAGAGGTCACTTTCGCGTAAAACTTCTGCTGCAAAAAAAATTCAACGGGGATTAAAAGTGTACACTGTTTTCACTACAGCAATCGCTTTTTACTTGTTCATTTTATTTTTTAATCAATCCATCGATCTTTTCGATTGAACTATTTAAATTTATCAATTTTTACAAAATTTTTGTTGAAGTAACAAATATTACATGAGTTGAATGGTTGTTAAGTTTACAAGCACTTGGATGAGACATCGAATGTTTTCAGGGTAGTATTGTTTAGGTTCGTAAAGTTTTATGAGCAACAAATTCATAATTAAAACATGGCATGTGCCTATGTTAAATTGTAATTTATTGTAAATTTATTCCAAAATTCCTTCACACGACAAATTTGTATTCAAGTGAAGTAAAATTTTAGGCGCGAATGACCTTTTTTTTTACTTTTTCCAACGCGGAAATGCAAAGACAATTTTTAAGAAACGGCCCAGTCAAGCCGGTTGTTGGGTTTATTTTAAAATGCCTCGGATTGAAAAAAAAACTTGCACTAAAATGTATGCGCAAACGAGATTTGAAGTACCAGGCTTGCATAAGACGTAGAAGTCTCTCCAGTCATACGAGTTGTACTACATCGCTGTCTCATTAGATGGTTACGTATCGCCAACGCATACACGCACACAAGCATGAATTACCGCCCTATCTATCCGATATCGTTTTTTATTATACAAACAAAATTTCGGCGCTTTTATTTATTAAATGTTATCCATTGCTTGTTTGTTTTGTTAATTAACAAGTTTTAATGTTTATTTCAAATATGAATCGGTCAATGGATGGATCGTTCAAACTCGGAAGTGATGTTTGAGCTCACTGACGCAAGTGAGGTTTATCAACATTTCTCACGCCTAAACTAGTGTGCGTTGCGTCCATCTTTGTTTCCTTGCACTTGTGTCGTTAGTTTATATGTTTGTGTGTGTGTTATCTGGTCGTATATGTGTGGGAGAGGCTGAGAGGAACGAAACTCGATCGCTTCCTAGGTTCATTCAACTTTTAGCCCAGTAAACTTTGTGGACAGGCTATACATAGCCTGTGCGGCATGTCTATAGTCTTTGTACTATAAGGGTTGTCTAACTACGCAGTGGATCTATTTTCTCGCAGCTACCTTTGTTCTCGGGCTTTTTACGATGCTATTTCTGTTTTAGTATCGTTCATGTACTTAATGCCTAGGTATTTAGAATGCTTTGTTTTATCTAGATAACGATACCTCGGAGTTGTTTTGTTTCTTTGTAGAATTAAAAATGATTTCAGAATGTACTTTTGTATTCAATACTTACTTGATGTGAAATACATATCGGATATTGAATAAAGTAACAAGTAATCTTTTAAACTAATTGGAGTAGACAGAGTTAGTAATGTGTCGTGTTAACTTGGACATAGATGAGGCAGATAGTGATCCTAAAACAAAGTAAAATTGTCCCAAAAAGAACGATGGCATGTAATGTCAAAAGTATCGCATATTTTTCCAACTTTTGGAATTGTATCCACGAACTCCAGGACCGCAGTGAGGCAGTCTAACCGCTGTGCCTATATGTTGGTCGACTACATTGAAGAAATAAGATCTTATTTCCACTGGCGCGGCTGCGACTGCTAGATACTAATTGGAAATAGACATTAACTGAAAAAAAACTTCTTCACCAAGTATTGTCTATTAATAAATGTATTCTCAAACCATGAATTTTTTGCTCCAATCTACGTGACTTTTATGATTGCCTGATAGTTTATCAAATACCGATAGCAGCAATTTTAGAAGAGAGGTTTAATTTTACTTATTTATGGAGCTTATTATTAAGGCTCTATTTTGTTTGTTAATGTTGTCATTTATTTAATTTAAATAATCTATTTTCTATATTATATTCAATGTCTTTAATTTTTATATTAATTTAGTTTAATAACGAACATCTTACTAAATATTATAAATGTGAATGTTTGGATGTATGTTTGTTGAAAGGAACACTGTATGGAAGAACAAATAGGCTACTAATTAAGTTTTTTTTATTCCGCACAGACGTAGTCGTGGGAGACAGCTAGTTTATTATTTAATCGTGCAAACTTGGTCTGCAAGAAAAGAATTTCTTAAGAAGTTCTTAGAAGCTAAATAATATTCGGGCAAGAGACCAGGGGTTGATGACTGGCTTGTTCGTCGCATTGGATACCTACTCGCTTTTATAAAATGTATGCGGTGCACGTCACGTATGTCTTATGTTGATTTGTTTTTAATTAAAATTCATTTTGTAATAAAATTATTAAAAATTTAATTACATTAAACTGGTTTGTTTTTTTTTTTTGGTGATGACAATGAATTACTTTATAGGTTAAATAAATTTTAGATCCATTAGGAATTTTTGTCATGTAGTACTGGTATTCGAATTTAGAAATACCAGGATCACATAGATTAGTGGCGAAGTTTTCCCGGTACGTATCGTTCCTACGTAAAAATTGACTAGGAATTTTTAATAATTGTTATTTATTTATAAGCTATAATAATATAGCTTTCGCCCGCGACTCCTTACGTGCGGAATTAAAAAAAACTTAAGAAATAGCCAGACTGTGTTCATCAAATTTTATCAAGATCCGTTAAGCCGTTCCGGAGATACCTTCTAACTTTTATCCATCCATACAAACTTCCGCATTTATAAGTAAGATAATTTGTGCAAAAAATTGCATGTCTAAAGAAACAATTAAGTGGGTAATATTATGTACTACTGAGAGTTATAGTACTTCCACTACTTTTGTAATTTTAAAATAAGGGTTAAAGGACACAACGCCATCTTGTATCAAGTAGTAAAATTAACCATTTAGAAATGACAATGGAAGTAAGACGACAAAGTAATTGAATTTCTTGATTAACAAAAGGCACAATATGTTATTTAGTTTATTAGTTCGCCGAGATTTGCATTATAAAATAAAAAAATACTTATTTTGATGTTTTCCTTTACACGTTTCGAGATAACACTTATTTTGAGACGCTTTTATTTGTACTTTAATTACTATCAAGTGTAATACATTTTCATAGGAACAAAAAATATTATTAAAAAGAATAAAAAATTAAAACTTATAACACAGTATATATATATATATATATATATATATATATATATACAAAACGTAATGTAGCTGAAATTATTTCTTTGTAAATAAATAAAGTATTTTATTTTTATCACAATGAACCTTCATTCGTCTTATATTTTTAACTTTATATTTTTGTGATGGCAACACAAGTGACCATCGACAACAGATAAAACGCGAAATGCAATTCGGATGCGTTCGGCGTACGAGCAAATTTGAAACTGATTACTTACTTTGAGTATAGGGAAACAGACTAGACAAAGAGCGTACTAAATATATTCTACTTCTTTTTGCAGAGAGTGACGTAAATATAAATACATACTATACTTCAGTTTTATATCCATATCTAGTTAGTAACATGTCTCATAACTATTTTAGTACTTTAAATTATATATATATATTTTAAGAAGCCACAGAACATTTATTAATCACAATATTAAAATATCGCCTCCTTACTCAGTGATAATATAGCGTTTCATTGGCAAGAGAGTACTTGAGATCGGCCAAGTCTCATGAACGTACCCGACATTGCAGATTCTGGTCTTTCAACAACCACACATGTTTATACTGCTATTTTAAATTGAAACGTCTTTATGAATGCATAATAACTCTATTTAATCATAAATGAGTACACAAATATTTTTATTTGACAGAAGAGTATTGCCGCTTGACATATCCTGTCACTTAAAAGTCAAAGATTACTCCAGAATAGGGGTGCCGGGGTCGATGCACCCGTTTAGTTTTTTGTCTGTACGTTGGTAGCATTGTAATTTGCGTCTAGAAACAGAGTTCAAGCGTTACACAATTTACTTTCACGCTATGTCTATACATAATTGAATAGCGAATTATGTTTCAATTAAATTGTCATTAAAAAAAAATCTTACTAATATTATAAATGCGAATGTTTGGATGTATGGATAGATGAATGTTTGTTAAAAGGTTTCTCCGGAACGGCTGTATGGATATCGCTGAAATTTGGCATAGATGTTAGAACACAGGCTGGAAGAACACATAGGCTACTAATTCAGTTTTTCTTTAATACCGCTCGGAAGGAATCGCGGGCAACGGCTAGTACTTGATAAGCTTTACAATAATAGTAGTTTAATATTTTTATTACGGGCTCAGGTCTACCAATATTATAGTATTTACACTATCTAGCGTTCCGTCCTAGCTTTGCCTTAGTAAGCAAGGGAAAATGTAGTATTCAAATGATTAAAGAATTTAAAAGTAGTTTTAGAGTTAACCCTTACAAACAAACAGATCATTAATAAAATTGTGACAGAGCTTTTACTTAATTTGTTTTATAAATACATCGTTCGACATTAAGAACGTTTAATAAAATTTTAATTTGACGCCATTTTTCAACATTATCTCAGTTTTAACAGGTGATACGAGGAAGTGCATTAAAATGATTTAACACTCGGGAATCGAACCCGTAAATATTATGCGGTCATTACTCTGATGGTTACTTATTGTCTTAACAAGTAATTGAAGGCATATTTGTAAACTGAATTACCTCTCTTTCAGAAACACTACGAAAAACAAGGATAGAAAGTAAATCGATAGCTACAAAAGAAACGTCATCTTTCTGTTTTTATCACACTGTATTAAGGATGGTATAAATTTTTACATTTACATTTATTTTTACAGCGAATTTTTCAAACTATCGCCGAAAATTTTCTCCCCATTAAGATATTTCATATTACATATGATATGGTTGTGGTAGGGACAGTCGAGGGTAAAAGAGCAAGGGGACGATCGCCTATCCGTTGGTCTGACCAAGTCCAGACAATATTGGGGCTCAACATTCCGACCGCCATGAGACAAGCCGCGGACAGAGCGGTGTGGAGCGCGTCGACACATCAGTGAAGGCACTTCAAGATGAGCACGACCTTTAGTAATGAAGAGCACGAAGAAGAAGAAGATATTACAATAACCAATGTTTGGTAAGGTATTTTGTTTTTAATAAAGCAATTAACAAAAGATGGCTTTTATTAAAGGACACGGCGGCCATATTTAGAAGTTAGCAAGAATTCAACAATTGCAAGTTGCAAATACTTGTAGAATGGTCGTCACCAGGTGAGTAGGAAGGGGAAGCTACCCCCCTCCCTTTAGAGAATTGTAAAATAAATAATAAACTATATCGGATAAGACCATATCAATGGAACCTACCATAACCTAGCGTAGATCAACAGCAGGCGACAACAATGACTTCTACTCTATAAAAATGCTGTAGCGAAAATAAAAACCACTATTTCAGACAGTATATAGTGTCGGAATAGCCAAATATTTTGTTGTGAATGCGGGAATTGGACGATTTTTTTTTACCTGCGTAGTTTTAAAGCGCTGGCAACGGAATCGCGAATAAGACTGTACTGTGATGAACAGCAAACCAATAAGTTACCGTGTAAGCATCCAAAACTAAAACATTATTTAAAAAAAAAACTTGAGAGGTGTCAAGGGACACCCGGATGGAACGAAGTTCCTTTCTATTAATTAGTGAAGGAACCAATGTTTATTCTATGAATAAAAAACTTAAGTCTTCACAAGAAGTACATTTTATTTCTATGAATTTTCGTTATACATTGTCACGTCGTTGCCATGGTGAAGTAGCGCTCATTCGTCGTTAACATACTTACTATAGCAAAAAGTGTCGTGACAACTTTTCGTAAGAATTTTTTCCGTCTAGCCCCCTTTCACAACGCGCGATAAGGAACTTCGTTCCAAAAATGTTTTTAGGGTCTTTATACTCACGTTTAGTTGATTAACAACTTGGCATTTGTTTCAGAAAGTTTAATAAAAAAGTAATTTTATATGTACCAAAATAAATCATCAAAAACCTTCTAAAAATTTTAACACGTGATTAAGAAAATACGATATTCTTTAAATTGCTAAAATCGCACCAGTTTTAATTACATTTCAGGTCTAATTACCAAAAGTAATCGTTTCCGGTTAGAGACAAGAGGGCTAGGACGGCCGACGAACCTCATATTTATATCTTACAAAACAACTTATATGCGAATTTAATAAACAAGCTAAATTAAACCTTAACAATCATAAATAAAGTTGCTTTTTGTTTCGTTAACGAAGTGGAGATCATTGAGCTTAAAGCAATTTTATTAGATAGAAATAAAGAACTTAACTACCATTTTTATTGATGTTTTATTTTGAACTTTATTTCTATTGTGTTAAAGTTGTTGTTAGTTTGTGTTGTTTTTAAAATACTAAGGTCGTTGATAGGTTTAGCTTCCTGGTGAATCTAATATCAATTAAGTGGAAGATTATTAAGAAACAGGGGCGTTTAGTTCACGCTGGTTAATGAGTTTAAAAATTATTGTTTTCCTTGTTTAAAATATGATTGATGTGTATTCTTAGATATACTTTCTATTTCAAAGGTAATACTTACTCTAATATTATAAATGCGAAAGTAACTCTTGTCTGTATGTCGCGCTTACACGGCAAAACTACTGAACCGATTTAAATGAAATTTAATACACATTTAGTCCAGAACCTCAGAAAGGACATAGGCTATTTTTTAATGCGAAAAAAGAGTTGTAAATAATTGAAAGGTGGGATGAAAAGTTGTATGGAAGTATTGTTTTTAGAGCTAGAGACATCTTTTAGACAATGTACAATAGCGTCTCAACACAATTCGAATGCTTCTCACTTTATATGTCTTGGTAATCTTATTTTTTTTACTATGACGACTTTTGTCATAGGGATAAGTTTTCAGGCTATTTGAATTTTTGTCACTGCATTTGTTTAACATAAAATAGTACGAAAGGCAATTGTACACATATTATATCAGTAGTATGGTAAATGGCGTCGGTTGATCAGAGAGCGTCGGTGACTCAGGGGTTAAGCAATTGATTTGTAATCTGTAGGTCCTGGGATCCAATCCCGCCATGTACCAATGTGTTTTTCAATTTTCGTTTTACATATGTACATTTATCCAACGTTCTTACGATGAAGCGTAAGATCGTGATGCAACCTGCACATATCTGAGAAGGAATTCAAAGATATGTGTGATGTCAACCCGCACTGGGGCAGTGTGGTTGACTATAGCCTAGTCACCTCTAACATAGGGTAGGCTCCGAGCCCCTCGGAGGGGACGTATAGTGAGCTGATGATGATGGTATATTAGGAAGGATTTTCGTCATGGGCATGTCCAGGGAGGGGCAGAGGGGGACTGTTATTGCAGTAGAATTCTATGGTTATGATCAAAACAGTTTTGTTTGGAAATTCGGAAATTTTGAATTATAAAATGCGCGATACATAATCCATAGGGCCAACGTATGTTCAGAAAGTCAAATATACGAAATATATTTTGCCTAATCGATGCAATTTTGCAGTGGAAATGTTATCGTCACGTGGACGAAACCGTGTCTGTATAAATTGTTATCATCTTAACATCGTACAATAACAATACATCAATACAATACTTAATAACGTACATCTAGATAATATATTCAAGACAATAAATATGCTTACGACATCGTTCATAAATTTGTTAGAATGATCTGAAAATAGCGTCTAATTCTATAACTATGGCTACCTTTGGCCACTTCGTAAACCTTCGAAACCAATATTGCGTTCCTGCGACACGAGTATCGAGTTGCGCGCGCTCCGTACACACAATGTTGAGTCTTCAACGTGAGTCTACTGTTCATGCAGTAATGGTATGGCGACTACATGTAAATTGCCATAGTTTTGCTTGAATATCGCTGCATTTCTCACAACTGGCTTTGACGTCAAAAGTACTTTATGTCGTCGACGCGTGTCTGTGTACGAACTTCTATGTATTACGTAAGTCGCGTAGTCGACTAAAAAACCAGGTTTAAAAGGCACCGTAACTGTGTACGAAGGTACTTACATTTCTTCTTATTTTCATTAATGATGTAAACATTTTTAATTATTTTTATCAACTTTACCATTTTTAGATATAAAAAGGTTAAGAAAAAATCCGTAAATTAAATTTATTATAAAAATACACTTGTAAATTTAAACAACTGTATTGTAATCAGCTAAGGCTAGAATTATAATAATTTTCTCTGGATCATGAGGCGATTGACTTGATACAAATATAAAAAGGTCGGTCCGCAAAACAACTTGTTGCGAAAAATAATTGTTAAAACGTCAGTCACATTGATGTACGGAGCATTGCTCTATTTACGCACGTGGCAAAATGAATACATCAAGAAGTATATTTTACATCAAGCATACTGACGTCCTTTTCAATCTCGCATTGAAAATTAGAGATAACAATATGTTTGTCAATAGGTTTACAGTGGAAGATCTTTTTTATATTGTAAGCTGGCAAACGAGCAAGCGGCCGTCTGCACTCGCCGAAAAAGCGAAGTAACCGCTGCACATATACATCCGCAATTCCAGATGCGATCCTTCCTTTTAATCCATGGAGGACACATAGTGTATATCCTTGCTATTCGTCCCCTGCTGCGTCAAATCTACTTCCCTTTCCCAGCCTTTCCGTATAAGAAAATGGTGAGGAGACCTTTATAGATATGTGTAGTCAAGTTACTAAATTAGGGTGGCCCTCAGACCCTTGGTAAATAAACTATAGCCACAGTTAATTATAAATCTACAATATTGAAAACGTCTAAGAATGGAGGCAACGGAAGCAGGCCCTGGAGCGTGGGGCGTCCTCCGTCCAGGTGGACCGCACATAGTTCGCACGGCGGGAAGTCGTTGGATGCGGAAGGTGGAGATCCGCGTACTGTAAAAGACATTGGTAAAGGCCTATGCCCAGCAGTGGTGATGATGATTGAAAATTAAAAAAAAATGTACGATATCTTTTAGGGTAGCAATATTCTTCTTCTTCTATTAAAGTACTGGTAAATGTAATTTAGACAGAAAAATAAACTTTTTAAAAAGTAACTTTAATTATGTTCTTGTTTAAAAGAAATAAAAATTACAAATTATTCGACAGGACGATTCAAAGCCGAGCCAAAACGATCCCAAACACGGTGAGATTGTGTCGTGTCGTGTCAATGTTCCTTTGGCCATCTTTCAGGTCCATCATCAGTTAAGCACCATATAAACATAATATTGCAATGTCACGCGATTTATAAATGTACGCCACATATCAGTTCAATTACTAAGCGGGCAATGGATCAAATATAATTTGAAATTAGAATGTAAAAATTTGAAAATTAGTGAGTGATTTTTAATTTGGTCGGGTTACATAGAAAATATTGTCGGGGTAAGTGACCTGTCACGTTTCCTGCCACGTTTCTTCACACAATGAGTGCGATCGTATTGAATTTTCTAATTTGAAATTTAGAACAAACCTAACCGTCGAAATTGTGCGGGTATTTTATAAAGAAACATCCTCATTAATACTATTAGAACGTTCTGTACGTTGGCTGTAACGGACAATTTTATGCCGGTTGGGTTCGATGCAAAATAACCATTTGCTATCTAAAAGACATTTTATCTGAAAAACAAGAATGGTAAATAAGGATTCGGAAGTTTGAATAATTCAATAGGTAACATAAACGGGTGAGCAGAGGAAATAGATTTCAAATTGTCACGTATTACGGAACGCAAACATTAATTAGGTTACCATTGGTTTTTGAGACCTAAATCACTTTATAAAACATATCGTCATCTTTGAAAAAAACGGAGAAAAAAAAATTGTTTTAAACGGGAATTTAGGTCTCAGAAATCCACTTTGAAATTTTGGAAATTGATAAGGCAGTATTTATATTGTAGACATGTTTTTTTTCTTCCATGTCGATACATTTGTGTACATTTATTTTAATTCATGATAAAGTTTTTATATACACACTAGCTGTCGCCTGCGACTCCGTCCGCGCGGATTTGTAAAAAAATCTTAATAAGTAGCCTATGTGTTCTTTCAGATTCCGGAGATACCTTCAAACATCCATCCATCTAAACATTCGCATTTATATTATTAGTAATATCAAAATGCACTGAACATTTTGCAATTGTTATATTCTGTTAGGAATGTTTAAATTAAAGTACTCATCTAACTAATATTATAAACTAGCTTTTACCCGCGACTCCGTCCGCGCGGAATAAAAAAAAGAAAACGGAGTAAAAATTATCCTATGTCCGTTTCCTGGTTCTAAGCTACCTGCCCACCAATTTTCAGTCAAATCGATTCAGCCGTTCTTGAGTTATAAATAGTGTAACTAACACGACTTTCTTTTATATATATAAGATGCGTTGTGGGTGGATGTCTTGATGAAATTTGGAACAGATGTAGAACATAGTCTGGAAAAACACATAGGCTATCAATTACGTTTTTTTTTATCCCGTGCGGACGGAGTCGCGGGCGATAGCTAGTATTATATGTTCAAACTATAATATTGATTAGCTTTTTGTTTTGCATTTACATTTCTCAAATCATCAGACTGTCAGTTGTTTACACGTAATCAATTTTGTCAGTTTACATGACATTTTTGCCACATCATGATCTTTAGCATTGTTTTCATCTTGTCTTTGTTAATTGTTTGAAAATAAAAGTTGTATTTAAATTGTCTTTATGTTTCTTGATTTGTGAATTTGGTGAGTGAGAAATTGGATGGGAAAGTGATAAAGAGTGTCGGAGGTGATTTGGTTAAGTACTAGACTGAAGTCTACAAGATCACTGACCAATGGCAATGTGTTTTTTGAATTATAACATTTTCAAATCATTTATCCGTTACGGTGAAAGAACAGAATCACGTTCTTATATGGTTATATCTGAGAAAAAAATCAAAGATGTGTACCAACCAATCCGCAGTGATATAGCGTTGTTGTGTGGTGTCGAGAACCTCGATGGACATAATATTTTTTTTATAATGTAAACGGGCGAACGTGAAGGGAAACACTAAGATGATCATTGTAGATTGCGTTTCTGACAAGGATTAGGCGATGTTCTATTATTGCACAATATGTATAATGCATTGTCTAACGAGTTGAGCTCAAGTCACATTCGAGTGACGCGGATGAATCTCTTACCAGGATGTTGACTTGGCGAATTGATATTTTATTTATACGATCCGCTTTGAATGAATTTTCAGCGTTCGTTTTTATTAGATGTTTCGATTTTATTATTTGCTTTCACGTAGTATTTTTTGAATGTTTTTTTTTATTATTGATGTAAAGATGTTAATAAAAGAAAAAAATGGTTATTGTGAGAAAACTATAAAAGATAGATATATGCCATCGCGGACTTTTATTTAGCACATTTAAAGAGCTACAATTCGCCATACATCATTTTTATGTAGGTCTTATAGTTTAGCCTACGTAAGCGCTGAAAGCAAAAATGTCCCTAATTTTCGCAACAAATTTTGAAGCTATATTCAAAATCTACTAGTCTTCTAATTATTTAAAAAAAAAAAACAAAAAAATGGGACCCATCTGCAAGCAATTCCTTTCGATTAAAATAATTTTTATCAATATCGGACCACCAGGGGCGGAGATTCGCAGTAACACACATAAAAAAAAATTCAGTCGAATTGATAACCTCCTTCTTTTTGAAGTCGGCTAAAAATAAGATATTCAGAAATATGATACAGCAATCAATAAAGTTATAGATAAGTAATATTATTTATAGAAATGACACTTCTTTTTTTGTAAATAAAAATACTTCTACGGATTAATATCTGCATCTTCGTTTTTTTTAATTAGTATAACTGCAAATTAAATCTAATTTTCGTGCACGACAGTCGTAATAGATTCGGTTGTTTGTTACGGTGCATTTCCACTACCGAAACAATTTAAAAAACAAATTGTCATCTCTCATAATCCGTGAATTAAACAGATACAATATCATTTTTTGTTATGGAAACTTACATCTATGTATGTATCTGTTTATAAGCTAAAATTGCATTTGATTCTGTACTCGAACACTCAACCAGTTGGATACAGAAAGACAAAATAAATACACTTTATCAAAATTCAAGGATTTGTGAATTAATCTTTTTTACCCATCCTGTCGGCCGACAAGGATTTATTCAAGATCTAAAAGGTATCAAGGTCACCGTTTAAATGAAAGGACATCACGTGAGGACAAAGTAAGAGGGACCTTTTTATACACAAATTCATCCGATTTGTGTAAAAAGTCTGTATTCTTCGAAGGTAGAACATTTTATGCGATAAGACCTGTCTAATGAATTGTGCAAATGTATGTCATTTTATTTTTAATAGACAATAGTTTTGGCGCGTTTGGACTCAAACCAGAGTCAAACAATTTAGACGTTTTTAAATTTTAAAGAGTTATACGGTATATAGAGAGTCGTTAAAAAGATTTTACACGAAAAAATTCAACACCTTCCCACCATATCCTAACCTAATTAAATATCTTCTTTTTCTAATGCCTCACTAATACTGGAAATTGGCTATCATCTCTTAAAACACAATCCTGTCCTGTGCCAAACGAAAAAGTTGTTCAACGCTGGCTTTAGTGGTTACCTCTCGGTTGTTTCCTAGCTACGACTTCCTTTTTTTTGCTTTTTCAAAAACCAAATATAATCTAACATCATCATCATCTCCCTGACCTTGTGAACCAGGTTGCCTTCCTTCAATACAATCTGTCTGCTATCATCTCTTTTGCCACCCCCTTCTCGATCATGTCACCTTATTCGCAATCCATTCATCTCTTCCTAGGCCTACCTGTACTGGTGTATACCTCCACACTCATACTTAACGTTAATGATATATATAATACTAGCTTTTCCCCGCGACTCCGTCCGCGCAGAATAAAAAAAAAAGAAAAAGAAAACGGGGTAAAAATCCTATGTCCTATTCCTGGTTCTAAGCTACCTGCCCACCAATTTTCAGTCAAATCGATTCAGCCGTTCTTGAGTTATAAATGGTGTAACTAACACGACTTTCTTTTATATATATAAGATAGATAGATAACATTTAACATAATATAAAAACATAGTTTTCTGTTTATCTAAATTGTGTTGAGGCTATCATTTTTTTGATTGCATAAGGTTTTTTAAACTCAAGAAAGCTCAACTGTAATTTATGCTGTGAAAACCTGTTCTTATTAAAACTTGTATAATTATCAATTAAGGGCGATTCCAATATAATTAATATATTTTTTTATGCAAAACAAGTTTCATTAGTTGACCATTTTATTGTTTTTTCTCTATAGAACACGATTATTTTGAAATTCATTTCAACTTCAAAATGTTTTTTTTCCATTTTGACTTTTTTAATATTTCAAAAAATAACCCTTCTCTTTTCTTTTCAAAAAAAAAATCTTGAATTTCCGAACGCTTTTTGAACGCTCATTTTGATTTTGTACCAGGCTTCCATAAAAATGCAGAAGTGATACTATCTCGTTTTAAAATTTGAATAAAAAATTAGGGCAAGTTTTCTAAAATTCAAAATTGTCAAGACGTATAAAAAATTCAAACCACGCCTTCAGATCTATGACACTAGAAAATAGGAGGGGGATATCTTTTTGCTTTATCGAACTTAGTGTTTTTATGTGAGACAAAATTATAAAGTTGTCCAATTAAGTAGCTGGCCTGTTGTAATAAACTAGATTTTTATTTCTAATGAATATAAAATTAAAAGTTATTGATACTTGGGCAGATAAAATGAAAGTCACTTTTGAATACAGATTATATATCAATTACATATATACATACCGGAAAGTTAAATTCGATCGAGTGTCTCATAGCTTTTAAAATATTTATTTATAGTAAGTTTATAAAGAGGAAAGATGTGTTTGTTCGCATGGACTAGGCTCCGTAACTCCTAAATCGATTTGAAAATTTTTTTCACAGTTGATAAAGTACACTGTCCGTGGATTACATAGGCTATATTTATTACTAGATTTTTTTTAATTCCACACGAATGAATTTGCGGGCATAATTATTGTTTTAATGTCTTGTGAATGTAGAATATTTCTAAGAAATAATTAGTAAGATTATGTAACTAAACTAAGGTTTGGTGACGATGTATTTTTATAAATTTGCGAGTTTAAATTACTTCAAAAAAGAATATGTCATATATTTCTACATTAAATAATCAATATTTATAAAATATCACTTATTTTATAGAACTTGTGTAGCGGTAATAATTAAAAAAAATCAAGCTGCTAATTTATAGTTTTTATAAATACACAGGTAGAGACCATTGACTTCCATTTGTCGCGGTTCATACAGAAACTTTTAGAAGCCACACCATAAACGTCATTTGCTAAACATCATCTACTTATAAAGTTATATAAGAATAAATAAGAAAGTTCAGAGAATTTACTGATTTTTTGTTTATTATGTGGATATTTGATATTCATCATTTGCCGCCATTTTTTATGTCAAATTTATTTTGACGGTCATGATGAGGTTCGATTTGGTTATGACATAAATTATTGTTGTTTTTATTTTGTTTTAAACATCACCAGTGACCGAAAGCAACCTTTTCGTATTTCTTTTTACAGATTTCTTATTTCGGTTTGAATAAATCGTATTTCCAGAATAGATGCTAAGATGGTTGAAAAAAAAGAGACAAAGACAGGAAATTCTAAGATTTTAATAGACATATTATAGTGCGAAAAATTTATCTGGTTAAAAGTTTAACTTTGTTTTATAATATAAGGTGGTAAACGAGTAAGCGGCCACTAAATTCATCGAAATGGCGAAGCGACCGCTTCCTAAGACATCCACAGCTGCAAATGCGTTGCCTACCTTTAATAGACGGAGGAGGAGACGCACAGAAAATATTTCCCCTTTTTATGCATCCTTCATCAAATCCACTTCCCCTTCCCATCCATTCCATATGCGAAAAGGGAAATAGGTCTTCGGCACGCACACTCATCAGGCGAAACACGGAATGATCCATTTCATGTCTGTCTTCTGTATGGTCATAGTATTGCACCGGGCGACCCGGTCCATTCGTACAACAAATATTGTAACTGTCGTCTACCATTGATAAACTAAAGTCGTGTCTGTTTCATTTTCTTTGTTTAAGTTTTCTGGTAGAATAAAACGCGATAATAGCGCCAGGAAAATTTGCAAGGCTTGATTTCTACAGGTATTAGTTTTCCTTCAATGATATTTCTAAACAAAATGCACTCATGACCCCATTTCTTGTCTTATGCGGTCCTGGTCAAAATTATACAAGGAATATAATTCGAAGGTTTGTTTCATAACCAAACCAAAGAGGATTTATTCAAAGATGCATGACCTCTGTACAGGTGTAAAATTTTCCAGGATTCCTATGAGTTTCGATTGCCGATAGATCTGTATAGAAACATGTTTTATGCAAGCGTTTCGCCAGTAGTACTCGCAGTTACTTCAGTTGATTTTGTTTGTTTTTGTAGAACTTGAAGTATAATATCAAAATTGTAGCCTGTGGGTGTTTAAATCGGCTTCTTTTTTACATCACATTTTTTAATATACGAAAATATATACGATTTTTTTTATATTCCTGATCAGAATATAATAAGAAATTTAAATAAACAACGTTGAATACAATTTCACCCTTGGAATGACAAATTTTGGCTAAGATTTTTTGCTTATATAATTCTAAGTATAAATGAAGAATAGACTTGTCTGGAAAAACCAAACGTATGTTTTTCCCGACAAAACAAGCAAGAAATGTCAATGAGATAATAGGTTATTAAGCATAACCTTATTTAACTTTAAAATTCGTAAACAATATTATGGGTTTCTCCCCTTTTTAAATGATTGACACAACAATCATGTACAGTCCCGGCTGTTTGCTGTGTTCCACTTACAGAAAAATTGGCCTTGTTCCTTGCTACGAGACAAACTCCGCGCCTACAAACAAAATAACCAATTAGGTAGCAGTGAGTTTTGCAAACGATAGCATAACAATAAAAAACAATTACTCGTGGAACACTGACCAACCTTATTTTTTATAAACACATTTAAAAGCTGCATCCTATTGGTTATTGTTCACACGAAGTTGTCTCAATGTTTACGAAATTTTCGAACGATTGTCACTTTCAAAGTGGAATACCGTCAGATTCTCCGATAGTACTTACATTTGCATTACGTCAAAATGAATTGTTTAGTGGTAACTTCATGACCTATTTGATATTACTCTACAAAACATGTTATCTCTGTTTTTTCAAGGATAATGACAGGGACACTAACACATTTGTACAGGCTATGTAAACTCAGTAGAGGTAAGATTTGTCAATGTTGTTTTAATGCTAAATTGGAATTCATAATATCTGCCTACATCTCTAAAATAAATGGTTTTAAAAACAATCCAATTTGCCATTGAGATTATAACACAAGAAAGTAGAAGGGACTTTCGAAAAAAACATTACTCTTTAATCAGAATTGCAAAGAAACTATTCAACTATTTGCTAGCTACTAGCTTTTAACCGCGACTCATAAAAAAATACTTGAGAGGTGTCAAGGGACACCCGGATGGAACGAAGTTCCTATGAATTTTCGTTATATATTGTCACGTCGTTGCCATGGTTACTATAGCAAAAAGTGTCGTGACAACTTTTCGTAAGAATTTTTTCCGTCTAGCCCCCTTTCACAACGCGCGATAAGGAACTTCGTTCCAATAGAAAACGGGGTAAAAATTATCCTATGTCCTTTTCCTGGTTCTAAGCTACCTGGCCACCAATTTTCAGTCAAATCGATTCAGCCGTTCTTGAGTTATAAATAGTGTAACTAACACTTTTATATAAATAGATAGATAATATTAGTAAGGATTACTAAAATCGATCTACCGGGGCGCGTGGCCGTGTAACCAATACGTCAGTTGTCAATTGAATTATTAACATAAATAACAATAGATTTTCATGTCATGTTTATACGAAGATATTCTAATCAGTAATAGAGCGGACATTAGATACATTTGCCTACTAACTTAAATCATAGTCGTCAATAGACTTGTTGCCTAGTAATATCAAGTCGTGGATTACATTTTAATTATTATTGTCCAATCTATGAATCTATGAATACAACATAAAATTAATTTGAAAAAAGAACTCGTCCCTTTAAGCATGCGTAATAACATTTTAATGAAAGATCAATTTTTTCAGTCAAATTTAAAACTATTAGAGGCTTTGTTTGGCAAAGAGAAGGAAAAATGGGCATTTTAATCTGGAAAATAACCTAAAATGTAGAGATTTTTTTTATAATAGTAATAAGCAAGTGCAACTAATCTATACTACTAGTTTAGATGGATGGATGAATATTATTACGTATCTATAGAACAGCTAAACGGATCTCGTTGAAATTTGGCATAAGTATACAAAAATGAAAACTTATGTTGCAATTTTTTCATTCGTACTTCGCTACAAATGAATTATTATCCTTTGAATTGTAATATTTGTTAATAATAGAATCAATTATGTATATTTGATGATAAACTTTCTAAGATTAGAAATTACAAATAGAACGATGTTATGCAACATCTAGGCAACTGTTTGTAAAAGCATTTATGTGAATTAGTGCGCATTTTTACATACGAAAGACAAGATTTATGTAAAAATTCAGTCGTCACTGAAATTTTAAATATACTTTTATTTATAGGATATGAAATAGGATTTTATATATATTTAATAACTAGCAGTCGCCCGCCACTACGTCCGAGGCGAAATAAAATATACTTAATAAGTAACCTATGTGTTCTACCAGACTATGTTCTACATCTGTGACAAATTTTATCACGTTACGTTGGAGATTCTTCTAACAAACATACATCTATACATCTAAACTTTCGCATTTATAAAATTAGTAAGATTTACTGAAAGCTAAGTAATATTTTTTTTTAATTTATTTTCTATTAATAAATGCGATTTATTGCCGCTCTAAGTTGTGACCCTTAGTGTGCATAATATGTCACTTTAAAAGACTGCTTAAGGGATCATTAATCGACACTCAGTTAAGCTTATATGATAAATCAAACGATTGTTATTTGAGTTTTGACTTAAATATTATCAATTGTGACTTTTACGTTATTTAAAATATAATTAATAATTTTCAAACGAGAGTATGCAGTTGTGGAGTACATTAAACTTGTAATTCTATTGTGCATGGTCAATAAGGTGTGCGGTTTGGAGTGCAGCCTGCGTTAGGAGCCGGTAAGAAAAAAAATTTGGACATGAATGACCGGTTAGTACACAGGATGTTTAGTAAAAATAATATAGAAATAATAGTCTTTGTTACAGAAAATTAAAATTATTTTTTATTAATTTAATCTTATGATCTTAATACGAGTAATTTTTTATAAATTATTTTATATTAGATTTATTTTTTAAACAAATGTGAAATGCTTAAGATTTTATAAAAGGTCTACGTTAACATTGTATTTTGGAAAAATTAAAAAAAAAAGATATGGCAGGAACTCGTTCAAATCAAAATAAAATGGTTTAAGAGATGGAGCGTAAACATACATACCAATTTATTTATTAAAATAATAAAGGATCTTCCTGTATAATGTGTGGGCTCGATTCGTCAACACCGCGCCTGCGAGAGGACAATGTGGAGACATGCCCGTAATTCGCAAATCGACGCGGCCTTACGACGTCACTGGTAAAGTAACACGAAAATACAGACTGAAGTGATCATAACACATTTGAGTTGTCACATCTGCCAAAAAAAAAAAATCAAAATTAAGTACACGTATTGAGGTTCATAAGATCTTTAACAATAACTTAATATTAATTGTTTTTTTCAATTATCATCATCATCATCATCATCATCATTGTCAGCCTGAAATTGTCCACTGCTGGACATAGGCCTCCCCCATCGATTGCCACAATGACCGGTCCTGAGCCGCACGCACCCAGTGCACTCCCGCAACCTTGACCAGGTCATCGGTCCATCATTATCATACGCAGTGGAAATTATTTCACAATATACGCTCCTTGGTTTTATTTTTGCCTTTCTTTGATTAATAAAACTTAAATACACTTTACAATCAGTGTACAAATGTACCATGTAATTGTATTAAAAAATAATGGTATCTCCATTTTATTTTTCCAAAGACAATGAGGGGTTATGACTATGTTTTGATACAAGTTCTTATACAGTAAAAACCCTTATGATCTTGGGAACACATAAGCGTTAGTTTCATAAGTATAAATTAAGTGTTATAATTTAGAGCCTGTTAAAATATTTATGGGCAGGGACTTTCGTGTAGCTGTATTACCAAGGACGTGGTTGTCCATCATTCAATGTCCACAATGTGGTCAAGCGGGCGCTCTGTACATTTATTGTCATTTGAGGTGAAAAAAACACGAGATTAAGCCTACATACATTTTGTACCATCTTTCGGCTTACCATTGTTAGAGAAACTCTTTGCCCCCAAAATTAGTTATGAATAAGTGGGCTTCAATCCTTAAAGGGTTACTAGTGATGTGATTGAAGGATTTTTTTTAGTTATCGATAGAATTGTTTAACGATGAAAATGTTGAAAATCGTCATTCGTGTTTAAGGTTATTTTAAGATAGTGATAAGGTGTTTTAAAATATTAAAAATATTTTATTTTATCGAGCTAATTAAAAATACTATTTATAATACTAAATAGCGAATGTCTTAAAAATATTTTTTGGAACTTTAATGGAAGAATGTCTACACAAAAGTTACTGTGCAAAATATTTATTTCCAATTATAACATATACCTACTTTTATTTAGTTTTATAAATATAAAAATATTATCGATATCGATTTAAATACGTGCTGTAATACAACACTATGACACAAAAAATGCGGATATGTCGCAAAATATCCGAAACCAGCAAGGTGCTTCGAGTGACCACCGGGTATTTTGTATGAAAAAAAAATAATATGAACATAAAATGAACAAGACAATTGCATAGTATGATGGATTGCCAATCTGCGTACTGCACATCTATGCTACAGCTAGATAAGTAAGGAAATGGATTATTTAAAAAATCCTAAAATAAGTAACATTAATATTTAAATTATATTTTATTAGTTGTAGTAATAATAATAATAATAGTAAACTTACTAATATTATAAATGTAAAAGTTTAGATGGATGTTTGAAGGTATCTCCGGATCAAGGAATCTTTATAAAATTATGCACAGTTGTAGAACATAATCTTGAAGAACACATAGGCTACTTATGAAGTTTTTTTTTAAAATTCCGCGCGGACGGAGTCGTAGGCAATAGCTAGTGTTTACTACAGATTACAAATTTGAAGATTGAAATAATTTATATAGATATATAATTAGTTTTTAAAGTAAAAATAAGTTGTACACGTACTTTGATACAGACAGATTGACTTCGTATATTAAAGAAACGGTGCAGTTACATTCTGGAGATTTATAATTAAAGGCAATAGACTGGATAGGAATATACATTTGTTTTAGATTAGACATAAGTATGACTAATCTTAAAATTTACAAAGCTCTTATACAATTTACAATAACGGTTTATTTTAAATTTTTCTTTATCAGAACACTTATTCATCCAAAGAAGTTTTTAATAACAATTTTATTTTTAATTTTTATTTAGTACTGCATACAATAATTTGAATGTATTAACTAAACGTTTTCTTTTAATGTTGTTGTTAACCTTTGTATCGTTTAGTTATAATTTACCCGATTGTTAATTGTATGCAAATTAATTGAAGAAACATTATCTCGGATGCGATCGATTTTGAAGTGTTGAAAATTAAAATTTAAATACACTGAGATTTAAGATTACATTTGTCACGGTTAATGCACATAATTTGTAATTTATTTCATTAAAAATTATAAGCGTTAACAAATCGTTTAATTTTAATAAGTACTTTTTTTAATTTATTATTTTAATGAAGTCGTTTCCATATTTATATCAAGATATCACACATTGTCAGCACGCGTGCTAAACACACGTAGTATTCTAACAATTATATTATTACATATATTTTTACCCTATGACTATGCGCTTAAAGTTCATATTTCCATAGCACTCAGTATTTATTTTGATGTTGGTGATTGAATGTCACTGAAAGACGTCGAGCGTCCGAGCATTTGCTTATCAAAGTTATAATTAATTTTAGGAGATATTTGCGGCCATTAATTATTTAAAAATCGACTCCATGTCGATTGGCTTCGAGACATATTCTTATAGGTTAGGTTTTTTTTTACCAAATTTGTGGTCTTCTAGAAGTATATTGTATGAAAAATTTACGTTGAAGTCGCATTGTAAAACCTACATTTAATGCCAAATGTAATCAAAAGGGACTTTCTTTGAGTACTGGCCAACCATTTGAATAAAGAAAAAAATGCCACCCAAAAATAAAATTAAAACTGTCATCTAAGTCATGCTCTATGGTAGCGCAAATCTGTAAGAAATAAAATGGCGGTAATTTTTCCTTGGGTGGCAGAATACACTTGAGTGCATGGGATATTTATTTAAAGGATTACACAGATTAAAGACGACCATTTAGTTAAATCACGTAATCGGGTTTTGTTAAAAAGTATTATGTTACGTACCTTTGTGTGAATAGTTTAAAAATGGTTGCGTTGAAATTGACAATGGACTAAGTTGGATATTTAAAACTAAAATGTTATTTAATGACAATATAGATTTGGTCATAGCAGTTGCCCGAGACTTCGTCCGCGCAGAGTTAAGACATTTAAGAAATGTAGTAATAAATAACCTGTCACCCGGTTATAGTGTAGCTTCCCAACAGTGAAAGAATTTATCGAATCGGTTCAGTGGTTTAGGAGTTTTTTCAATATAAACAAACAAACAAACAATCAAATTTTGTCTTTTTATAGTAATACTAGCTGTCACATTTGTGCCAAATTTCATCACGATTCGCCGTTCCGGAGATACCTTCAAACACCCATCCATCTAAACATTTTGCATTTATAATATTAGTAAGATTATTCCAATAATTTTAACAACATACGGCGGTCATTTTGCAAATATAATCTGAAAGGGTTGGTCAGTACTTACAATGTAAAAAATCTATTGTTACTTTTTGCTATTTCATGAATGAATTTTGTCACATTGTGAGTGTGTAATGTACAGGAAACCATAGATAGCAATTGTCCACGCATCTCTAACTTAGTTGTATTAACATTAAAAGAAAGCTGTACTTATCTAACCAACAATATTCTCAAAAGGTTAATTTGTGAAAAATACATGTAGTTATTTCTTACTCTCCACGTAGAATTTAATTGCTGTGTCTTTTATTGATAATTATTGTTGTATCTATTTTATTCAAGGGAATAAAAGGGATGTAAATAAACATTAACCTATAACTGTCACGGCAGTGGAATTCTACTGGATTAAATAAAACTTAGTTACCAAATGTTCCACTGTGTTTTAGAACTGTGGACTTTTAATTGAATTAGCATGCCATACAACACACACAACAAATAACAAGTTATAATTACTCATAATTAAATAAAAAAATAGTAATGAAACTGGGTGTTATGATAATCACTCTTGCTATTCACTACTAGATGGCAGGACCATGTCGGACATATACTGTTAAACACAAATGAGCAACATCAAAATTCTCGTCAAAAAAAAATACAGACGAAATGTCTGAAAAATTAGACCCCATAGATAAACAGAAAACTAGAAAATTAATTGTTGAAAACTCAAACTTTTTTGTTCTCAACTTTTAAATGAAATTTAGTTAAGACCGTATTCAAAATTGTCTTTTTTGTACTCTATAATAATTGTAATTTTGTTAAAAAAAAACCAGTCTTATGTGATTACTTGATAACTACCAGGGCAACATAAGATCAATGACCTACGATCATTAAAAAAAGAGATAATTTTAGGGTAAATACTTCTTTCCTTGTCGTAAAACCATGCCAAAAATGTTTTCATTTTTATAATTGCCAACATGATGAAATGTATTAAAAACTCGTTAAAATAAGAACTACCAATTCAGTATGACTCAAAAGGTTCACGTTTAGAAGGAAATAATTTGAGGTTATTTTTTATTATTTACCTTACGTCGATGAACTGACACCAATTTGAAAATTTTGCAAAGTGTGGGGTCGATTCAACGAAGTCCACGGGTTAGCCAGTTCATCGGCATACATTTCGCTTTATTTTTTCGTTCGTTGTGAGTCAGAAAGTGTTAGCACGTATCTTTTATGATGCAAATTGCCAAAATCGACTTTTTCCGTCTTGAACATCGAACTATGTCAGTGAGATAATGGTGGATTATTTGTACAAATTTTTGTCACCTCTCATTGTTAAAATCGGGGTCATACGGAAAGAGGGTATGCAAATTGTTTTGTTTGACATGTTTAGTAGATTCACGGTGTTATTCAAAAAGCTTCGGTTATTGTTTGCAATTATTTTTAACATTTACTCGTTTGCTAACATTCTATTTGTTTGGATTAAACGCTCTGGCCACAAAGAATTTAAATGAAACCTACATGGTGTCAGATTTAGACAAACTATGTCTTTTTAATTTTTAATGGCAATGGTGTTGTAGAAATTTGGTATTTTTTCGGTTTATCTAATGCATTGTTTTAATCTTTTCTCCTTATAATATTATTTCTACATATATCCTAGGTCTTAGTAATCTAACACTAGATAGCTAGATGAATTCCGCTGTAGTGTAGTGAAAGTCGTCGTGCGTCGGGCAATTGACCCTTGTGTTTATTTCTCTTTCCTCAACCGTTTCCGAGTTTCTACATTCTTTGATTTAATTTAGATTACCTTGTATTAGTTGCAGACAAAGTCCTACAGTGGTGACCACGACTAGTCGACGTAGCGTAGGTAGGCCTCCTGCAAGATTGACCAATGAACTGGTGGTGATGTGAGCGGCACAGAACCGGGCATTGTGTCAATCGATGGGGGAGACCTACTTGCAGCAGTGGATGAACCCACGGACACCGTTAATATTTGGTATAGATGAAAAATGACTATATTCTGAATTTAACACATTTTTTTTTTCTTCCGCTTTAGTAGTATTAAGCTATAAAATATATATAAAATATGATTTGTAAGAAACAAATATGGAGCATTCTTTTCAATGATTGTTTCATAACTTTTTTAATATAAACTTTAACGTTTTCATTTAGTAATTTAATGATAATTATGATGAATCTTAGTATTCATAGGATTTTGAAGAACACGCATAATTTTTTAATATTTTTTTTAATTAAACCTATGTTTGTAACCCAGTAGCGGCGTTAGGTTAGGGCAAGGTGGGGCGTCCGCGCAGGGTGCCAGACATGTATATAAAAGGGCGCCTGCAGTGCCCCTAAAATATTCTACCTCTGTAAGATTTCCCTCGAAACCAAAAAAAAGAGGCGCCGCATAAATCTCGCACAGGGCGCCGGAAATGCTAGAGCCATTCCTACCTAGCGTTAGTGAACATTAAATTAAGAGCATGTTATCTTTGGTATGACTAACATCAGCTAAATACAGACGTAGAAAATAGCACGATTGTACCCGGATTCATTCAGGTTTCCTAGAAAATATGTCTGATTGAGGAAACGCAGTTTTCTACTATACGGAAGTGAAAGCCGACTTGCGTCCGCCGACTCGCTTTTATGCGACAAGTATTATATTTAAAAGTACTTCCTATTTTTAAATACGACATTTGAAATAATAATTAAGATAATTTGATAGATTTTTGACTGGATTTTAATGACATACTTCAGTTTCAATATATCAACGATGGCAAAAGAATAAAAGTAAAAGCGTTGGTGGCTCAGGGGTTAAGCACTTGACTTGTATTCAGCAGGTCCTGGTTTCGAATCCATCTTTCCATACATCCATCTATCTAAACTTTCGCATTTATAATATTAGTAAGACTATGGACAAATAAAATGTGTAAAAAATAGTAGTGTGTTTAGCATAGGTCGAGATGTCTAGATGCCTCGGCGCATATCCTGTCCCACTTTCTATATTTAGCTGGTCGGTGCAGGGAGGTAGGTACGCCATTAAATTCCCATGGCTCTATGAATCACTTCGACTATTGTTAACTTTCTCTTTTAATATTAATATCTGCAATTGAATGGTTTAGAAGGAATTGATAATTTTATTTCATAGAATTTACAGTCTATTAACAATTTTTTCCGGCGTCTATGAGTTGACGACGACGATTAATTTTATCTCGGTAAAAGTATTTTTAATATAGGTTCAACAGATAGAAAACACATAGAAAATACTTGGATTTTACCCTTAACTTATATAGGAACGGCTAAAACACTCACGTATATATATCCGGTGTCGGCACCGACTAGTTTCGAGTCCATTGGGGGCCCCCGATGGACTCGAAACGGTATATAAGTTAAGGGTAATATGTCACGAAAGTTTGGATTTTACCCTATTGAAAATAGTTTAGATAAAATTTTGTAGTGCAGGAGAAAAACTAGTCGGACTTTGTTAAGTTCTAAATATTTATTGGTTGTCAAAACATTTATATTACCAACCCGCACTAGGCCAGCGTGGTTGACAATGACCTAATCACCCTTAACTTAGGGTAGGTTCCGAGTCCCTCAGTGGGGACGTATAGTGAGCTGATGATGAAGGCATTTATGGAAAGAAATCTTTTTGTAAACGCCATTGTTAATTAATAGTACAGGTAATCAAATAGGCACAAAATACCACGGCTTATAGCCTGTCCATGCGTAGAGGTTAGTGACACTGAAATCAATTAACGAATGAGACGCAAAGGGATATGATTCGCCACTATTGGTATAGAAAGAAAATAGTTTCATTTTTGACTATCGTATTACATAATTATGTTCTAAAATGTTGCATTACGTCTATGGATTCTCACGGAGCTGTCATTGGTAGCGGCCATTATTCTCGGCGCGTGCGGCGTGCATCCGTTTTGACGTAATTCCTAATTAGCAAGTGTCATTTCCATGTGCGGCGCAATTTCATTAATGCAGAGCTATCAACCTCTTAATTACTGTGTTAATATTTAATTAGAAATCCGTGCATTGATTTTATCAATCTGTTTGTGACTGTTTGTAATTTGAGTTTTGAGTGAAGCATATATCGTGATGTACCATAGAATAACAAGTAGTAAAATTTCTTTTGTTTTTTTTTATTAAAAACAAATTTTTTTAAATGTTAAGTGTTTTAATTTACTTTTTTAAATACGAAATAATTTTCATATGACTTTCATAAATATTTTAGTTCTAAACAATCAAATATTTTTAATTTCTGAGTAAAGATATTAAATAAATGTTGCATCACAATGTCACCAGCAGTAGTCCAGGGCCGTGGTATAATCTAGATTATGTCATGGGATTACTAGAACTTGAATAATGGCATTTCTCTTGGCTCATTGTGAACGCTGGACGCAAAGCGGCGACCATAGATTTAGGACTCTACTCACGTAGACATTCTCTATGCTGGGCACTTTCCTCGCACGCCGCTCTGCCTAGAGACATGGTGTAGGTGCACTATGATTGCATAAATTCTTAATTCTTTCTTTGTTTATTTTAGGCATTCTCATCATCATGCAGCCTTTTTTCCTTCGTAGTGTTGGCACAGTATGTATTAATCTTCCATTAATCCCTTAGGAATATCCGCTTTCACACAATCTATCCATACTTAGCTTTTAAGCCATCCGCAGGCAATCTCATTACTTTAATATTTGTGCGATAAGATGTTTTAAAGAAATGCGCTCTAATACACAAAAGCGTCATGTCACATAATAATTTGAACTAGCAGGGTTGGTCGTTGATACCTGATTACGCATCCGCAACATAGTACATTGAAATACTTCGACGCATCAACGAATTAAAGCGTTGTGTACGAGCTGTTTCCAACTGATTCGATTGATCTAATGTACAATTATATTTTAAAGAATAAACAAAGGAGTAAAGAAGACAAGGTTTGTTTATGTATCTTTGTTTTATAAAGAAGGAAGAGGGTTCCTGAAAATCCAGAAATGATTATTAGTTCGTATTTACATTACAAAGTTGTGGTTTAGTATTGGAGTTTAGGGTTTCATATAAGGGCCAACCTTCTTAGTAAGTCATTTTCTTCTTGTACACAATTTTTACACAGATGTAAAGGTTCATATTTAACCAATTCTTGTTCTGTCAGATGTTAAGGGATACATTGCACTAAGCCACCTTCAACAGTAGTCTTGCCGTGGGTTTCCACAGTCAGAATCATATTAAGCATATTGTCTGCTCTTTCATTTTCTTAAATAGAAATGTAAAAACATACATAAAACAATACGTCATGGATGACGTGAAACGAAACAATGCTCAAAATTTGTAGTTGATATTCGCTTCAAATCCCTGAAACGGATTACGATTTTGACGGAACTTTGACTAGAGCTAGACGTAGCTGGTACATGCGCGTATATTAAAGGGTTCTTTTTTTTATAACTTTGCGCAGTCGAAGTCGCGGACAATAAATAGTGTGAGATAAAACTAAAAGGACTTACGAAAATTAAGCACTTAGAAACTCAGAACCTTAAATTAGTTTATTTCTCCATACATACGTTTGTAAAATATTTAAGGTCATGAGCTAAGTACCAGGGCATCATAGTTACCCTACGTGGGGCAGGTCAATGGTGCAGTGGACTAAGGCGGCGGCCCTGCGTCCGCCCGCGTCCGCCCGCGGGCACAGTGCCAACTGCTAATGCACCAATATAGACTAACTAGATAAAGTTAGAGGTGATAAATTAATTACTGTTATTTAATTTAGTGTAATTCCACAGGAAAAAGGACTGGGAGATGATAAGAATTAGTTGTGTTACTTCTTGTTCAAGCAATTTTACAAAAATTAATAAATCCCGTCTTAATAATGACAAATCTTTAACTCTACAAAATCGAATAAACCATAATATAACAGTTAGTTTAATAAATTGCCTAAAAGATAAGCTTATTTTTTGTATCATTTAGATTTAAAATTAGCTCGGAGTTTATTATCAATGTTCATTGTTCACACAAATAATTAATTATTAGATAATAAAATATAAATATCTCTGTTAATTAATTAGTCTGTGTGCAAAATGATATCCTGGTCACGTGTCTGCGTAGTAAAAGTACTTTCGTTCGAGGTCGCATTGTGATTCAGGCTTTATAGCTTCTGGTAGCTATCGCCCATCACTCGCCTCGTCTACGCCTAGAAATAGAGTTAAAATGTAGGCATACAGTAGCTATATTTTACGTCTCTGTAAATGTCTAAAGCTGCCAAATAGCTTTGTAAGTTTTGAATTGGAATTATATTTTGTTTTCCTTTCATCGTTAATCTCAAAGTTTATTGGTAAGGATTTGTAAATTGTGGTTTTAAATGTGGTAAAATCCGCAACAGTATCAATTGCTGCACGAATTGATTACTCGATCTGTTAAATACTATGACCTCATACAAGACAGGCGTCAAATGGAAGTAATTCCACGTTACGTCTGATGTGTGTTTGTTTCAGAGGCCAAATTTTAGTCGTCTTCCCTTTTCTATCGATTTACTATAAGGAATGGATGGGAAGAGAAGTGATTTCGCCAGGGAAGAGTCGCATAGGAAAGGGAGATATGCTCTATCTGTGTTATTCCTCCGTTTTCCATAAAGGAATGTGCAATCTTTAAACTTAATAGAAATGTCTATGGGCCACGGTTACTTAAATATTTAAGCGAATACTAGTGGCCGTTTGCTCGTCTGCAACATCTTATTAATATTATAAATGCGAATGTTTAGATAGATGTATGTTTGTTAAAAGGTATCTCTAGTACGGCAAAACCGATCTTGATAAAATTTGGCACTGATGTAGAAAATCGTCTGTCTGGTCTATTGTTTTTTTATTATGCATTTTTAGTCTGTGTATGTTAGTTTTGTAATTTTTTTATTATTTTTTATTCTATTCGAATTAAATTTCTTATTTGATAAATTATTGCAAAAATCCATACAATAAAAGCTATTTTTAGTTTCATTTACTAATAATATCTATTTAAATTCAACAACATCTTATAAAAACAATATAATTATGTATTCAAATGTAGTTTATGCTATTGCATGTATGCAATAAATTAACATAGGTTATTAGAGAAAATTCTAAATGGACGCTTATTTTATTCCTAGACTAGCTTTTACCCGCGACTCCGTCCGCGCGGAATAAAAAAATAGAAAACGGGGTAAAAATTATCCTATGTCCGTTTCCTGGTTCTAAGCTACCTGCCCACCAATTTTCAGTCAAATCGATTCAGCCGTTCTTGAGTTATAAATAGTGTAACTAACACGACTTTCTTTTATATATATACTAGCTTTTACCCGCGACTCCGTCCGCGCGGAATAAAAAAAAATAGAAAACGGGGTAAAAATTATCCTATGTCCGTTTCCTGGTTCTAAGCTACTTGCCCACCAATTTTCAGTCAAATCGATTCAGCCGTTCTTGAGTTATAAATAGTGTAACTAACACGACTTTCTTTTATATATATATATATAGATATAATTTATTATAATTGTTCTTATATATTTGTCAATGTTTTCGAATGTGACATGTTGACATTGCCATTCAGAATTTTAAAAAAAGAACGCATTTATGGTCATCTTAAAATTCGGTTGAAAAGAAAAATAAATCATTACATTTAAAGAATATTACGTATTCGCCATCTGGTACTTTAGAATTGTAAATTAAATCATTTGAAAACTTTAGTTTATGTACCTAGTTGGTTTTCATGTGATTTGAACACTGATCTCTTTAGATACATACAGGATAAGTCGCTGGAAATTATAAATTGCATCGTTCCGAATTAAAGCGTCCATTGAAGTTATTGTCAGCTAATACTCTCTCTATTTTTAATTCTAGTTTCCAACGATACTAACCGTCAGTGATACAATTGTGAAAATGAAATAGGCACAAAATACCAATGCTTATAGCCTGTCTTAGAGGTGAGATGATTTAAGTGATAAGTAATTTTTTTGGATAAAAACCTTCTTTCTAGACGCTTTTAATATGTAATTTTGTAAATGAGACTCTTTGAGTGTCTTATTTACAAAAGTAATTGAATGAATAAACGAACATAGTAACAATAGTTACGTAATCCAGTTTTGTTTATGTAATGAGATGTAATGAATTTTAATTTAGATTATTAAGTTCCTTTTTTAAATAATGCCTAATGCAAAGGCCGTGACGTATTCGGACATAGAATTTTAGAAAAAATCTTAGACTTAGTTGCTTAACTTAGTTGCTAGATTTTATCCGAATGCACTAAGGTTCATTTAAATGAAACCTAACAACTAATTTAGCTTAAACGTAGTGAGTTATGCTAAATTAGCAAGAGTTACCATTATTTACATAGATATTATGATATAAAATTTTGTTGGTACTATGAATTTGTTTTCTGAACAAATAACCAAACAGTTTTTAATGTTGTTTAAATGTAATTTTTAATGAAAAACTATTTTTTTGTTAATAATTGTTTTAACCAAAAATTAACATCCTAATAATCATGGATTGGAAGTACCAGGGGGTCAGTAAATCAAAGAGTCTATTTACTTGCAGCGTAAACAATCGTAGCAATGCTCTCGTAAACAGAGTTCATTAGGCGTTTATAAGATATGGTTGTCAATTATTATTTATTTTATATTATTAAAAAAAATCAAATATTATTGAAGAGCGTCGGAACAAAAACCGATATTTTTTTGGAAAAGTGTAAAATATGGTCAAGTTCATGGTTCACAACCAATTGGCATTATGATAAAAAAATGTCAAAAAGTGATTGATCGGGTTTTGTTCCGACACTACTCAAATATTGTGTTAACGTTACATTCACCGCGTCAGTAGCGTAGTGGGTTAGGCACTAAACTTCTACAGGTCTTGGATTCGACCCACTATATACCGATGTGTTTTTCCATTTTCGAATTTCATATCTATTGTACATTTATCCAACGTTTTTACGATGGAGGAAAATATCACGATGCAAAGCAAATATCTGCAAAGAAATTCAAAGATATGTGTGAAGTCAACCATCGTAACTGACTAAGGCCTAACTTAAGCTAGATTTTCTTTACCTAACTTATACTAGATGGTGACGTTTATTACTTAAGTTGACGTCAATATTATGAAATTACAATAATTTGCTAGTAATAAAAAATAAGATTTTGTGGCAGCCCTATAGCGTAGTGAGTCACGGCACCCAGTTTTTGCGCGGCGGTTGAGTGTGAGTGCCACGTGCTCCGGCCGGGCGTCGAACCCGCGCCGTCTGCTAAAGGAATACTATGCGTCTCCTGCATTGTCACTCCACAGTCACGCACACAGCATCTGATGTACTCTATCTGAGCTTGAGCTCAATACACCGGACATGTAGCTCCCATGCCTGACAGTGCCTCGATGGATTTTTCTCTCATAAATAATCCTGTCTGTTGAATACGTCTGTATGGATAATTTGGAAGATTTTTTTTAATGTGTAATTGCTGATTATTCTAATATATAAAATTCTCGTGTCACAGTTTTCATAAGCGTACTCCTCCGAAACGGCTTGACCGATTCTCATGAAATTTTGTGAGCATATTCAGTAGGTCTGAGAATCGGCCAACATCTATTTTTCTTTTTTTTTTTTAACTTCGCGCGAACGGAGTCGCGGGCGACAGCTATTTAACTTATATTTTTCGTTCTAACTAAACCTAAATGATGAAAGCTAGGATCTGCTTCCCTAGTAGTGGAATTGCAGAATTTAAACCAACAATTAGGTGACCGAATGTTCTCTTAACAGAAACAATCATCCATTTAATCGGTAGTCTTTATTAATAATTTATTATAGCTTTGGAAATAAGCATAGGCTAATTCAATGATTAATGCTTCTCACATTAGTTTATTTTTTACGTGTCAATTCGCGCCAGTGCTTTTAAATGACTATCGTTATCACAATATTATTAATGGCCATCAGTGGGCGTTATAAATAGTAATTTTTTTTCTTTTATGCCAGTATTTTTACAATGTTGTAATAAATCTTTTTGGTCATTGAATACTTACATAGAGCAATATTTTTTTTTTAATTTATTTATAAATGGCTTTATTTGAGTCAGCGATATTTAATTCCTAATCAAACTTGTGAAGGTTAAATTTTCTATTAAAAATATCTTGTGAAAAGGCAATTGCTTACAAGACTGTTAACAAATAGTTCCACTTTCTGACCATAATAACATTATAGAAAATAGTAGAACGGATCTGATTTAAAAATAAAAAAAGAATGATTGATAAATCATGCATAACAACATCCTGGTTGTAAGTTTCGCTCCTATTAGTCTAAGATACATGATCATAGGTGTGACGAACTGTGTGCGAGTGTACTATCAGGGAATTTCGCGGTGTTCCACTTACAGAAAAAATGTTCTATTCCTTGCAACGAGACAAACTCAGCCCTTTCTAACAAAACAATAATTACATAAATAAGTATGTTGAGCCAACAACGACAGAATAGTAAAACACAATTAGTCTTAAATTACTGACCGGCTATTTTTCGTACCGAAACATTTAATAGATGTGTTCTATTGGTTTTTGTTCCGTGTCGTCTAAATGCGTTCGAAACTTTCAAACGACTGTCGCTGTTAAGGTTGAATACCGCAAGATTTCCCGATAGTACTTTTAAATATGACTAGCATCTTTCCTTTGACTCCGCATGGGTACATTGACAAAGAAATAAAAAAAGTCTATGTTACGCGATGATAGCAGGGCTTGATATTGGTGAAGAAAATTATTAAATCAGTTGAATAATTTTTCCATAACAAACAAACAAATCTTTTGTCTCTAGTGAAGATGTGTCAGTATTACTGTGAGTGTAACGAGTATTAGCATATTAATACAACCATACGGTTATTTCTGAACGAAAGCGAAAAACAAAGAACAATTAGCACAGTTAATAAGAAATGAGGATGCGTACGAGTTATTTTAGAATTTCCATAATTTTTTTTTTGTTTTTGTACATATTTAATAGTAAAACAATTTTTTTGTAAACAATTTTGTCGATATAGTTTGCTGGAATCAAACCCACAAAACGTTGCGAAGTCAGGGACCCAAAACTTTGAGCCATTTGCTACAATTAAATTACCAGGGCTTCATAATTTTGAAAGTTAAATTGATAATTCGATACCTTATTAATTTTAATGTTCACACACACGATATAGCATCAATTCGTTTCTTTATTAAATAACATTACTGAGTGTTAAAACAATTATATTTACACCATGTAACATAATATTCGTGTTCTCAGTAAATGAACTTCCGCGAAATGAGTTTTTTTATGTTTTTAACTGTCTGTTTGATCAGAATAAACTCATAAACTACTCAACCAATATTATATATTTTTTGAGTAATTTAAAGCCATTCTATTCGTGTATCCGAGGCAATATTTTTTCATATTCGATGAAAATTAAAAGAGAAATTAAAAGTCATTTTCCTTTGCCATTAAAGTTAAATATTTTTTTATAACACATCTATAGCGTTAGATATTCTTGTAAAATAACTATAGTTTTGGAATATAAACTGAGATCACCTATCAAGAGGTCGTTCAACGCAAACTGGCAGTTTTAAGAATTTTAGTCGTGATGTTTTGTGCTCAGAATTTTTTTACTAACCATATGGCCAGCGTGACTTTTGACCAAAGTCTAAATTAGTTTTATTCGTAAAACAATTGTTTTAAGTTTTAAAAACACAACAATCTGTTGTTATTTTTTATTGCATGTACAAGACTAGGTGTCCTAAATGATGATTTAACGTTCATTAATTTAATAACACCATTAGCATAAAGCATAACCATGGTAAGGACTAAGACAACAGGACTAACACTCAGGCGCTACATCAAGCTACGTTTCAATTTCAAGGTTCAAGTGGTTTCTCATATCTATTATTAATGAGAAGACATAAAGATATTGAGGACTAGGAGAACATGACAATGTGGTAGTAAAGGCTTAAGTGGTAGGAACGTCAGACCAGAGAGCATAGAAACAGATGCCGTGACGCCACGTGGTACCGAACCACAGACGACTGAGAACTTTTTACACACGAGGTCGTTAACCCGCCAGACGCCGGCCAATTAAGTTCGCTATCAACTGTTTAAATAGGGCTGTCGATTATCACTTCACTTTTTACCATATTATATAAAAATTATTATTATTTGACGTCACAGAACAATACTTTGTTATAGTATGACATACTTTAAAACGTGAAAAAGTTAAACTATACCGTCTTGTGTGTCATTTTCTAAGCCTAATTAGATTTTCTGATAGAATGAATTACGATAACAGCCTCCCTCGCCGGGCTAGATAGATTTATAGGACTAACTTGACTAATACAGACAAGGTTTATATCAGAAGACATCTGTATGTCACAGATAGTCGTAGTTAGTTAGTAGTTAGTAGTAGGGGCTCTGTTTTCCTCAACTCCACGACAAGCGCGTATTTTGCGTGAAGGCAGGCTGTAGGTTACTCCAGCCAGCCCAGCTCGCCAAAGAACCCCAGCCAGATACAGATAGTCGTAATTAAAATGTTTAGAGACTTGACAACCCTAAATGATATCGGAATGCGACCCAATACATTTAAATTATGAGTAGTTGGTTTAATTAGAGGACACTGTCTGAGGCAGTCAATTCGTGCATCTGCATCTGCTTGCATTTTACTTATTATATACTTAATATGTTGATTGTAAATGTCAATTAATTTAAATGACACCAAATGATGATTATGTATTATCGGAGTCATGTTTTTTAACCTTAATATCACCATCAGCTCACTAAACGTCCCCACTGATAGGCTCGGAGCTTACCCTAAGTTAGGTGTGACTAGACCATAGTCAATCACACTGGTCCAGTGCGTATTGGATGGCTTCACACATATTTTGTGTGTGCAGGTTGCATCACGATGTTCCCTTCACCGTGAGAACGTCGGATAAATGTACATATCATCATCATCAGCTCACTATAAATCCCCACCGAGGGGCTCGGAGCCTATCCCAAGTTAGGAGTGACTAGGCAATAGTCAACCACGCTGGCCCAGTGCTGGTTGACTTCACACATATCTTTGAATTTCTTCTCAGATATGTGCAGCATCACAATGTTTTCCTTCACCTTAAGAACGTCGGATAAATGTACATATGTAAATCAAAAATTGAAAAATACATTGGTACATGGCGGAATTCGAACCCAAGACCTACAGATTATGAGTCAAGTGCATAACCGCTGATCAACCGACACTCTATAATATCATACATTAATTCGCCACATTTCGACAGTACCTTCACGGGAAGGTAGCTGATAGATGCGAGAGTAACATGGGCTATTTTTTTTTTTAATTCCACGCTGACATTGTTGCCAGTAACAGGTAATAATTATTTTTATGTAGGTATTTTCGTAGGCGAAAGTTATGGTAACATAAATTAATATCACAATAAGAGAAAGGCGTAATTAGAGAATATATTAGATGATAAAAAGTGAAAATTTTTTGAACATATATTTAAGATATGAGAATAGTTTGGTTAACTTATAAATACGGTACGTGAAATCAAAAATCTCTTGATTCGTTGTTGAAATAAGAAAGTTTTTTTTTATATTAATGTATGTAAAATTAAGAACTTTGTATATATAATATATCGTACCAAATTATTTTTGGGTCAAAGTTTTTAAAATTTTGTAATCTCACTAATATTAGAAATGCGAAAGTTTAAATGGACGTTGGTTAGAAACTATCTGTAGAACGACTTAATGGATCTAGATGAAATTTGGAACAGATGTAGAACACTGTGAAAGAATACGTAGGTTACTTATTAAGTTTTTTTTTAATTCCCCGACAACAACAGCTAACAAAATCCAAAAACAAGACAATCAAATCAACGACAATCTGTATTACAGATGTTCGGTAATGGAAGCGTACGCTTACAGGCGATTTAACACACACAAAATAAACGACAATCGAGTGACATCAAAAACCTGAGGGTAACGTACGATAAATTGGAGCATGGAACTATCCGTTCGATTGTTGAACCTGCCTGCTATCTATTGAAATTAATGAATTTGGGGTTATCGGCAAAGGTAAACCACCTGGGGAGGAGCGACGACCCCGCGAAATCGGAAGTTCGGTAGCCCCAAATAGTCTTATTATTTCCGTAGATATTTTTTAGGAATTTATAAACAAATCTGGTTTTAATACGTAACAATTTTTAAGTAACTGGCCACTGGAGTTCGCTAAAATAGAGTAGTGACCTCTATTCATAGACACGAGTAATAATAATAACCTATAATCTTTGACCAATATTTTTTATATATTGTTTTAACCGGTCTGTCGTATTAGCGGTTTATACTGTAATAATTTATTTTACAAGCTTTTTTAGTTTTACATGTCTCGGTGTTTGTCATTAAATCTTTCAAATTTAAATTTGATCCACTTCCCGGTTACCGATTGAGCTGAAATATGGCATACGAATGCAATATTATGATAGCATGGTACTGATGATGATGGAGCTGGAAGATGGTGATAAGAACTTCGGCAATGGATTTTTTTTTTCGTTTTAGCACAATCAAATTTAAAGATCTCACCTTTTATCTTACTCTTTATTATTATATATGCGAATGTTTGGATGGATGTTTGTTTGTTAGAAGATATAATATAGCCATAACGGAGCCATAACGGATCAACGATTCTCGATAAAATTTGGCGTAGATAAAGAGTATGGCGTAGTCTGGAAGAACATATAGGCTACTTCGCTCGCGTCGCTCGAGTCGCGAGCAACAGCTAGTATTTCTAAATTTAATGAACGCTGTTATGATAGTAGTATTAAACGCCATTCAGTAGCCTACTAAAACCTAGAAGAATGCTCTATTGTTTAGAAAATTGTCACTCAGTTTATGTTACTAGTCATACAGTAGTGCATACCCTCGAGAGGAAAGTATTCATATGTCAGTCGAGCAAAAATCTATAAAAAGACATTCTGATTGACCTAAGGCCTTTAAATAATACATTAAGTTAAAAGTTTAATCAGCAGTATGAAATTTCTTCTCATTTTAAATAGTAACTACTGTACAATTTATATCTCCTATACGTAAAAATTAAATATTTAGTAAGAAAATAAATACGTTTAATAAATACGAAAAGAAGTCGTAAAAATACAATAAAATAAATGAAAGAAATTTATAAAGTAATAAAAAGTAAACAGTTATAATTAATTTTTATTTTATAGGTTATATAAGTGTTTCAAAAACGTGTTTTTAATAACTTACATATGAAATTAATATTTAAAAAAATACTTAAGTATTTATGTTTTCATTTAATAATTATTATATAAATGGTTCAAGCGTACTGTGTGTAAATAATACGTAAAATACAATAAATTTAAAGTTTTCTTTTAATTCAGCTTGTTAGTGACATTTTTATAGAATTCATATCGCCATAAATCTGAACCCTTTAATTGTCTTTGATTTCATGAAAAAAAAATTATAAATATAAATTGGATTAAAAAAAACATGTTGTAATATGTCGTAACTTAAAAAAAAAACATAATTTAGTCATAGTCACGTGGTCACGGTATGGTCTGGTCATGGACAAGATTGGAGTTCGTCGACCGGTCAGGCATTTTCCGACTGCCGAAAAAAAAATTGCAACCATTATGGCAACATCTAACATGACGAGTCTATTTTTTGAATTTATTAATATTATAGAAGAATTTATTTAATTTTATACGTACACTGTTTATAAAAACAAACACCCTTGACCTCGAAGAATCCATTACCTGTGTAAATTAATTTTTCTGTGTTAATTTTTTGTTTACATTTGTTTCGTTAAGTTATTTAAATTTGAAATTATCCACAGTTAATTTTTAAATATTATTTTATTTTCACACCTTCTTATCTTTCAGATATTTCTACTCTCATTTGATTTAAATATAAAATAAAGACATGTTAATTATCCGTACCTATTCAAAAAATATACTCTTAATTTTTTTTAAATTTCATTGCAAATGTGTTTGAGTTTTTCCTCGTTACTCTTATTAATTATGTCACAACAATCCCAACCCATATTTTTATAAAAGTATTTAATTCACGCATAATTTAAATTTACTTTCATAATATTATAATGTAATTAATAATGTATTAAATAATGTAAAAGCGCGGGTAAAACAAAACAAAATGGCGTCGAGTTTTTTGTTCTATCAGCGATGCAAGCCAAATTAAACTGGCGGTCGTTCGTTGACCCGCCGACACTACGTGACGTAACGTGACGTCACGTGACGTGGTGCTACGTCACGGCAACGGAGGCGGGTCGATGTTATGATTTTAATAATGTCCGTTCAAGGTTTTCTTTTTCCCGCGAACGACGACTTGTTTGATTTTTTATATTTATACTCTTTGTCGTGTTTGATGTTCTTTGACATTTATAATCTTTGTTTCTAATAGGTTTGATTTTTTAAATTGACCTGAAGGTCTATGTTACCAGGTCATGAAATTAAAAAAAAAATATGATTTTTTACATTTAGAAACCAAGACAAAATGTTCTGCACTAATTGACAGTGGTAGATCCCGCAACAACAATATTTGTTAGGTGTACAAATGAGCCAGGTCGACCGGTGCAATACCACGACGACGCAGAAGACAGGCGGGAAGTGGAAGCAATTCCGAGTACAGTCTGATTAGTGTGCATGCCGGAGGCTTAATTTTGCTCCTCTTTCCTGTGCCACGTTTTTCGTATAAGGAAATGGTGGGAAGAGGAAGTGGATTTTTCGGAGGAGGAGACGCATAGAAAGGAAATAACCTTTTATATAATGTCCATGGGCAGCTATTCGTTCGCTATTTCGACGAATTCAGGTGGTGCAGGGATAACCTTGGCCCTCCCTGCGCTGGTTTTCAGCAGACTCCTTTGCTCTGACACTATTTGCTCTTAAAAGGTAGAGTAACTATATCAAAGAACAAAAAATAAGAAGAAAACAATCTTACTAATATTAATATTATATTTTTTTTAATTATAAAGTTTTTATTTAATTCCGCGAGGACACAGTCACGGGCGACAGCTAGTAATACTTCATTTAACAATTCCAATAGTGTAAATACAAATTAATAACAATTTTAACATAAAAAATATTAAAAAAAAATTAAAAAATCAGTAGTGATAACGTACAAAAAAAGATTTAAAGGTCTCAATGCATAGCAAACTGCTTTCCATAGATTGAGGGGCAAAATATCGTTGAGTGTCTGTGGTTTTATACATTCACGTTATTGATTAATTTGCAACTCGTAAAATACATCTCATTTGTATACAAACAAATTAAATATACAATTGAGATACAATACAAGTTCGTTCTAACTGTATCTCCTCACCTCGTTTCATAATGACGGTGTAGTGGGTTTCGACTGCAGTGACTCTTACATTGACATATATTGTCATCCTTTTCCATTGCCTTTGATAAAACAGAGAGAACAATTTGTTATATAAGGTGTGAAGGCAGTGGAATTCTACGGCAAATAGGTTCAAAGAACTGCAAATTGAAGTCGGACTATGACCTACATAAACGTTTTGATTCTGAGAAAAATTTAGTGTAACAATAGGTTCTTTGTAAAGAAAATATATTATAAAATATTTAAACTTTAGGATGTAAATTTTTCTTTATAGCATTAAGGGCATAAAGGCATGTGATACCAAGAGTTAAAGACAACATATCGACGCCCCCACCGAATAACCCCGTAATAGGAAAAACCAAATTTTTCAGGAGAAGCAAAAAACCTTATTTATTTAATAACTTCATCAATAATTGGAACGAAGTTCCTTATTGCGCGTTGTGAAAGGGGCTAGACGGAAAAAAATCTTACAAAAAGTTGTCACGATACTTTTTGCTATAGTAAGTATGTTAACGACGAATGAGCGCTACTTCACTATGGCAACGACGTGACAATATATAACGAAAATTCATAGAAATAAAATGTACTTCTTGTGAAGACTTAAGTTTTTTATTCATAGAATAAACATTGGTTCCTTCACTAATTAATAGAAAGGAACTTCGTTCCATCCGGGTGTCCCTTGACACCTCTCAAGTTTTTTGTACAAGAATCTTTTAGATCCCAAAACAAAGCTAAATTTTATAGATTCATTGTATTTAATTTTCATGCATATATTCCGGACGTTTTCGGTGCTATGAAGGAAAAGTTATAATACCGGAAATAAAAAAAAAATCTGTTTCAATAATGATTTTTTAACTCCGTAATTAACATTAAGAAAAGTATAAAAAAATCACAACGTGTAATAGAACCTTTAGATGCCGAATTCGACGGAAAAGCAAAAACCCGGTTAGAGTGCATTACAGGATTATTCGTTGAGGGCGTCGATATGTCGGTATAAGAGTCCGTTTACACAGACTAGGAGAGTAGATCAGATTTGTTATCGTAAATAAAAATGAGCTTTATACGATAGAAACAAGGTTTAATTTTACTTTGCACGTTTTATCAAGAAAAAGCATTAAAAAAGATGTGAAAAGCAAAATTAAACTTTGATACAATCGTTTAAAACTCAAATTTAATTGCGATAAAAATCTGCTCTATGAAAAGAATTGTCTAAAGAATTTAATGATCAAAAATTCGAATAAATTCAATACAAAAAATGATGTTTTTATTCAATGTACTTAGTATTCGTGTAATATAAGAAATCAAATTTAATTTCTGTGATAATTCGAAGTAAATTATTAGAACTTGAATTCGGCAACCGTAAGGGACTTTCTAAAAAAAACCCAACTTTTCTCGCCTTAATTGATCTGATTTTAGCAAAAGATACGTGTAACTTAAGTATTAAAATGTTAATTGGTATCTGAATTTTATTATTTGCTCCTTATTTTCAAATATAAAATACATTAAATTAAATACATTATTAAAAATTTTCTCTCTTCACAAACTAAGAGCATTTAATAAACTGTTTAAATTACGAATACTTTGTCTCTTTCTAATATTGGTGTTTAAAGGAAGACGGGTGACCGCAAACATGCTATCATTCTGTGTCATCTCTGAATGTTGTTCTGTAAAATTATCTTCTCAACATAAAGTGGTTATAATATGTATTCAAATTTTACCTTTCATATGTAAGCGATTATAATACGTATTTCAATGTAGTTAGTGTCGATAATTGCGTCTGTTATGCTAGCCGGTTTGTACTGACAAACGGTTGACCCACATACCGGTCGCGGGATATGACCTCGCGAAGTTTATTGTCAATAGCATCGATCTTGAACGCGGCCGGTGCCTACGGACGGTGTTTGAATGCAAATACTTTATTATGTGGGTCGCTACTGATTTATGTTATCCTAGTACCTTAAAGACAAATGATTAGATAATCAACAAGCTGTCTAGACCAAAACAATTAATTATATTTAAACTAGCTGTCGCCCGCGACTCTGTCCGCGCGGAATAAAAAAAAATGCACACAAGATAAAAAAAAGTTCCTATGTCCGTCTCCCAGTTCTAAGCTACCTCCCCATCAATTTTCAGCTAAATCAGTTCGACCGATCTTGAGTTATAAATAGTGTAACTAACATGACTTTCTTTTATATATATAGACTAGCTGTCGCCCGCAACTCCGTCCGCGCGCAGTTAAAAAAAACTAAATGGGGGGGGGGGTTATGAAAAATAGATGTTGGCCTCTACTGAATATGCTCACAAAATTTCATGAGAATCGGTCAAGCCGTTTCGGAAGAGTTTAATCACAAACACAGCCACACGAGAACTTTATATATTAGATAGATAATTATTGTGTTAATAAACGTTTATAAACAAGAATTAAATTAAAAAAAAATAGTTAAAATGCCGATGAGTCTTCAGTGTGGTAACTAACACTAGTATTACAACTATATTGCCTTCCCTCTCTATCATCTTTAAAAAATAAGGGATAACAATAATAAAATAACATTACGTCCGGCAGTTCTTAATCGCAGTAATAAGAAATTTCGTTTAGAAAATGCTTTTTATAAATTACTAGTCATCAATGATAAGAAAATTAAATGCGTCACAACGATAAGAAACAGGAAAATACTAAATCCTAAAATGACGTTTAACATCCTAATTAATAACCTATGACGCAATGACATCCGTCATTAAAAATCAGATTATAACAATCGAATCGGTTTATCGTAATGACGTAGAATTTTGTAAATGCGGATGTCGAATAAAAAAACTTTGACCCACTTTTAAGCTTTAGTCATTCACTTAGCTCAAATTGTACTTGCGTGTACATTGACATAGTCATCGTTTAGAAGTGTTTTTTTTTCTCTTCGTTTAAAGTCCCTTATCCAGTAAAACTTACGGCGTTTTTTGTACTCTTAGTAATTATTAAAATTGAATATACAAACTCTTTAAAAACTTATTGGTTAGTTTCATCCAATAACTGGCCAGTTAGAATAAAAATAAAATTTGTTTATTTATTTAAACGTTGCGTTCAATATTTGCTCTCCGCTTTCCAAAGCCACCAAAGTTATTTGTCTATTTAAATTTTTTTACCAAACAAATAATATTATAACAACGTATTGTTAAAGCTTAAATAAAAAAATCATAATCCTATTTAATTAAAATCACAATTAATCTCTAATAGATTAACGGTTAAGGGTACGAAGTACACAGTCGTGGGTTCGAATCCTACCATTGGGCTGAACAATACTCGCCTTGTGCTATTCACGACAGCTTAGACGGAATATTTAAAAATGTAATTATCAAATGCTTATATCTTTAACTAAATTAATACACATCATAAACTTTTTCTTGTACAGTCTAACATGATCAGAGTACATCCGCGTCTTACTAAACATGGAGTCCAAAGGTTAGTACCGGCATCGATACAGTAACGGCCGACCCACATACAGCCTCTCGATCTCTTCCTAGCTACATTACGACCCGTTATATCCCCGTAGATACATTACCAACTACAAATACCTGAGGGGAATTTACTAAAAGAAAAGCAAACTTAAACAAAAGACTTATGACCTTTGTCAACAAAAATTAATTACGAATCCAAAAATAAAAATAAAAATTAACTTATATTTTACTCCCATAGCAATCCTGGGAAATATGAATCCAATAATAACTCATATATCAAAATTTGTTAAGCTGTTTTGTCAACACACGGTCTCAATGAACATTGAACAACAATATTTTGATTCCAGCGAAAAAAAACTACTAATAGTAATACCCGACTGACAGAAGAGTAGTTTTTTTTATCTCTAAACTCTATGTGCAATAGTAGTTGTATTTAATACAACTACTATTGCACATAAATAGTCATTAAGGCGTCCCATAGTATAGATTTAGATCTAGATAAATGCACTATACATACATCAAGTAAGACACTTAACAATAACTTAACAAAGTTAGGTAAATAAATGTACATAAAACATACTATTGTATATATTACATAAACAATTTAATTAAACAAAAACTTTTACCAATTCATTTAGTATTATTCATATATTCTATTAATTCTTTGTTACTATATAAGGAAAAGTTCACGTGTTTTTGCCTATTTCTAAATGATTAACAAATATTAGTATTAATATTTCACCATATATGTCAAGTGAATTAAAAAAAACCGCATACCAAATATGGTAAGCATTTCTAGTGATATTAATGAGTAATAATCGTTCTTTTAGAATTTGCATATAAATAGTTTTATAGAGAATCAGTGAATACCATGAAAATGTATTCAATCTTGTATTTGTCCAAACTAATATAATAAAGAGGAAATATTTGACTGTCTGTTTGTATTGAATAGACTCTGAAAGTACTGAACCGATTTGAAAAAGTCTTTTACTATTGGGAAGCTGCAGTATCCCCGGGTGACATAGGCTATATTTATTACTAGATTTTTTTAAATTCCATGCTGACCCAGGCTTATAAGTAGATCGCGCCTTCGTCCGCATATTATCATATAATAATTAATCATAATCCGGAACATGTTGACAAACATGTAGTCATCTCTTTCGTTCTTTAAGAAAATACAGAGATCTCCTATCTCACTCTCACTTTTTGTTGAGGAACTTTGGCAACGAAAACTCACAATACTACATTTGATTTCAATTTCCAAAAATAAATTTGTTAAAATTATCTTTTGTTACATAACAGATAACAATTAACAAAAATACATTCAATTTTTAATTTTTAAAGCAAATATTGATTTAGTATTTTACCCAATTCTGGTAAACAAGCTTGGCTTTCCTATGACCATGATCTAAGACAAGGCAATAAGTTAGAACTTAAAAGCGCTAATGGTGTTAGATACAGCGTCGTGATTCACTTAAATCTATTTTCCACTAGCGATTGCTACGCAACTGCTGATATAAGCAATCGCTACCGAGTCAGTGGAAATGGAATATTGATCTGGACTGTAGCACACAGCTGTGAAAACGGACCTGAATCGAATGTACTGAATGTACTCGAAAGACATTAAAACGAAGAGAAGATTCAACATTATGTTCAGCGTTAAGCCTTTGTACACAAGGCAATATAATTCGTCGAAACTAGTATTGTGTGTTTGCGTCACGAGAATTGCGTTGTGCGCGTTCCGTACATACTCGTACAACGTTGAATCGTAGACACGCGTCGTCTGTTCGTTCAGTACTGACATAGTGACTACATGTCAACTGTATATATTTGCTCCGCCATCTTGAAAATCGCAGCAACTTTTCTCACGACGATCTTAACAAACAGGTTGCGAACGAATGTCTTCGGCGATGACAGATAGAAATGTCGGCAACGCTCGCTGTGTACGAACCCTTATGACATAGTACGTAGCTTAGTGACTGAACTCGTCCGGTTTCGAACATTTACGTTGCCTTGTATACGAAGGACCTTTGATTTGATTTCCTGTGGTAAGTGTAGATAGTAAATAATAACCACGACCAGTCTGATAAGACTGTAAGAATAAGAAAAATATATTGCTCATATAAAATAGCTATTATTATATCGTTCGCTGAAACAAAGGAACACGCGGCAGTAGATAGTCGCGTGACTATTAGCCTAGTGGAAAAGGATTGTAAGCACGACGATCCGGACTAGACCATAAATTAAGGTGTACTATCAATAACGGTTGACCTACATAGTGATGTTATTTAACGAGTGACTAACAGTTACACCTCGCCTGATATGGGGTCTCTCGGAACTAGGATGGCGAGATAACGGTGATCTAGACACTGCTTTATGACAACGATGTATGTAGTAAGAAGAGACACTTTGTTAATTTTTTTAAATTTAGATTCCAAAGAAGCTAAGTGTTAGCCTAAAATATTAGGCTAACACTCGTAAAGCAATGGGAACAACGAGTAAACTGAATTTGAATTGATAGGTGTTACTTCTTGAGAGATCCTTACTACTTTTATTGAGTGGAAAATATAAAGAGCAGTAACTACTTTTCTTCCTCCAAAATATTTTTTTTTACTGTGTGACAAAAAAATACCTTTTGGAACGAAGTTCCTTATCGCGCGTTGTGAAAGGGGGCTAGACGGAAATAATTCTTACGAAAAGTTGTCACGACACTTTTTGCTATAGTAAGTATGTTAACGACGAATGAGCGCTACTTCACTATGGCAACGACGTGACAATATTTAACGAAAATTCATAGAAATAAAATGAACTTCTTGTGAAGACTTAAGTTTTTTTATTCATAGAATAAACATTGGTTCCTTCACTAATTAATCGAAAGGAACTTCGTTCCATCCGGGTGTCCCTTGACACCTCTCAAGTTTTTTTTTTATTCAACGTCTTCCATAGTCATTCATCCATTTTTATCAATGACAACAAATATTGAAAAGCAAATGACCTTAAATATTTCTAGCTAAGTGCGCTTTTTCTGTAACTAGTAAAATTCTGGACCGTTGTCAGAGTTCTATTACCTTGTTTACTGGAAACCCTTGCGGATCTCTTAATAGGATATACATTACTTTACTGTTAAGCTAATTACGGGTTTAACGTGTCATCACGTAGCATTTGTGTTGGGAATACCGTGGGTTTCCACTTTCGAAAAACATGTATTAAACATTGTTTGTACAAAAAGAGAGATAAAGATGATATGTGTTTATACAAGTATTTGGCAGTGAAAACGTAAATTGTTTTTATGGTACTAAAAAGAAACAAACGCGCAAAAGGCCAGTTAATTTTGCTGAAATAGCGAAGTGACTGGCCCGTGGTCTTCTGCAAGAAGTTAAAAGATAGCAGATATGTTTGAGGATTTTCCCTCACCCTATATTTACTCTTCCTCTTCTCATTTCTTTATAAGGTCGAAAGCCTAATTTTAGTCCTCTTTCCTTTCCACTTTTTTCTTATGCGATGGGAAGAGGAAGGGGATTTAATGGAAGAGGTGGCGTATAGGAAGGGGAAATATTGTCTTTCTGTGCGTCCTCTCCTTCGTCGATTACAGGTAGGCAATTGCAATTGCCTATGTCTGTGGACAGCGGTCGCCTCGCTATTTCGGCAAATTCAGGTGGGCGTTTGTTCGTTTACCACTTTTTAATATAAAAAATGGTGTGAAGGTGAAGCGAATGGAATTTAGCTTACGACACACTTAACATAATAATGTATGCAAAATAATATATATCAAAGTGTTCACATGTACAGGATGTGGCTAAATTCCCGTTACAACGATGGCTCGTAATAACTGCATTTGTAATCAAAGATGGCGTTTACGACAAATATTTGTCAGTCAGTGGGTCAGGTGTTAGACGGAGGATACATTGGTAATATTCACAGGTGGGCACAGTTAATCGAAAAGTTAACTTCGTTAATCGTTAATTCGTTAATTAAAAAATTAACTTCGTTAATCGTTAAAGCGTTAAATTCTCGAAAATTTAACGCAAGTTAAAGTTAATCGTTAACAGTTAACCATACCAAAATTATACATACTAATTTCACACTTATGTAGCGACACTTGTTTAAAATAGTAATTTGACTGTATAGTATGTATATTCTATAACACATTAGTATTAAAGACATGAATGCATTATAGTGTATTTCATTACGAGTGCGGAACGCCTGTCAACTAAAATGTTTGGAAAATGGCGCCAACCGTAAAAGAATACAAACAGATTTTTTTTGTTTTCTTCACCCATTCTGGGTAAGTAAAGGGAACTATGCCCAAACAGCCAAGTCTTCAGTAGATTATTTTTGTTGATATGAAATGAAAATAAAATTTAATGAAATGAAATAAAATATAACCTAACCTAATTCATCAAATCATTAAATCTGATATTGTAACAAATTAGGAACTTCTTTTTAGAAATATTTGTAAAAACTTCGTGGTTGGTTTTTCTTTTTAACAGACATTATTTTGACAGTTGGGAAAAACGAAACCACGAGTTTGGAAAAGGTAAAGAAAAAGCACGAGTAAAAAGTGTTTTAATACAGTTGCTCAAAAAGTGGCGTATTGCAGGGACGAAGAGCGTTCGGAATGTGGGCTATTACATACTCGCGCTTTTATATACTCGTAATGAAATATACTATTTCGAACCTTCTTTTGATTTTGTCCTGTTAGTCACGTCTTTCCCGGACGCTCTGATGCATCACAGTTGCACGCGAACTTCACATATACCAAATTTCAACTCGTTCGTTCACCATTCGAGTCGCCGACAGTCGCCCAACATAGCTGAACTTACGAGCGTGGCGTGCCGCGTAATTTAAACAAAATGACAGCACGTCTCCAAGTTTCTAATTTAACGATTAACGGGCTTTTATTAACGGAAGTTGAGTTTAACGGAAGTTAACAAAAGCGTTAACACTTTTTGAAGTTAACTTAAAAGTTAATCCGTTAAGCAAAATGTTAACTTCGTTAATTAACGATTAACGGATTAACGAGTTAATGCCCAGCTCTGGTAATATTGTATTATTACGCACTCATATTTTTATATTAAACTTATGTAATTTATTACACAAAAAATAATTTAGAAATGATTTGCTAAAAGTTTTGAAATTAAATGTTGCAATTAATTTTATAATCACACTTAATATTATAAATCCGAATGTTTAGACTGATGAATGGATGGATGAAATTTGGTACAGCTATAGAACATGGTCTGGAAGAACTTTTTTTATTCCACACGGACGGAGTAGCGAGCGACAGCTAGTGTGTATATAAAACTGCTGCCACATTTAGAATTGTTAATAGGGGAGACCCTTAGTGTTTTGTATAAGAAATCTATACTTAAGTAATGTTTAAGTATCTATCAAACTTTAGTAAGATTTAATAGTTGTACATAGAACGTATAGGTATAAAATTAAATTGATGAGGGCCTATACTTAACACTTTTAGTGCCACCCTGCGATTTTACTTTAATACTTAATGGTAGTAGCATTTAATGTGTTAAATAGATCCAAGAGGAAAGAAACTTTCTTTTTATAAACAAGTACATATATAAGACATAAGTAACTTGATATCATCGGTACATAATCGCGTAATGTACTAAAGTCGATACAGTTGTACTATAAATGTCCCACACTTAAGGGTAGGTTCGACGGCCGGCAACGGTACTACTAAACTGGGTTACGAGGCTTCGCTAATATCATCGGATCGCACGAACCGTTAGCCATCATGTGACCTGATCTCACACTCTTTATATTACATTCGAATACAAGTGTCCGACTGTAACTATGTCTAACTAGAGATTAACACGTTAGCTGCGAGGCCATTTTGGCGGAACTTTCAGCCAGTGCGTTTGAGGTCTGTTCGTGGCAAAGTTGAACTTTTTTCCAGTGCTATTGAGGCCTCTCCTGCCTCACAAAATTTTGTTTTCGAAAAACATTTTTAAAAAGTCCAAATTAGACGATATTTGCTTGAAACTTCACTCTTATGAACTTAAATATGTGCATAATATGAATCTAGCTTCGCCTGGAGTTAGGACGTTTCGTTAATGAATAAAGTAAAATTAAAAATTTGTCATCGGTTCTGCCTCAAATCGCACTGAAAGGAAGGTCAATTAATGCCTCGACTAGTGATGGGATTAAAAGAGAGTTGTAGTTACGATAAATGTTTATTGAGTATTAATCACTGAAAATGTTTTTCATTAAAAATGGACTAAACTTCGAATGGAACTGTGACTTGCTTAAAATAACAGTGAAGAATAATCCACAACTGAGCACACATTTTTAGGCAACACCCATGTGCAAAACAAAATAATGATGATAATTGAGTATTGTTAGTGGTGAATGTGCGTGCGTGCGTGCGAATATTATATTAAGTATAAGACGTATTAATCGTGCTATTTAAGTAGAATTCGTTAATAGTAGCTTGGCTATTAGTGTTGTGTTTCTGGCTCGTAAATACATTCTGTGTCCGATTTATGCACTTTTGGTTCATCATAGACACAGGCCACCCCCTTAAAATTCAAAGTTGCAGTAATTTAGGTTTTGTATGGTATAAGTAAAATTTTTACCGAGGTCAACATAGTTTCTCATAACTCCAATAAACATTTTCAAATAAGTCAGATGAGTACTTCATCTGACTTATTTGGTATTATTGGTTTAAAACGTTAAGGATTTTAAAATAAAGTTCTACGCTCAATCTTTAATAAATCCTGCCAAAACGTCCTCGAAACTCGAAACGTTATCGAAACTTTCCACAACACTAAGCTAGGATGCGCGGCGCCCGCGCCGCCCGCGCTTCGTGCAGTGCGGCCATTAGGCCTACAAATTTTGAGATAGATTTGACCTCAATCCGCACTAGGCGTAATTAATTTCTTTTCAGTGCGTTTGGGGCCTGTAGGACCTCATTTTTATCTAATTACGCCATTGGGCTAGATATCGCAAGAGAAACATTTCTATATATTTGACTCTGTCGTACTCATAGAAATACTGATCTAGTAGCCTCCCGCACAGAGCGAAACAACCCGATTTTGACTGCCGCACCAGCGAGAAGTCACGCTTTGGGCCTGTTCTGCCTCAATCCGCAGTTAACGTGTTAAATCCCGATTATCAACCCCAGTGATACCCTTTAGACATTCTAGAAAATATGTCATTTCACATTTCTAAATTAGTCATGACGTTTAGGCCCTTCATATACAAGGGAACGTATATCATCGCAACTAATATTATATCTTTGCATCGCGAGTATCGCGTTGCGTGACTGTACAACGTTGAATCATCGACGCAAGTCAGTAGAGGCATAGAGATTACATGTCAACTGTATAAATTTACTCCGCCATCTTGAAAATCAAAGCGACTTATTCCTGACCATCTTGATAAACAGGAAAGAAATGTCAGTGACGCGTGCCTGTGTGGAAACTCTATGATGTTGTACTGTATAAGTCGCTTAGCGACTTAAATCGCCCTGTATCTATTATGTTGCCTTGTGTACGACGGGCTTTAAGCTCCAAGCTGTCACGATAAGGAATAACCTGTCTGACTGTACAGAAGTAGTACTTGCAGTAGAAGTAGGTACTTCTTTAACAATACCAAGAATAAGAATCGAATAGCAATCGTCAAAATCAAAAAATGTAATGTTACATACTTCATCCAATATTATACATATGTTAATCAGGCAAAGAAAATAAAATATAATTAAGTAGACAAACTCAGGAGTATAAGCTTGTATAACACCGACCATTTCAACATGAACCTTACATAGTTTACAAGATTGAAGTACGAGTATTATATATAAAGTCCAGACTTAGTTGGTGGGTTTGGTAATCCAAGAAGGTTGTATTGAGGTTAGGTAACTGTCTATACACGTGCGACGCCTCGGTTTAGCATTAGTTCGCTTGTAAGTGAACATGGAAAAATTTAACTGCCGTGATAGTTACAAATATATTAAATGCCTTTGAACTGCCGTACTCAAAGTTAAATGATCAATAAGAGGTACCCTGAGTTAAGTTACTACTTTGAGTACGAGAGAAATACGTTTAATGAACAATGACCTGCTGCGAAATTTTTTAAGTGTTGCCTTAGCTTGGATTTCTTATAATAACTATTCAGATATTTGGGTATTGTATTTTTTTATTTACTTTTTAACCATTAAATCTTTTGATATTTTAACTAACAAATTAATAATAATTAAATAACAATTATTATCCAGTTCTGATTAATTCTTAGTAACGATTCAATGTAATCCTTAATTAAATAATATTTCCTCCAGCAAATTTATATTTAAATTAGAGTAGTGATAATATTAGTTTAATAAGAAGTTAATTAAAGTAAGGAAAATTTTAACGGTAAATAATTTTAATTCAAATTTGATTTTAAATTGAAAATTGATAGAAAGAACAGGAATAAGGAAATATTTTATTCCAACTTTGACTTTATGTAAGTATGGAAAAAGTCGAAAAGAGTTCGACGATTTTGTAATAAAATTGAAAAAAATAATAATAAAATCGTGTGTTTTATGTATTTACGAAAGAATTAATAATTAAATTTTTTAATGATAAGTACAATTATTTTATAATGAATATAGTTATTAATAATTACGAAACTAAACATTCGATATTAATATCTCATTAATATTGTTAATTACTACTGTTAATTGTAGATATTTGTACGTATAGGTTTATGAACATTTTAGCTGGCAAAAGGTTGATTAGGAAAGAAGATTGCCAAACAAATGAAATGGAAAATAAATAGCCTAAATTTTTCTAATTACTAACACTCTACATTAGATGTTTTGTTGGTCATAGATTAACCGAAAAGGTAATTTTTTAACGTATAACAAACATGTTGAACTATCGAAGGCTTTTTTTATTCCCTTTCATCTATCTTTAGTATTTCAACTAAGTTAGAAGGTGGTAATGAGCCCATAGTCAACCACGCTGGCACAGTGCTGGTTGACTTCACACATATTTTTGAATTACTTCTCAGATATGTGCAGCATCACGATGTTTTCCTTCATCGTAAGAACGACGGATAAATGTACATATTTAAATCGAAACTTGAAAACGATCTGGTACATGTTGGAATTCGAACTCAGGACCTACAGCCACCTGAGCCACCGATGCTTGGTATTTCGTTAATTGATATAAACTCTGGCGATATAATATGAATGGGGAATAGTGAACGCTTTAACAACACTTCAAGTGCTTTTTAAGTAATTGTAAATAACTTTCCTTGTAGAAAATTGTTTAGATTTGGTTGAGCATTAACATATTTAATTTGTTTAACATTTAAGTACAATTTTATTAAATACACAGCTATACTTCGAGTACGCTTTCTACAGCCACGCCCGGCGCAGACGATGTAAAAAATTTCGCCTCTCACCAACACGCGACCTTTCTCCCGCCAATGTACTCGTATGTCACCTTTAAACTGTTAACATCGTTTTACTATAATTTAACTAACTGTCGCAAAATTGTGAAATTAACACATTCAAATTTGACGCAAATCTCGATGTATATATATCAAATTGTGAGAATCTTTCCTCATATTGCTGTATTACAGTGGTGATAATTTAGAATGAAAATCCAATCCATCGCCAGTTATCATTGCTGGTTAATTTATCAAATGACGATTTTTACAGTGTTACTGTGACATATATTTTTCCACGACGACTCTAAACGCCAAAAATCCGCGGTCATCGTGCCACTTTGTCGAGTTCAATGTTGATACCGTTTACCGACCTACCTTCACATGACGGTTCATTTTGGTCGAACAGTTAGATTTTATGCAGCATTAAAACGGTTGATGATGAGATTTATTTGATAAGATTCGTAGTGCTTTGAGGATGACGACGTCATTGAAATACTGCGATCATCTTCTATAGGGCACTGCCTTATGTTCTGTTTCCCACTTAACCGTAAGTGACTATAATGAAGTGTGCAGACATCGTCGAATATACAGTGCACGAGCTGACAGCGCCAGTGGAAATTTTTAGAGCAGTGACCGCTAATAACTTAACTTAAATTAATGACTATCAGATCAGCAACCATTTCATTGAACCGACTCGCAGATCAGCTCAATTTGTACCTACGTATCTTATGATCGTTCTCTCTACTACTAACTCGTCGGATAGCAAATTTATGTTACATCATGATAAGCTGTGAGCTGCCAATTTTGTTGTTGACCCACAGCTCAATTGTACCCTATGTGGGTTGATCTTTTAAACCGTTTCAGAGCTGATCTACACAGGTCTAGCAACCACGCTTAATGCCAAAGCCTTCCCAAGTATGTATTTTTCAATGATCTATACTAAAATGATTTGCTAAATTTGCTTCTTCAAACAACAATTTAATTATGAACCTTGAATTAAGGTTAATTAACATTAGATTTCATTTGATTATCAGTAACCTGTCCCCTATGGAAGGTTGCCACTGTATGTACTACCCTATCTGTAGACATTACTGTAATATTTTTTTATTGGCCTGCTGTCTGCCTGACGTCAAACTCTTCTTGGGACAATGTTATTCTTTTAAAGCTATTTAAGTTACAAGCTTTTATTTTGTTTCATCTGTTGAAATGTTTGTCATCAAATCTTGCAAATTAAATTTGATCCATTTCCCGGTTACTGAATCAACTGATTTTGTGCTGGTCTGATGAAGGAACTAGAAGGTGGCTATTGGAACTTCGCAATGAAACGACACTGACTCATCAAGTTTGGGTTCACTTGAATCGTCTTGGTGAGTAATTTATCTTACAACGGTAACTAGGGTCTGATGATGATGCTGAAAGGTCACAGGAAGGTTTTCATAATAAAAGTTTGTTTTCTAAAAAGGTTTTATATATTTTTTAAATCTAAATGTTACATATAAAATTCTAGTGTCACTATGTTAGTTACCTCCGAAACGGCTTGACTGATTTTTGAGAAATTTTATATGCATGTTCAGTAGGTCTGAGAATCAGCTACTATCTATTTTTCATACCCTTATTAAGCTTTTTTTAAATGCGCGCGGTCGGAGCCGCGGGCGACAGCTAGTAGTGTATATAAAAATACCTCGGCTTAATGATAAAGACGACCCAGTTTTACTTATAACAATGTTTGTTGTTGAAAAGATCTCGAATTTTTCCTTTAAAATGCCGCGTCAGTTACGCGTCCGGTGTTACCTTTCACTTGTGACATATTTTTCGGTTCTTCGAAAGTCTGATCAAATTCTTTTGGAATTAACATCACGAAAATATAGTCCGTATTTTTATTTCATACTGTTGCTAGCAACTTTGTCCCCGTGGAAAAAATAAATAAGTAGTCTAGGTGCTACCAGTGTGTCATTTCTCAGCCAAAAACTCAGAAATGACTAGCCTTCTGGAGTAACCTTACCAAAGAAGCTTAAATAGACATTGTTCGTTTAATATAAGATTAGAACTTAATTAGATATTCTCTCATCGAATTTAAGATTATCGCGTGACATTAATTTTATTTTTAATTTTTACCAACAACTATATATGAGCGTCACTTAAAAGGTGATTTGACTCAACGTCATAATAAAAAATAATAATAATAATAATATAATCCATTAATTTACTATTCTTTAATTAAAAATTATAATTAAAAAGAAAATAAAAAAGAAACGTCTATTCGAAATGCAATGATTGCGCGGCCAAAACGCGAAAAGCGTCGAAGTTTGGCGCGGTCGCGGCTCGCAAGCGTTACTTTTAGGCAAATTGGGTGAAAGGTGAACGAACTGAACGAATCATTTCACCGGCCATTGACTCATCGGAGTGATCACATTACTATCATTATTGGCCCGAATTTCTAACGACATTCGGCATTCGAAGGCTCGTTTTAAATTCGTACGGCGTTTACGAGAAAAACATGGTATAGAAATCGCTTCTTATGCTTTATTTGTTCATTTAAATTAAACGCCAATTTGAGCTTCATTTTTAGTAGTTTTTAAGTTTTTTCTTACGTATCTATCGCGAAATAGAATACTAAATCCTAAGACAGAGTTGACTTAGGTCAATGACATTACGATGACCTATCCATACGTTGTTAGTGGAGATGTTTGTAAATTAAAAAAAAAATCAGTATCAAAGATAAAGACGTGACTTGAATGATAGTGTTGTACAATTATTGATTTTTTTTTCGAATTAGGCATAGTCCATTTTATAATCTGCCAAAAAAAATATAAATAATAAAATATTTTTTTTGACAAGTCAAAAGAAAAAATTGGCCACAAATTATAGTTGCTACACCAAAATATATTTGAATAAAACATGTCTATTTTCTTTTTAAGTAAAAGACTAGTTTCAGAATCTGGGTATTTCCAGTTCAATCAACTTTTTTATATTTTAAAACTAAAACTGAAAATTCAAACTCTAGAAATTAAAAAAAATATATATATTCGTAATTATTGTTTCGTAAATTGTTATGTCACGTGATGAGGATAGACACAGTTCAAAAATTAATAGGCAGAGGTCACGGATATCCAGTACAGTCGGAAAATCTCTCGGTGTTCCACTTCAGAAAAATTGCCTTGTTCCTTGCAACTAATTAGGTAGCAGTGAGTTGCGCAAACAACGGCATAAAATTAAAAAGCTAATAGTCGTTTAAAACTGACCACCATTTTTCGTAGACACATTTAAAAGCTGCGTCCTATTTCTTATTTCTTACGAAATGTTCAAATGACTATTGCTTTTAAGGTATAACAACAGATTCCCCGATTATACATTCATAAATGTATCCTTTTAACTACCATTTGACCAGTGGAAGACGTCAGCAATAACAATATCTGTTGCACGAATTGGACGGCTCACCCACTTTAATACCACGACCACATAGAAGACGGTGAATACCATAGAACCACATAGAAGGTGAAGTGGAAGCATTACCACGTGGTTCCTTACAAAAATCAATCAAAATTATCGTGTTTTGTTTTATAAAGTTGTCTTATAGAATTCTAAAAATAACTTTACGTTATGTAAAGAGCATTGAAAGCCGGACTTTAGTACCTTTAGTGACCGCTAAAGTACACTTTCCACTTTCGATAAATAGCTAATTCCCTAACTTTCTACGAGAGAACTTTGCCTACGCATACCGAACTTTCGTGAACCTTAGATATTAAACCTATTTTCCACTAATTGAGAAACCATAACTAAATAATCTACAATATAGAGGTAATTGGAAAATAATTTAGTAACATTTTTATTGCATAAATTCAATTTATGAAGTTAACTTGATTTATTATTTTTTTTATTTCTGATCTGGTTTCAGTCAGTTATTTTTTTTAACATAGCAGTGTCAATGACCACTATGTTCGCGATTTGGTATATGAGTGATATAAATTCAATGATTGGTATATTTTATGATGAGGTCGGCAACATCATAGGATCCGGCTTTGATTTTGACCGATTAGCAAATTGACGGCCACATCCGGCACATTCTCACCGAAAGACTATGAATTTCTTTACTTCATAATTAGCCTAAGTATATTATAAATACAGCAAATATCTGGGCTGGTAAAAAGAGCGATGCTATCGCCGTTACAATTATAAGAAGATATATAAATTCCACAATGGAATATAAAATATGACATGAGTATTCGACTACAGTTCGATTGTGGTATTGTAGCACTTTTATTTTAAAGTTTCATTTAAGTCCACCGGGTCAGACAAGATTATCCGACTGTATACTATAAAGTAAACATTAAATAAATATAGTTAGTTGCGGCAACCCCCAGTGTTGTCGTTGTGTTGTCATTGATGATATCAGTTTGTTTACGTCGTCTGTTACGAAACGTCCCTCGTAACGACTGACTCATTGATTTCTTTCAACATTTACGCTATTCCATTCATTGCGTAGGTGACTAAGAATAGGAATTTCATTCATGTTTCTTTTTAATTTAAATATAATTTACTTAATCAAGTTATTAATAGAAAAGATTTCAACGTTTTAACTTAATTGACACTTAAAAATCTTCACACTGAACTTTTAGGGCTTTACCATAAAAAACTTAGACAATGTTTCAAATACATTTTAACTTATTTCCAAACCGCTACGAATTAGGGTCCTTCAAGAAGCGAGCGTATCACCATCTCAAAGGCCGGCAACGCATCTGCGATTCCTCTGGTATTGCAAATGTCCATGGGCTTCGATGAACACCTTGGTGTTCCCACTGCTCGTTTGCCCCCTTCTCTTATAAAAAAAACTTAAACATACGTCAACCATTTTACATCGTGACTTTAAGAAAGAAAGAAAGAAACTTTAAGAAACCACTTTAGCACCACGCGCGGATTTTTAATAAAGCAAGGTCATTAAAACATTATTATGTGTAAGCGAAATGCGATCTTTACTAATAAATAATGACGTAATTATACCGAAAGCATTGTAGTGATACATATTTATGGTGAAACATATAACCACTTTGATGTCAATAATGACAATCAGCGGCGGTCAGAGGGTTAAAACATGTGTTTAAGTAAACAGTGTCTAACAGTATTTTTGAGTAACAC